>NC_085842.1:64391792-65035958 GCF_035594765.1 Anolis carolinensis | reverse complement strand
CAGAGGGCTCTTTTACACTAAACTACCATTGTGGTGATAAGATTTCACTTTAACTGCCATGGCTGTGTCCTCTGATTTGTAGTTTAGTGAGGCACTAGAGCAGTGCTTACCAAATACTAGTCCAAATGCTTTGGATTTCAGATCCCGAAATTCCTGATGATTGGCCAAGACAGATGGGATGTCTGGGAGTTGAAATTCAAAACATTTGGAGAGCTAGAGTTTGTTAATAATAATAATAATAATAATAATAATAATAATAATAATAATAATAATAATAATATATATTATGTTTATTATGTTTATACCCTGCTTTTTCTCTCCACAAGGAGACTCAAAGCATCTCCACTATAGGAATATTCTGGCTATGAAATTCTAAACACTCATCTGTAAACTACAAATCCTACTATTCCATAGGATGTTGAAGATTTCAGCATTTTCTGATGAAAGTGGTACATTTTTTCTCTCTCACTAGAAAAGACAAAAAGCTCATTTGAGGGGTCCTCATACCTTGCATCCTAAGAAGAAGGATCCACTTTAATCCAGAGAGATGCTGCAAACAGCCCTCTCCCCAAATAATTTTATTTTTATTTTTTGTGTTTCCAGAGAAAGAATAAAAAGGCGGAGGAAAGCAAACAAGTCATGGAGGGATTTTCTGTTGCTCTAGTCAAACATGGTAAGAGCAGTTCAAAAGAGGCTAATTAAATTCCAAAATCCCTGAGCAAATTCATTAATAATGATTTTGAAATAAGCAGTTAACCAAGGAAGCTTTCAAGGTGGGAAATGATTGATATGGAGGAAAGAGAATGTGGCAAGATAGAGCAATAGAGAGGGAGGGAACTCCGTAAGATGTGGGACAAGACACATAAAAAGTGACTTTTAATTTGCCAGCGTAGCATGCATACACAAGAGTATGTACAGATGGGAACACAACAGACAGACAATGGCTGGCGTTCTGTTTTTTTAGTTCAGAGTCCCATTCAACTAACTGTTGAATGGGGAGTCAACATGTAAATAAATCTCATTGACTCAATAACTCTAATCAGGAATAAGAATAGGGTTTAAGGAATTATTCCACAATAAAACAGAGGCTATAACATATGGGATCCACCTTCAAGACAGAAATAAAATCCTACAGATGTCTGGTGTCATTAAAGTGTGAATGTCCATTCTAAGAATCTTTGCAGAGGTAATAATCAAGATTTGCTGGCTTTAACAAGTGTTGAATATTACACCCAAGTATCTAGGTCTGCTTTCTTTTAACCTTGGAATACTGCTTCTGATCTAGTAGATAATACCAGAATATTTATTATTTAGATGTTTGCGAATATTTATATGCAACCTATATCCAAAAGTATGTTGTATGTCATCCACTCCATGGGTTTTCTTTGGCAAAGAATTGATTATGTCAATTCCTTCCTCTGAAACAAAGCCTACAGGAGCTGGTGTTCATTGGCAGTCTCTCATTTAAGTACGTTGAATCTGCTTAGCTTCCAAAATCAGTCAGGATCTGGTGCCTTTAGGATATTTAGACAGCCAGAGCATCAATAAAATTTAGAGCATGAATAATATGCAGAGAAACAGAACATAAGCACAAATGTGAAGAGTCCAAGAAATAGATGTTGGATTGAACTAATGAGTGAAGGCTTGCAACACAAATAGGCTTTTAACTTTCATCATTCCTAAGGAACATACAATTGGCAGTGATGGGACATGTAGTCCTTTGCACATGGAGAATACTAGGTTAGCGAAAATATAGTAGGTTTCATATATAAAACTACTGGGTTAAATCCAAACATTGTCATTCATGGAGTAAACCTATCAAAATTTCAATAGAACAAAATGGGCCTGACTAATTGAAGTCCCATTGATGTCAAAAGCTTTCCTTAACTAAGTTTGGATCTGACCCAGTATTTGACGTGGATTGACAAGTCAGGGTTAATGTTTGCTATGTATAGATAAGTCTGATATTTCACTTGGTAAACTATAGTTAAGGCACTTTCTCTACTCTTCCAGCCTGTCACTTGAAATTTTGCAAAGCTGATTTTTTTTTTGGGGGGGGGGGGGCATCAGGGCCTTTGAAATCAGCATGCTTTCACTGTATTTCACTGTACCATGGATTAATGTTATACATATTCCTCATTTTCCTTTTCTTCTCTATGACGCCACACAAATTCCACAAACATTTTCTTCCATTTTTAATAAATGGTGATTTGTAATTGTCTCTCAACCAAACAACTGAGGTTAGTATTAACTCCGATTTATTAACAAACTTCACACCATTGTGAAATGAAAGAAGATGCTTCCTGTCTCCACCATAGGATATCTTGCTGGAAAAAGGTGATGGGTCTAGAAAGTTTTACAAATTATGCTATAACATCTTACAAGGGTTAAGTCAACAAACCACTAGTTATCACTAACAATGATTACCATGATTATTATGTCTATACTGCATCAGAGGGAACATCTATACTGACCACTTAATATCCCCCAATTTTTCTTATCCTGATTTAAGGTCTCTAATTTGCATTCTTGCACATGTTCACACTGTGCATCATTTAAACTCCACATTTTCAAGATGCTTTCAATCCATATTAAGTGGGCAATTACTCTCCAAAACTGAGAAGTTTCCTAAATGTATCTTAAAGTGATATTTGATTAAATCTGTTGAAAGTATGAGCGCAAACATTACTTCTGAACACACTTACACTTGATATTTCTTTTGCTTTCTAGTAAGAGAGTCTCTGAGGGGCCCCTGGTGGCACAGTGTGTTAAAGCGCTGAGCTGCTGAACTTGCAGACCAAAAGGTCCCAGGTTCAAATCCCGGGAGCAGAATGAGTGCCCGCTGTTAGCCCCAGCTCCTGCCAACCTAGCAGTTCGAAAACATGCAAATGTGAGTAGATCAATAGGTACCGCTCTGGCAGGAAGGTAACAGTGTTCCATGCAGTCATGCCGGCCACATGACCTTGGAGGTGTCTACAGACAACGCTGACTCTTCGGCTTAGAAATGGAGATGAGCACCAACCCAGGGGAAACCTTTACCTTTACTTAAGAGAGGCTCTAATATATGTTTGAAAATTATAGGGAATTTGTCATAAGGTGCTTCTGTTTAGGTAAGAATAGAGATGACACAAACATCTCAAGAGTGATGGAAAGTAGTTGGTTTGTGTTGTCCCAACATTTCAAACAAAGCTACATATTTTTCCTGTACTTGGCAATCCTGAAAAGCCTGTTGTTCAGATTTACAGATTGCTTTTGTTTAAACAGGAGCTTCAGAACATTCCATTTGGGGGCTACAAAAACAAAATTTTCCTAGCTGTAGGGATGGATATGTGACTAATCACTGCTAGAACTCAGAAGATGCTTTATACCATGCCGAAGTGTTTGTCTACCTAATCCAGTATCATATATTAGGCTGGAAACAGCTTTCTAGCCTAGTAAACGTTTCAGACTGAAAGCTCTTCACATCAGCTGCTAATATATAGATCCAGGTCCTTCAAAGCATATGCTCCCTAATTGAGCTACAGTCCCTCCTGTCCCCCTTGTTTTGTATGTGCAGCAGATGTAGTCCTAGAAGTCTTCTGCTGGAAGTGTCCTGAGAAGGGTGACCAAAATAGTCAAAGATCTGAAAGACAAGCCCTATCAGAAATGGCTTCAGAAGCTGGGTATGTTCAGCCTAGAGTAGAGAAATATAACAGGGGATATGATAGCCATGTTTAAATATTTGAAAGGATG
The DNA here is from genome assembly GCF_035594765.1 of Anolis carolinensis. Lineage (NCBI taxonomy): Eukaryota > Metazoa > Chordata > Lepidosauria > Squamata > Anolidae > Anolis > Anolis carolinensis. The sequence continues at coordinate 65,032,226 of NC_085842.1, read as the reverse complement.
CCATGTTGAGCAGGGAGCAAGCTTGTTTACTGTTGCTCCAGAGACACACAGCAATGGATTCAATCTGCAAAAGAGATTCCAGCTAAAGATTAGGAAAACCTTCCTGATAGAAAGATCTGTCCAGCAGTGGAATATGCTGCCTGGAAATATGGTGGAGTCTCCTTCTCTTGAGGTTTTTAAACAGAAGCTGAATGGCTATCTATTGGGAATACTTTAATTGTGTGTTAATGGGATTAATTGAATGGATGGACCTATTCCAAGTCTAGAAATACATTTCTACAATTGACCCTTAGCACAATGCTTGCCCTAATCTATTTAACAAAACAGTTGTGTGTAGTGTCACAGCTGCTTCTCTCATAATATTGTGGTATGGGGTCCTGTTTGTCTAGTTTAGGCCATGAATACACAGATAGGAACTGAACTTAGGGGCATTTTAGGAGCAAAGTGGTAATATAAGGAGCAGTGGGAGTCCTGTTTTCTAAGACTGGCCTTTTAGTCCTTGGGTTTTCTCCTCCTCCCCCTCCCCCCCCAGCACTGCATGAAATTTTTTAGGATGGAGAATTTAAATCTAAAAACTAGAAGACGGCAAGAGGGTGCAGGGAAGAGTTCCCGGTTTGATTGGCCGTGACTAGCTGCAATTAAAAACTATAATTTATTACCCTGGACTACGAGTATAATTTCAATGCAGAGAATTAAGGTTTTCTTTTGAGATGGAAATAAAGATTAATTTTTAATTTCCTTTCTCACTGCACATTTAAGAGCAATAGACTCCACAGAAAACTGCAGGTCAAAATAGTTTTATGAGAGGATGACAGTGTTCCGTTGGCATATAATTTAATGCTCCTGCTGCCTTTAAAATATTTGACTGCAGCTCCCTCATGCGAGACAGAGGTGGTGGATGCTGTGTGTGTGAGTGGGTGTGCCGCCGCAGTGAGGGCAACCTGACTTTGACTTAAGAGAAGGAGAAAGTGCAAGAGAAGGACGTTTCAACACTTCGGTTAAAGACTAAGGTTTCTTACCATGAGAAACCCAGATATATGTACTACCATTGGGGTGGGCAGAGGGATTCTCCTGAGTGTCAACTCCCCCAATTCAAATCAGGCAAGATTGCCCCTCAGCAACTACACATATAAAAAAAGGTAAAGGTTTTCCCCTGATGTTAAGTCCAGTCGTGTCTGACTCTGGAGATGTTGGTGCTCATCTCCATTTCTAAGCCGAAGAGCAGGCGTTGTCCATAGACCAAGGTCATGTGGCCGGCATGACTGCATGGAGCGCCGTTACCTTCCTGCCAGAGCGGTACCTATTTATCTACTCACATTTGCATGTTTTCAAACTGCTAGGTTGGCAGAAGCTGTGGCTAGCAGCGGGCACTCATTCCGCTCCTGGGATTTGAACCTGGGACCTTTCAGTCCGTAAGTTCAGCAGCTCAGCGCTTTAACACACTGTGCCACCACCAGGGGCCCAACTACACATATATTTCTGGCCAAATCACTGATCCAAGGGCTAAAAGGCATGCTAATGTGCATTTCTCAGCATGTTTCATTCATATTTCAGAGAAACTATATGAGGTACCATTTCCAATTGGGACTAGTAGACACAGAACAGGGTGTAGGTATGGGGAGTGAGAGTACCAAGCATGTGCAAACTTCAGCCCTCCACGTGGTTTGGACTTCAAGTCCCACAATTCCTAACAGCTGGTAAGCTGGCTTGGATTCTGGGAGCTGAAGTCCAAAACACCCGGAGGGCAAAAGTTTTCTTATGCCTGAGTCCCTCCAGGGAGAGAAGGCGGGTTAAAAATAAAGATGATGGTGATGATGGTGATGATGGTGATTATGCCTGATCTACACTGTAAAATGAATGAAATCTGACACCACATTGTCATTGCCCAATCTATGAAATACTGGGATGTATAATTTGGTAAGGCACCAGTACCTTTTGGCAGGGAAGGAAAAAGACCTTGTAAACTATAACTCCCATGACTCCATAGCATTGAGTTAAAGTGTATCAATCTGCATTCATTCTATAGTGTAGATCAGGCCTGCACAACTTGTCAGTAGTAAGGGGCCAAAATTAAAATAGGGTAAACCTCTTAGGGCTGCAGATAGGTTTTTAGCGTCTCACTTTGCGTTTGAGAGAGGGCATCTTTCCCTCAAAGCAAGCAGCAAAGCAGACTAGCCTCAATTTCTTTGCCTCGCCTCAGCATGGTGGTAAGTTGAAGTCCTTTTCTGAGGGAAAGAAGAAGTGCCTCCGCTCTTGGCTCCTCGTCTTTTCTCTTGGCCTCTGGGTTGCGCCTCTGTTGTCTCCTTCTCCTCCAGAGTAGGAAACCACCAATTCTGTGCTATTCATTCCCCTCATTCGTGTGGGAGAATGTTAGCTTGGCTATGAAGACCCTGCAACAACTTTATGGTGAAGCTAAGTTTCTCCCTCATAAATGGGGAAAATGAATAAAGTAGAGTTTGCAGTTTTGCCACTGGCTGAGAAGGAGATGACAGAGGCATTTGTTATAAACATTCACCCTAAAAGTAGAATCTGAAATAACAACAACCAGCTCACTCTATGAAGATGTATCTAAAGGACCTGTGCTTTATTTAAACCCACATAGGAGGCAATTCACATTCCAGAATCATAGCAGTGTAATGTCACTTTAACTGCCATAGTTCCATCCTTTGGGATCCCGGGATCTACAGTTGCACATGGGCTCTCTGACAGAAGGATAAATATCTTACAAAACTACAACTCCCACAATTCCATAGCATCGAGCCATGGTAGTTAATGTGGTTTCAAATGCTATGATTCTGCTGTATGGATATAGGTAACACAAAGGGATTTAAATCCGGCGGTATCATTGTGCTTGGCTGTCTGAAGCAGAGCTGATGGAATTCTCTAAAACAAGGTATAGGCAACCACAGTAGACCAGGTGTCCAATTTTCTAATGATGGAACTATCCAGAATAATCAAAAACAGTCAAAAATGACAATGAGGGGAGAAAAGGAAACACCTGAAAGTAAACAGAGTTCGACCTCTGTTTTGTTTTAATGGATGATTGTATTTTTTAGTGTTAAATATTTCAGAGAGTCCTTGCAATTTATATAAAAGGTGAATTACTACTCCTGATAAGTTTGGAGACAGGCATGTCTTCCTCCTTATTTCTCTCTGAGACACGTATCTTTTGGCCAGAAAAAGTCAGTCTGGGGAATTTGGAGACATAAAAGCTACAAAAGCAGCAGGGAGACTTTGCGCACCCTGTCCTCTAGATATAAAATATTATACAAAATCAGAAAAGGTTACTGTGACATCTTTTTAGACAGTTTGCAAGACCACTGACTTCAGTCTCTGTTAATCAACCACAAGAGTCGAGCCTTGCCTGAGCGCAAAGGCAAGGAGTGGATCTCCGGAAATAGCGTTTAGATGTTTGTCTTATCTAAATGAGCTCAGGGCTGAGTAAACTTCTCGAAAGAGAGCAACACTGACAAAACAACCACGTTCTTATCACAGCCTCAAAGATGACTGAAGAGCATCAGGCGACAGAGGCTTATCTTCCAAAAGAAGTTCAAAAACCCCAGCTGGGCCTGCCGTACTGATTAGTTTCCAACGAATAATTGTTTTTGAGGTCTCCTCTATGTCTGGTTTCTGAACAACTGGCCCAGATAGTTTAGGTACATTTGCCAATGGCATCCTTCTTCTTGGAGAGTCAGCATGGTGTCATGATTTGAACACTGGACTGTGACTCTAGAGGCCAGGGTTTGATTTCCCCCCTCAGCCATGGAAACCCACTGGGCCACGTTAAATGGGCCACACACTCTCAGCCCCAGAAAACCCCTGAATCTATAAGACCCAAGCAGGGCTCTTGATGACAGGGTGGTGGTTTGAAGGTCTCTCATTCATAGGGTCATCATAAGTCAAAGTCAACTTGACAACAAATAACAACAAAGCTTTCTTCTCTGGGAGGATCTGCATCATGGAATTATTTGGTGGAAATGAGAACAAATCAGTTATTCAATAATACTTGCTGAATTTCTCTATTGCTCTGACCTGGTTTCAAGGTAATGAAAAGACTGGATAGTCCACTCTTGCTGATCACTTTACTGCATCTCTTCTGTCCATTTCTAATAGACTCTTTTGAACTGTATGAAATTGATTTGTATGCACTTCAAGCATTTTTTTTTACATATGTGACTTTCAGTGCCTTTGAGATATTCTCCTATTTCTGTTAATGTCATCTCACTGTGGAGAAGACAAAGCGAGGAAGACAGAGGCTTTTAGCCAATGTTAATGTAAATGAGTTCTCCGAGCAGCAAAGTTTTCATATTCACTTGTCAAGCCGACCAAATCAAGATTCTTTCTTTAAGCCTCATGTGTGTAAGAAGGCCCTTTTAGTACTGAGAGAGTGGCAAATTCTTCAAAGATATGAGTGTATTTACATTGCACAGTTGTAAGAGTTTAATACCAATGTACCCAATATGGCTCCATCCTGTGGAATCCTAAGAATTATAGGTTGGGTTTTTTTAAAAAATCGTGTCAGAAGTGACTTGAGAACATATTGCAGGTTGCTTCTGGTGTGAGAGAATTAGCCATCTACAGAGATGTTGCCCAGGGGATGCTCGGATGTGTTTGCTGGGAGGCTTCTCTCATGTCCTCACAATCTAGAGCTGATAGACGGGAACTCATCCCGTCTCACAGATTTGAACCAGCAACCTTAGGTCAGCAACCCAACCTTCAGGTCAGCAGTTTAGCCAGCACAAGGGTTTAACCCATTCTGCTCCTGTAGTTTGATGAGGGACTTAGACTTTTCTGCTAGAAAGTTGATGTCTTCAACTATAAGAACAGCATACTGTCCAAATGACCCATTAATCCTCTGTTGTCCCACTTTTCGACTGCTTTCAAAGCATCCCAGTTTCTCTCCCCTACACCCATCCTCATCCTACTTCAGTTGCTGCACACTGAATTTAAAGTGCAAAAATAGTTCACACTCAACTAATTAGCAGAGGGGAGAAGACAAGAGCGGGGGAGAATCTTGCCCTTACCAGTAGATTCAGCAAAAGTTAATTCCTACAGTCTCCCTTGAATTGCTAGATTATTCAGAGAACGACCATATTGTCAGTCAATACCTCATATAATGTCTGCAGCTTATCTCCTAATAGAGACAACCCTGAAACTGAATTATATACTTTCCCAAAAGTCTCAAACCAAAACATCCTTTTCTGTCTTTTTTGCTCCCAGCATTACTAAGGATTGATTCTATATAGCAGATGGTGACTAAAAACCACCACAGTACACTTTACAAGAATGGTTGGGCAGGTTGTTACGTGTGGGACACTTGAATCTGTTGGTGGCTTCTGGCAGGATCTCTATCTGTCTGCTTTCAGAAAAAGTGCAGCAATGAGAAAGATTACTGATTAGATTTGTCAGATCTCCAGTCCTGCCCCAAGTCTCCCATTTTCCTCATTCATCTCCAGCTGGGAGACAAGCACACAAATTCTCTAGTTTGGAGCAGCTTGGTTCTTGGCAAGATGTGTGTGATGTGTTAATGGGATCGATGCAGATTAGGAAAATGTGGTGTCAAACATAATTTTTTTCACCAGTGTAGACAAGTCCCAAGTCTATCTAGTTCTTTGTGACTCCATCTGACAACCATCTCAACTATGCCATGAGTTAATTTTGAATGGTATAAACGTTATGTTGGGTCTTCAAGTCAACTTCAATTTATAGTGACAACATTCTAGAATTTTCTTGGCAATTTGTTGGTGACTTCATCTGAAGCCACATCTACACTATCATAAATGCAGTTTCATAATGAGGTTTAACTGCATTGAACTGCAATATATGAGTATATACTGTCATATAATGCAGTTCAATGCAGTTAAACTGCATTATGAAACTGCATTATATGGGAGTGTAGATGAGGCCTGAGAAATTTTGACTTCTTCAAGATGGGTTTCCATGGTAAAGTGGGATTCAGAACTTGGTCATCAGGGATCTTAATCTAGACCAGCTTTCAAAACCAGGACACCACATTGGCTCTCCTGGATTAATAAGGACAATCACCTGCCCTGAATCAACTGAGGAGATGTTTAACATTGCTCCACCTGCACTAAAAAAAAGCCATGGCCAGTTCTGCACCTGGAGGATGAGCTCAACAAACCCTGCTGAAAATTCAACTGCAAACTGAGAAAACAGAAGTCCTCTTCATTGCAATAGATCACTCTGGCCCAATTCACACACACCTAACAAGAAATTAGAAATGGGATAACCCCAATAGAGCTGGTGCTTGCTGTATTTCATTTGGCTTAAGAAGATAAGTACTTTCCTAATTATAGGGCACCACAGTTGTGCACAAGGCTCAGATTAGAAATATAAGTTCTTTCCTACCCTGGAGAACTTGCAGACCACCATTCTGACATATCTTGATAAGCAATGTGAAAACCACTGCAGAAGACTGGATGGATGCAGCAATGTCATCTCACGGTCATTCTGTCTTATTGCTTAAATATCCAAGGGAGGTTAGTTTTTAATTTTTACTATTAACAAGCCTTGTTCCCAGGGATCTTCTGTCAAAGTAATTATACTGTAGTACCGTAGTCATCTAACAATCCTCAGAACTACATGATACAGCTCTTTCCAGAGCATACTACTTCAGACCATAGTTGTGTGGCAACCACTATTGAACACTCTGATTTAGCACAGAGAAAGCAAGCATGCAATGAGGAAGGAGTTTAAGCTGAGCTCAAGCTCTGTGCAGTTGTGACGTTTTATCACCATCTGAATGGTGTGCCAGCCATGTTGCTTTGCCTTTCAGATACTTGACAAAAAGGTCCTCTTCTAGCCATGCTTTTGTGGTCCCAAAACATAACAGAAACAGGAGATATGTGGCATGTTTGGTCAGTGATCCTATATGCTCAGCGAGTTACTTGATGGGTCATCGTTTGTACTACCCAAGCATATACTGTATGTACATGATTCTAATGCACACTTTTTTTTGGCTAAATTGCTTATCCAAAATTGGGGTGTGCATTATATTTGACAGTGCATTAGAATTGCGCCTAAACTGGGGGTGAGAGGGAAGCAGGCGAGTGAGGGGGCAGGTGAAGGGGTGAGCGAGAGGGAGAGCAGGAGTCAGGGCATGAGGGAGCTAGCGGGAGGGAGAGCTGGCAAAGCAGCGAGTGGCCTCAGGAGCCAAGGAGGAAGAGGCGCTTTCACATCTTTCTCCTTGGCATGCCAGGGCCACTGCCTCGCCAGCCACAGCCCTGAAATTGAGGAGGAGGAGATAAAGGCGGCTTCCTTCGCCCTGGCTTGCCAGGACCTCCCCCTCAGCGGAGCCGGCCTTGGCTCCACTGACACAGAGCCCCTTTCCTTCTTTTTCTCACCCTTCCTTCTGTCTTTCTTTAATTTCTTGTACCTTCTTTCTATTATCTTTCCCTCTCTTTGCCTTTTCTTTCAAGGCTCTTTTCTCCCATTTCTTCTTGTACTTTTTTCAGTTCTCCTTCCACTGCACATTACATTTGGCAGCAAATCCTTTTTTTGTTTTTGTTTCAGGGTCTTGAAAATTGAGGTGTGCATTAGATTCAATGGCGCACTAGATTTGAGTAAATACAGTACTTTGGGGAGACAATCTATTTAAATAATAATAATAATAATAATAATAATAATAATAATAATAATAATACCGGAGGGTTTTTCCACATGTATTTCCTTATCAGTGGTCTGAAGTGCTACATGCTAGCAAAAGCTGTACCATATAATTCTCTGATCATACAGTTTAATGCTGGGTTGTTACAAATATGTGATTTACTGCATTTCATTTTACTCATCTGCAAACAGAAATCCTGTTCCTTCTGGTAGGCTTCAGCTATGGTCACATAGTCAGAGCTGAGGAACAGGTAGCCTTCCAGATCTTCTGGAACATAATTTCCATCGTTTTTCATCATTGGCTATGTTGGTTGACAGTCATGGAAGTAGCAGTTTTTGCTTTATTCTTCCTCTAGCACATTGGTTCTCAGCCTGTGGGTCCCCAGATGTTTTGGCCTTCAACTCCCAGAAATCCTAACAACTGCTAAACTGGCTGGGATTTCTGGGAGTTGTAGGCCAAAACACCTGGTGACTCACAGGTTGAGAACCACTGCCCTAGCAGTATTGCTTCTTTTTGTGTATGTGTGGGGGAGGGTGGGATGAGAGCATTGTCCCCCCCCCCCCCAAATGATTCTTAAGAATTCTTACCCTGTAAATATGAAACACAACAAATAGAGTTCTACATGTAAATGATTTTCTGTGTCTCAGGTCCTGCAATGCTAGAAATTTAGGGACTAAAGGCAAATTTCACAGTATAATTCTTAGCGGGTGGGGGATGCCCATCTATACCCCTGCCCACCCATCTCTTAAATAGATATTCCTGTTTTCAGTTTATTTAATATTGTATATATATTTGCCATTTTCTTTTTCAATGCAGAAATTTATACATTGCTCCAGGTAAATAAATAAATTAATAACAGAGCAGCAGAGGAGGTATGAAAGGATGGGGTATGAGGGTATGTGGAAGCATGATTTGAGGACCACAGGTTGTTGATTTGGCACCACTGTGTAAATGAAAAGAGGTGTGATACAGAAGGTGCTCATCCCAGTATGTATTTGCTATCTGTGATAGTGGCTTTGTGCAATAAAGTCCATCGAGATGACTATAGGACTGGAACAGAGAACACAGTTAAATACTGTATTGTTGAAATACACTTTCCTGATTTGTTAGGCTCATGGAAATATATGTTCGTCAGTGATATGCTCTCACATTGTTTTCTTTGCATTTTCAACTTGTTTAGGGTTTGAGTTAGATACTGTGAAATTAGCATGAGATTCTTATCAGTATCTATTTGTATGCCACTTTACGAACAGATGGGACCAAGCTAGTTCACAATGTATCAAATGCAAAACAAAATGTAGAACATAAACAAAATGTAATGGGAACAACCAGAAATAACTGTAGTGTTAATGCATAAACAGTATCAGTATTTATCCATGCAATATGAACCTAATTTAACAAGTTAAAAACAAAATAGGAACAAAAATAAAGCCAGCCAGAATAGGTCTGTAGGCCACGAAAGAACTTGAAATTATTACTCTTTTGGCCTACAGTTTCTAGGGTGCTGGGGATTCTGGGTGTTGTTGCCTGAACAAGCCACAATTATTCTGTACAGAATTTTAGCAGCTACAAGCCTTTCTTCCTCCTTTCCTCTCTTTTTTTTCTGACATCCTTCCCCCCAAATCATTACGTGCATTTCCCCATCTCTCACCTAGGAAGAAAATGCCTCCCTTATCCTTTTAGCCTCACTTCACAATGCAATTTCTTTTACAACACCACCAAATGATAAGCCAATGCATCCTTTTTCAACTATCTATTGGGAAGCCTTCAAACAAATATGAACTTAAAAAAGAAAGAAAGATATTATTTCACCAGGTGATTGCATCCACTCAGGTTGACTTGATACATCAAAAGCAAGCTTCAGAAGCAGCCGTGGCTGATTCTCCCAATAAACCCATTTCCAGTATTTTGTTAGCAGATGTTTCTCAGCCACCTCAAGACCTGCCAGCATCTCTTTATGCTTTTGTGTGGCACCCAGTATTGTGGAGTCCCCACCAACAATAAAGGAAATCTTTGCACCTTGTTCAAATGGTTCTTTTCATTTGCATATTAAATTATTTCCACTAAGAATGTAAATAATAATTGAAAGAGGGAGGAAAAGGAAGAGAGTTGGGTAAGGCAAGAAGAGAAATGAACCTTCTGTTTGCAGGAATCCTGGACTGAATTAACAACAGATGATGTTTCCACAAAAGCTTAGCCAAAGGAGCTATGCACAGCTCAGCACCTTCAGCACACAGTCATCCCGATGATTCAAGGAGCTTCTCTTCTTTGCTGAAAGTGCTGTTTGGACAAGAATCAGAAAGAGGCCTTTAATATTGGGACCCATTTCCCACTTGGACAGTTTGACACTCCACACAGAAGTTGTTTTGGGTCACAGAAGGCAACTCATGTCCATATTACCTTCCTTCTGATCTGATGATATTGAAAAATCAGAAAGGGCAAGGCTGGACTCCACAGGTCACTCGGTTATTTTATCCATGAGGAAAATCCTCATTAGACACATCCAAGTGAGGCTTTTATAGCTTGGTAGCCATCTCCTCTGCTAAGGCTCAGAAAAAGTTGCTATCAATGGCCAACATACTCTGTGGTTTTTTCTGCCATATGTGATATTCTCAACCATGATGGATCAGTCTTTCAAAATGGGCTAAGAGCTATGCAGACAAAAATGGCTTGAATAAGAGAATGTATATGTTTATATGAGATCAAAGGTCTATGTCAACTGTGAATTTAGATTACTAAGAGAGATTTAGGCAAAGTTTTGGCCATTTTACATTGAGAAAATACTGGTTTTCTAAGGGGGTATATGACTTTGAAATATTTTTCATATATAAAAGATGAGAAAGTCTAGTTCAGATGTAAAAGATAAATTCTCAGAAGCAGAAAAGAAAAACAAACAAACAGCAACAGACACTGGGTAGATACTAGTGAGGAAACAAAACTGAGATCTGATTAAAGCTAATGAATCAGCTCTGAAGACATTATCTCTAAACCAAATATCCTTTCCTTTCCCCATCACCACTCTCTCCACATTTTTGCAACACCTCTTTCCCTCCATCATTATCAGCTCATGGCCAGGTCCAGATTAAGATTGATAACAGAGAGCACTTACACTTGGGTTTGTAATATGTCGTCCTCAGTTCATATGATTAGAAAACAGTTGCTTCATCGTTTTCTCCAACGGCTTCTGCTGTGGCCTTTGGGCTCAAGCTCCTCCCCTCAAGATTGGTTTTCTTCAGTTGTGTGTTTCTTAAGTTTTCTGAATTCTTCTTGCAGTTTTTGGTACCACTAAAAGGGAGATTAAAGGCTTTGTGTTTTTGACATAATGTTAGGAGTTACTGATGTTCAACTTTCCAGTCTGTTAACTGACACACATCTAGAATGTTCTCCCCATTGGCATTATGACATCAATAGCTGGCTCTTTTCAACAGACTTGTCTTCAAAAGGTCTTCTAATCATTGTTGAGGGGGCTACTCGTCTCCTCGTCCTGAGGGTCTGTTTCAAGAAGATTTGGGAGCCTCAAAAAGAGAATTGGTTGAAGTTTTACTGTTGTTATTAGCTTCCAATTTAGATTTGAATTGCAGCAACCTTATGAATGAGAGTTCTTCATTAACATTGGCCATCAATGGTCCTTCTCAGGTCTTGCAGACTTAAGGTCAATGGGCTGGGTCAATCTATCTGCCACGTAGTCTTCCATTTTTCCTACTGCCTACCACTTTACTTGACATTATTTGTTGTATTTTCTAGTGACTCATATTGTCTCATGATGTGTCCCAAGTACAGTAGCCTTGGTTTAGGTAAGGTAAAGGTTTTCCCCTGATGTTAAGTCCAGTCGTGACCGATTCTGGGGATTGGTGCTCATCTCCATTTCTAAGCCGAAGTGCCGGCGTTGTCCGTAGACACCTCCAAGGTCATGTGGCCGGCATGACTGCATGGAGCGCCTTGGTTTAGCCAATCACTATTAATAATTACAAAAAAAATCCTCTGCAGGTACAAGGCATAGCAGTGAATCTCTTCACTCCTCCAGACTACTCAGGGTGACCTTTTTCTACTCAAAGGAAAGGAAGCTCCTAAGAGTGGTGATTCAGCTTTAATATTTTTGTTGGGCAGCCCTGCACTACCTAACATGAAAATGCGTTCATTCTTCTAAACCAAAAGTTGGAGTTTCCCTGCAATTTTTGTAAATGTTTTGCAATTTGCCCAGCTCCCCACCACCAAGGGCATTGACCTGCCACTTCAACTCACTGAATAGGTCAAGTGTTTGGGAGAGTAGGTTTAGCATTCAGCTTAGGCATACTCTGTTTTGAAATTAAATGGATTTTCCTACCTCCATCACACACTTTTCAATCTGTCCATTTTATTCAGGAGTCCTCCATTGATCTGCCGTCACACAGTTGAGATTTGTCCCCACCCACTGTCCCTCCCCTGCTTTCTTTGTGGAAAAAAGAACCTGAAGAAAATTGCTGACAGTAAATGATAGCTGCTGTTATGGAAAGTTATGTTTAAAATCTACCAATCCATGCATCGATCCATGGCAGTTGAAGTGGTGTCAAACTGCTGTAATTCAACAGTGTAGATGCACTCATATACTTACCTACCCTGGTTCCCCAAACTAAATTAACATCCAAGAGCTATGCCTGGCAGCAGAAATAAGTTGTACTAATGATCCTGTTAGTCAGACAACCATTTGTAAAAAGAGCAAACCACAGACCACCTACTACAATGCAGTCTGAGCCTTGCCACATGCACAGTAGAGAAACTTCTTATAGCATCACCAGAGGCACTCTAAGTGGCCAGCTACTGGTCAAAGGAAATTTAGTATAATGCCAAGTTTTTAAAAACTTTGTTTGTGTTTTCAAATACATTACAACTTGTACTCTCAGTTTGCTTCTGACATGATAAATAAATTTGCAAGAAAGGACTAGAACCCATATGAATCAGAACCAGAATCACCAGAGAACAGATCTCTTTCACCCAGTGCAGCTCCTGGCAGTTAAAGTGGATGTGAAGAAGGAAGAGATGTCTAAAGCTTTGAAACATTTTCAAGAGTTTAACTGAAGTTCAGTGTACTTGCCAGAGTGCTCTTGGGAAAGAGGGGTCAGCCTAGGAAAGGAATCTGCCCTGTCCCACAATCACTTCCAGTTTAGTGGAAGCTGTTCACTCAGTGAGGAGGGACCTCTCTGCAGCCCTCAATAAGCCTCCATTCAACCCCTCCACTTTCCTTCCCTCCTTAGACCTACAATGGCTCCATCCCTGTTCTGAATTCAGCTCCTGAAGCTCCTTTCAAACCTCAGCTCTTTCTCTGCATAGCAACCAAAGCTCACAGATGCAACACAATGGCAATGGAAAGTCTCAAGTGAAGCAATGAGTATATTTTTAAAAGAAAGCACAAGAGAATACCTGGAATGGCACTGTTTTGTGATCCAGCCAGGTAGAAGGACATGAGAAGGGATACTAGGATGAAAGAAGGGATGGAGGAGGGAAAGAAGGGGTAGAAGGAAGAAGGGAAGGTATCAAAAAAGAAGGGAGGGAAGGAGAAATGAAAAAGGGAGACAAGGATGACAGAAGGGTTAGAAGAGGGAAAGGAGAAATAGATAGGAAAGGAGAGGAGAAAGATGGGAGGGAAAGTTGAGGAAGGGATGGAAGGAGAAAGAATGGAAAATAAAGGACATAAAGGGGAAAGAAGAGGGAAAGACAAAGAAGGGAAAGGAGAAAGAAGGGAAGGAAGAGAGAAGGTAAAAGAAGGGAAAGGGTGAAATGGAAGAAAGGTAGAAAGAAAAAAGGGAAAGGATAAATAAGGTGGACAGTATGGGATGGAAGGGAAAAGAAGGGGGAAAGGTGGGAAGGAAAGGAGAAAGAAGAAAAGTAAGGAGAAAGAAGAGAAGGGGAAAAGAAAGGCAAAAAAAGAGCGGGAAGGGGAAAAGGATGGAAAGGTTGGGAATGAGAAAGAAGGGAAGGAAGAGGAAAGAAGGGGAAAAGGAAGAAAGGTGGAAAGAAAGGTGGGAAAGGAGAAATAAGGTGGAAAGTATGGGATGGAAGGGGAGAAGGGGGAAGAAAAGGAGAAAGAAGAGATGGAAGAGGAAGAAAGGAAAGTAAGGGAAGGAGCCTACGTCATGTGATGAATTCAGTAGGTTGCTATTTCTTAAGTAGGTGGCTCAGTAGAATTTAATGAATGCAATGAAGTAGCCAGAGAATCATTCCTGGGATATAACAATGCCTTCCTATAACACCTTCCTAGTATATGTAATATGTTTCCACCACTCTCCAGTCAGCAGTTGGGGAAGGCTGCCCCACAGATGTGCTGGTAATTTTTGAGAGAGTGAGTAGAATCAATGGCTTTATTTTAGTTGTAACAGTCCCTTTATAAGGACTTTGACCTACGGTAAATCCTTTTGTGAGTCCTGAGCAGAGTAGTGTAGAGCCATTGAATCAATTGGATTTATCAACCAGTTGACTCAACATGATTGATTGTTGGTGATTGTTGGTTGGAAAATACTGACAGGATCCCAATCTTTGTCTCCAAATGACTTAAAATAAAGCATGTCACCATGTCTCTTCCAATAAGAATGGTCAGTATTTTTCTCCCTGTATACTCCTAACAAGTGCTATGTTCCACTGTGGTACATAATAATAACAATAGCAACAACAACAACAACAACAAATTTATATCCCACCCTATCTCCCTGAGGAGACTCAGGGTGGTTAACAACAAATATTGGCAAATATTCATTGTCATAAAAACTAGACCGAGACAAAATAATCCACCCCACCCTAATCCAAAACAAACCACACCTACATCAAAAGTAACCACAGACTAACAAGAATTAAATAATAACATAACAAATGTATGATTCCGCAGCTTACATTGGGAAGAAACAGCCAGAATATAAACAAAGCAAATTAAGGTAAAAACCATTGGAATTTTTGCAGCCAGCACTCCATGGTGACTATGCATGATATTCCATGCCTCCTCGTCTCAATATGCTTGGGAGCAAAAATAGGTTTTTAATTAAAATGAGGGGGCCATTTTTATCTCTTTGGGGAGAGAATTCTAGAGTCGGGGGCAATCATGGAGAGCCCCCCCCCCTCTCGTTCCCACCAGCCATGCTTGAGAGGGGGTGGGATTGAGAGCAGGGCCTCCTCCACTGATCATACTTTGTTAACACTGTAGTTGGACTCCTGTTAGGTAATTACATTGCCGCAAGCTGGACTTATGACCATTGAATGTTCCTATTCACATTTATGATCATATCGCCACTGCCTCTATAAACCATCTTACAAGCCAGGCAGATATACCAAGAGAATGAGTTATCTGATATTAGTAAGCAAGATGCTGAAGGAAAGCATATCCAGCCCTTTCCCACCAGTAAATAATGTAAGGAATTGTAACAGGAATCCATAGGGTTCCCACTTCTGTTCATAGCATTGTGGCTTACTAGCAGGATTGTCCCACTCACCAGCCCTGCCGAATGACCTACTAAAGTTGCCTAGCTTTAAAGATTGATATTAGGAGTCAGATCTGGAGACGGAGCATCACTACAATATCATAGCTATGTGTCTCATTCAGGATATTTCACATAGTTTTACTTTCACTTTTCTCTGGTTTGACATGATAGCCACCACAGTGTGATGGTTTGTACGTTGGGCTATGACCCTGGAGACCAGGGTTTGGTTTCCTGCTTGGCTATGGAACCCACTGGGTGTCCTTGGGCAAGTCACACTCTCTCAGCCTCAAGAAAGGCAATGGCAAACAGCTTTTGAACAAATCCTGCCTAGAAAAACCTGTGATAGATTCACCTTACAGTCACCATAGGTCAGGAATGACTTGAAGGCATACAAGAACAACTCAAGTTCTGCTGTTTTTCACTGGGACATGGATTGGGAACTTCTAGCCCTCAAGATGTTGCTGGGTGGTAGCTTCCATCATCACTCATCAGTAGCAAAAGTGGCTTGAGCAAATGGACCTGCATTCCAGACATGTTTTAAAGGCCAGGAATTGCTTATTTTTGATGTGGAACCTTTGTTTACCTTTGATATCCTTTTGTAACCTTTTGTTTACATTTTGACAGATGTGGCTTTGTCTTTTGCTTGTTGCAGTTTCACTCTTATGGGTTTTATACCGCTATTATACTGACTCAGTTTCTTGGTATTTTTCTCCTGTCTTTGGAAACTTCAGGCTTTTTAGGTATGTCATTTTTGTCATAAAGGTTTTTCTCGGTGAAATCTCATTCTCTATGTGTCCCTTCCCTTCCCTGTATTACCTTTACCCTTGATCTTGACGATAATCAGTAATACTGTTATTTCTAGGTATTATATTTATTTTTCCTATCTTTATCAGATACTGTAAAATTATCTTTATTACATTATGTTGATGTTTTCTTTCCCAAAATATACTTCTTTTTTTCCTTTTAAGTCTTGTCCTAATACCTGTCAAGCTCACAGTAGTAATCAGTGAAAATGATCCCAATGTCTAAAGCATGTTGAAAAACTTCTTAGAGTGAAGAGATAATCTTGGTAAGAATTGCCACAAAAGTCAAAATATTAGCAAATATCAAAAGTGTAAATGAACACTGATTACATTCAACAAATTTCAATACTTCGTATGCTCAACAGAATTAGGGGTACCTTTCAGGTTTCTTTTTCTTTCTTTCTTTCTTTCTTTCTTTTTGTAGTAATGTAAAAAATAGTTTGTGGAAATACTCAGGTTGGGCGCTCAACAAATAAGCTGTTCAAAAGAGGACGTATACCAGCATTTGAGCATAACTTGGAGAAGTCCGTGTATTCCTGCCAAGTCCAACTTCAGCTTCATGTTTGATAGCTTCAGGCCTCCTTTCCATTGGCTGAAGGCCATCCCAAAGTAACTTTATAATCTGCATGTTATCTAGCATAGCTGTTGGTATTTGTCTACAATAGGCAGGCATTATTTGTGAGCCAAGGATGAAGTATATCAACACAACTGCGGACAGTCCAGTTGAAGCTTCCCTTGAAGATTCGGTAACGTTGATAGAATTTGAGAAGCGAATCCTGCCTTCTACTACTCAGAGTGCATCTTGTGGAATTAATACAGTTTAACATCAATTGAACTGCCATGGCTCCATCCTATGGAATCCTGGGAGTTATAGTTTATTGTGGCACCAGCACTCTTTGGCAGAGAAGAATATAAACCTTGTAAAATTACAAACTCCCAAAATTCCATCAGATTGAGCCATGGCTGTTCAAGTGGTATCAAACTACATTAATTCTACAGTATAGATGCACTTCTAGAATATGAGTTGTCAGCACCAAGAAAGATGCAAAAAAGATAGGCAAAATCTTGGTAAGAATTTCCATAAAAGTCAAAATATAAGCAAATATTGAGAGTGGAAATGAATATTTTAATTACATTCAACAAACCTGGCTATTTATCCACCCCTTGCTGGGAGATGTGTTGACAGAATAACAGCAGCCCAGCTGAAATAAGAAATAGAAAGCTTATGGACCACAAAAAAACATTAAATTGTGTTCAAACTATTGTAGTTTGACTTAGAGAAGCTCCAGCTGGGGAGAAAAAAAAATCTTTAAAGGTTCCAGTCTTTGTTTCTATACAAAGTATTTTTATTTGGGATATGCTATATTCTGCAGTTCCATGTGACTTTTTTTTATTCTGAAACATTTCTTAGGTCACTTTCAGTATTTTCTGAAATGAAATGTATTGGTATTTATTGATTTACTTTATTTTTATCCCTCCTTTTTCCTGACATAGGAACTCAAGGTGACTAATAATGCATGCTTGATATCTGTGTTTATTTTTGTTTTTGGAAGCTGTAAAGATGGCTACTGCCAATTAAACACAGATTTTTAAAAATGCTGATTCCCTTTGTATTTTATATCTGTGTGGAAGGGTCCCCAATCTAGATTCCAGTTCATTGAATTTATTTATTTATTTATTTATTTATTTATTTATTTATTTATTTATTTATTTACAGTATTTATATTCCGCTCTTCTCACCCCGAAGGGGACTCAGGGTGGATCACATTACACATATAAGGCAAACATTCAATGCCTTAACATAGAACAAAGACAAGACAAACGCAGGGCTCCGAGCTGGCCTCGAACTCATGACCTCTTGGTCAGAGTGATTTGTTGAAGCTGGCTGCAGCTGGTTGCTCAACAGCCTGCGCCACAGCCCGGCCCATTTACATTCACTATTTTGGAAATGAATTATAGGATGGATGATAGGACTAAGGAGATAACTAAGGAAAATATCTTCTCTTCCCCTGCTTTAAAAATCATTGCACAAAACAATGGCATCAAACAAGAATTCTGACATCATCATGTATGACCCAACATGTATAATATGCTGTTAACATCTCAAGTTATATTTATCCTCTTCTTTATCATTGTCTCCATGTAAAGCCTTTGTTCTTTACCATGAGCACAGAACCAGAAGCATAATCCTGGAACAGAGTAGTAAAAGCTTTCGTTATAATAGGGCAATAAGGGAGGCACAGAGAGCCTCTTGCAAAAAGGCACAATATGCTGTGTCCTGTTATGCAATATAACATAGGGGACATGGAATGGGGAGATGGTGTTGCTACACACACATACTGCCAGTCTGCTACCAAGCACAATTCAAAGTGCTGGCCTTAGCCTATAAATCCCTAAATGGTTCCAATCCAGCTTACCTATCTGAATGCATCTCCCTTTATGAGCCCGTTAGAGCATTAAGATCAGCTGGGGAGATCCTGCTCTCGGTTCTGCCATCGTCACAGTGCGATTGGTAGGGATGGGAGACGGGGCCTCCTCAATGATGGTCCCTCGGCTGTAGAACCCCCTCCCCAGTGAGATTAGATTGGCCCCCTCCCTCCTGTTGTTTAAAAAACAACTAAAAACCTGGTTATGCAAATAAGCATTAGGTGAATGACAACAATAATGGAGCAGACGGAAACCTCAGCATCAGTGCAATGTTAAATTGTTTTGTGTTCATGTTTTGATGGTTCGTAGTTTTTAGTTTATAGTCACATGTAATTGTTTTTAGATACATGATATATTGTTTTTATGTTTCTGAGGCATTGAATTTTGCCATTTATTTGATGTGAACCATTTTGAGTCCCCCAGGGGTGAGAAAAGCGGTATATAAGTGCATTAAATAAATAAATACATTACCCATTGCCTTTTGGCTATGTAACCCTTCACTGAGGTACAGCTCCAAAAGTTACGCACTGGTCAGTGGGGAAGCACAACAGGAGGAGAGGTTGATCATCATCATTTAGACAGGGAAGAAGTTCCCCATCCTTGCTTTATACTATGGCCATTCCATAATACAGGGATGGGCAGTTTGTCTAGAAAATGATAGATTTGAAACTTCCACCATCAATTGACTATTCTGGTTAGTTCTAATGGGAGTTGCTGTCCAACAACATCCAGATTGCTGAAGGAAAGCCATCTACATTCCAGATCATGATATAAATTTGGACAGATCTGTCTTTAAGTACATCAGTAGCACTTCCCCAAGCAGACAGATTAGCAAAGGAGTACCATCTCTCAGCTTATTCCTGAGGGGAGAAAATGGTCTTGAATTGGTTTCCAGGTTTACCTGACATATCCCTCCTGCTTTTTTCCCCTCTTTAACTCTTGGATTGTGCTATGAACTGAATTCAACTCCTCTAGACTTTAAAAACATTCCACACCTTCCAGTTTGTTCAGAAACCTACTGGGACTCCACTTAGAAAGAACAATGTGGCTGAAGTTTCATTGTGTTTTAAAAGGAAAAAAGGAAAGACTTTGTATCAGAAGAGCCTCCAGCGGGCTTGACATGCCAAGTCTATTAAAAGATAATTCAAAGGTACTCTTCTGTTGTAAGCACTTCAGTGCTTCTCGGACTGGGAGGGATGTGGCAGAGACACACAAGCGCTCACACACACACACACACACACACACACACACACGTCAGATTTGTGCACCTGCTTCGGAGAGGATACTTTGCCCCACATTTTCTGCAATGGGAAAAGTAACCTGAGGTTTTACCTGACAGCTTCATACAATCCAACCAGTGTAAGGTATAATGCAGCTTCCCACCCCCCACCCCAACCGCTGCTTCTCAGATCTCAGGAATACGTGCCAAAAGCCTGTCAACTTGTTAAAAGTACATTAATGCAAATACCAGAGCTTTCAGTTATGTTTATGCTAATAGAAAAGCCTCCCGCTCTGTGACAGGCCCAAGCAAAGACTCAAGAACAGCAAAATTAATTCCAGCTGTTGAAATTGATTTTGTAAAAAATATCTTAATAATAATAATAAATTAATAATAAATATCACACAGAGAAACATGCACACACACACTCACATACACACATATATTAAAAATTGGTAATGCATGGAGAGGGAAGGGGATCAATGAAAAGCCTGAAAGCAGAACAGGTTCTCCTTTGAGAAGAAATCTTCCAAATTTAATCAAGCCTGGTTAGAAGAAAGCTCAAGCTTGTTATCAGGTTGTAAAGCATAGATTAACCTGAAAAAAGAATTAACTTGGTGGCTTGCCCTGTATCTGAGAAAGAAAAGGCTAGCTTTTCATTTATTTTTATTTTATTTTTTTGTTGTAGGGACATTTTTTGTTTCAGATCATTTGCACCTAATCCATTCCCAGGGACACCAAATCCCAGTTACTGTGGGACGGGCCAATAATTTAAGAGATAGAAAATGTTTCCATATCAAAAGCTTCTGAATGATATCCCCTACACATTTACATCCCCCTCCCACCTCATAAAATGATTTCTACACTATGAAGCAGTGGCCACACTCCTTGTTTTAGCTGTGGCCTCTTATCAATTGCTGTGTGAAGCAAAATCTTCTGTCTGTAATGCTCTCCAGTATCTTTTGTTGACCTATCACTTTCATTCCATCAGAACCAACCTTTTCAAGACTGGGCCACTGGCATGTAGGAGACCATTTGGGCACCTGGACAGTGTCCAGATTTGGTTCCACTACCTAAGCACCAACATGGTGCAACAGTCTGAGTGCTGGACTAGGAGTCGAGTTCAAACTCTTGCTTAGCTGTGGAAACCCACTGGGTGATCTTGGAGAAGTTACACTGTCTCAGCCAAAGAAAAAGGCCATGGCAAACCTTTTCGGAGCAAATCTTATCAAGAAAACAATTTAAATATGCTAAAGGTACCAGATCCAACATGATCTTTGAAGCTAAGCATGGTGAGTCCTGGTTAATGTTCTGCAGTAGCCTGCAGAAGAGGAGGCTGAGAGGAAACATGATGGCCATGTATAAATATGTGAGGGGAAGTCATAGGGAGGAGGGAGCAAGCTTGTTTTCTGCTGCTCTGGAGACTAGGACATGGAACAATGGCTTCAAACTACATGAAAGGAGGTTCCACCTGAACATTAGGAAGAACTTCCTCACTGTGAGAGCTGCTCAGCAGTGGAACTCTCTGCCTCAGAGTGTGGTGGAGGCTCCTTCTTTGGAGGCTTTTAAACAGAGGCTGGATAGCCATCTGTCGGGGGTGCTTTGAATGCAATTTTCCTACTTCTTGGCAGGGGGCTGGACTGGATGGCCCATGAGGACTCTTCCAACTCTATGATTCTATGATTCTATGAATGGGAGACTACCAACAAATACCAGGTGCTGTAGACTGTATTTCAGAAGAAAGAACTGGCAAAAATACCTCTTAAGTATTCCTTGCCTTAGAAAATTTTAGGAAAGTTGACTGAAAGGTACATAACAACAAGAGAGAATGACAGAACCTAGGGAAGTCACTTTTTTACCACAACTCCCAGAATTCCCAGCCAGGTTGGCCCAATGCCATGGGCATTGAGGTCCAAAAAGCTGAATTTTGCTTCATGGCTTTTATAATGCCATGCCAGTTTCCATTCCAGTTTGAGAAGGTCCTGTGGGCAGAGCTGTCAACTAGGCTATAAAGGGCTCCGTTCATGTCGGTTTCTGTCATCCACAGCTAATTTATATGGCTAAGCGTACCATTTCAAATTAAATAAAAACTTGATTCTGAGGGAGAGTTGCAGGGGGGAGCCAACTGTTTTCAAGAAGAAGTCAAGTACAATTTTGGTCACTTTGTAACAGGGGGAGGTTGCTGAGTAATGAATGATGCAATAACACATATGTACATTTAAGTTAACATTCTTCGAACAGGCAGCCATGTTTTAAAAACATCCCCTGCAATAGGATCCATCTGCATGAAATGGTAGAATTATTTCCTGCTTGTAGTATATAGTATTTTGATTAGATACAGCAGGACCTGTTTCCTGCATCCTTTAGTCATGCAAGCAGAACATTAAAACCTATTTCTTCATCTAGAGTTTTCCCAAGAGGCGAGATGTTTAATAGTTAGAAACTGGACAGGAGAATCCCATGTTCTAATCCCCACTCCTGCAGAAAGCTCTCACTGGGTGGCTTTATTCCAGTTGCTGTGTTTCAAACTAACCCACCACGCAGGGTTGCTTGAGGTGGGAGGAACCACCAATAATACCTAGCAGAAAGGTGGGACATTAACTTAAGTAAAATGAAAGGCCCAGCATAGTGTTGTGGTTTGAGCATTGGACCACAACTCTGAAGACTAGAGCTTAGCAGAATATGGAAGGTGTTGTTCCATAATGCCATAATGCAGTGATGCAATACAGTAACATCAGCAATAGCATTCATGGAGAAACTGGAATGCTAGCAGGTTTAGACCAAGCCATAGTAGCATTTGCACTGTTTATTTATCTACCTTGGCTATCCTCTCCTGGTTCTTAAAAATCAAGCATATAATAATAATTCTAAAAATAAGTGTTAAATGGTAAACAAACATTCCCAGTTAATCCAAACAATAGTTTCAACCTGAAAACATGGTAGCTAACCCGGAATAACAGAGAGAGAGAAGTGTCATCAACAGCAAGTCTCAGGAAGGAGAAGAAGAAAATACCAAGCTGCCTTCCACTGAGCTATCTAGTGGGTCCCAGGTGTTTTGCCTACAACCCCCAGAAATCCCAGCCAGTTTATCAGTTGTTAGGACTTCTGGGAGTTGAAAGCCAAAACATCTGGGGATCATCTGATCTAGATCCACAATATCAGATCTCTTGGAGAAGCCAAGGTATTTCATGACACTCTCCTATCCAAATATTAAACAGAACCAACCCCGCTTAGCTTCCAAAAGGAAAGCAAATCAGATGAGCACAGAGGAATGTGAAGACATCCCTTGCTTTTCACTGTCCATCATATGGCCATTCCAGGAACAGGAAGCTTACAGAAAGCAGGTTTAGAGGGGAACTCAGTCATTATGTGAGGGAAGTAGATGATTTTGAATTCCACAATGTAAAACAAAATGAAATATGCATTGCAGGCCTAAGTTGAATCCCTAAAATTTGAGGAGTGGGAAAACAATGGGACCAGAGGACAATATTATTGCCTTTAAGATATATGTGGGAGTGGGAAGAGGAGAAAGGAAGGAAAGGGGAATTTAGTCACTCATGGTGTCACCCCATAGACTTCCATACAAGGCTATACCACAATATTGTGGATAAAAATTGACAAAATCAGTTACTTTAAAAAAAAAACAACAGTAGCAACAAAAGTGAAACACATGGTTGTGGTACCTACAGATTAAGCCACATGATCTGGAGCATCACCATAATGGGGAAATAATGACAACTCTGATCAAAGTGCATGCACATTAGAAGGTTAAAACAGCAAATTAGCAATGCATTTTAGCTTTGTGTGCAAATTGAAAAAATAAATTTGAGCTGGGCTGACAAAAATGTTTTTGTGAGTATATACAACTACAGGGATATTTTTAAAATAAAATTTCTGTTGGGATACTGCACAAAACTTTTATGGATAGTCATCTGAGTGTTGCCCCCTCTGATGGTGCCCATACAGTTCATTTGCACTGCACCCCTCCTAATGATGCCACTGTGTCGTAACCTGGAGAACCTGTTTTCCAACCTGAGGCAATCATTTTGGGTACCCAAAATTACAGGCCAGCACTGTAAGGGATCTGTCAAAACCCATGCCTCTGCAGGATCCCGGCACTGCCTTCTTCAGCCTTCTGACTTTGCTTCTCCTCATGTTACATTGCCACTGCTCGCTCCCCAGCCCTTTCCAAGCATACGAGAGGAGAGGAAGGAGCATTAGCCACCTCAATGACTTTGCTCTGTCCTTCTGGGCAGTGGAATTAATACAGCAAAAGGGCAATGCTGATGTCAACAAAGAGGGAGACTCATTCAGCAAGGAAGGCCCAGGGAAAGTCTTTTGCCCAAGGTCCCCCTCCCTGCCAATCTTGAGCTAAGAATTGTCTTGAGACTAATAAGAAGTGGAGATATGGCATCTGCCTGCTTCATTATGGAGCCGGATGCTACTGTCACATAGCTCTCTGTGCCATGCTGTGATGAAAGTATAAATGACCACCAAGTCCCACATGGCCATCTGGATGCAAGCAGAGGAAGGAAATGCCACGTCACTAATAATTTGCATGCCCTAGAAAAGTCTCCATATTGAACTGCCCAATGCCTTGAATCTGGAACCTCACTGGGTTTTTTAAAAGTCATTTTGAAGATTATACATAAGAGATAAGAGGTTTCAAGCAGAAAACAGGAGTTATCCCTGGAATGACCCCTGTGCTGGAGAGTAAACTGTATGTTCTGGCATGAATTAAGAACAGCAACCAATTTCCAAAGTGCTCCTGATTTAACATATAATGCAGTTCCATAATGGAGTTTAATGGCATTGAACATATTAAAAAGCAGTATAGACTCATATAATGCAGTTAGAATCATAGAATCATAGAATAGTAGAGTTGGAAGAGACCTCATGGGCCATCCAGTCCAACCCCCTGCTAAGAAGCAGGAAAGCGTATTCATAGCACCCCCGACAGATGGCCATCCAGCCTCTGCTTAAAAGCCTCCAAAGAAGGAGCCTCCACCACGGCCCGGGGGAGAGAGTTCCACTGTCGAACAGCCCTCACTGTGAGGAAGTTCTTCCTGATGTTCAGGTGGAATCTCCTTTCCTGTAGTTTGAAGCCATTGTTCCGTGTCCTAGTCTGCAGGGCAGCAGAAAACAAGCTTGCTCCCTCCTCCCTATGACTTCCCCTCATGTATTTGTACATGGCTATCATGTCTCCTCTCAGCCTTCTCTTCTGCAGGCTAAACATGCCCAGTTCTTTAAGCCTCTCCTCATAGGGCTTGTTCTCCAGACCCTTAATCATTTTAGTCGCCCTCCTCTGGACGCTTTCCAGCTTGTCAACATCTCCCTTCAACTGCGGTGCCCAAAATTGGACACAGTATTCCAGGTGTGGTCTGACCAAGGCAGAATAGAGGGGGAGCATGACTTCCCTGGATCTAGACGCTATTCCCCTATTGATGCAGGCCAGAATTCCATTGGCTTTTTTAGCTGCCGCATCACATTGTTGGCTCATGTTTAACTTGTTGTCCACGAGGACTCCAAGGTCTTTTTTGCACACACTGCTGTCAAGCCAGGCGTCCCCCATTCTGTATCTTTGATTTCCATTTTTTTTGCCGAAGTGAAGTATCTTGCATTTGTCCCTGTTGAACTTCATTTTGTTAGTTTCGGCCCATCTCTCTAGTCTGTCAAGATCGTTTTGAATTCTGCTCCTGTCTTCTGGAGTGTTAGCTATCCCTCCCAGTTTTGTGTCGTCTGCAAACTTGATGATTGTGCCTTCTAACCCTTCGTCTAAGTCGTTAATAAAGATGTTTTAACTGTTTTAATCATTTTAGTTTATTGTATATCAGTGTAACGGCATCAATTGCCACTTGTAAGCCGCCCTGAGTCCCCTCGGGTGAGAAGGGCGGGGTATAAATAATTGAAATAAATAAATAAATGTTGAACAGAACCGGGCCCAGGACAGAGCCCTGCGGCACTCCACTCGTGACTTCTTTCCAAGATGAAGACGATGCATTGGTGAGCACCCTTTGGGTTCGTTCGCTTAGCCAATTACAGATCCACCTAACCGTAGTTTTGTCTAGCCCACATTTTACTAGTTTGTTTGCCAGAAGGTCGTGGGGGACTTTGTCGAAGGCCTTACTGAAATCCAGGTAGGCTACATCCACAGCATTCCCTGTATCGACCCAACTCGTAACTCTATCGAAAAAAGAGATCAGATTAGTCTGGCATGACTTGTTTTTGGTAAATCCGTGTTGACTATTAGCAATGACCGCATTTGTTTCTAAGTGTTCGCAGACCACTTCCTTAATGATCTTTTCCAGAATCTTGCCTGGTATCGATGTGAGGCTGACCGGACGGTAATTGTTTGGGTTGTTCTTTTTTCCCTTCTTGAAGATAGGGACCACATTCGCCCTCCTCCATCTGCTGGGACTTCTCCCGTTCTCCAAGAACTCTCGAAGATGATTGCCAGTGGTTCTGAAATAACTTCCGCTAGTTCCTTCAATATTCTTGGATGTAGCTGATCTGGCCCTGGGGACTTGAATTCGTTTAGAGCAGCCAGGTGTTCCTGGACAACTTGTTTCCCTATTTGGGGTTGGATTTCCCCCAATCCTTCGTCCATTCCATGTTGCTGAGGTTGAAGATGGCTTTCTTTTTGTGAGAAGACCAAGGCAAAGAAGGCATTAAGCAGTTCTGCCTTTTCCCTATCCCCTGTCACCATCACCCCATCTTCTCCTTGCAGTGGCCCTATCGCCTCCTTTTTCTTCCTTTTTCTACCAATGTAAGCAAAAAAGCCTTTTTTGTTGTTTTTTATGTCCCTGGCGAGCCTGAGCTCATTTAGCACTTTAGCCTTGCGAACCTTTTCCCTACAGGTGTTGGCTATACGTTTGAATTCTTCTTTGGTGATTTCTCCCCTTTTCCACTTGTTGTGCATGTCACTTTTTGATGACATTAAACTGTATTATAAGGCAGTGTAGATGGGGCATAAGTCAATGTCAGGAAACAGCTTGGCTAATGGCTACCATTCTCCAATTGAAGGTTGATGTTTAGAATTACATGTATCTGATTCCCTCCTTTCCCCTTCAAAGGTTTGAAGGACTAGATGGGACATACAGGTTTCTGATCTGCCACCTTAAGAGCAGCTCTATTGTACCCACGGCCATTTTGCAGCCCTGTACACTATCAAAGGGACAAGCACCATGTGTCTCTCAAGCCACAAAGAACATCTGACACTAGACAATTACATTTTTAAAAAATTAACATTAATTTTCAAAAAGTAAGTGGTAGAAATCAAAGACATACCCTGTCAGTCTGGATCAGTACCAATTGGAACTTGTAGCACCTTTGGGGCTAACTGATAGAAAGAATATATTTTCCATGTCCTGGCTATAGGCCAGAACATGGAACTGAGACATCCTTGGTCACCTTAGTAGATGATCTCCAGGGAAGTCATGCTACCCCTCTATTCTGCCTTGGTCAGACCACACCTGGAATACTGTGTCCAATTCTGGGCACCACAGTTGAAGGAAGATGTTGACAAGCTGGAATGTGTCCAGAGGAGGGCAACTAAAATGATCAAAGGTCTGGAGAACAAGCCCTATGAGGAGAGGCTTAAAGAACTGGGCATGTTTAGCCTGCAGAAGAGAACGCTAAGAGGAGACATGATAGCCTCACAAATATGTGAGGGGAAGTCATGGGGAGGAGGGAGCAAGCTTGTTTTCTGCTGCCCTGCAGACTAGGACGCGGAACAATGGCTTCAAACTACAGGAAAGGAGATTCCACCTGAACATCAGGAAGAACTTCCTCACTGTGAGAGCTGTTCGGCTCTGTTGTTTAACATCTACATGAAGCTGCTGGGAGAGATCATCCAGAGTTTCGGGGTACGGTGTCACCTGTATGCAGATGATGTCCAACTCTGTCACTCCTTCCCATCTGTTACAAAGGAGGCTGTTCAGATCCTGAACTGGTGCTTGGCAGCTGTGATGGTCTGGATGAGGGTGAACAAACTGAAATTGAATCCAGACAAGACAGAGGTCCTCCTGGTCAGTCGTAAGGCCGAACAGGGCATAGGGTTACAGCTTGTGTTGGACAGGGTTACACTCCCCCTGAAGACACAGGTTCACAGCTTGGGTGTTCTCCTGGATTCATCACTGAGCTTAGAACTCCAGGTCTCAGCAGTGACCAGGAGAGCATTTGCACAACTAAAACTTGTGTGTCAGTTGCACCTGTACCTTGGGATGTCTGACTTGGTCACGGTGGGCCACACTCTTGTTACATCCTGCTTAGATTACTGCAACAGGCTCTATGTGGGTTGCCTTTGAAGATGGCCCGGAAGCTCCAGCTAGTACAACGGGCGTACAGGGAGCATACTACTCCTCTGTTGTTTCAACTCCACTGGCAGCCAATATGCTACCAAGCTCAATTCAATGTGCTGGTCTTGACCTATAAAGCCCTAAACAGTTTTGGTCCAACTTACCTGTCCAAACGTATCTCCTCCTATGAGCCTACTAGAACTTTAAGATAGTCTGGGGAGGCCCTACTCTTGGTCCCATGTGCCTTGCAAGTGCAAGTTGTGGGGACGAGAGACAGGGGCTTCTCAGTGGTGGCTCCTCAGCTGTGGAACTCCTTCCCCAGCAACATCCAGCAGGCTCCCTCCCTTCTGGGTGTTAGAAAGAAGTTAGAGACCTGGTTATGCATACAAGCGTTTAACGAATAAGCCTTTATGGCTTCAACATGGTCTGAATTAAGGATTATGCACAAAGTTTTTGATGAATGAAACTATGCACTTTATATGTTTCTAAGTTTTCTATACTGTTTCATGGGTTTTAATGCTTAATGTTAACTGTTTTTAACTGTTTTTATATTTTTGGCATTGAATTTTGGACAGATCAATAAACCGCCTTGAGTCCCTTCGGGTGAAAGAGGCAGGATAGAAATGACATAAATAAATAAATAAATAAATAAATAAATAAATAAATAAATAAATAAATAAATAAATTTTTGTAATGTGGGCGCTAACAAATTATTTCTCTCTGTTAGTCTCAGAGGTGTTACAATGTCATTCTTCATTTTAAAAAATCTAAGTAATGGATTGCAATATTGTGAGCATCAACCAAATGCTACTTAATTTTAACATTGTTACATTTAACAATTATTTTAAAAACCTAATATTTTCATTTCCTCAAATTGTTTTTGCAAATGTGAATGAATAAGGCAGAGAGTTTCAAACATTTTATGTTGGTGGAACATTTCTAGACATGCATCATTTTGCAACACACTAATTCAGTTTTACTAGAAAACAGGAGGTTAAGTCAACCCCTTATAAAAGATACAGAAATGTACATTGAATCATAGAATAACAGAGTTGGAAGATATCACATGGGCCATCTAGTCCAACCCCCTGTCATGCAGGAAATTATAAATTGCAATAATCAAGTGTATGGAAACACAACATATCTCATGAAAGCTTTTCATCTATGTTCTTAAAATATATGATTTGTAAGATAATGACATCAATTTCCATGATATTTGTTATTTCTCATTCTGTTGACACGATTGACACACGTTACACACTGCGACACACGTGTTGCAACACAGTTTGAAAACCTCTGGGATAAGGGATAATAAACCACCTGTCTAATCAAGAAGGGAAATCAGAGTCTTGAAAAATAAAGACTTTCCTTTCCTTTTTGTTTTGATTTTTCCTGCATATTTTCAGCTTTGCATCCAAAATCCTTGGGTTTTCCTCTTCTGCCCTCTGCCTCATGTGTTCTTTCTCCTCCTTCTGCCCCTGACTCAAACCTGAAATTGTGAAATTTGTTGTTGCTAAGGCTCTACAAAGGTTCTTCTTGACTTGACACAAAAGCCTAGTTCTGTCTGGCAGTTGCACTTCTTACTAGGGTTAATAGCTGGGCTCCAGCTATACCCTAACTCAATCTGAGATGGGCTTTTAACTCATTTTGCTAATCCAGACTTTCAGGGTCAAACCACATGCAAGCCTTTCCCTGTCTTTGGAGGCAATGCTCCCTTGAATGTTGAAAGACGGATGTTAGTCATTGAAAGTCAAAGATGCAGGTCTTGTTTGAAATCTGATTGATGAGGCAGCCCTGTTGTTAGAGAAAAAAGTGTGCTAATAGCAGGGAATACACATTTCCCTTGATGTTCAATTTGACTCAAGTATGTTGCCAGGGATCCCCCATGTCCAATCAGATCTGTTCTTTAAACCATTCACAAACTTTTGTCATTCATGGATTGGCTTACATGGATGTCAAATTAATAACGCCATGCTATTTTCTTGCACTAGTTATGCTTACCAGTGTAAGTGTATAGACTGTTGTCATACTAAATCTATTACATAATAATGAAATAGAGCTGACTCCACCGTGTTTCAACTAGCCTAAGAAGGAGGTTGACAATATACCCTAAGGTTAAAAGAAACATCCTAGGCTTCCCTTAACATTGGCTATTAAACTCTGCTTAATGCCATCCTCTTCTTGTGAAATGTCCTTCACCAATGGCCTCCCTTGGGGAATTGCACATAACCATGAAAGGAGTTGCCAGAAAGGAGGCCAAAAATATGGATGGAAGTAAGGATCCTGCTCAGCCTCTCAGGAGACAGTTGTTCTGTGCATGAAGAGTGCATCCTAAGAGGAAAGAGAGGAAAATGCTGTCTTAAAAATGCTTTTATCTCTAAATCTCTAAGTGTTGTAGTATGTTTTCATTATTCCTTCCCTAAGTGATATGCTGCCAAAAAAAAAAAGACTGGATGGAAGGGAGGGGAGGTCTTCAAACCTTTTTATATCTGATCATCCAGACACCTAAATAGGCAAAGCATAACCTTTCCAAAATGGCAACCTGCCATTTCTTGAGGTTTATGTTGTGCTGAGCCTCCCTCCCGCCAACCCTTATGTTTGAAATCCAAAGCACTTGTAACTTCCGCAAGGGAGAAACCTCCTTCATTTAGTATAGTGGGGAGGGGGACCTCCCTACAGTCTTATTCTACATTGCTGTTCCACTATTCCATTATTTGCACTAAGGGCAGAGGGTACAGAGTTGTTATGGCGCAATGGGTTAAACCTTTGTGCTGGCTGAACTGCTGACCTGAAGGTTGGGTTGCTAACCTGAAGGTTGCCGGTTCGAATCCGCAAGACGGGGTGATCTCCCATCTGTCAGCTCTAACTTTCAGGGACCTGAGAGAAGCCTCCCAACTAACACATCCAGGTGTCCCTTGGGCAACGTCTCTGTAGACGGCCAGTTCTCTCACACCAAAAGCAGCTTGCAGTATGTTCTCAAGTTACTTCTGACACGATAAAAAAAAAGAAGGGCAGAGAATAACAGTACAATCTCAGGAAGAGAGGCGGGGATAGTGGTGTACAAAACAAATTCATTTTATCTACGGAATTCAGGTACAGACACTAGAAAACACTGCATATGAATTTACAATTACACATACACAATTTTATGTCAAATTACCATTACCAATTTTATGTCAAATTACCAATCTGAAACGAGAGAAGAACAAACAGATAACAGAAGAGTAAAGCACTAGAAAAGTATAATGGACTTTTTCTTTTGGCACTACACCACTATAATGAAGAAAGGAAGTACTGCATTCTTTTTTCCCCTTTTTTCCCCTTTTTCTCTCTTTTTTCCTTCCCCTCCACCCCCATTTTTCCTCCCTCTCCCCTTCCCCCCTCGCCCCACCCTCACCAACTCACCTCTTTTTTTTGCTTCATCTATTAGGAAGCTTTTTTTTTTATTCTCTCCCCCCCTCCCTCCACTTGAAAAATCCCTTCAATAAAAATTATTACAAAACATGGCCCTCATTGGCAGTCTAGCAATGTGGCAATGCAAGGAGGCCTTTTATCTACAATGACTGGCCTTGGTCACCCATTCAAGTAATAACAAGGGCTGCCTAGGTTCCAGGTTCAGGCAGGATCTGGTATTTTTGAAGTATTTAGGTTGGAAGATTCTACAATGAAGAAACTGAGGAATGAGACATAAAATAAGCTCATCTGCCACAATTTTCAATTGTGGAGGGCAGAAAGGCCAACCCTGGCATGCACCAGGATGAAACAACCTGTTTCGAATGGTACCACTGAAAGGAATTCATGAAGG
This sequence comes from Anolis carolinensis, assembly GCF_035594765.1. NCBI lineage: Eukaryota > Metazoa > Chordata > Lepidosauria > Squamata > Anolidae > Anolis > Anolis carolinensis. The sequence continues at coordinate 65,000,606 of NC_085842.1, read as the reverse complement.
AAGGAACCAGTCAATCCATGAATGATGAATCAATAGGACTTGTAAATTGTTGACCTGTGTGGAACAATTTGGACAACCATGGGTAGTCATAATGACTAAGGGACATAGGCATATCCCTGCTGAAAACAGGGTGCTTATTTTGCAACTGTTTAGCTTAGATGAAAAATGTGTATGGAGGAATATCGTTTGTATTAACTCTTAAATGTTTTAATATTCCGGTGGTCTTTTAAAATTATTCTTATTGCATTAAACTGTTCTAAGTTGATTCTATACTGCCTGGTTATCAGTGGGATATAAATATTTTCACAAATATATAAATTGAATAAATATGTACAATTATCCTGGATTTTTTTTTTTTTAAAAAAACTAGAATGTGGAATCATTGAAGCAGAATGGGGTGAAATTTAGGGTAAAGGAAAGTATTTCACAGAGTTCTTAGTTAAACTATGGAGTTCACTACCAAATGATGCAGTGACAGTTGCCATGTAGGACAACTCCAAGGAGAAATGGATTGCTACTTGGAGAATCAGGCTACCACGGTTTACCTACAATAATGGATTCATGTGCTTTCCAATAGCAGAGGCAATGTGCTTTTATATATGAGCAGAGATCAGTCATTACATTCATAGTTGGGATTCCCAAATGCATCTGGTTCACCACTGTGAACAAATTCTGGACTAAATAGGCCTTTGATATGATCTGATTTGGCACCATATTTACATCTTGAAGGCAATAGATTGGGGGAGGCTTCTGCACTAAATTATTACAGATGTAATTGCTATAAGTGTAACATGCCAGAGAAGAGGACTGGCATTACTGTGCCATGAATTGGCCCTATGCCAGTTCAAAATGGGCTTAAGATAACCCCCAAGTTGAGTTGAAATCCAAACATCTGATTTTCTCTGATTTGGCAGTGTAGTTTGAATTTTAAAAAGCAGACGATGCCATTCATGTACCTTTGCCAAAGCATTTCTAGGAAATGAAAACATATACAAAAAGTACAGAATTTGGTTCTGAGATATCCGTCCCCAAACATTCAGGCCATTTGTTGGTTCCCTACCACATATCTTCTAGATCGAATCACAAGCCCCCTTAATAGGGTTTAGGTGTTGAATTAATCTCAGAAACCCTGAGAGGGCCATGGCCCCAGCAGCTACCTGTGGGTATTTATTATGGGCTATACATGTATGTAGTTAGCATGGTGCTGTGGCAAAAACCACAAAAGAGCGATGCCTTTATTGGCCAACCAAAATACACAAAACACTGCATGCAAGCTTTTGGAGTTTTACAGGATTCTTCCTTTGAAGAAATAAAACGAGGTGAAGTCACAGGCCTACATTTTGTATCAGATGATTCTGTTGTTCACTTGGTCTGGAGAGATCTCAATACAGGCAGAGGCCACTTTCCTTTGGGCCACATGGGAAATGAAAAAAGGACAGTAACATTTAAACTCCATCAGCTGCAGTAAAAGCCATTGTACTGTACTGCTACATTGAAAATAACATTTAGCTACTCGACAGATATAACTCTGACAATTATAATCCAAAGAAAAAAGAGTTATGTCTCAGTCCTTACTTATTTCTTGCTTAGGATTCCCCTGTGGCAGCTAAATCTAGTATCTTCAAATCCAGAAAAATATACCATATATTCAGGGGTAGCCATGCTGGCCTTACAGCAGAGGAACACCAAAGCAAACCAATCCAGAATCCAAAGGTGACTCCAGTGCAATCACCTTTTTTCTTCCATATGTTTTTTTAAACATCTGTAATTTATTTTGCCTGATTAAGAAGCCAGTAGAGTTTCAAAAGCCTGCAATATGTGTTTTGTGCATTTTTGTTTGCCAAAATCTTTTGGGGATTTAGGGATTTGTTTTATATAGGAAAATATTCATGTATGTACCGATCCATTTAGTTTTCATGGCAAGAATGAAAACTAAATGGATCAGTACATACTGTACATGCATATTTTCCTATATAAAAGAAATCCCTAAATCCCCAAAAGATTTTTGGGGAGACATTTACTTTTTGGGAGGAGAGCAATGACCAATATCAATAAAATAGTGAAGAGTAGAGACATCACACTGGCAACAAAGCGTCGCATAGTTAAAGCAATGGTATTCCCTGTAGTAACCTATGGATGTGAGAGCTGGACCATAAGGAAGGCTGAAGAAGGAAGATATATGCTTTTGAACTGTGGTGTTGGAGGAAAATCCTGAGAGTGCCTTGGACCGCAAGAAGATCCAACCAGTCCATCCTCCAGGAAATAATGCCCGACTGCTCACTGGAGGGAAGGATATTGGAGGCAAAGATGAAGTACTTTGGCCACATAATGAGAAGACAGGAAAGCTTGGAAAAGATCATGATGCTGGGGGGAAAGAAAAGAAAAAGGAATAAGGGGCCGACCAAGGACAGGATGGATGAATGGTATCCTTGAAGTCACTGGCTTGATTTTGAAGGAGCTGGGGGTGGTGACGGCCAACAGGGAGCTCTGGCATGAGCTGGTCCATGAGGTCATGAAGGGTCAGAAGCGACTGAACGAATCAACAAATAAACAACAACATGCATGTATGTATAAATGTGTTCAAATTGCTTGGTAACTTATGACAACCCCAGAAATTTCAAGGATTTTTAAAGACAAGGAATACTCAGAGATGGCTTTCCCATGTCCTTCCTCTGAAATGTAGCCTGAAGCACATGGTATTTGTTGGCAGTCTCCCATCCAAGAATTAAACCAGGGCTGATCGTGCTTGGTATCCAAAATCAGACAGGATCCAGTGCCTTGTTATTACAGTTTAAAAAGCTGATTAAAATACAACCTAAATCTCTTTTTGGAGAGTTATATTTTTAACAAAGAAGCATGAGAAGTGCTCCCCAAAAGCCAATGCCCATAAGAATTTGAATGCTGCAATTTGAAAATGGTTTGGAGTGGTACAATCTGTAGGGGTATTTCCACATGCCACCTGTTTCTAAACCGGAACCTTTTAGATGCATTTTGCAACAATCAGAGCTATCTCCTAAATCCCAAACAAATACATTAATTGCTTTCAATTTATCAGTCTCAGATCACTCGGTCTAATTACCATTCATCTAGGGTTTGTGTTTTTAATGGTTTATGGGTATTGTTGGTAATCTTTTAATTTCTCATTAAAAACAATATCTTCTACGCACTATGTGTGAAAAGCTCTAATCCGATAAATCAAGCAAGAGTAACACGGTTAAAAGGAAATCAGCGAAACAATATTTGGGGTTTATATATTTCTGCCAGTCAATTTGTAATTAAAAGTTGCTACTTTTAAAAAAACAACACAGTTGTTGCTGTGAAAGCCATTATCAGTCAGCATTTTCATATGAATACTGCTTTAATTAATTAGCAAAAAGTAAATACATTATATATCAAAAACGCTTTCCAACTGAACTCATGCATTCCAGAACAAAAGGCTTAATAAACTACACAAAAGAGGGACAAATTAGCTGATCCCACCTTCCAATTCCCTCCTCCTTTCGCTTGAGAGTCTTTGAAAGTTTTCTAAGGGTTTTTCCCATTCTTGTTTTTATTTCTTCTTGTTGTTGTTCTTTCTTTTTAAGAATGCATTGTTTGCCTCTCTTTGGATAAGGTTGGAAGGATGCTAGACAAACAGAGCGTACACACAAACCATTCAAAGTAAATTGATTTTGAAATCAGTTTTGCTGGGTCTTAGAAAACAAGAGTTTTATGATTATTAAAATGGAATGTAATTACGATCACATACAACGTGGTCCCGCTGGAACAACTTATTTACTGAAGACTGAAGGGTTATGCTTTGGCTGAGAAAATTGTTCATTAAATCAATTTTTCCTTGGTCTTGCTAGATGCTGGAGGAGAAATCCCCTCTTTTTCAATGATCAAGGAAGTAGGGAGGCCAGGACAGCCCCTATTTGATGGTTAGAAGGCTTGTAATTTACACATTGATCTTATTCAGCAAATTCTGTGGATTCTGTGAATGGAAACTTTTTAAAGTCATCAATACTAAAGGATCAGTTTCATGTCAGTTTGCCTTTTCTTGGAAGCGAATACCCAAGGAATACATAGAGGGTCCTTTTTCACTTGTAGGCTACGTGGTGTTCAGGGAGCCACCTTCTCCTACCTTGTTATGATGGTAGCCCCCACAGATGCCTTCATTTATTTTCTGTGGGCTCTAGGAAGGCTCAACCATTCAGTACCAGAGACAGGAACTTCCTTTGGGAGACGTTTCAATCGTTCAGCTGGAGAGGCTAAACACAAGGTCCCAGCAGTCAGGCCCGGGTTGCTTTTCACTCCACCTACCTACCTTCATGGCTGGCATATACAATGTATTTTCTATCACAGCTTTGGTTGTATGGTATGAGATTTAGTCCAAGTTTTGAGTAAAGCAGGGCTTGCATGTCCATTAGGGTTGCCAGACTGAAAACCAAAGACAGAACAATAGAATCCTGGAATTAAAGGAGACCCCATGGGCCATCCACTCCAACCCCTATCATGCAGGATTACACAACCAAACACATGGCCATCTAACCTTCACCTAAAAACCTCAATAGAAGGAAACACCACCACATTCCAAGGCAAACAATTCTTACTACCAGGAAGGTCTTCCTAATGTTTAGGTGGAATCTCTTTACCCATTTCTCCTTTTCTAGTTTCTCAAGCAGCAGAAAACAAGCCTGATCTCTCCTTAATCTGACATCCTTTCAAATATTTAAACATTGCTATCACATCCCCTCTCAGGCTTCTTTTTTTCCAAGCTGAACATACCCAGCTCCCTAAGCCATTTCTTGTAGGGCTTGGCTTCCAGAGCCTTGAACATTTTGGTTGTACTTCTCTGGACACCTTCTAGCTTCTCAATATCCTTCTTGAATTGTGGTGTTCAGAATTGGACACACTATTCTAGCTGAGTTCTGACCAAAGGAGAATAGATGTTACTCTGCATTTCAGGAAATTGTAATAATTATTAATTGTAGACAGACAGCTGAGTCTTGGGTACGGTCCTCATATTCAAAAGAAGCTGTAATTGCCACCTTATCCAGTGCTTTTCTTTTAGTTCTGTGTCCTAGGAAGGTAAACATGTAAAGGTAAACAAATACAGACACTATCAATATGAATGAATTCAGCCATCCACAGTTTGATTTTTTTTTAATTCCAAAAGGCAAAACTTGATTTGGACACAATTTTACCATTCTATTGTTTATAAAATAACTTGAAGATCCACCGATTTTTTGTATCAGGGAGGGGAGCAGTCCTAGAACCAACCTCAGCCCACTGTAGGTGAAAGAATGCCTGTACTGTCTGCAACAGCTCCCAGCATTTGTTCATACATGCCTTGTGTTTACCCTAGGTCTAGACACTGAAGTAGGAGTAGGCTGCCTCCCTTTTCAATGACTGTTGAAACACTAGTCTATGGGATTGCATTTATGTATCTCATTCAACTTAGGACCCAATTAAACATTACCGTATATACAAATTCATGTGAGAGCCAGCATGGTGTGGTGGTTTGAGTATTGGACTATGGCTCTAACAATGTTTGAATCCCTGCTTGGCCATGGAAACCCACTGGAGTCTCATCCAAACAGTCCCAAAATGTGGGATGTGTCTCAGTTTTTACCAGAAGCGTCCAAATAATACCCCTGGTAAAAACTAATTAATTCGGAACAAAACAAGGTTTCCTTGGTTTGTTCTGAATTAATTAAATACCTCATTAGATTCGGGCTTTCCTGAAAGGCATGGGTCTGATGGAGTATTGAGCCTCTGAAGACTCACTTCTGGGGTTTTGTTCCACTACATCGAGGGTCAGTCTCCATAGTCATCCCACAACTTTTAGGCTCCTGGAATGTACCCACCTCCACACCCCAGCCCTCAGTTTTCCCCTAAAACTTACAAAAAAGGTCCCTGACCACCATAAATCTCCCACATCCTCCTGCCACAAGAAAATGATGCAGTAGGATTTGGGAGGGGGGCAAGGAGGGATTTTCCTGCTCACCCCATCTCCTCATGGAGATGGAATCAAAAATAACTTGAAGACACACAACAACTACAAAAAATGCATTTGCCAAAAGCCAGATAAACATTTTTAAAAGAAAAATTGCTGTGGAAATGGGTGATTTAGAGGGGTGGAAGGAGAAGGTCCTAAATTCTTTCCTTGTCACTGGTTTTCTCATCTTTAAATCAGCCTGCCTCATAGCTGCTTCTCTCAGCACAAAGGCCATCCAGGTTTGCATTAGAAGCATTTACATGTGACATGAAGCAAGGTCTTTGAAGAATTAATCTTCAGCATTGTCAGGTTTGCCGTGCTGGTTAATCAGACCAGCTATGCAACTAAGCAATAACCCTGTAGAAACAGCCAAAAACTGTCCTCAGGCATGTGAACAAGCCACCAGAATAGGAAGTGTGGCTGAGAATCCACCATTTAAACCCAACAACCACAAAAATGCAGCTCTCTGATCATCTTTGACCAGGCTTCAACTAATTAAAACATTTATTGCAGCCTAGAACTCTTTCTGAATTTATTTCTAAGCATCTTATAAACAGACCTGTAGATGGTTTTGCAAGGACTAGAACTTCAGATCATTTTCCAAGTCCCTTTCTCCAAGTGCTTCAGTCAAATGTAGTGTGGCAGGTAGCTCAGTGAGAGAGAACCTTTTCAATAGAAATGCCGTAGTTATAGAAAGTATTCCAAATAATCATTGGGCATCCAATACCAGTTGAAAACCTTTGTATTTTTCCAGATTTTTCAGTTTTAACACAATTCTGTGATCTTTGAATAAGCCTTTGGGTATGTGTGAAGTTTATTATCATTTTTAAATTAGAAGTGCTCAAATAACTTGTGCGAGTGAGGATTGAATGTAATCCTTGAGATATCAGGTTCTAGTGATTCAAAACTTAAAGCTGCAATAACAGAAACATTTTGCATCCCAGAAACCAAATACCAATTTCAAAAGGACCTTTGGGGCCATGTTCCATTAGTGGCTAAGGATATAAGGACAAAGGATAGACAAAATGAGGCCAAAACAAAATGGATGGAACCAAATATCAATCTTACCTACCATATTTGGATGCGTTTCAACCAAGCATACAAATCACAGCAGACACATCCTAGGCAAGTCTACATGGGAGCAAGCTGCTGGGCACAGCTCCATTCCATGCTGGGTATTGAGAGCAAGGTGTTTTTTCTTTAAAAAAAAGTTTAAATGTGCTCAGTTCAATCTTTGCTCAGTTTTAGCAAGGAAAAGTAAAGTACCTTTATCCCAAAACCTCAGGATTCCTTATCCTTGTGATATAATACTGGGATCATGCAACAAAAAAACTGGAATTCTGTCTATTGCATTATATGCCTCCTGAAGTTTCTAAACCCCTTGTTCAGAGGCCACCCCACATAAAACAATTTAGTATAGTTTCATCTGAATGTAACCATGAGAGAAGGCATGTTTTCTCAATGAAAACATAAAAGATGCACACTACAGACCTCATCACAAAGGGCTAAAATCAGCGGTACGCACTGGTTTAGTCCAGATCACCCACAGAGCTCACCAGCTCCCATCCAGCAATGCTGGCGGGACTCCATGGATGAAATAGGGCGGAGCTGCTGCATGCTGCCAACACAGCAACACAAGAGGCTTCCCGTTTTGCCATAGGAAGCTGTGAGGGGAAGTTGTGTGGTTGATACTTTCCCCATGGGATCAAGAAAATCTGCAGTGGGGCAATGCGGGGTGTGGTGCACCAGGTTCCCCACACCCCCGGTGACTCGAGACAGTGTGGGATGACTCAGGCATACCTAAACTGGGTAAATACATAATGAGAAAGCTTAGAGATGAGATCCAAGTCTAAACATAAATTTCATTTATGTTTAATTTACCCCATCTATACATTGCCTGAAGGTTGTTTTATACCATTTTTTAAAAAATGTGCATGAAACAAATATGTTTACATTAAACCATTAGAAAGCAACATTGTCACTAACTCATCTATGCCTTTGGGTAGTTTAAGGTTTTGGAGTACAGTACTTAGGATTTTAGAATTTCAGATAAGATACGCTCAACTAGTAATATTTCTTACTTCACTTGCTTCTGAATGTGGTATAGTCCATCATGATAGGTTTGCATTTGGTTTTACTGTAAGCGGTTTTTAGAGAGAGAAATCAGGGTATAAATAAATCATCACCATCAGCATTATCATCACCATCATCATCATCATCAGATCCCTTCTACTCATTCAGCAACTTAGGGCCTTTTTCCTTGAAGACCTGCATTGATGATTAGGAGTCAAATTTTTTTTATCGTGTCAGAAGTGAATTGGGGGATTAGAAGTCAATGAACCCTGACCATAATTTGCCCGGTTCCCTGCTGTGGCAGAGCAATCCCCCATGGACAAGACTGCATTGTGGGGAAGGGATATAAAGCTCCCCATAGCCTCCATGAGAAGCTCTGTTGCTTGTGCTGCATCCCTGTTTTGCGAACACACCTCCCTTCTTTCCAATGACAGCCTGAATTTTTATTATTGCTATACTTGATTCCATCACCCATCTGGAAACATCTCACCTCCCTCTGGCCCTCATAAATTACAGAACCCAGCTCTAAAAGAAAGTAGTTGATGGAATCAAGACCTGTTGCCCTTTGGCAATCCTTCCAGGAATGTTTAAGGCTTTCACCAACAAGGAGAATAAAGCCTTTGATGCTTTGGACTTTGGATTTTATGAAGATGAAGACCATGCCATAGGGTTCAGCCAATTCATGAAGTGTCAAGTGTGGGGCATTCTTTCATCTCATCTCTGGAGTGAGGAATCAAGGATGCTCCCACTTATTGCAAATGAAGACGAGGAAGCAGGAAGCAACTGAGCAGGAAGGCTTGTTTCATTTTGTGTAAATCTTAGTATATCATCAACTCCCACATTCCCTTCATAGTATGCATTTAGAGTTCTGTCTATTTGTTCTGGAGACTACATCAGATAAGGGGGAACTGGAAAACTGCACATTTGTTCACTCTCTGGTTTTGAAGTTCTGTTATTGAGACCTCAAGTCCTCGCTCCCTTTCTGGACACCTGCTATGCATTCAAGCAAAATGTATCTTGTGTATGTGATTTAAGGGGTGCGCTCTTAGGAAATCTGCCACTTCAGAAAAGACACCAAATCAGGGCAATGGGGAAACCTGCATATTCTATCATATGCTTCCATCACCCCTGCAGGAGACCAGAAAGCTTGCTTGTGGCTTTTACAAACTGCTCTATGGAGTAGGGGAACAATTAAGTATCATTAGATAACATGAAGAAACATTAAATATTTATACATATTAACTTTGAATTCTGATTGAGCAGCTTGGTTATTAAGTGTCTCCACCTTATGACTGCCTATCCGAGAGGTTTTTTGTTTTTGTTTTTGCAAGATTTATTCAGAGGAGGTTCGCCATTGCCTTCCTCTCAGGCTGAGAGAGTGTCATCAATTGGATTCCCAGGGCTCCTACGAAAAAGTATTACAGGAGAAATTATACCTCTATGAGAAAGGATGACTCTAGCAAACTCCTTACCATCCAGAAAAGGTCTCTACAGTCACCTACGGACTCACTGCCAAGACTCTACACTTAGAAGGCAATCATACTCGGCCATGAGTGATAGCCTATGATGATGATGATGATGATAATGACCTGTGGTCAGGGGCAGTTCAACCATTAGGAGAGCTAGGCGGTTGCCTGAGACACCATCCTCTAGGTGGGCCCCGTTGAGGCAACTCCGCCCAGGCGTGGCCTTCCTGCCTCCGCGGCCATGACCTGGCCTGCCTCCCTGGCGGCCGCAGTCAGGCCGCGGCCGCAAGAAAGCCATGCCTGGGCGGAGGTGCCTTAACGGCACCCCCTAGAGGATGGTGTCTTCAGCAACCATTGAGGCACCTCCGCCCAGGGCCAAGCCTCCTTGGGAAGGTGTCTTTGGGGGGGAAGAGACAGCCCTCAGGCGCAGGCCAGGATTGCTTCCCTGTCCTGAAAGGGCCAGCAGGGTGGCCTGGTTGGAGGCCAGGCCAGGCCTCGGAGGCAGGAAGGCCTCTTACCTGCCGGGGCTTCTGGCGACCCGTCCCTAGGCAGGTGGCAGGACCGAGTGGTAAAACGCCGCCATGCGGCTGCTTGGCCCCGCCCCGCCTCTGGCGGATGTCTTTGGCCCTGTTCCGCCTCTGGCGGATGGGCAAGATGGGCGGGGTGCCATCTCCGACCACTGCGCATGGACCATGCAGCTGCTTGGCGCATGCGCTGTGGTCGGAGAGAGCGCACCACCCATCTCACTGTTCTGACTGCCTCTGCCGAATGGGCGAGATGGGTGGGGTGCCCTCTCTGACCACTGTGCATGCGCCAAGCGGCCACATGGCGCATGCGCAGTGGTTGGAGAGGGCACCCTGCCCATCTCACCCATCCACCAGAGGTGGGGCCAAGCGGCCGCATGGCGCAAATGGCCACCCATCTCGGCACCGGTTTACGGCTCGGTCCTGCCGCCTGCCTCAGGACGGGTCGCCAGAGGCCTCGGCATTTAAGAGGCCTTCCTGCCTCCACAGCAGTGGCCTGTTCTGGCCTTTGCCCTCGAGGCCAGGTCTCCAGGCTGCCTGACCATGTTCCAGAAGCATTCTCTCCTGACGTTTTACCCACATCTATGGCAGGTATCCTCAGAGGTTCTGAGGTCTGTTGGAAGCTAGGTAAGTGGGGTTTATATATCTGTGGAAAGTCTGGGGTGGGAGAAAGAGCTCTTGTCTGTTTGAGGCTAGTGTGAATGTTGCAATTGGCCAGCTTGATTAGCATTTAATAGCCTTGCAGATTCAAAGCCTGGCTGCTTCCTCCCTGGGGGCATCCTTGGTTGGGTGTTAGCTGGCCCTGATAGTTTCCTGTCTGGATTTCCCCTGTTTTCACAGTGTTGTTCTTTATTTAGGCTTTTCCTTAATCCCTCATTATTCAACATTTTTGCTTATCCAACGCTTTTATTTTTCAGTGATTGGTTTGGGGGCAGGTGCCTACACTTGAAAATTACCTTGGGCCGGCCCTGCCTGTGGTGTTGGCTTCAGGTTGCCACTTCTTCTTTCTGACAGGGGATCTGTAAGTACAGGTGCCCCATGAATATCTCTCTGTACTGAAAAAAATCTGTACCTATTGGATATGATCAATATAAATGAGTGACTTCTTCACAGAAGTTGATTTTGACAACAGGTTATTGAAATTCACAATATCCTGCATAAATTCATCTCAAGAAGTTGGCATTTGAACATTCAGTTGCATAACAAAGTGGAAATGACACTTCTGTAGACATGCTAGTGATCCACGGGTCTCGCAGTGTACATTGAGTGAATCAAATTCATATATTTAATGATAAAGATAAACCAGGAAACTGCCTTATTCTGAGGTCAGACCCTTGGTCCTTGTAGCTCAGTACTAAGTGTCAGACAGACCAGGCCATTTCTCAAACCAGTGCAAAGGTAATTTTAAATGCACTGAATATAAAAGGCACCTAAAAGGTATGAGTTAATGGGTGGAATTGAGAAAAACAATGTCACATTGTGCACTAGAATATTTAAAGTTCTTCTCATAATTAAGCAATTTTTACAGCTTCCCTTCAGTGTAGATCAGGTCCATATCCCAATGCAACCATAGAAACAGCACTCAAGACAAGTGAATATTGATCTCAAATGAGGCTTCAAAGCTCTAGAGAAGTAACAAAGAGGTTATTCCGAATATGGTAACCAAGATGGCTTCATTGTTTCACTAACAAGTTTTTATATTATTTGTCGGGAAAAGAAGGAAGAGATTCCCTTGCATTTAAAGAGTTTGCAAAAAAGACAGCTTGAGTCCTTATAGCTGTATATTCTCTTTAATTAGTTTGTGCAACACTGTGTTTGCATGGGAAGGTGCAGAATATGTGTATGGACTTAATTAGGAAAACAAAACATGACCTCTTAAGATAATGAATGGAGGATAATGGAAATTACTATTCTAGATCCATCCATGGGGCAGCTGAGGTACAGTATCCGATAAACTTTTAAAATACATTAAGGTCAGCTGTTCAGAGGTTGTCAGCAAAGTCACTTGATACCACTCTCACTTAAATGAGTAATTACAGGGAGTGCCTGCATCTGGCTTCTCGTATGTTATACAACATATTGGAACAATGATGGTATATACCCCCAAATCTCCTGACATAAACTGACCTTTATATCACATTAATATCTATATCCATAAATCAAATGTGCTACATCATATAGGCAACAGTTTGAGAGCAATCTCGTCAAGAACTAGTTGTTATTAGAAACCATGAATTCCAGCAAGACAAAGGTGCTCAGTTGGTTGCTCAGCTGGCATTGGTTCCAAAAAGATGTAGACCAAATTTTTACTGACATGATTGTCTATATTTGGAGAGTACAAATTCAGCTTCCAGCTAGGAAAGTTCTATGAAGATTCCTCCAAACAAAAATTCCTGCTTTTTAAAAAAAATCAGAAATAAGAACAAATTTCATCTACCCTCAATCCCTGATATTCCAGTTTGTTTATGAAGGGTTTAAAAGTGTTGCTGTATTGAAGAGTATGCATTCTCAATGCAGGATCAGTAACATAATGAGACCCTCTCCCCTTTACCAAATGCCACATGGAAACCCACTGAGTGGCTTTGGGCAAGTCACACCCTCTCAGCCTCAGAGAAAGGCAAGGGAAAACTCCCTCTGAACAAAACTTACCAGGAAAACTGATAGGTTTGTCTTTGGATTGCCATGAATCAGAAATGACTTCAGGGCATGCAACAACAAAAACTGAGCTGTAAAAGTGCATGGAACAAAGGATATGGAGCAAAGGGTTAGTGGCTAAACATCACAGTTGCCATCTGTGTTTTGGAAGGTGATTTTGAAGAAACAAGCAGTAAGAGAGGGATACTACTCTCCTGTCCTGCCTGTGGAGCATATGCTTGACCAATGCAGGACTGGAGTGGATAGGCTTTGCTTTGATCAAGTAAGGCCCTTTTGAAAAAGGTGCAGAAACCCCTCAGTAGCTTGCACGGATTCTCTGTAAAAAATGTGAAACTTACAGCCTTTTGTTTTTAGTGTTGTTCTTTTATTCTGAAATGCAAAGTAAATGTTCTGTTCAAGTGTATGAGACTTGAGTGGGGTGGCTCAGAGACACTGAAAAGGCTCAGAGAAACCATGGCATATGACATTCTTGTAAAACAGAGCAGTGAGTGGTTTTGGAAATAGGCAGCTGAGTACATACATTCCACTTTAAAGCCTTTGGCTCAAGGCGGTCATTTGTTTAACATGCACACAAATCTGCATTTCTCATGCAAGAAGGGGAAAAATGGCAGGGGGAGTAAAACTTCAAAGGAGTGTGTTGTCGAAGGCTTTCATGGCCGGGATCACAGGGTTGTTGTATGTCTTTCGGGCTGTGTGGCCATGTTCCAGAAGCATTCTCTCCTGACGTTTCGCCCACATCTATGGCAGGCATCCTCAGAGGTTGTTTTCAAAGGAGTGTTTTGTGGTTTCAGGCTAGCGAATGGAAGCTGCAAACCCCAGCTCCCAAATATGGAGAAGAAAACATCACCATATGAACTTTTGGAAAGCAAGTAGATTTTACAGAACAAATGGGAGGGACACAAGTGAAGGCATTCATACATAGTGGTGATTTATTTTGAGATAGATCATTGGTCCAACTAGCTTAGGCCTCTTCCATACAGCTGTAGAAAATTCACATTGAACAGGATTATATGGCAGTGCGGACTCAGATAATCCAGTTCAAAGCAGACATTGTGGATTATCTGCCTTGATATTTTGGGTTATATGGCTGTGTGGAAGAGCCCCCAGTAAAACCTACTCCAAAAATGTTACTTTTTAAGACTAGAATTCCCCAAACATATCAGCCACTATGGTAAGTAGGGGATTCTAGGAGCTGTAGTCCAAAAGGTACCTTTTCCTAAGTATGTCCCCTTAGGCCCCCTAGCAATGGCTCACTGGGACGTCAAGTGCCCCACGACTTCCTGCTGCCTACGAGCTTTTGAACTGGATCCTTGGAGTGTACATCTTATATGTATAAATTATATAGGACCTCTTCACATGGGGCTAAATATCCTCATTTTGGTTCCTTTGGATGGGGCTTGGATGGAGCCTGCTAAGTGCCATCAGACGACGCACAGCAGGCATCACCCACATTCCTCCCGAAGTGGAGGGGAAGCATCAGAAGGTGCTTCCTCCTGCACCATGGGGAGGAAAGTGTTTCTCGGCTAGCTCTGTCCAATCTAACTGCACTTTCCTCACCTTTTCTCCATAGGATGGGGAAAAGGGTGGCGGGGCAATGCACATTGCCACTCGTTGCCACCCTTACTCCCATTTGATGGGGACAGGGACAGGAAGCCATGTGATGGGAGAAGGGGGGAAGACGTGCAGTTCGCCACGAGACACCCCACGTGTCTTCCGCCGGCAACTCCCAGTGCAACCGCATGGCCCCCGTGGGTCATGTGAAGAGGTCCTTAGTCTTTGCAAGGCCCTCCAGTTGTCCATAGCTGTTTAACTACTTAATTTTTAAATTCTAAAGGCAATCCTATGAAAATAACAAGTTTTTTCAACAATTCCACTAAAATCAATCAAAAGGAGACTATATATCCAAATGGGTGGCTCCATTAAAATAGACAACCTCTAATTTCTTAGTCAGAGCTCCCGGTGGTGAAGTGTGTTAAAGCGCTGAGCTGCTGAACTTGCAGACCGAAAGGTCACAGGTTCAAATCCAGGGAGCGGAGTGAGCGCCCGCTGTTAGCTCCAGCTTCTGACAACCTAGCAGTTCGAAAACATTCAAATGTGAGTAGATCAATAGGTACAGCTCCGGCAGGAAAGTAACGGCGCTCCATGCAGTCATGGCGGCCACATGACCTTGCAGGTGTCTATGGACGACACCGGCTCTTCGGCTTAGAAATGGAAATGAGCACCAACCCCCAGAGTCGGACACGACTGGACTTAATGTCAGGGGAAACCTTTACCTTTACCTAATTTCTTAGTCATCCAAGAAGTATGTTCAAGATCATTTAGCCCTGTACAAGCAAGCATTTTATATTTTCAAAGTAGCTTTCTTCTTGCAGTATATGGGCCACTACATGCCAAACTTCCTCTGTGTCTCTTGTGATATCTTAATTTCTTTACTCCAAAAATATTTTCCTGCAGTTTGTGTAACCATGGGCACTGAGGAAGTTATACAACTGTGCATACACAAGCAAAAGTGTGCCTAGGGCTTAAATGTAACATGAAAATTGAGAAAGACGTCAGTAATGGAGATAAACGCAGAACCCAATGAAATTCAAATCAGAAGTTTGGCGTTGTGTTTTTTGGTCCTTTTTCTTGGATAGGAAGATTTGTAGTGGCAACAGTAATAGAAAACCACTGATTTTTTCCACATCTAACTCTAAGAAATTTAGGTGCAACCTGAATCTCATAAATTTTTAAGGACCACATTCCAACAACTGCTCTGTCAACTGCCTGTTGAATAGCATTTATCTAGGGAGAAACAAACACACAAAGGACCTTATTACATTAAGTAAAGGATTTGCCAAGGATTGTGGCAATCCGTCGGGACCCAGCAGGGGGCATGGGGAATCCGCAGCCCCATGCCCCACATTGCCCAGTTTCCCCCAACCCCATCCCACAGGGGGAAGCATCCACTACCTAGCTTCCCCGCCATTGTTGCCAATGCAACATGGGAAGCCTCTTGTGTCGCTGCTCCCACAGTGTATGCTGGTTCCTCTTCATTTTTGCCATGGAGCTCCAGAAGTAGAAGTACATCGCAGGATGGTAGCTGGTGGGCTCCGTGGCAAAAGTGAAAAGGAAGCAGCGTACGATGAGCAATTTGGCCCATCTGGTGAGGTCGTTACATAGAAAAGGCTTCATGTGCCGAGTGCCACTCATATCTTACATTGCACTACAATGCATTAGGTCCCACCTAAAAATCCTTCATGCATCAGATGAATGTCTGCCAACTAGTTGACCTGTTGCATAAACTATGGATTAGACTCCCTCAAATCAGTGCCCACAGCGATTCCAGAATCCTAGTCCATATCACTACACCATATTGGCTCTTGGACTGAGTAAGGGTGATTTGTTTATTTTTAATGTTGTTGATATTTAATTCTATTTTAGTGTTTGTATAGTTTTAGGTTTAAAATTGTTTTATATTGGTTTTACTGTAAGCTATTTTCAGTCTCTTTTTCAGAGAGATAAAGTGGGGTACAAAGAAGGAGGAGGAGGGTCCACACAGAGAAAAAGAAATGAAAGGTGTCAGAGACAAAGTATTAAGTAGCCCTCCTCTCTTTGCCCCCTTCCTCTGCTGAAGCCTGTCTTTTCACAATGCTGTTCAGTTAAAACATAGTCAGGAGAAAGAGACACACAACTGCATATCCCATTTGGATTTAAGCAAAAATTAAAATCCACATATAGGGCACATAGCCATAAGATTACAGTTTTCTTTTGGATCTTCTCAGATGTTCCCCAGTGAGATGGCCGAGAATGGTATGGCTTCCCCAAAGGCAACATGCTTGTCATATCTGCAATCCTGGCAAAATGCTCCCACTCAGAAATAACATTTTGGGCACATATTTCTAGGGTGTGCTTTCTGTTTACCTAGGGCCCTTATCCAAACAGTGGGTCCTTATCCAAGAATCATAGGTGGCATCCAAAGTTAGAGCTGGAATTGCCTGCTTGGTCTATCCCTCTTCTCTCATTCTGTTCTCCGGTAAGTACTGGAAGAAAATAACTTTACACATGAAAAATGGCTGAGTCAATGTGGAAATTAAAATGAGGCTGCAGTCCTAACCATACCTAATTAAACGTTAACACCAACAAAAGGATTTACCTCAGTGGGAAAATGAGAACATTACTGCAAATATTACTGTTATTTAAAGGATATATATTTTATGTTTCTTAAAATTAGTTCAAGGCTGTTGGTAACACCACTATTTTTCAATAATGGAAATATTTTTAAAATCCATTAGAAAACTAAACAGTGTAAAGAAAAACATAATCTGTTAAAGAGGCAGTATGAAATAAAGCAATAACCCAATTAGTATCTTTTATCTGCAACATGAAACCATATCAACCAAGGTTTTAAAGGCAGATATTAAAGGCCAAAGACACACTCTCTTTAGGGTCTCTGCCAACTGTTACAATATGAAAAAGGGCAAGAAAAATATCCTCTGCAAGGAAGTTCCTGATCCTGATCTGACTACCAAGAAAACCTTTTTCCTGATTAAAACCAGCACTTTTGGAGATAGTTGGAACATATTAGTGCCCCTCCAGCAGGGCCGGCCCCACCATGGAGGCCCGTGAGGCCGCCGCCTTGGGCGCAGGTCCGGGGGGGCGCCATCAGGCTGGGCGGGAGGCGGGGCACCGCCCTGACGGTGCCCCGCCTCGCGCCCAGTGTGCCCTGGCCTGGCTGGCCTTGCCCGGCCGGCTGCCGGCTGGGTAAGGCCAGCCAGGCCACAAGGCTTGCCCGGACAGCTGCCACAAGGCCAGGGCGCACTGGGCGCGAGGCGGGGCACCGCCAGGGCAGTGCCCCCCCCCGCCCAGCGTGCCCTGGCCCCGCCTCCCACGCTGCGTGGGAGGCGAGGCCAGGGCGAATAGCGCGGGAGGCGGGGCCAGAGTTGGCCCCGCCTCCCGCGCTATTCGCCCTCGCCCGTCTGGCCTTTTCTAGCTGGCCAGACTGCAGCGGAGGTCCCTATTCGCCCTCGCCCGTCTGGCCTTTTCTAGCTGGCCAGACTGCAGCGGAGGTCCCTCCAGGCCGCAATCGCTAGAAAAGGCCAGACGGGTGAGGGGGAGTAGCGCGGGAGGCGGGGCCAACTCTGGCCCCGCCTCCCGCACTATTCGCCCTGGCCCCGCCTCCCACGCTGCGTGTCTGGCCAGCTAGAAAAGGCCAGACGGGCGAGGGGGAGTAGCGTGGGAGGCGGGGCCAACTCTGGCCACGCCTCCCACGCTATTCGCCCTGGCCCCACCTCCTACGCTGCGTGGGAAGCGGGGCCAGGGCATGCTGGGTGGGGGGCGGGGCCAACTCTGGCCCCGCCTCCCACGCAGCATGGGAGGCGGGGCCAGGGCACGGGAGGCGGCGCTGGGGGGGCGCTTTTCAGCACCCCCGCTTAACATTAAAATTTATCTCCGGCCGGCCCTGCCCTCCAGTGATATGCAAAGTGTCACAGGAGTCATCCATATATGAAAAGGCAACTCTTCAGATATATTGGATCATTTAAAAAGCTTGAAAAGTCATCCCCAGTACTAAATTAGAAGCCAGCACAAGTGTTTCAAAAAGGAAGTCACATACAGTACTCCCAACAATTCTGACCAATGTGTTTATGACATGGAGGTTGCTATATTAACTAAGGGCCCTTCTACACATGCTGTAAAAGCCAGAACTGGATTAAAGTGTGGGGGTGGCTAAACAACATTTAGCCAAAGTGCAGGAGGGATCAAGTTATGAGCTAAAAAGCACATGTTTAAAACCTGATTCAGCTTGAAAAAAGTGCACCTTCACATGACTATATATCCCTGCAGTGATGCAAAACACACAATTTCCTTCTTTCCTCCTGTGTAGACTGCTCCAGCACATGTGTTATTTAAAAGCCTGAAGCAGCCAATCAGCTGATCGGGCTGTCAAATGGACACACAGGTAGTTTAAGGGAAACACAAATGGAAAATAATCAGAACTTTCTGAAATTCTTTATTTTACACTTTATAATCTTAAATAGAGGTTGAATGAACGATTGGGGTAAGAGAGAGATCCAACGGAAGTGGGTTTTTTTAAAAAAAAATCTCTGTTATGCACTGGACCTCATATGCACACATGCTATCTGCTTGTGTTTTTATTAAGATATTTGCATATGCACATACATGGTACAGGGGAAAGGATTTTTTTAAAAACTTCATCCAGATATCACCCATCCACCCTCCATCTTGATCTGCTTCAAAAGAAGGCTGTGAGGACAGCAATAGACGATATCCCGGGACTGACAGGCCTGCATATGAACCTGTTGTCAGGTTCCGGGATTTTTTGACTCAGTTCTAAAACACAGATTTTGGCACTGCCTGGAAGCAACCTAAGGTTGTTTCTTTGTTCATTTTTAAATGTATATCCTATTTTTCTCCTTGGGGAAAAGGTGACAGAGAGCAACAAATGCAAAAAATAAATAAAAATAAAATATGTAGTTTGAGTATCCTTTATCCAGAATGCTTAGGATCAGATGTATTTTGGTTTTGTTCAGATTTTGGAATACTCACATTTGCATTACACATAATGAAATGTCTGGGAGATGGCACCCAAGTCTAAATACAAAAGGCATATGCAAATTACTCACATAGCCTGAAGGTAATCTTATACAATATTTTGAACCATCAGAAAGAAAAGTGTCATCATTGCAGTCACCCATGTGGACAATTTGGATAAAAGATGTTCAACCTGTATAAGCACATTAAAGGGGAGTAGATAAAAACAAGGTAATACAATTGTACCCAGTTAAACTAGGGATTTAGCTACATGGGGACATTGCCCTTCCAAAAAAGGATTCTACTTTTCCCCCATGAAATTTCCCTTTACTCTGAAAAAATTTATCACCATGGCCACACTATTAAAGGAAAAGAAGGAATTGGAAGAGGAGGATCTAACTGTTGGAATTGTTTTACTGTATTTCCCAATATGTACATTCCTAAGGAAGGCCAATTCGGAGATGATTCAGAAAATTTTGAATGCTTAGTGTGATTAGAGGATAAAATAAAACATTGCCTCAAAAGCACTGACTAATCAAAATATTAATCCTTGGTAATGTTATAAAATGGGCTATCTCAATCCCATGTCGCTTCCAGTGTACCAAACCCAAAGTGCTTCTAATGCCCCTCAAGCCACAACAAGCTCTGTGGTGATTATAACAAATGTGTCAAGCTCCTACCTCGCAATTGATTCGCTTTCGGGAACATAAGTTAAGCTTTAAATCTATGTTTCATATATAATCAAGCAGCCCAATCAGCCTTTTGATATAGAACCCAAAACAGCTGGTGTGTCTTTATCGGCAGAAAGCAGCAGGCCCAACAAAGCTCCCGCCGGAGAAATGACAGTTCTTCTTTATTATCCTTCCTGGTAGTTACCCATCTCCTCATCTCTCCTAACAAATTTCTGGGCCTTTTTGATAAAAAATAATTTAAGAGAAAGCTCAGCAGGCAGTTCACAGAGGTTACTGTTTGAGCAACTGCCCTGCGAACCTTTTTGTAAGAGGCATGTGGCAGAGAGTCCATATTTTAAACCTCACTTGTTCCACCCACTTTCTAGCATGAAAAGGATATCATCTGACTTTTTTAAAAGCTCGTTTCAAATGTTCTCTTCCATTTGCAACTAATGTGGTACCAAGTTAGGATTTTTCTTACATCATTCGGAAAGACGGATTTACATTTCAACTATTTAAACAGGCAATATGCTTGAACAGATTCAAGGGAAATTCGACTTGTTGACCCATGGCTTTCCAGATGCCACACTAAGAGGTTTCTTAGGACTTTATCACTGAAGCACAATTATGGCAGGATAAAAGCACCATTAGTTGGAGCTTATTGTACGACACAGTGACTGCACATTTTCTTGAATTATGATTGGATCATTTATTTTCATTGACAGGAAAAAATAGTCAATGAATCCAATTGCTGCTGTTTCACCACTATCATGTGATAGTTTCCTTCTACTGTGATCCAATACTGCAAACCAGAGGAAGTTTTTGTGAGAATGCTGAAACTGCGTAACTCTCTCAATGCAGTTAAACTGTAGTATATGAGTGTGTGTGTGTATGTGTGTGTGTGTGTGTGTGTGTGTGGATAGATAGATAGATAGATAGATAGATAGATAGATAGATAGATAGATAGTCTGGATGTTCAGGCAATGTCTCTCCACTTTGAATTTTACATTTTTTAGTGAACCTTTGGGTGCTTGCTAAGCTGAGGTTCATGTATTTGGTTAGAAATAATTTGATGTTTTTATGGTGAGATATATTTTTATAATGTAACTGTTTGTGTAATTTTGGGTTCTTTTAATAATTGATTGCTTGGTGTTAGGTTGCTTTGGGATTGGATGGGTCATGAATGTATTTATGTTTGCAGTGTGGTGAGGCATTGAATGTTTGCCTCTATGTTTTTTGTCTGTTGAAATCCGCCCAAAGTCCCCTTGGGGAGATAGGGTGGAATACAAATAAAGGTTTTATTTATTTATTTATTTATTACCATATCTGAATAAGCTATGGATTTTTTCACACCATACTGCTGCCTGGCCACAATTGTGACAGTGCAGGGAATTGAAATATACCATTATTCGACTGTTCAGTATCTCACCTCTCTGCATGAGCTCAGCAGCGCTGGTTTGGGAATCTTTGGTCCTTTGATCTGTCTTCCATACAGCCTCCATAGCCCCACCTTCCTACCCTATGTCCTACCTGGCATGCATTTTGAGTTTTTTTTTTTTTAAAAAAAAAACATTTTACTACAGTTATGGAAATATGCAGAGAAGGCAGGGTAAAACAATAGAAAAGTGTGTGGATTTAAATCCTGGTATCCAGAGTTGTAGTCCAACATTCAAACCACTATCCTACACTGTCTTTTGACTATGTTTGCCAACATATAAAACAAGTATTGAATTAGGAATGGTGACTCTGACCTTTATCTGTGGAACTTATTTCCAGTGATGAGCAGATGCATAGATGGGTTTGAAAAGGCAAATTTTAAGAGGAGAGTTCAGTCACCATGACGGCTCCATACCTGGGTTGGCAACTTGTCTTTCTCTTTCGCCCCATTTGTTTCTTTACAAAAATTCAAGTAACTGTGCAGTTTTGCAGATAATTCCAATCACTGGTAGGGAGTTCCACTCATAATTCAGCATTTCCTCCCCCCGCCCCTATTATTCCATTTTGCAAACCTCCATGCTTGTGCATTGCTAGACAAGGTTTACCAATTACAGTTTCCCCTTGCAGAATACACAAAAATGTGTTAACTTCACATATATTAGATTGTACTGTTTGGTATAGTCAGCTTTCCATACGAACAGATTCTGCATCTACAGATTCTAAGATCCATGTTTCAAAAATATTTCACAAGGCAAACCTCAATTTTGACATTTTATAAAAGGGATACCATTTTACTATACCTTTGTGTATAATGAGACTTGACCATCCATGGATTTGGTATTTACAGGGATGCTGGAATCAGGGCCGGCCCTAGGAAATTTTCAAGTGTAAGCAAGCAGTAATTTTGCCCCCCCCCCGACAAACCAATCACTGAAAAATAAAAGGTAGAAGGTAGAGGTGAATAGAACACACACACGGCACATATGGTCCCTGCATATGTGTTTGTGTGTGTGTGTGTGTGTGTGTGTGTGTATGTATGTGTATGTATCTTATATATACATACACATACACACAATGTGGAAAATATGTGGCAAGGTAGATAGATAGGTAGGGAGCCACGGCAGAAGAACCCTCTCTGGAGCAAGGCCTAATAATAATAATATTAATAAATCATCCCAACAAAGGATTCCCCCAGGCAAGAAGCAGCCAAGCAACTGAAACATTTATACCTGCCTCCAACAGACAAGAGTATCTTTCTCCCATCCTGGACATTCTGCAGATATATAAACCCCACTTAATTAGTTTCCAACCTCTAAGGATGCCTGCCATAGATGCAGACGAAATGTCAGGAGAGAATGCTTCTGGAACATGGCCATACAGCCCAAAAAGCTCACAGCAACCCACTTGTCTTTACTGTATTACACAAATGTAATGTGCACCTCACTTTTGGAATAGTCATTTAGGCAAAAAAGGTGTGGCTGAGATTGATGTAATATGGTAATTTTGGCCTTCTTACTCTGATAGAAGCTTCAATAGGGCTACAGTAACTAGGGTTTGGCATTTTAGAAAATATACTCAGCATGATAACTATGGTGCTTATCCTCTGCTGAGCATGAGAATGATGAGCAGACATTCTTTTCAACCTCTGACAACTCTGATGGCAAAGCTGGGGTGATTTACTTGAAGTGGGGACAAACTTAGTAGAGGTGGGCGAAACGTCAGTATTTTAAAAACTCTAAAATCAGGACAGTAAATAAAGAACACCACTCAGAAAACAAAGGAAACAATCAGGGCCAGCTAACACCGCCCAACAAAAGATTACCACAGGCAGAAAGCAGCCAGGCTTTGAAGCTGCAGGACTATGTAATGCTAATCAAGGTACCTCAGACAACAGTTCTTTTTCCAACCCTGAACATTCCACAGATATATAAACCCTGTTTGCCTAGTTTCCAAGAGACCTCACAACCACTGGGAGAAGAAGGAGGGAGAGAGGGAGGGAGGAAGAAGAGGGGGATCCTCAATCAGGGCAAGCTAACACCTCCCAACAAAGGATTACCCCAGGCAAAAAGCAGCCAGGTTTTGAAGCTGCAAGGCTATTTAATGCTAATAACGGTGGCCATTTGCAACATTCACATGTGCCTCAGATAAGAGTTCTTTTCCCCACCCTGAACATTCCACAGATATATAAACCCCACTTGCTTTGTTTCCAACAGACCTCACAACCACTGAGAGTGCCTGCCATAGATGCAGGCGAAACGTCAGAAGAGAATGCTTCTGGAACATACCTATAAACTCACCAGAGAGACTGGGAAAACTGCCAATAAATGTCCATGCAGTAGAAAGGAGATGAGGAAGGAGGGAAGGAAGGAAGGAGGAAAGAAAGAAGGAAGGAAGGAAGGAAGGAAGGAAGGAAGGAAGGAAGGAAGGAAGGAAGGAGGGAAAGAGTAAAGGATGGGAGGAAAAAGGAGAGGAGGGAGAAGAAGGAGGGAGGGAGGGAGGGATGAAGAGGGAGGGCGCCAGGGGATCCTCAATCAGGGCAAGCTAACACATCCCAACAAAGGATTACCCCAGGCAAAAAGCAGCCAGGCTTTGAATCTGCAAGGCTATTTAATGCTAATAACGGTGGCCATTTGCAACATTCACATGTGCCTCAGACAAGAGTTCTTTTCCCCACCCTGAACATTCCACAGATATATAAACCCCATTTGCTTTGTTTCCAACAGACCTCACAACCACTGAGAGTGCCTGCCATAGATGCAGGCAAAACGTCAGGAGAGAATCTTTCTGGAACATTGCCAGATAGCCCATGAGCCGCCATCTTGATTGGGTCAAGCGCGGGCTAAGGAGGGGGCAGGGCCAAAGGGCACTTCCAAGGCACTCCTTCGGAAGCAGGGGGCGTAGTCTTCCGGGAGGGGCGTGGCCTCTGTGCCCTTAGGCCCCAGCCCTGCCCCCTCCGCAGCCTCAAAGCCTGGCTGCAAGGCAGAAGGGGAGAGCAGGTAAAAGAGGAAGGAGGGAGGGAAAAGAGGGAGAAGAGGGAGGGCGCTTTTGGGCGATGGTGCTGTGCGTGCACGTTGGTGCACGCACAGAATTAGGCCTCAACAGCGCCCCCTTCCACGTGCGCCCGAAGCCGCGGCTTCATCCGCGTCAACGTTGGACCGGCCCTGGCTGGAATCAAGCCCCAGCAGATACCAAAGTTCCACTGCATTTAGAAAATGTAAAAATGCAAAATACTTTGTATGGAAAACTAAAATGTGAATATACTCAAAACTAAAAGGAGACTTTCCAATGGCTGCATCTGTGCTCTGTTAGCATTATCTTAGTTTTTTTCCCCATCAAAATGTGAGTTGGGAGACAAAATAGAATCCATAAATATTATTTAAAAAAACAATAGAATGCACATTATTTGGAGAGCAATAGTTGCATATAGTCACAGTCTTAAGGACTATATTAGTAGCATAAGTGGATATAAAGTTTACCTTGAGCACTGAAAATGCCAGACTCTTCAATTATCATATGCATCATATGGCATATTAACTGTGGACAAAAAAAATCCACTAAAGAAGCATATTCTAGAAAATATCAACACCACTGGTTTCTAATCAGAATCAGCCCCTGGAAGATTAACTTCTGAATCAGTCTTCATTTTTTTTAATCTTCAAGGAGGTTAGAAAATGTAAGGTTTGCATGAATTGGCATCAGATACATGATCCTGAAATGTATCTTGGATGTCAGTGTTGTGTATGTCTACAAAGTATGCAGAAATTACTGTCCTCTAACCTTCTAACCGTACATACAAATCTTCATATTTTGTGGTTTCTGGTATTTTGTATGAATAAATCGTTATCTTTAAAACATTTACTCACAGTAAAAGAGAAAAATAATATTTCAGTGTAGTCTTTTTCTACATTGTCCAAAGCTTCCATTTTCCTACTTTGAGATATTTGTCTTGGGGCAAAACATTTTTTCTGAAATCTTCCAGCCTCCTTCGTTCTTTACATTACTAGCCTGATCTAGTAAAGTTGTTCAAACTTGCTTATTTTCACAGCATTTTTCTTTCTATATTCAGATGATTTTCATAATGTATTGTCTTTCAATTCCTTGAAAGGCTTGGACATTTTAAAAGGGGACAAGCACTCCACTCCACATATAACCAATGTGTACACATCTGATATATGTATAGTATAAATGTGTAAAAACACAGAGAAGGGCAAATTCACAACTTACACAAGCAGACACACTATGGAGCTGCAACCCCTTGCTGAGTTTACCATCAGTAGAGAAATCAGCTTTCATAGAATCATAGGATAATGCCTTATCAAGCATTGACTCTTGTGGCCCAGAGTTTTTCTATAAAAAGCCCTTTATGATTTCATATACTAATCTTTCCTTGTCCTACCTAGAAATGCTGAGTATTCGACCATGAAGCTTCCCTACTTTGGTTGCCCTTTAACAGTTCTATAAAAGAAGGCAGGCAACACCTACTGAAAATGCCTCTTCTACACAGCAGCTAAACATATAGGACTCCCATTCTGGGTTTGTTTGTTTTTTGCTGGGAATACTATTCTGCACACAATGGTACTTGATCTAATCTAACCGTAAATGATGTACTTTCCTCATTTTATCCACTGGCTGCTGATAAGCTGCCGGTCCCAATTCAGGGTGTAGGTGATGACCTACAAAGACCTAAACGGCTTGGGCCCTGCCTATCTTCGTGATCACATCTCCCTTACAAACCTGCATAGGTTCTAAAATCTGCTGGGGATTCCCTCCTCTCGCTCCCGTCACTGTCACAAGTGAGATTGGTGGGGACGAGGGAGAGAGCCTTCTCGGTGGTGGCCCCCGACTTTGGAACACCCTCCTCAGAGAGATCAGGCAAGAACCTACAATGTCCTCCTTCCGCAGGGACCTGAAAACCTGGTGGTTCCAGCAGGTTTTTGAGCATGATTTGTCCCTAGGCCACTCCCACTTGGTTGCCAACCAGGACCTGCTCTGCACTTTATCCACCTCCCCGGTTCCCTATGATACTCTGTCACACTAGTCTTTGCCTAGCCCTTCATAGTTGGCCATGTCCATTCTGAAATTTTGGCCATTTGGTATCTTGAACCCATTTGATGGAGTAGACTGAAATTTTTTGTGGCTGCTTTAGCAAGAGTGTATGTTTTTGTTTGATGATGTTACTTTTGTTGTATGGTCTCCTATTGGCAATTGAATGTTTTGCTTATGTCAGGTGGTATATAAATAAAGTATTATTATTACTATTATTATGATTATGAGTATTATTATTAATATTATTACCATCTAATAACCAGAATTGACTCCACCTGTGAGACGGTTCCAGTTTGTTTTGATGAAAATCCTCTAGTAGAGACCTGGGTTACTATGGACAAACTTGAGAAAATATTGACTAACATGCACACATGTATTTGTATTATCCAACAGTTTCCCTTCAAGGACCCCATCTCCATGTGGGATATGTTCAAAGACTTTGTATAGATATGTGAAACCATGGATTAAAGTTAAGTCAATTGATATGAAAGACTTCTAGCTTGCTATGTTGTGTATACCATAGAGGTTTGTTGAAGTACATAGAAAATGCCTTGATGAGATGTATCTTTTCAGACACGGATAAATGAAACCATGGATACCAGTTATGTGGATAAGGAGGTCACAGTGTACTTGGGGTGAGGAATACATTTGCTACACACAATATGTCTTCTAAAAATTGACTTGCTATATAATTATAGGTTTTATGACTTTTTAAAGCAAGCCTGACTTGTTACAATAGGCAGGGGATGCAAAAGAGATGGCATTTGTGCAGTTTTTTTTTTGAGATGCTTAGCCTGAAAGGGGGAGTTCAAACACTGGGCCAGCTTCTGCTGCATTGAGCGAAACTCCCATTTATATATCCTTTTGGTATGTTGCTTTGGGATGTGATGGATTACTAGAATGCAGGATGATTATATCCATTCAAATTGAGATTCAGTGGAATAAACCTGACACAGTGGGGAAACGAACAAGGAGAACAAATCTATCAGCCTTAAAATTCAATGTGTTGGTTATGATCTATAAAGTTGTATATGGCTTAGGTGCAGATTACCTAAAGGACCATATCTCCATGTATGAGCCTGCCTGGAGTTAAGATCTGCAGGAAAGGTCCCTTTCTCCATTCCACAACCATCAGAGGTATATTTTGATGATGACACTGGAGAGGGCCTTCTTGGTGGCTGCTCTTGAGTTAAAGAATGCCCTCCCCAGGTAAGTTGGTCTGGCTTCTTCTCTGTTGCCCTTCTGGCTGCAGATAAATCCTTTTTAGTATTTAAATAAGCCTTCAAGAACCAGCTGAATCCAAATAGGCATGCTAAACTTTAGACATCTTAGTATCATTGTGTACCAACATTTGGCAGAAAACTGGGGAAATTTTGGGGGAAAAAATGAAGATAGATAGAAAACCAACTTCTGTTTCAAGAAAGCAAGTGGTCTGAGTTCTGGTCTAGGACTTCAAGAGCTTAGTGTTAAAATCCCTGATTCGCCATGGAATCCCCCCTGGGTTAAATTGGGCAAATCACAATCTTTCAACCTCAGAGAAGAGCAATGGCAAAAAGCTCCTGGAGGAAATCTTGCCAGGGAAAACCCTGGATAGGGCCACCACAGGTTGGAAATTATTTGAAAGGATACAACAACAATTATAGCCAGGGGTTTGCACTATTCTGGGGACAGACTTTGAAGCAGGCTTTCCAAGTTCCACCACACGCAGCCTGTACTGTTTTCCTCCCACTGCTTCATTTGTGACTGTGAATCATCAGTGCTTGCTGCATAAAACGTCCTCCGTTATCTCTCTCAGTAATCTAGTAACATGCCAGCCATAGGCATGCAAACTCCCCCTACCTTGGTGATGCCTCCGTAACCTCCCTCTTCCATTACAGCAATTATAGCCGGGTACTCCTCTATAATTCTGATCGGCTAAGTATTTAATACTTTTGCTGTGGGGTCTAATAGAATCCTGCTCTAATTTTGCCAGAGGCCTTTATATCAAAGGCTTGAGCTGTGTGAAAGGTGATTTAGCCGAGATGGTGTCAGCGATTATGTTCAAAGGAACTGCTGCAGCCCCACCACGAGGGACACTGCAGTTCCAAGATAGGGGGCCCTTATCATATTTTCTATTCTCAGATAAGATTATGTTTCCTTTTTCACCCACCTTCCTGAATCTTCCTGATAACAATTGGGGGCTAGTTTAATCATGGAGGTTGAAATAACGAATAGGTCAAGGGGGTGGCAGTTGGGGGCCAGTGAGGCCTTGGCAGAGGAGAGCTGGCTGGTACAAAATTATGGCCCAGAACTAATCAAACAGAAATGCAGGCAGCCAGGGCAAGGTTCTGTCGGTGGGAACAGCTGCTGAACGGAGACCAAACAAAAAGCACATGCGGCCAAGGATCCTGTGGTTGATTGTCAGATGCTACACAAATTGCTTGCATGACCAGGCTGTGATCTGAGAAGGAAAACAAGATCAACTCGGGGGTTAGGTTTGGGGGCGAGGAAACGGGGTTCTTGCTCAAAATAGCAACAACATAGCTTTTTGCAAAAGGCTTTTAATTGTACTTTAATATAGAATAAAGATATTAAAGTACTGGAAGCAATCCTGACATAGGCTTTACTTGTTTTGGACAGAACACATGAAAAATTGGCTGTGCCAAAGAGAGATGGAGCACATACATTATAAAGCTGAGCATTGGGCAATTGGTTCTTGGACAGGGATGATCATTTTTATTCCTGCATATATATACTTTACCTTTCTTCCAAAGAACTAACTGCAGTTTACATGATGCTATCTCATTTTATTATCAAAAAACAATAATCCCATACCCTCCAATTGTTCCCGATCCAGCTGACTGGTTTAATCCTCTGTTGTCACAGTTTTTGAGATGCTTTCAAAAACCCTAGCTTCTCTCCTCCCACTTTCGCCCTTAGTTTTCAGCTTACTTCATTGTTACCAAGTTCAAAAAGCAAAAGAAGCTTCCATTCAGTTCAGCAGATTAAAAAGTGGACAGGAGGGGACAGAATCTTGCCTTTCTCAGTAGGTTCAGGCAAAAGCAAATTCATAAATACCGTTTGCTTTTTTGATCACACTCTGATCATATAATCATCGAATCATAGAGTTGGAAGAGACCTTTTGGGCCATCCAGTCTAACCCCCTGCCAAAAAGCAGGAGAATCACATTCAAAGCACCCCCAACAGATGGCCATCCAGCCTCTGGTTAAAAGCCTCCAAAGAAGGAGCCTCCCCCCCACTCCAGGGCAGAGAGTTCCATTCCAGCTTGTCAACATCTTCCTTAAATTTCAGTGCCCAGAATTGGACACAGTATTCCAGATGTGGTCTAAGGCAGAATAGAGGGGTAGCTTGACCACATGTACCTGACCACAAAAGTACCAGTTTTTATCTATGAAATGTTGGAAGGTATGCAATGTCCTGAGGTTAGTGGGCTGGAGATATGAAGGTCCAAGGTTTCTCACCAGTGAGTGAAGCTTTGATGATCCACGAGAAGGACTCTATGCTGTGTCTTGAGTGAGAAACAAGAGGATCTCCAAAAGTTATTGTACTCTGTCACATTGACTGTACTTTTATATATGTTGTTTACAGTATTTGTCTCTGAAATGTTGCTGGGTATGGAACCTGTCTCCTTTTTTCACACATTATGTTTAATTTAGTGCCTCCAGACAAATTGATTTGCACATTTTAGCCAGTTTGTATTTCTCAGTAGTATTACAGAAATCAATTAGAAATCTACTGTTAGCTTGTGTGTTGGGAGATCTTGTGTTTGAGTCCAGCACACTTGTATACCTTCTGTGCTGACTAGTTCTGGACCTCTAAAAATGAGCTGCTTGATGACTTTATTGCAATGTCCAGTAAATTCCCTGGACAGGCTTTAGGGCATGAAGGAGCCTCTTCAAATCTGGCAAAGCAAGTGGATGGCAGCTTAGCACAGAGCTTTTGGTAATAAAGTCTATTTGAAGACTCTCAGTGAAAAGTGTGTTCCTAATAAAGGATAACATTTCATGGTCATTATGCGATACACTTAACTTTAAAAGGAACAAAAATGCTGAGAAAGTCATTTTCTGAAAAGGGCTCTCAGATTTCATTACTATGGGTCAAGAGCCTGGGGAGAAGAATTAAAGAAAAACACGAACTTGTGCACAAATTAATTAAAGATATTTCCACTAATAAATTGTCCCTGTATCCCAAGGCAGAGCCTTCACTTTGCAAAATGTGGTAATATTCAAGTTGTGGTTTTTCCACAAGAGGAACAGATAAGCATTCAGGGGTGTTTTTTTCTCTTTGACTTTGTAAAGCCTACAGAAAATGGCCAGTGTTTAAGTATGGGGGTGGGGGACAGATGCCCCAACAATACTTCAGAGAGAGAAAATCTTTCTAATATTTCCGTCTTCATTTCTCCAAACATGCTTTCTTCCTCTAACTCCCAGCCAAAAAAAGTGAAGGATTTGGTTCCCCTTTGGATGGAAGGATAGTACCAAATACTGTAATCTGAGATCGTTTGCACCACCAAAGGAGGGGGAAATGAAGATAAAGAAAACAATTACTGAAAGCACTATTGCCAGCGCCAGGCCTGATACAGTTAGACACTGAAGAACTCTGGTCAGAGGAATGGAAGCAGCCTTTAGACATGACGTCTTTAAATAGCGAGTAAATGGAAATCCTAGTAAGATCTAAGCCCTCCAATTAACTTCCAGCGTGACCCAAGGTGAGAACGGTTACCACCTCTTCGCTTAAAAAAATAAATCACAGGGACACTCCGTTATGCTGCTCAGCTCAGGAATACCAGTCTCTTTCTCAGAGGTCATAATGCTTGCCACTCACCTACTCAGTCTGCCTTGATGTCTTTAGGGAGAGCTATGATTTACAGAAGCACTTCTGTGCCATAACATAACATGGCAGGGAGCCTTGGCCAAATGAGACTCAGATCACTATCCTATACACATCTAAAACTATGGTGGCCCTGCAATGTGTTGGTCTGCAACCAAGGGCAGCTGATGGTTTCCATGACATGGTGGATCCAAAGACCTCTTGAAGAACGCATCCATACCACAGAAGAACAATTTCGTTTCTCTTTAAGTGCTGTAGAACCTGAGAATGTTTAATGTGGAGAGCTTCTTAGAATTATAACTAGAGTATATCATCAGAAAATGACACTTCCAAGGGTTCAGGATGGTACCATGGCACTTAAAGTAGAATCAGGATGTTATTGCTGCATTGTTTGGATTCCTGCTTTCAAGGCTGGCTCTACACTGCAAAATTAATGCCATTTGACACCACTGTCGCTGCCATAGCTCAATGCTATGGAATCCTGGGATTTACAGTTTGGTGAGATACCAGCATCCTTTGTCAGAGAACATTAAAGATCTTGTAAAACTACATCTCCCATGATTTCATACCATTGGACCATAGAAGTTAAAGTGTGTCCAACTACATGAATTCTGCAGAGTAGATTTGCCCAAAATGCTGGTCTTATTTGATGGGATAGGTTTTGTAATTTGGATAACTCCCTTGCAATTTTGAATAAAAGCCAGAGTGGATTTACTATCTCATTTGAAGTGGGAGCTTCCAGTCACTACTGACTGTAGCTCTCATCATTGTAGAATGGAATGGTGGGACCTGTAGACTAACATAACTTAGAGGGCTGCCAGGCTGGGGTAGGTTGCATTAAGGCCTGTGAATCTCAGTGATACTTAGTACAAGCCTATACACACAGAATTATTCTGCACAGTTCAGCTTGATATGTGTTTTTCCATTGTTGTGCACCTTATGGCAACTCCAGGAAGATTCCGCCATGAGGCTGGCTTAGCAGGATTTGCCTTTCTCTGAGGCTAAGAGAGTATGACTTGATCAAGATCACCAAATGCATTTCCATGACCAAGTACTAAATCCTAGTCCAACATTGAAATCCCTACAGCACCCTGGTTCTCATTTAATTAACCCAATGTATGAATAATCTTGTTTAGGGCTCAGCAGGGCTTTTTGAGTAAGTAAGTATGCAAATCCTTGCATGTTGAACATAATTATGAGCAACTATGTATAGGATTGCATGTATTTGTGTATTGTAGAATGTGTGCCATGGAGGTTCTGTTATGCAACAGTCTAAAACAGTGATTCCCAAAGTGGGTGCTACTGCCCCCCGGTGGGCACTGGAGCGATCCAGGGGGGCGGTGATGGCACCTATTAGGACACGGGGGCGGGGCCAGGGGAGGGGCAGGGACTCTTCCCAAGTGCCGGAGACAGGGCTGAGCACATGAGATGCCTGTTAGGACACACAGAGGGCGGAGCTAGAGGAGTGGGTGTAGCTTCTTCCCAAGAACCCGAGACAGGGTTGAGAATCTATACCTCTCCTGAGGCGCTTGTTGGGACACAGAGGGCGGAGCTAGGGAAGGGGGCGGGGCCTCCTTCCAAGAGCCCGAGACAGGGCTGAGCCTCTATAACTCTCCTGAAAGGCCTTTTAGGACTAAAGAGCGGGGCTAGGGGTGGAGGCGGGGCCTCTTCCCAAGAGCGCGAGACAGGGCTGAGCCTCTGTATACCTCCCCTGAGGCACTTGTTAGAACACGGGGGCGGGGTATAGAGGTTCAGCCCTGTCAGGCACTTGGTAAAAGGCCCCACCCCCTCCCCTAGCCACACCCCCTGTGTCCTGGCAAGCGCCGAAGGACAGGGATAGAAGCTCAGCCCTGTCTCAGAGGTCGTAACTCCTCCCATCCCAGTCCTGGCCACCCATTGGTGGCCCTACCCACCTCCACCTCCCAGCCCTGCCTCTTGGACTAGGGGAGAAGCTCAGCCCCGCCCTCTTGAGCAAGAGCCATGCCCATCCCCCTAAGCCACG
This sequence comes from Anolis carolinensis, assembly GCF_035594765.1. Lineage (NCBI taxonomy): Eukaryota > Metazoa > Chordata > Lepidosauria > Squamata > Anolidae > Anolis > Anolis carolinensis. Next base: position 64,967,391 of record NC_085842.1, on the reverse strand, counting down.
CCCCCCTTTCCAGGGGGCACTGATTCATATTTTTTCTGGAAAGGGGGCGGCAAGCCAAATAAGTTTGGGAACCACTGGTCTAAAACAACCAAATTCCTAAGGGCCTCATCGTATAGACCTTTTCTGAATGCAATAAATTACTAGTTCTTGATCAAGAGGACAAATTCAAGACATTTTGCTCAGGATTTCTCTTGTTTTCTTTTTATTGTTTGCTGTGTAGAATAAAACAGTTTCCTAGGAATAACCACTTTTAAAGAGAATGAAATAAATGTAGTAAAGTGCACTTCTTTCATGAATATTGTTATTATGTTGTATGGAAGCGGAAGCCAAGATAATTGACTGACTTACTGGTTTGACATATATCCCACCTTTCTCCCAAAGATAGGAAATAAGTTGGATCACAGTTGCATTACTTAAAATTAGAATATATTAAAAGATTATCTGTTCAAACAGAATTACATTGGAAGCCCAATTCAAAACAATGTAAAGCATAATTTAAAATCATTTACCTATGGAAAATACAGAACATACTTGATTAAAAAACACTTTCTCCAACAACTAGTCGATTCGCCAAAGGCCTCCTTAAATTTTTTGAAAGATTTTGCTTGTTTACCAAAGGATTGGAGGAGGGGCCAGACTCAATTCCCTTTATGTGCAGTTCCAGAGCCTGGGAACCTTCATAAAGAGAGCAAAATAAGTGTTCTAGCTGTGCGCACATCTTAAGTAATGTTGCACATGCTCTTCATCATTTTACAGATTGTGTTCTTCTCTAGTTTAGATTGCATAATTCTTTCTGGCATTCCTCAATGGGAACTAAAGATAGTCCCAAGTCTGATGCTAATTATAATACTCTTTTCCTCAGTCTGAGAGTTTACATTTTTATTTGCATATCCCTAAAGATTACAAAATTGTGTCAGTGGTTTCTGACTACACCCTTAATGTTCTAATTTGAGATAAAGTGTATTTGAAGAAAATTGGCTTTACTTTATATCCAGATGGAAGACAACAAGTGCACTCAGTGTTTTGTATGAGCACCTATTTTTGTACCTAGGCACTTGACTTTTGGAGCTGTTTCTTTTCTAAATTGTGAAACCCTGCTTTTGACATGAAAGATAGTAGAAGAGGATGAATCTAGGGCTCTGCACCATTTCTTTCACATAACAATTGGTGTTTTGGAAGAAGGAATTGTCTATGCGCTATATTATTTCCTTCTCAGATGCCATACATTTTGGTCCAGCACCACAGTAAGCCCCCTGCCTCTAACTAGCAAGAGAAAGTATGCCAAAGAACCGGGAAGGGGGGGGGGAGAAATGCACCTTAAATCCAAAATAATTCAAGAAAGTTTTATAATAACTTCTACTTATATACTGAAGGTGAATGTAACCCTATTAAATGCTAGATGAATAAATACATAAATGAATAAATAAACTTTTCCTACAATGAGAAAACTGTTAAGCTGGAATTCTGGGAAATAATGCCACCCAGTGGACAAGTAAATGATAAATTATAAAGGTTTTTAAATGACTAGTAGAGTTACCAGAGCCACAGAATCAAAAAGAAGTAAAGAGATTATCAATGGATATAGCTGCTGAAAAGGCAATTTCACCAGAAATCTTTTTATTTAATGTTTACTATGCCCCTTTTCCCAGTATGTGAACCAGGGGAAGTGAAATATATTTTTTTAAAAAACAATTAGACCAAACTGTGCTCTTCCAGATGTTTTGGACTTCAGCTCCCACAATTCCTAACAGCTCGTAATCTGGCTGGAATTTCTGGGAGCTGAAGTTCAAAACACCTTGAGGAGCAGAGTTTGAGAAACACTTATCAAAAAGTTAAGTTGATAAAGTAGAGAAACTGGAATTGAAGGCTGAAAAATTGACAAGGAGAAAGAACAATTGGACAATAAGAATGAAACTGATTAATGTCTGCTTGGAAGAAAATATATTTCAAAAGGGACAGGATTAACCAAATAAATTCTAAGATTGCAAGGACAACAAATCTGCCAAATATACATTTACTAGAAACATTTCAAGAATAAATTAAAATGAAAAAAAAGGAATAATAGTTTTCAAGGAGATTCCAATGAGAATGTTGTGTAACAGCATATGGTTTTCTGGCAGACAAGTTGAAACAGAAGAAGATCCCATTTAGATGGGAAAACTTGGAAGGACTCGGTTTCAGTTTAAAAAGTCAAAGGTTTCGAACAGACCTGGTACAGACAAGAACAGATTTGATGAGAAAATATAGAAAGGAATTAGAAGGAGGCCAAAAAGACAAAAACAAAAATGTGACATCTAAAGAAAAAAAGACAAAGGAAATATAAAGGGAAGCAGACATCCTCAGATAGAGGGGCTCAAAGACTGGGTTAACAACACTGTTCTGATTATGAAGAAGATATGGTGAAACTGAGGACTCTTCTGATTGCTTCAATTATGGATTACAACTGCTTTTCCTGAACCGTAAATAGAGCTAACTCTCAACAGAAGGGAGACAGATCTTTCATTATTTGACTAAACTTAACATGGATATAATGTGTCTACAAAAGACACATATTAGAAAGAAGGATATAAAATATCTGGCATTTAAAACATTGGCAGAAGAATTTATTTCCAAGAAACAAAGGAAGAAGAACAGCGTGGCTTTGTACATTAATTCTACTCTGGGGTCAGAGTTGGCTTTGGTTGACAAGAAAGGTTGGCATATGGGGATTCAGACCAATTTGCAAATGATTAAATCTTTGTTGGTAGTCACCCTAAGTCCCTTCAGGGAGAGGGGGCAGGGTATAAAGATGATGATGATGATGATGATAATGATGATGTTGATGATTATTATTATGAGCTGTGAGTAAAGAATAATATAATAATAGAGTTGGAAGAGACCACATGGGCCATCAATCAAAGTACCCCTGACAGATGGCCATCCAGAAGACATGGTAGCCTTTAAAAATAAACGTTTGGATCTACCATATAACAATTGGTGTTTTCTGGAAGATTGGAATATGGTGATATCTCCTGAAAAAGATAAATCTTCAGATAAAAAAATTAAAACCTCCCAAAATAAGTTACCAAATATGTGTTTTGATTTAATTGACAACTTGGAAATACCTGATTCATGGAGATATAAAATGGAGTTATAATGGACTGTGCTTATTTCTCTGAAAACCAAGCATACCCTCATGAAGCCGGAAGTTGGAAAATGTTAAATTGCCTCTATGTCTGTCTATATGCCATATGTCTAATGGCATTGAATGTTTGCCATGCATATGTGCATTGTGATCCACCCTGAGTCCCCTTCGGGGCGAGAAAGGCAGAATATAAATACTGTAAATAAATAAAAACACAGATCTTTATAAAAAAAATTGACATAATTCACTCCACTGTTGAAAACTCTTTAGGTTAAATCTCTTTTCCTGTACAATAATCTGAATCCATGTCCTAATCTCTATAGGCACAGGAAAACAAGTTTGCTCCCTCCTTAATATGACATCCTTTCCAATATTTAAGTATGGCTATCAAGCTAAACATACCCAGGTCTTCAAACTAAATGATTTCAAGGAAATTGATTATCTGTCTATTTTCAGCAAAGTTTTTGAAAGATTGGAAACCCCTGATCAGGCCCGTAGCCTGGTTCGGGGTGTGTGAGTCTGAGTGAGAGAGGATCTATCCTAGCAAACCTTTTGTATCATTATTCCAACACCCCCATGCATATGGGATATATTGAGCATGGTGATCAGATCATGATAGGAATAAACATAACAGTTTAAATAATAAATGTAAGACCTTCTCACGGACCACCCTGAGAATTTCGGGGGGGGGGGGCTGAAGCCCCTCAAGCCCCCCCCCCCCCCCCGGCAACATGCCTGCCCCTGATTGAAGGTAAGTTGATGACTGTTGGTTTTTTAATGCTGATATGAGTTAAACAAATAGCTAATTTTAATTGCTAGATAAAATAGGGAGAAGAGTGATAACAAAATCTAAAATACAACTGCATAAAAGATTGTTGGAAGTCATCTTTATTAGGTCAGTTTCCGTTTTTGTTCTCTATGCGTTGTTTTTGTAATTTGTTTTTGTTATATGTCTATTCATTTTTATTCTTTGTAGATATTATTCAACTGAAATTATATTTAGCATGTCATTGATATTTTGCAGTGAAATACAAATGTTGATACATTTAGCAAAACAACAACAATCCAAAATAAACAAACAAAAGCCAGAAACTACATAACAAAATGTGGAGATGTGCAGAATTAGAAAAGTGCCCACATTTCAGATTGGATTCACTATAACTAACTTAAGTCCATTCATTCCCATAGATCTCCTCTAAGCCAACAAGTTAGTTTGTTAGGTATGTATGAATTCGGCACTTCAGTGCTCGAGCAAGTGTGAACTTCATAAAGCCCTCCAGATGTGGGACTGCAATTCTTATTACCTATAGCCAACACAACCAATCCTTCAATATCTGTAAGGCTACCTGATTCCCATTTTTGTGTTAAGGAATCCATGATTCAGAATACGACTCTGTGGGACATGAAGGCCTCCTGTCAATGCTTTAGGCATGTTGGATTCCATTATTAACTTTAAACATGCTGTGTCTTTCTTTCAGACATGTTACATTGTAACAAAGTTCAACGACCAGCTTGATGCCCTGCTATTACTGCTGTGCCACAGACAAACGGCAGCACTGGAAAGGGACCTAATAAAATCATTAAAATCTGCCTTGCTGGGTCAAACAAAGATTCTGTGTTTGCCAACATTTATTCCCAAACACAGCTTCCCAGAAGCACCCCAAGGTCATGAATGGAGAAGGACATCCATTAGATCAGACCAAGGATTCATCTACTCTAACATCCTACTTCCAAGGAAGGATAGCTAAATGCTTCCAGGGAACATGTAAATTGGATATAAAAGCAGGCACCCTTCCTCAGTCTTAATTTTCTAGCACCTGATATTCAGAGGATTACTGCCACTGAATATGGAAGCTCTATTCAGCTGTCATAACCTATAGCACTTGATAGACTTGTCCTCTGTGACCTTGACCCCCTGCTTTTAAGGCCATATTAGTTAGCGGGCATCCCCTGTTGTTTGTCCTCAACATCTGGTGCTCAAAGACCCTTATGTAAGGAACAAGAGGCGTCCCTGTCTTGCTATGCATTGGCTCCGACTCAGCTGGCCCTCCTGCTTCTCACACTGACGAGAGCTGAAGCGGAAGGAAACAACGTTAAGTCCTGCTTTTCTTTCTCCCCCTCCCTCTATGCCTCCTCCTCCGTTTCCCAGCCCCCCAACTTAAATTTCACAGGCACCTGAATCTGATCACAGCTTCCTCCGTTCAGTGTAAAGTTTAGTCTGAGACAGAGTGCATACCACAATGAGTTGGGATAATATTAATGTATAGTATTCAAAGCCCCAGGGCCTGTATGTTTCATTAATTTCCTCCCCATTAAAGTAAAACGAGGATATCCTGTAGAGAATTGCAGTGAACCGTTCGGACTGCGAAACTCGTCCTGACCTTGCTAAGAAAAACACACAGACAGAGAGAGAGAGCAAGAGCAAGAGAGGGAACACAGCTGATGGCAATATACAGCCACCCAAATGAAATACACTCTTTCCTCACTCGGCCCCTGTTTGCACTAGTACTACTGTGCAAATATTTAGCTTAACAGGATGGGAAGAGCTGGGACAGCAGGCATGAAAGAAATACCCACTGATTTATTTGTTTAAATCCTGAAACATTTCCCATAAATTCTTCCCAGTGCATTCACCTCAGGCATAGCGGCTGCCCCTGTGACCAGGCAGACCAGGGACAGAAGTTGAACAAGTGTGGAAAATGTAGCTCTTTTAAGTGACTTTATTCACTTTGTCCATCCACATGATTTCAGCCACCGCTCGTGGTACGGCTCAATGTATGCCGAGCTCAGAGGCTGAGCCAAAGAATTGCCATTTCCTTTCTCAAAGGTCTGTCTGGCAATCAAATGTTCGTTGAGATGCTCCAACTAAACAGACTGCAGCTCTTTCCTTTCCTTTCCTCCCCCCCCCCCCCCACTTAATGGCCTAGAGGTGCAGTGGAGGCCTGCCAACTCTAGAAATCTGTTTCCTTCTCTGGTTTGAGAGACCCCCAAAGGCTTTGAAGCATAATGCTGTGGCCTCTGTGAGATTTCCTTTGTGTCTCAATGGTTTGTCCACAACCTGACCTCCCACTGAGATTAAGGAAACCGCCTCGCCCATTTAAATGAAGGAGTTGCTGCTTCTGGCCCAAGAACCTTTGCTGCCAAACTGACATTTCCAAAAGCATATACTAGAATTCTAAAGTAACAAATGTGTCATCAAGTGGCCTGGTAACTTATGGGAAACCCATGAATATCATATAATTTTCTTTGGCAAAGAATATTCAGAAGTGCCTTCCTCTGATAGTTTATGGCACCCTGTTCACATGGAGGTCTTTCCTCCAAGTATTAAACAGAACTGACCCAGCTTAGCTTCTGAAATCAAACAAGATTTGGTGACTTGATTTTTCATACTGGATTCCCCTAGAGTAAATGTTACACCTGGTGTGTTTCTAATTGAGTACCTTAGATTCATATAACCTTGACCAGTGGTTCTCAACCTGTGTTCCCCAGTGTTTTGGCCTACAACTCCCAGAAATCCCAGTCACTTTAACAACTGTTAGGATTTCTGTGAGTTGAAGGCCAAAACATCTGGGGACTCAGGTTGAGAACCACTGACGTACACATTGATGGAGGGGAGCATGCAATCAAACAAATGAAACCCCAGGGTTTTTTTAAAAAAAAATTATTTAGATTTTTATTTAGTTTTCTTAGGTGTGTTACACTGTTAAAAAGAAAGTGGTTACAAATAGGGTAACAAAATGTGGGATGAGGGTTTGAGAGAAAAGAGGGAAAAGGGGAAGGGTAAAAAAGGTGGTCAGGTGGGAGAGGTAAGAGAAAGGGGTTGGGAATAGGTAAAATAGGTAGGGAATAGGTATTAGGGGTGAAAGTCTTTTTGGTCTTCCGTTCTTTACTCTTCATGGTTTTATCCTTATTTAATGTCTAACTGCTCTTGTTTTCTGGTCTCCTCTTGTTTTGTTTTCTTGGGTACTCCTTTTTGTCAGCTAATCCTTTGCGTTCTTTTTGTATTCTTCATAAGTTATCCAGTCTGTCATTTTTAATGGTTTTCCTCTGTTTTCTTTCATTAAGTAAGTTGATCTGTCCATATCATGGATTTCATCTAATTTATCTAACCAGAGTTCTTTTGTAGGGATTTCTTCCAATTTCCAAAGTCTATCAATGGTTATCCTCGCTGCTGTGGCTATGTAAGTAAAAATGATATCTTCACTCTGATTAAAGTCCGTTATACTTTCTTTTTGTCTGTCTCCTGAGAAATCTATATAAAGACCAAGTAGCCACAGTAAGAACCGATCACAGAACAACAGAGGGGTTCAAGATTGGGAAAGGAGTACGGTAGGGCTCCATACTTTTACCCTACCTATTCAACTTGTACACAGAACACATCATGCAACGTGTGGGGCTTGATGATTCCAAGGCCGGAGTTAAAATTGCTGGAAAAAACATTAACAACCTTAGGTATGCAGATGATACCACTCTGATGGCCTAAAGTGAAGAAGAGCTGAGGAGCTTTATCACCAAGGTGAAAGAAGAAAGTGCAGAAGCCGGATTGCAGTTAAACATCAAGAAAACCAAGATCATGGCAACTACACCTATTGATAACTGGCAAATAGAAGGAGAAAATGTGGAGGCAGTGACAGACTTTATATTTCTAGGCGCGAAGATCACTGTAGATGCAGACTGTAGCCAGGAAGTCAGAAGATTTTTACTTCTTGGGAGGAGAGCAATGGCCAACCTTGACAAAATAGTGAAGAGCAGAGACATCATACTGGCAATGAAGGTCTGCATAGTCAAAGCAATGGTATTCCCCATAGTAACCTATGGTTGCGAGAGCTGGACCGTAAGGAAGGCTGAGCGAAGGAAGATAGATGCTTTTGAACTGTGGTGCTGGAGGAAAATCCTGAGAGTGCCTTGGACCGCAAGAAGATCCAACCAGTCCATCCTCGAAGAAATAATGCCCGGATGCTCACTGGAGGGAAGGATATTAGAGGCAAAGTTGAAGTATTTTGGCCACATCATGAGAAGACAGGAAAGCTTGGAAAAGATCATGATGCTGGGGAAAATGGAAAGAAAAAGGAAGAGAGGCCGACCAAGGGCGAGATGGATGGACGGTATCCTTGAAGTGACTGGTTTGACCTTGAAGGAACTGGGGGCAGCGACATCCGACAGGGAGCTCTGGCGTGGACTGGTCCATGAGGTCACGAAGAGTCAGAAACGACTATGTGACTGAGAGAGAGAGCAAGAGAGAGAGAGACAGATACTTTCTGTTAGTCCTAAAAGGTAATATTCTGGCTTCATCGGGAATATTTTTTTAAATGTTTTTTGGGCCTTTCCATGTATTTTCTTCAAAGATTTTGTTGTTTCTGGGCAACTCCACCAAGCATGATAATAAGTCCCTTCCTGTTTCTTACCCCAGGTTTCTTTTGATCAAACTATTTTAAAATGCCAGAAACAAGCTTTTGAGTCACTCATAACTCAACATTTGTATCTTCCTTCAAACAGCATGCTTCTTGATTCTAAAGTCTGCTTTTATACTTGCTGCCAACATAAAAGTTCTTTGTTCTTTGCTGGTAGTATAGTGACCAGACCACCTGAGTTTCACAAGGGAAGGATGAGCATTGCCTTCAGAGTACTCCAACACATTGGGAGAGAGGCAAAATATTAGGCAACAATAACCCCACAAAGGTTAGTCGGAAGCACATTCCAGGGAAGTCCAGTAAGACCTGCTCTCTCATGTTTTTTAGAATTGAAAGAATTCCAGAGCTTGGCTTCTTATTTTCCCAGTTGTGCTCCTTAATTGCAAGGTCTAATCTTCTGACTGATACTGTCTCTAGGGCCCTTCCACACAACCACATAACCCAGAATTGTCAGAACCCTGCTACTAGAGCCTGGATGTGGCTCTGAGTTTCAGGATCACTGACATTGATAAGACACCTGCGGCTCAGGACTTGGAGAAGAAACGGCTGCTGGACTTGGCGGGGAATTTGCGCGGGGTTTTACTGAGCGGGAAGAGACTGTTCAAATGAGGGGGAGGGTATATAAAGGAGGGTTGGTCGTAGTATCCCATTCTTGGCTTTTCTGATGTTCATGTTTCCTACAGTAAAAGTTTCTGGTGATATCACAGAGAGTCTTGTGTGTTCATTCAGGAGCGGCTGTGGTGAGCTGACACTAAGCCAAGAATACGGACACCATCCCGCTGTAGCGGTGAGGTGTAACATGCAAGTGGAGGATGAAGAGCTCTTGGGCGCAGGAGGAGGAAGGTCGGAAAGGGCCACTCCCGAGCCGGACGCTGAGTTCCACCAGCTGGCGGCCCTGGCGTCATCCACCGCTTATGCCCAGCCAAATGGGGTAACCCAGAGGCGTGGAGTGGTGCGGGGAGACAGCACCGGAGGAGAGGAAGGTTCACCTTCCCCAGGCCCACAAAGGATGGTGTTTCTGGAGGAGAGGATGTCGGCGATGGAGACCACCCTGGCAGTGATGTCGAGGGCGATGGAGCGCCTGGCGGTTTTGGCGGAGCCGGAGAGAGGAAGGGAACTTCGGGCTAGCTCAATGTGGGACGTGAGCATGGGAAGCAGCCAGGGCTTTGCAGACCTCCCAGCACCGAAGGGAAGGGAAATGCGAAAGGAGCCCGGTGCCCGGCCCAAGATCCAACCAAGCCTGACGCGGGTGGAGGAGAGTGACGACGAAGGGGAAAAGCCTCCGAGAATCCCGGCTACGCTCCCAACTGAGACCCTGGTGCCCCTGGCGAATGCCGGGCGTGGCACAGGGCAAAGGGAAGCAGCAGCGGGGCCCACTGGTCCGCAAGGGGGCTTGCGACGGGCGGAGAATTGGGGATTGCCACCACAGGGACCCCTACCGAGACGAGAGGAACTTAGGATCGAGTTTGGGGGAGAGTCCTCTGAACTGGATTTTTTCCTGACCACGGTGAGGGGCTATATGGAGGACAATGCTCACACTTTTAGAACGGAATCCAGCCGGGTACGGGCCATTGGTGCAGTGTTGAAGAGGGGAGCGGCCAGCTGGTACGTTCAACTGCACGCGCGGCGCGACCCATGTCTGGGGTCACTCCGACGCTTTATGGGGGCCCTGGAGACCCGTTTCCGAGATCCACTGGAGCAGATCCGGGCGAGGGAGAAGTTGAAGACCGTCTCCCAGGGGCAGAGATCGGTATCTGAGTATGCGGAGGAGTTCCAATGCCTCGCTGAAAAGGTGCCGGAATGGTCTGCAGTGACAAAGATAGAACTCTTCAAAGAGGGGCTCAGGCGGGAGATCCTCTCCTGGGCGGTGCATCGTGATGAGCCTGACACACTGCGCGGATGGATTCAGCTGGCGGGGCGCATCGAGACATCGCTGGCCCAGGCGAGGAGGCACCGAGGAGGGCTACAGCAGCGGCCGCAGATGAAAGAGGGGAGCCGGAAGGAGGGATCAACCCCAGCCGGGAGGAGAACGGAGCCGACAGGGAACGTGAGCACCAGCAGGAGGGGCTGCTTCGTGTGCGGCCGTTTGGGCCACAGGGCTGCCGAGTGCTGGCAGAGAAAAGGGGAAGGCGGAGGCCCGCCCAAACCAAGAGCCGTGGCAGGGAAACGCGCCGAGGAAGAACCACCGATGAGGCACCACTCGGGGGGGTTGGTAAGTCAGGACAAAGCCATGATAGTGGTCCCCATTCAGCTTGAAAGTGGCAGCAAACAAGCAACCTGCAAAGCATTTGTGGATTGTGGATGTTCCAGGAACATCATCTCCCCTGAATTAGCCGAGGGATTGGGATGCGAAAGAACGAACCTAGAATCCCCAATAGCTTTTTCGCAGTTGGACGGATCCACAGCATCGGGATCATTAGCTAAGTACAGTGCCGAAGATGTAAAGTGTAAGATAGGGAGTTGGGAAGGAAAGGTATCATTTGTGATATCACAAATAGCCAGCTATAATGTTATACTAGGCATGCCATGGCTGGGGCAGGCCAACCCGCAAATCAACTGGGAGGAGAAGAGCATGATCTTCAGGATGAAGTTGGAAGAAGGGAGCCAGGAAGTGGAGAGGGAGCCGGGGAAAAGGGGGGAGGAAGACTCTATCAGGATAGCAGAACTGGCAGATAAATTACCCCCAGAGTATCGGGATTTTGTGGACGTATTTGATGAGAAGGAAGCAGACAGTTTCCCACCAAAGCGGAGAGTTGAAGTGAAGATAGAGCTAGTCCCAGGAGCAGAGCTTCCCAAGGCAAAAATATACCCAATGTCGGCTAGGGAAAAGGAGGAACTGAGAAAATACATTGATAAAAACCTAGCGAGGGGTTTCATAGAGCCTTCAAATTCCCCTTTAGGGGCGCCTGTGTTGTTCAGGCGGAAAAAGGACCAAACGCTGAGGCTCTGCATTGACTACAGGGGCCTGAATGCAATCAGTTCTGTAAATAAATACCCCCTACCCTTAGTGAAGGACTTGATCGCCCAGTTATCGGAGGGACAGATATTCACTAAATTGGACTTAATTGAAGCGTACCATAAATTGCAGATCAAACCAGAGGACAGGTGGAAGACGGCCTTCTCCTGTGCATTCGGATTATTCAATTATCGTGTGCTCCCCTTCGGTTTGTGCGGCGGAGGTGCCGCGTTCATGCAATTAATCAACGAAGTGTTGCATCCATTGTTGTACAAGGGAGTCTTTGTTTTTTTAGATGACATATTGATAATATCTCGGACTAAGGAGCAACACATAGAACTAGTCAGGGAAGTCCTGCAAAAGTTGAGAGAAGCAAAACTGTATGCGAAGCTTGCCAAGTGCGAGTTCAATAAAGACCAGATAGACTTTCTGGGGTATAGGATTTCCTCCCAGGGAGTGGCGATGGACCCTGCGAAGGTAGAAGACGTGAGGGGGTGGGAAGCCCCCAAAACACGGAAGCAGCTGCAATCCTTCCTAGGGTTCGCAAACTTCTATAGAACATTTATCAAGGACTTTGCGCGCCTCACTTTGCCATTAACGGATTTGTTAAAGACTAAAGGCAGGGGAGAAACAGCCAAAGTGAAGGCCCCAGGGGCCAAACTGACCTGGACAATAGAATGCCAGGAAGCTTTCGAAGCCCTTAAAAAGCGTTTTACTGAGGAGCCTGTCCTACAGCACCCTGATATGTCTAAAGCCTTTGTATTACATTGCGATGCGTCAGACCGGGCATATGGGGCAGTTCTGCTGCAGAAAGACGAGGGGGGGAACCTGAAGCCATGTGGCTATCTGTCAAAAAAGTTTAGCGATACAGAAAAAAACTGGCCAATTTGGGAGAGAGAAGCCTTAGCTATTCTAAAAGCACTAGAGTGCTGGAGACACTTTCTGGAAGGAAGTGGAACACCGTTTGAGGTGTGGACTGATCATAGAAATTTACAGTATCTAAGATCCCCTCGTAAACTATCGGCGAAGCAAATTAGATGGGCCCAATATTTCAGCCGTTTTGATTTCAGACTCAGATTCTTCCAGGGGAAACATAACATACTCGCTGACGCTCTCTCTCGGATGCCTCAGCACGGGGGAGGAATTCAGGAATCTGAAGGGAGCCTGTTCCTAGATAAGCAGTGGGGCCTGGCAGTACTAACTCGAGCACAAGCGGCCAAAGAAAACAAACGTACTGCCATTTCCACGGGGGGAGGAGAAATATGGGAGGAAGAGTTGAAACGAGCGTATGGAATGGACAAATGGTTACAAACTAACAAAGAAAAGGGAGAATTGTGTGGGGATTTGGTGTTTGTAAATAAGAAATTGTATATCCCTGAATGTTTAAGACGAGAAATGTTAAGGAAGTACCATGATAACAAAGGTGCGGGTCATCTAGGCCCCACCAGGACTATTAAACTGTCGGCCAAACAATGCTGGTGGCCCGGAATGAGGAAAGACGCCAGGGGGTACGTCACGCAGTGTGAATTATGTGCAGAGGGAAAAACACCACCGGGGAAGCCCCAGGGGCTATTGCAGAAGGTGGTGGAGCCCATGAGGCCATGGGAATGCGTGGCCATGGATTTTGTAGGCGAACTACCCCCCAGCAGAGGCCACAGATACATTTGGACAATATTGGACCTATTCTCCAAACAGGCACACTTTGTGGCCCTGCCAAAACTCCCTTCAGCTGAAAAACTTGCTGATTTGTATGTGAAGCATGTATATCGCCTACATGGGTGTCCCGACAAAATAATTAGCGACCGGGGAGTCCAATTTACTGCAAAATTTTGGGGAAAATTCTTACAGCTGTTAGGAGCAGAAAGGAACCTGAGCTCGGCCTTTCATCCCGCGACCAACGGGGGGGTCGAACGTACCCAACAGACACTGTGCCAATTCTTAAGGATGTACACCAATTATAGACAGGATGATTGGGCGGACCTTCTTCCGTTTGCTGAGATGGCTTTTAACGGGGCCGTACATTCGGCCACAGGTCGTGCCCCATTCGAAATAGTATACGGACAGGAGGTGGCACCTTTCCCCAGGCTACCCGAGTGGAAGGAAGGGGAGGGCCAGACCGACGAGGAATGGCCGGCCAAAATCAAGCAAGGGTGGCAAACCGTGGTGGAGGCATTGCGGGAAACACAAAAGAAGTACAAGCTCTTTGCAGATCGTAGGCGCCGAGAGGGGGACAAATTGGGCGAAGGAGATCTGGTTTGGCTGAGCACAAAAAACCTAAAATTGGGATTCCCATCCAAGAAATTGGCTCCACGCTATATAGGACCATTCAGGGTAGCAAAAAGAATAAACGAAGTGACCTATGAACTGAGGCTACCCAAGGACCTAGGAAAGGTACACCCGGTATTCCATTGCAGCCTGTTAAAAAAGTATAAAGGAACTCTGGACGGCGGAGAACAATAGTTGTGTTTAATCTTTTCCTTCCAGGATGAAGGGGAGGAGGACGCCATGTCAGAACCCTGCTACTAGAGCCTGGATGTGGCTCTGAGTTTCAGGGTCACTGACATTGATAAGACACCTGCGGCTCAGGACTTGGAGAAGAAACGGCTGCTGGACTTGGCGGGGAATTTGCGCGGGGTTTTACTGAGCGGGAAGAGACTGTTCAAATGAGGGGGAGGGTATATAAAGGAGGGTTGGTCGTAGTATCCCATTCTTGGCTTTTCTGATGTTCATGTTTCCTACAGTAAAAGTTTCTGGTGATATCACAGAGAGTCTTGTGTGTTCATTCAGGAGCGGCTGTGGTGAGCTGACACAGAATATCAAGGCAGGAAAACCCACAATATCTGCTTTGAATAGGGTTATCTGAGTCCATACTGCCATATATTCCAGTTCAAAGCAATGATGTGGGATTTTATTTAGCTATGTGGAAAGGGCCTAAGGCCCCTTCTACAAAGGCTAGAAACAAAAGCATGGCATAGAGCAGAGAGGTGCATTCCAGCAGTGATTTCCCCTATATTAGCCCTATTGAAATTAATGAGAATGAGGGTTGCATTTACACTGTAGAATTAATTCAGTTTAGCACCACTTAAACTGCCATGGTTCCAGGGTTGGTGTATGTTTTCTGGGGTGTATGGCCATGTTCCAGAAGTATTCTCTCCTGACGTTTCACTCACATCTATGGCAGGCATCCTCAGAGGTTGTGAAGTGAAGGAGGTTATGTCTATACACATATCTTGGTACACAATCAATTCCACTTGCCTAGTTTCCAACAGACCTCACAACCTCTGAGGATGCCTGCCATAGATGTGGGCAAAACGTCAGGAGAGAATACTTCTGGAACATGGTCATACAGCCCAGAAAACATACAACAACCCTGTGATCCCGGCCATGAAAGCCTTCGACAACACACTGCCATGGTTCAATGCTATGGAATGATAGGAGGTGGTTTTACAAGACCTTGATCCTTCTCTGCCAAAAAGTGCTGATACCTCACCAAAATTCCATAGCATTGACCCATGTCAGTTAAAGTAGTTTCAAACTCCATTAATTCTACTATGTAGATATATCCTAGATAACAGCACTCCCCAGCAACTGCTTTACATTCTCTTCCTTAATCTCTTCTTCAAGTCTCTTTCTTATTTCAAAGCTATTTGGAACAAAAGCCCACTTAGGTATAGGGAACCAATTTCTGGGCAGAACAGTATCTTCCTCTCCCTCCCCCTAGTGTGAACCAGACATATAGTGTATGGCACCAAGGTAGCCTAGCTAAGCTATTAGTTCCTAACCTATTTGAAATAGCTGCCACTTGTCTGGGAGAGCTCACACCCAGTTTAAGGGGCCCTCAGCAAAATAGCCTCTTGGTAAGTCACCTCTTACCCTTAAGGCCTTGTGTGTAGCAAAGCTGGCTTGCTGTAGCAAGGCTCCCAGAGTAGTAGTGTTGGTGTGCCATTTGAAATTCCCAGTGCCATGAAGTGATGCAGCAGAGGCATTGTGAGAAATTGAAACAGTACAACTCAACACTTAACACTTATTCAGAATCTGGCTCCATAAAAGAAAAGGGGGACACTAAGGTAAGGGAAATTGATGCCTTTTAAGAAAACTCACACAGTACTGCAACTGGGATTCCCCTGAGATCATGGTAGGTGAGGGATTCTGTTAGCCTGTGGTCCAAAAAGGTAACTTTTTCAAGCTTTGTCGGTGAGGAAATGATGCCTGCTGGACCCAGCAGCTACTAAAAAATTCAACATGATGGTGCTGTGTAAGATTAGAGATTCCATTGTTTTCCAGTAAGAAACCAGAAAGAATTCCGACCACTTCACATTTGCGTCATGCCAGCCGCGTGCCCAGTGTTGTCCAATACTCATCCTGCCCAGGTTTCCTTTCTGACTGCCATGAAGGACAAGCAGCAGGTTGTGCCGTCCAAGCAGAACTTCCCAACAACATATATTTCCTTGTTTTGCTTGTGGTGCCAAATCTGGAATCTTCTCCAGGACCTCTTCTGTCCTTTCTGCTCTGACCTCACTTTCCTCAGGCTGTTTGTCTGAACTGCATTTAGACAGCTCCTACTAGTATTATTGCCATCTTCTCTTGGAGACATACAAGGGCGGGCGAATAATAAAAATGAAGAGAACAACCAAGATGTTTACAAGGCTTACTGTGGAACTTAGAGAGACTATGTGGCTGTCATCCCCGCCCATCTGCTCCGCTTTTTCTCCTCTTGACCTGAATGTACTTGTGTCATCATGAATGCTTTAGACAGCATACTGCACAGAATAAGTACAGAGTTGGGTCTGGCTTTCATTATGGGGTTTTGTTGTTGTTGTTTTAGCTGCGGCCAGCCGTTACGAGCAAATCCAAGAGTGCCCCTGACAAATCCTTTCCAACTGGAACTCCCCACGTCCAGTTCATCCGTGAATTCTATGAACTGACAAAGCACGTTAGACCTGGCACTCCTTACCTTTCTGAAAAAAAGT
Source organism: Anolis carolinensis (assembly GCF_035594765.1). Lineage (NCBI taxonomy): Eukaryota > Metazoa > Chordata > Lepidosauria > Squamata > Anolidae > Anolis > Anolis carolinensis. The sequence continues at coordinate 64,950,930 of NC_085842.1, read as the reverse complement.
ATTCACAATCTGACAATTACCTTAAAAAATTCGTACCCATAAGTCATTCACATGTTAAGAAATAAATATGTTATGATTACTGATTACAATACTGAAGTATTCTTGGTTGTATTCCCCATGACTTTTCTGTTTCACATTTTTGTAACTTTTTTGAAGCACGATGATGGTTAAAAGATTGAAATAAGACTTGAAAAATTGTGGTCAAAATGTCTCTTCAAAATGCCCATAGGTGACTATAAAAACATGGCAGAAAAGGTTACCCTTGTCCCAATCTTGTTCTGCTTGTTACTTTATTTCTGAAATGTGACATGGTTACACCCTTGTTAGTTAGTGATGGCAAACCTTTTAGACACCTAGTTCACAAACCGGGGTGGGGGTGGGGGGCATTCAGAGGGGAGTGAGCGGGGGGGGGGGGGTGAGCTTGGAGGCTGTGAGTGGGAGGAGCAGGCAAGCAAGCAAATGTGTGGGAGCAGGCAAACAATCAGGCAAGCAAGAGACTGGGTGATGGGGGGGCAGACAAGCAAGCGGACCAATGGGCGAGCCAACAAGTAGCAGGTGAACGAGCAAGTGGGCAGGCGAGCAGGGGACGGGGATGGTGGGTGTGCCAGGACAAAGGGCATTGCATGCTGCTTCTGGCACACATGCCATAGGTTTGCCACCACTGCCATAGCCCAAAAGCCTTTTACATTCAACTGCATCACTCCTAATTTGTTACTTTTCAGTTTTGGACCTATTTTGGATAATACAAAAATGTGCCATTCAAGGGTAGCACTAGTCCAATCAATCTATTTCTTTATAGAATTTTTAAGTTGAATCTCAGCAAATGTTCAAAAGAGGTGGGGAGAGTTTTTGCAACTCTATGTTCTTCATCATTGGCCATGCTGGATGGGGATGCTGGGAACTATAACTCAACATTGGGAGATTTCTGCAATTCCCATTCCTATCCTGGAGAGGAGCGGGGGAGGAAGAAAAAAAATGAAAGAACAGACATGCACTCAAAGGGGTTAACATTTCTACCAGAAATGACTGAAAGACTGATGAGTACATGCCCACACACATGTCTGTGCACTGAAAAACTGACAAACATCTTGCTACTGCCAGTGGAGGTTCTGACATCTCTTCACTTTAGCATTGTTGTCTATATATAGATGTCCATATAGTTTTCCCACACAAAATACAGGGAAACAAATGCCTACCCCAAGGAGGTTATAGTCTCATAAGTGCTCATCTGTGGGTCTTTTTGTCTTTTTCCCCCTCTTCCCATCATTTATGTATTGATTTGTTGTTGTATTGATTTGCTGTTATTGTATTTGTCATCATTTTAAAAAAAAATCTAACACTGTGCAGTGTGTTTAAGCCAGTGCCAGCTGCTGTCAATAGCACAGAGACCTGCCAACCAGGCATTTCTACATATAATTCAGTCACCAGAATATTAAGGCATTTTGAGATATGGCATCTCTCACTGGGGGCACCACCATATCAACTGGGGAGGGCTTTTCAGCACCCTCCCTAAGTGGGCTCTAATGCTTAAATTGGCCCTAAGCAATGAATAGAGAACAGCCATGGAAATTAGGGTCAGTTAATCATGATAACATAATCTATTCTCTGACAAGATTTGTAAAGATTTATAGCCATATTTTTCTGTTGCACAGCATCAGTGCCAGACATGTCTGAAACAGCTTCTTATGTCACTAGTGCCTGTCTCCAAGTAGACCAAAAGGCAAACATAATGTAATGAAAATTATTAGAGATCATGGTGATGATATGTGCAATGTTTCCCCTCATTAGGAACATAGTTTGGGAGATTATGCCTGTATTATTATTGTTATTAACGAAGAACTAAAGAGAGGCTGGTTGGCATTATAAACACACTGACGTGAGATGCACAAGGGTCTTCTACTCTTGCTTCAAAGGTAGCTCCTGCTGTAAGGTCCAGAGGGAATCTGCAAGCCGCACATGAATCTAAAGGATCTTGCTTAGCTATAAAGATCACTTTCAGACATTTGTTATGAAAACACCTAAAGTAGAGCAGGACACCGTCTGGTCTGCTTTTTTGGCACCCTTGACCATGTCTAACATGTCCCGAGAACCAGTCTTGGACAAAGCCATCTCCTGAGCTTTCAGTGCTTCATTGATCTAAGCAGCATGACTTTACTTTGGATATTTTGTGCTGCCTTCTTCATTGTCATTTGATCAAGAACACAACTTTGGACAGAGTATTCCATATTCAAGAGCGATTTCTTTCAAGCCATTTGTGAGTGCTGGGAATTTCCATGTCAATGGGGTGGAGAATCTGCTCTAGATTTCAGTCTGACCAAAGAGCTGAACCCTTTTCCCCAAAAGAGCTTCAGCAATTTTGATGACTCCTTTCGAGGTCAGACTAAAACCCAGGATGATTTCTTCACCCTGCTAAAATAGAAATTGTATGTGCAGTTCTATTTGTTGTGCCTTGTTCTCATTGGAGTCTAATAGATAAACACAAAAACCATCACCACTCAGTTCCAGCTACGGAGCTAAGCTGGAAGAAAAGTTGGAAAAAATTCCTATCCATTGTCATCCCTGCCACAACATCCACATTTTTAGGGCATGATACAGATGCTACAACTGAGGAATCATTGTTGTCCTGACAAGCCATTCGGATTGCAGTGACATAGTAAGTTTTTCTACTGACTCCACAGTTACACACTGTCAGAGAACCATACAACACCACGACACACATAGGAAATGAAAGGTATTGTCTTCCTTCTCCAAAATGATTGAGAATATAGATTTTTTCAGATTTTTCAGATTTATTTTCCAGATTTTAGAACCTCTGCATTTGCATATAGGTACATAGTGAATGAGGGGAAGGGGGCTAATCATACGTCCAGCACTCACTGGGTTTTTCCTGAAGAAGACACAATGGGGAAAAGTGAAGAGGGCAAAGGGAAGACAACCCCACTTACACAAGACTCCTGTAAAAAGCAGATATCCCAGATGTTTCCCCACTTTACATTCTTTTAGCAAAAAAGCTGGAAAGGGAGGAGAAATCCCCCATGTTCCGCCTTAGGCTCTTTCATTTTTTTCCTCTCTGGATACAGGTGGTGGCCAATTGGGTCACTCCAGAGATGTCCACCCTGCTGTTTTCTGCCATTGGTGGATGCTGTATGTGTGACAAGCCTCTTCCCCCCCCCCCCCCCAAAATGGAAGCTGGCAGCAGGCATTTAAAAATAGTTTTTGAAGTATTTCAGATCTGCAGATAAAAGAGTATGGTATGGATTACTATTTTCCATGGAGAAAGCCTCCCTACGCCTACTACAATGCATGCTCCAGTTTAAGTCTTCTGGTCTTTTATAAGATGGAGCTTTTGTGGCCAATTTCCGTCTGGGGATCAAAGAAGGCACCCACATCCATAGATTGGTTGGGTGAGCCAACACTGACAAAAAAAATCTGAGACTCACCATATCTCAGGTCTTACCACCTTCCTCTCTGAAAATATTTTCTTTCTAATATTAGGAGTAAAGCAGGGTATAAATAAATTAAAGAAATGCTCTTTAAAAAAACATATCATGGAAGAAGAATGTAGGTGTATTTGTGAACCAATTGGCATCAATCACTCAGCACTATCTGCAACCGGCCTTTCCACAGATTGAAATAAATTTTCAAACGCTTCAGAGAAAAATATATATTATTCTAGATAGGACATGATATAGCATATCCCACTGGCTTTCCCCGTGGTCTTTAAATTGAGGCAGGCAGAACTCCATCATGCTTTGGCCGATCAGTTGATGAAAGGGTTTGCTTCCATTCCAACTGCCAGTGATATGACCTCAGAGGAGCAGAAGAACAAGAAGAATGGATCTATCATGCCTAGGCTCAGAAGCAGATGAAGCAGATGAAAGGGAGAGAAGAAGAGGCAAGCACAGCACCATCATGTCTAGGCCCAGAAGCAGATAAAAGGCCCTCCTATCCAACCCAATTTCCATTACTGTGGCCTGGGAAGGGGAGGGGGGGAGAGAGAGAAGAAGAGACAATATCTGTTGTACTTAGTCCCTGTCTCCATTGCTGTGTTGTTTTCCTGGTGTGTCATGTCACACGTAGATTATAATCCTGAGGACAGGGAAATGTCAAATTAAGCATTTATAAACTGCTGTGGAAGCCTTTTTGGCTTATGTGTGGCATATAAATATAATAAATAAATAAATCACCATTCATATCCTGTCTGTTAAATCTATAAGTGCACATTTACAAATGGAGAAATAATTAAAAACTCTTAGACTCTGCTTTATTTGGAGCTGAAAAAATTACATGATATAATGCAAAGATTTTCCAACTAATAACCAAAAAATAAAAATAAAATAGCAGCCCACAATTCTTGACTTGTAAAAAAGGGATGAAAATAGAAGTGCGTGTATGTTTGTGTGCACATGCACAAGTGTGTGTGTGTGTGTGTGGTGAGAATTATCTTAATTAAAATTCTCCCTTTCATCCTCATAATTACATTCAAACAGGCAACAGCAGCAGCATCGTTGCTTGTCACAGTGCCAATTTTTTTTTTTGATTTGATCACCGGGACATCGCACAAAATAAAATAAAATAAAATGGGAAAGGGGGAGAAAACTGCCAGGATAAAAAAGTAATTAATTTTGGAGGGCTGTTAGAAACTCGGAGAAAGAAGAAGAGGGAAGGGAATGAAAGGAAAGAGGAGGAAGATGAAGGGAAGGGAAAGGAAGAGACACACTAGCAGATAATGTGGCAGTCGGGATGGAAACACCTGTAAGCCAGTGGAAATCTAGCAGCTATCAGCGCTGGCTGCCTTCCATATCCATTAGCTCCAGCAGTCTGCCTGGGCTCCAGGAAAGGAGGGTGTTAAGCTCCGCCAACCACCGAAAGCTGATGAAAATGTACCAAAGGGGCAGTCATGGGGCTGCCATTTGATAAAGAAGAAGGTGGGGATGTGGGTGGGGGGGGGGGGGGAAGAGACTGCAAGAGGAAAAAGGGGGGGGGGAGGTGAGAAGAGAGAGACTAGAAAAAGCCAAGAGTAAATCAGTCTAATTAATGCCTTTGCTCATTTATCGAGGGCAAATGCTAATTATTCTTTTAAATCACTTTCTGCCGCAGTTGCTCATTCTCCCTCGTTTTTTTTAAATGCCTGGCTCTACCTAGTGCAAGGGGCTGTTGGGAAAGCATTCGGGACCTCAGGCCTATAAATAAAGAAACTGCAGCAGCAAATGAAAGATAAAGTGCTCCACTGGGTTTGGTGAGCCATTGGGCATATCAGCGAGAAGGTGAGATGGGGAGACTAGGCAGCTCCTTGATCTCTTTGCACTTAAGCTGCATTTGCACAGGAGACCTACCCCAGCGGAATCACACAATGCAGACCCATTCATCCATGCTTCCAAATCCAATGATGGGCTCCTTTCTCATCCTGTGCCTTATTTCTGTTTTCATGCTGAATGGTTCTCAAGGGATCAAACAGTAGAGTGGACTAAGAATAATATGTGGTCCTCCAGATATTATAGGACTGCAGCTCACAACATCCTTCACCCTTTGCTATGGTATCTAGGCTGATGTGAGTTGCAGTCCAACCAGCTGTTAGGAATTATGGGAGTTGAAGTCCAAAACACCCAGAGGGCCAAAGTTTGCCCATTCCTGCTCTAGGCACTAATCCACTCAGTGGAAATTCTTACATGTACTAGTACAGGAATGGAACTGGCTACTCTGTTCCTCAGTAGCAATAGTTCCAAGACATTCAACTGAACAGTAGCATCATATTCCTCCCAGCACTTACAATGTCCTTTGTGTCCTGGGGTGAAGCCACACTGTGCCGTTATAGTGGTTTGATAGCCCTGCAACTGCTATTGCTCAATTTTATCTAATCCTGCAATTGACAGTTTGTTGAGGTACTGAGAATTTTCTATTGCACTCCTCTGAATTAAGACATCAGAGCTCTTTGTCAGTGGATTCCAAGCAGATCCCAGGCTTACACAGAATGGAGTCAAGTGGAATCAAATCAGTCCTATGCCTATCAGCTTTCTGTTAGAGACAAATTTCAGTTTTGTATTCTTTCTCTCTTATATACTCCCATTCACAGCATTCCCTAAGCTCTGATGGGCTGCTTAACTTTCCTCTCCACAGCCCTCCAGCTAGATTGAATATTTGAATGATGCAATCCTCAAAACAAATGTTCAAATATTTTAAAAGGAGACATAATAGTATGGGAGATTTCAACCATCCTGATATTTGTTGGAAATCACACTTCGCCAAGAGCATAAAGTTCAACCAATCCCTCAATAGCATTGCAGAATATTTCATTGCACAGAAAATGGAGGAAAAAACAAGGGGATCACATATTTTGGATTTGATCCTAACAAACAGACATGAAGGACCACATCCTATGCATTCTGGGCTCAGTTTCCATGAACTTCGGAACCAGAGTTACCCAAATGGGGATAAATGGCGGAAAGACAGACCTTGACGGGGAAAGGATGTGGGATGGCTGAACATCCCAGAAGACGGACCTCTATGGAAGGGAACGGAGTAAGACAGTTCCTCCGCTTTTCCCCGCTTTCCCCCACTCCCCTCCCCCCGCTCCAGGAAAAAGGTCCGAAGTGGTTAATGGAATGGAAACAGTGGGATCCAAAGGTGAGAGTACAGAGGAAATGGGAAGCTAAACATAGCCAGAAACACTCTGGACTTCAAAAAATCTGTTTTTAGTAAGCTTAAGAAAATACTGGGTGAAATCCCATGGCAGGAAATGCTCAAAGGGAAAGGAGTTCATAATGCATGGAAGTTTCTTAAAAGTGAGATATTGAAGGCACAATTGCAAACAATTTGAAGAAAGAAGAAAAGATTTCTAAAGAAACCAGGGTGGATTTACAAAGGACTTTCAGATGAGCTGAGATTTAAAAGAAACACTGATAAGAAATGGAAGGAGATGGAAACCACCAAAGAGGAATACAGACAAATAGCCGGTGCTTCCAGGGGGAAACTCACAAAAGCTAAAGCTCAGAATGAGCTCAGGCTCACTAGAGATGCAGAAATAAAAAGAGTGGGGTTTTTTTGCCTGTGTTCAGAGCATGAAAAGAACAAGGAAATATAGGGCTATTGCATAGAAAAGATGTTGAAATGCTAATAGGGGACCATATTGAAGTCTGAACTATTTCATCCCTTATTTGACACAGTCTTCTCCCACAAGGAACACAGTGTCATAGCTGGTGACAATAGAATAAATCATGCAGCAATGGAACTACAGCCCAGAATAACTAAATAGGTTTGTAGTAAAGAGAATATTTACTAGTGGTGGCTCTTCATCCTTTAATGAAGTGACTAGTGGGGTGCCTCAGGGTTTTGTCCTGGGTCCAGTGTTGTTTAACATTTTTAGAAATGACTTAGGTCAGTGGGTCCCCAGATGTTTTGACTTTCAACTCCCAGAAATCCTAACAGCTGGTAAACTGTCTGGGATTTCCAAGAGTTGTAGGCCAAAACACCTGGAGATCCACAGATTCAGAACCACTGACTTAGGTGATGGAATAGAAGGCACACTTATCAAATTGTCAGAAGGCACGGATAGATACTATTCCAGAGGAAAGGATAAGAATTTAAAAAGACAGTAACAGATTGGAGAACTAGACCAAAACTGTATGAGAGAGGGCTGTGCTACATCACCCATATGAACCCTTCCAACTCTAAGATTATATCTTCTAAGAACACTCAAGCTAGGACAGGTGTCTGCAGTTTGCTTTGGCCTGAATCTAGCAAGAAGTTTAGATTCTCCACTCCCTCCTGCTGAGTTATTTGAGTGCAAATTACTTTTACACTTTGAATTCAGTTTGCTACAGCTTAAGTATGCTGAGGACATAGAGGGGAAATGGGATGAGGAGAAAGAAACCAGGACATTTTAACAGCAGTGGAAACATGGGATTGCAGAGGATTAATCAGGACTGTCCATGCCATATTGGGACTGTTGGCTGGTATGCTTCTTTTCCTGTCTTGCAGAACTCACTGTGCTATTTAGGAGACTGTTTTTTATTTCACTCCTGAGGACATCCAGAGAGGTGCTGCCCACTTCTTCGAGTAGCTATTATGCTACTCTCTCACACTCTTTCTCTCTGTGTCTCAAAAAAAAATCTATTGAACAAAAAAAAATGCCACTTCCCTCAAATTACTGTCTCACCTAGAAAATAGCACTAAAGGAAAAAAGTAACTTGATTGTCGTATCATAAATGAAGTCATATCCATTTTTGTTTTGTTTGCTTTTTTATTCACAAAAGTTTTATTGAAAATACCTTTCTTTGCACAAGAGACAGTTCTTCACCGGGACACCTTTTGTCATGTGTGGAGCAGCAGAGACACTGAAATCTGCTTTACATTTTCCTGCTTATGCTTTGAAAAAATGTGCACAGGGAAGCTACCAGAAAATGGTCACAGGGACATGTATTTGTAATACTAGTGCGAAATGTAGGAACTGCAACAAAGAGTGTAGGAGGTTTATACGACATGCCTTTCAGAAAGGGCTCATAGAGAAGTTCACATCTGTCCAAAGTAAGACCTGGTTCACAGATGACTGCACATTATCTGATTACATAGGTCTCAATGACTCAAAGCTAAATGTCTGAATGGGCATCATCCTAAAGCATTATGATTTAATGTTTTTATTTGTGACGTGCATATATAATGATACATGTATATAAGGAAGCCATTGCTTGATGCTACAGTCAAGGAGTGATGAACATGTATCCAAGAACTATCTTGAAATATGGGCTTGTATGGCTGAAGAAACCAGTAAAAAGAATCTATTTGTGTCAGTAGGATGTAGACATGCAAAAGAATGTGTTCCATTTTCTGTGAAATACCATACTATTTTAAACACAAAAAAACCCATCTTTCTATCCCTCATAATGTGAACCACATCTAGAAACGGTTATCACATTAACAGATTATGTAGATGATAAATCACAGTGTGTTCCAACTGCATCTCACCTTAGGGCAATCCATGGATTTGCTTGCTATGCAGGGTGTGCATTATTCAGATCAGAAAGCTTGAAAAAAGGATGAGCCATGCTGTATTTCTCACACCTACTTTTAAACTGTAATGCAGTCCTTGTTGAGCATGAGGCCAGAAGTGGCACAGTAAATGAAGGGTCGTATATATAGGAACAACTATGCTAGTGTACAATAGGTTGAATCAGAGGATGAAACAGCCTTTGGTGACAACACTGGTTTCCCAGCCAACCCCCAGAAAGTAAGCTTTCTTTCTCCTCCTTTTCCCTTGGGTGGGGAAAATAAAGGTTAAGCTCTCTCAACACCCCTGACAGGCCCTGAAACCTGGCAGCTCACCAAGTGTTTGCAAATGCTAGCTGAAAATAGCCATGCCAGTTTCTCCTCCCCTTTTCCACAGCCAGAAAGGAGAATGACGTAAGCACTCTCAGCCCCTGGGTGCAATCCAGTATTGGAATCTAGGGTATAAAGTTGTCTCCTCTTCCCTTAAAACTTACCTGTCTTTTGCTAGTTACTCCTCATGGGGAGGGGGGGGGGGGCAGAAGCCAGTTTAGAGGCACTTTTGTTTATTCCCCCCAGTTAGATTCACAGTGATGATACTATTGTGACAAGTAAGTTTTTTTTTTTGGGGGGGGGGGTGTCTCACTATATGAAGGAAGTGTTGAATTCCAACCTCCAAAAACGAGCAAAAAAGGGACATATACAGCTGATGTGCCAGTTTATGTCAATAATGCCAATCAGTGCTCTGAGGAATCATCTCATTATGGACTGAAACGATTTTGCACATTTGAAAGACAGTCCTTGCTATCTCTAGCTAGGAATCAGAGCGTTTGCGGCCTCATTTTCTTCTTTCCTGGAGGAAAGTGTTTTTTATCGTGTCAGAAGTGACTTGAGAACCTACTGCAAGTCGCTTCTGCTGTGAAAGAATTGGCCGACTACAGAGATATTGCCCAGGGGACACCTGGATGTGTTACCATCCTGCTGGGAGGCCTCTCGTATGGCTCTCATTTTTCCTTTCATAAAAGGAAAGTGGTGTGGGAGCAGGTTCTCCATGACCAGCTGAGACATTTGGGGCCAAGACCTACCGACACCAGTATTCTCCCGATTCCCCCATTTCAAAGTATGGCAGCTTTTTCTAGGTACGTATAGGTAGTCCCCAAATTATGAACAAGATAAGTTCTGTAGGCTTGTTGTTAAGTTGAATTTGCATGTAAATTGGAACAAGTACATTTTTAAGTGTAACTCCAGCCATATTAGCTTTGGATAGGGAAGGGTTAACGCCCTTGTGGTGTTTGTTTTGCCATCTGTACTCCTGTTCAAATGATTTCATTTTATTTTCTGTCCCTGTGATCATTGGACTTTGAAAAATTTGGCTTGTGGTGGAAACAAGGATTGGAGATAAAGTTTCAGTTGAGATACCTTTTTCCTTGGTCCATGAGGTCATAAAAGAGTTGGAAGCGACTGAAAGAATAAACAACAACGCCTTTTGTTGTTGAATTTCCCTTTTGAGGGGTAGATTTCTTTCCCTGTTGTCTCACCCCCGTTCTTTACTGTGAGTTGTTTATAAGTTGGATGTTTGTAATTCAGGGACTGCCAGTACTCTAATGGAAAAAATATATTAAGAGAATGGCACAGCTGGGGAAGGAATGTGTCACTTGTCATCACATACATGTAAGCACTATCCACCAGACATACATAAGATAAAAAGTTGTATCTAAAATCCAGATGGGTCACAATTGTGCTATCTGATGGAAGAACTGTACACTCCCAGAAATCACATATTGCAGTTATCTCAATATGTATCTCAATAACAAGTGCTGGTTAAGAGTAATATGTCTGGATCCATGCAAGAAATGAGTGACAGCTGTGCTATGTTTGTGCAAAAGAGTAGAGTAAGAAGGAAGGAATTTTGAAATCCCCAAGAAACCTGGACAATGGGTATAAAAGTATAGCAGTAGTTCTTTAGTAACTGGCAACATAATCCTTTGCCTCTCTGTTCAAGAGAGCCTATTCACATGGAGGTGTAAATAGGATTGCATTCCTCTATCTCTTGAAATAAGGGGAAAGGTCTGGACTGAAAGGAGACTGTGGCCACAGCTAAGAATATCTGAAATACAGCTATAGAACAGGGTTAACCACAGCAAGGGACAAACAATCTTTTCAGCATTAATCCAAGACACACTTTCTCAGAAGTAAATCCCATTAAACTGAATGAGAGTTGTACAATGGAAGCCGGATTAAGCCTTTTCTCCAACTTTAATGAATGTGAACCCTGATGTTCTACAAGAGAGAAATTCCACATCCAGAAGAGATGAGGAATAAGATGGTCTTTTTAAAGATCTATGAATGTATAAATCAGCTCACTTTCCCTTCTCAAGCAAACAGCCATTGAATGAATACTGGATTGTTGTGAGATAGATCAGAAAGTATACAGTAGAGTTCTGTAGTGCTTTGTATCATGTTCTACAAGCTTCACTAGAATTGTTGGGGTTCTAAAATATCTTGGTTATTGTGTTCCATCACACACATCCCTATATTATCCATATGAAAATAATCTATACACATAATAAAAGTGAAAAATGTGTAAGTGGTGGAGGTGTCCACTGACTTAGACAACCTCCCGCCTCCACAGACAGCTATAGTTCCCACTGAGGCAGAGACACCAATGGCCCTCCCTCTACTGACATGCAGGTTATAGTGAGAGCCATGAATGTGTAGCCCAAACCTTGCCAGACTTCTCCACAAACATCATTCTGCCCCCCCCCCCCAATTCAAGTGAAGGCTTTCATCCTAGATGGTCTGCTTTTCTTCTAGAATGGACACCCCAGGTTTCCTTAATTTGCATGATCCCACCCACTGCCTCTACCTAACCCTTTCCTATCCATTCCTATGGCACACAGTTAACAGAGAAATTGATCTGCAACTGAACAAGAGATTGGGGAAGAATTCACCATGATTTACAGGAGTTGCACTTGACCTACACCCAGAGAGCACTGTTAACCCAACCAGTGATGGATCTGCACCAAACTTGCCACAGATGATGGGACTTGCAGTACCTTCACAGATACTGTGACCCCCACCGACAATGGACTGGGACCAAACTTGGCACAGAGAACCCTTATGACCAACTGAACATACTGCAGGGTTTAGTGGGATGGACCTTGAGTTTTGGAGTTATAGTTCACATACATTCAGAGAAACTGTGACCCCACTGATAATGGACTGGGACTAAACTTGACACAGTGAAGCCCCATGACCAACTGAACATACTGCAGGGATTAGTGGAAATGGACCTTAATTTGGGGAGTTATAGTTCATCTGCATCTAAAAAGCACTGAACCCACCTGATGTCAGATCTGAACCAAACATGGCACACAGACCCAGCATGGCCAACTGTGCATACAGGCCTGCTTTGGGGATGATTGACCTCGGATCTGGGAGTTGTAGTTCACCCGTATCCAGGGAACCCTGAACCCAGCTGATGACTAACCTGGACAAAACTTGGCACATAGACCCAACATGGCTAACTGTGAATATGGCATGGTTTGAGGGTCATAGCCTGCTTTGGGGGTGATTGACCTCGGATCTGGGAGTTGTAGTTCACCCTTATCCAGACATCACTGAACCCAGCCAACAACGGATCTGGACCAAACTTAAGTGATATTACCTAACATCCCAAAACAAACAATGCCTTCTTCTAATAACCCGGGCACTACTGGGTCTCCAAGCTAGTAATAAATAAAATAATAAAATAAGAAGTATGAGATCCTAAATGGTATAGTAGTTTGAACATTGGTTTAAGACCCTAGGAGACCAGGGTTTGGGTCACTGCTGGACCACGGAAACCTACCAGGTGATCTTGCCTTTGAGCTAAATAATTCCCCTCTAGTCTGCTCATATGCTTTCTAATGGTGAATCTTGCTACCAAACTGGTCCACAAGGAGTGATTATTTTGTATATTTTGTTTCTTATGATTAGAAAAATACTCAATTGAAAAACAGACTTGGTATGACTATAAGTTATTGAGACTCATCTACTAAAATGCACTACTTCCAAGTTTTAAAATCTCCCCTATGCATGCATGTCAGCACATTACAAATTTGTACATGTAAACGGAGAAGATACTCATTTGCACCATATTATTAGAAAGGTATTACATTTCTAATCTTGGAATTATATCAGACTGGATCCAGACAATATTAGTTAAAATTAGGTCCCATTTAAATCTGCTATACAATTAATTTGGTTCGGATGTAACCCACTGTGTTCTATTACATGCCTGTAGAAAAAGGTAAGCTGTATTTCTTTTTTGGGGTTTCAAGAGCAAATCAAGCCTGAACAGCCCCTAGAAGGCAAGATGATGAAACAGAGACTCTCAAACTTTGGATATATCATGAGAAGGCAAGATTCATTAGCAAAGACAATGATGCTTCATAAAGTGAATGAGAGTAGGAAGACTGCTGTAGAAGGAGACTGACTCAATCAAGGAGGCCACAGCTGAGTCTTCAAGACCCGAGCAGAGTAATTTGGAAGTTTCTCATTCATGGGATCACCATAAATTGAAGTTCACTTGATTAAAATTAACAACAATGACATTTCTTTCAGTCCTTCTAGAACTCACATATTCAAAAACCTGCATATTGTAAGAGGGCAATTGTAAGATTTGTTCTCTCATCCAAGAAAAGCAGATATAACCTTTTTATTTAAACAGACATTTAAAGATAAAGGTGTTTAAGATCTAGTCAGGGATGCTATGGTTTTTAACTCTGAATATATTTTGATGGCTTTTAACTGAATGTTTAAATGTTGTTTGGGTTTAATTCTGTTTTAATGTTTGTATATTTGTATATTTTAATTTGGATACCAATGCTTTTATGCCAAGTTGCTTTGAGTCCTCTTTGGAGAGATAAAGCAGGATATAATAATAATAATAATAATAATAATAATAATAATAATAATAATAATAATAATATCAAACACAAAACAACAAGTTAGAATCAGAAAGACTTCTAAAAAAATAACACAAGAATTTGATCATGTTGTGTGCCCCACTTATTCACAGATGAAAGAAGAGTTGAATTAACTTGGCATTGCTGAAACATGACTCACTTTTATGACTGTTCCAAAGATCAATTCACATGTGGCAGTAATTAAAATTTTGCCAAAGTTGTAATCAACTCATACATTGATTAAAATGCTTTTTGCTTATAACGACAGCATTACAAGAGCCAATACCAAATTGCTCTTTTTGACTTGATGTTTTTGAATAGTTATTCATAGAATCATAGAATCATAGAATCATAGAATCATAGAATAGTAGAGTTGGAAGAGACCTCAAGGGCCATCTAGTCCAACCCCCCGCTAAGAAGCAGGAAATCGCATTCAAAGCACCCCCGACAGATGGCCATCCAGCCTCTGCTTAAAAGCCTCCAAAGAAGGAGCCTCCACCACGGCCCGGGGGAGAGAGTTCCACTGCCGAACAGCCCTCACAGTGAGGAAGTTCTTCCTGATGTTCAGGTGGAATCTCCTTTCCTGTAGTTTGAAGCCATTGTTCCGTGTCCTAGTCTGCAGGGCAGCAGAAAATAAGCTTGCTCCCTCCTCCCTATGACTTCCCCTCACATATTTGTACATGGCTATCATGTCTCCTCTCAGCCTTCTCTTCTGCAGGCTAAACATGCCCAGCTCTTTAAGCCTCTCCTCATAGGGCTTGTTCTCCAGACCCTTAATCATTTTAGTTGCCCTCCTCTGGACGCTTTCCAGCTTGTCAGCATCTCCCTTCATCTGCGGTGCCCAAAACTGGACACAGTATTCCAGGTGTGGTCTGACCAAGGCAGAATAGAGGGGGAGCATGACTTCCCTGGATCTAGACGTTATTCCCCTATTGATGCAGGCCAAAATCCCATTGGCTTTTTTAGCTGCCGCATCACATTGTAGGCTCATGTTTAACTTGTTGTCCACGAGGACTCCAAGATCTTTTTCGCACACACTGCTGTCAAGCCAGGCGTCCCCCATTCTGTATCTTTGATTTCCATTTTTTCTGCCGAAGTGAAGTATCTTGCATTTGTCCCTGTTGAACTTCATTTTGTTAGTTTCGGCCCATCTCTCTAGTCTGTCAAGATCGTTTTGAATTCTGCTCCTGTCTTCTGGAGTGTTAGCTATCCCTCCGAGTTTGGTGTCATCTGCAAACTTGATGATCGTGCCTTCTAACCCTTCGTCTAAGTCGTTAATAAAGATGTTGAACAGAACCGGGCCCAGGACGGAGCCCTGCGGCACTCCACTTGTCACTTCTTTCCATGATGAAGACGACGCATTGGTGAGCATTATAATTATTCTTTAAAAGGAAGAAACCATGTTTTTTTTTCAAGGAGGCAAACTTGATGTTTTCTAATGACACAGGGTCATAATTTAGCATTAAACAATCTTTAATACTTTAGCTCACTGCCATTCCCCCATCATCACAATTGGCAATCAATGCCCCCCCTCTTCAGTTGGGCAGTTGCTGGCAGCAATCACCCCACAGAACTGTCGCAGCTAGCAAATTGGGTTCCAAACTTTCAACCCCTTCTGCGGAAGTTGCACCCTCATCCAAGGAGAAAAACTCCAAAACAAACTATCCTTTGGTAAAGAAAGATTTATATAAACAAAACATACAAAACACAGTCCTTTGCTTTTATCAGCAGCAAAAACAAAGCTTTCTTATCTTCAAGCTTTAACCTTTCTGGTTTCTGGACTCTCCATCTTCAAACCTCTTCAAACCTCTCTTCGGTTCCACTTCAGTAGCTTTTCAGCAGCAATACCATCTTTGCCACCATCACAGCATCTTCATGTTCACCTTCACATAAACACATAACACTCCACCACTCTCCTCTCTACAACAACACCACCACAAGACTTACTCAGACTCTATTAATAGCCCTCAGTCTTAAGCAGGTGTCTTGATTGCTGGTCAAACATAGATGGGACATGATTCTTGCAAACACTTATTCATTTTCACATAAGAAATGACCCAAATTATATAAAACTCTGACAAGAACTATACCCTACCCTCCCTGAGGACAGGCTATTCTAGAGGAGGAGAGCAACTCAACCTTCATGCCCAGCCTGAGTATGGCTGTAAAAGTGGGTCACCCTCGGACCATAACAACATGAGCTCTTGTAAGGTTTGCGAGCTTACAGCACAAACAGTACAGATTATTTTCAGGTGTATTGAGACTCTGGATAGGAAAATGAATGCGATCAGGGTTGCAATGTGGATGGGTGTTGCAGAACTATCAAAGGGACTCTTAGAAGTGGTGAATGAGAGGCCTGCAACCTCACAAGTAAGGAGAGGATTAGACAAAGAATGCCAGCATAGGGCACTTCAACCACACAAAGTGGCATTAGATATCCTAAACACCCGGCTAATAGAGGAAGGTGGGGGTCTTGGAAGATAGTGATTAGGTCCTTATGCCAATTACTAGTTTGGGAGATGAGGGAAATTAGTATCTGTGCAATAGAATGTATAAAGAAATCACCTTGCAACAGTCATGTTCTCCTGACTTTCAGCTCTCCAGAGTTTCCAAAGCAACTACAAATATGAAGATCGACCTACTGGGAATAAAAATGATGGTGTGGAGTGTTTTCCAGGATTTGGTCATATGCCCCTTATTGCCTGGAATCAACAGGAGACCACAGAGAAAACAACACCCTCTTGTCCAAGATATGAGTTTAGATATCCCTGACAATCCCCTATCGTCTGGAATTAATAGGAGACCAAATAGGAGTGGTCACAGAAGTGCTTTATCTGTGGATTCTTACATGGCAGGGGCTGGACTAAATGTCCTTTGCAGCCTCTTCTCATTCTATAATTCTATGACAGCTTATATTAATTTTCTGTTTGCCAGTCTCAATTATCTTATGATCTCTTATTCTAATATAGTTTGCTCACAGAGGCTACTATCTAGTTCTATAAAATACAGGACAAACTGGTAATCTGTCTGCAAACTTATAACCACCTGTGAATTATTTCTTATGTTCTTTGCACTTGTATATTGTGTTATGGTCATAGGACAATATCAGAGAGTACAAAGTAAATAAGTGCAACCTGCAGGTGCAGGAAAATCCCAAAGTAGTGTACACACAGTCAGAAAAGCATTTCTTTCTTTGATTAGAGTACCTCCTGGTTAGTATTGATACTGGTAACAGACACAGCAACAAGAGCTAATGCATCTACTTCAACCTACCCTCCTTCCCTGCAAGGGACAGGGAGGCACAAGCTATCCATGTATTGAATGTTGCCTACCTCAAGACTTTGCTATACACTTCCTTGTATACACAAGGCGATTTCTTGGAAGAAACTGGCTCAAGGTATATTGCATTTGGGAGTCCCAACTTAGTGGGTCTCTAGGTTGAAAAGTCCCTGCCCTCCAGGCACAGGTTTGTGCCAGCACCTAGATCTAGCTCCTTTGCAGTTTGTCCCACTGTCTTCTTCTCACCGAGCTGAACAAGTCCAGATCTTTCCACCTTTTCTGGTGAGTTTTGTTCTCCATATCTCTTATCATCCTTGCTGCTCATTTCTGAGCTTGTGCCAACTTGTCTATAGCCTTCCTAAAATGTGGCACCCAGAACTGAACACAGAACTCTAGATAAGACCTGACCAGCACAGAATATAGTGGAACTATTACTTCCCTCAGTTTGGAGACTATGCTTCTATTAATGCAGGCTAAAACATCATTTGCCTTCTTTGCTGCAGTATTAAAATACTGGCACATGTTCAATTTATGATCAACAATAATCCAAAGATCCTTTTCACACATTACATGCTGAGTCATGTATTCTTCCATCCTATGCTCATACATTTGATTTTTGTGGGCCTTAATTTAATATCATAGACTCTCAATTAATCTGAACTCAAGCAACCAGAATTTTCCATCAACTGGCAAAAATGAAAGAAATAATACTTTAAATAAAAATAAAATAATTCTTACAATATAGTACGACTCTGTGTTACATTCTGTGTGTCTTTATTGGTCTTTCTTTGCTTTTAATGCTAGTATTTCAATATTAGTATCAAGTCAACACAGAGTTTATGGTATGATATAGTATGGGGTATAGTATTAATAAGGCTTATTTTAATAGGAACACTCAGACAACTAGAAACTACATTTATTCAACATCTACCTATCTCCATGGAGGCTGGTTAACTAAGAGTCTACTCTACTGTATTTTGCATTTGCCTCTACAAAATTTCTACATGTCTCCAAAGTTTACAGAGACCTTGGAAGCTCTTATTTCTGATATAGAACCTTCTATAGAAAGCTATGACCTGTTTGTAGAAGCTGTGAAAAGACCCTCAAGATTCTCACTCCCTAGAGGCTGTCACACAAGCTACCTATCAGGCCTAAATGAGGAATCACTAAATCAGCTACAGGAATATCTCAGACTATTTCAAGAGAATCCATATAGTGATGAGACTATAGCAGCAGGCCAAAAATTATCTACAGCCATAGCTAATGCTAAGAAAGACCACTGAATAGAGCTGCTTGAGAATCTTGATATGTCCAAGAGTAGTCAAAGAGCCTGGCAATTGCTGAGACACCTGCATCGTGACCCTCTGGTCAACTATGGACATGCAAACATAAACCCAGACCAGATAGCTTACCAGCTAATTCATAATGGGAAAACCAAGTACAGTAAAGATGAAAACCATCAGGGTGCCACCAGTTGTCATCTCCTCTAAACCTCTAAATTTCCTCTAAACATGAAAGAACTCAGAGAAGCTATCAAGCGATGTAAAACTAGTAAAGCACCTGGCCTAGATGACTCAATGATGGAGCAAATCAAACACTTGGGGCCCAAAGCTGAAAACTGGCTTTTGAAATTCTACAATCAATACTTGGCACACAAACAGATTCCCAGAGTATGGAGGAAAACTAAGATCATTGCCATTTTAAAAATTGGTAAAGATGCCTCCAATGCTAGGAGCTAGCAACCACTCTCTCTCTTTTGTCATCTATATAAAGTCTATGAGAGGATGCTATTAACGCGATTAGGACCTGTACAGGTCAAATTCTTCATCTGACTGTGCATATTGAGAAAGGTTATGAGAAAGGCTGCATTACGGGAACAGTTTTTGTGGACCTTATGGCAGCCTATGACACTGTGCAACATAGAAAAATGCTGCATAAAATCTACCATATTACCCGGGACTTTGACTTTACAAAAACTGTCCAGACCCTCCTGGAAAACCACAGCTTCTATGTGGAGTTTCAGGGCAGGAAAAGTAGACGGAGGAGGCAAAAAATGGTTTACCCCAAGGCAGGGTTCTTACACCGACCTTGTTTAACATCTTCATGAACGATCAGCCACAACCATCACTCACAACGAGCTTTATATATGCTGATGACCTTGGCCTAACAACACAAGCAAAAGATTTTGAAACAGTTGAAAACCAACTCACTAATGCCTTGAAAGATCTCTCTAACTACTACAAAGATAATCACCTGAAGCCTAACCCTGCCAAAGCACAAGTGTGTGCTTTCCACCTACGTAACTGTGAAGCCAACAGGAAACTGAAAGTTACTTGGGAAGGCCAAGAGCTCAAACACTGTTTCCATCCTAAATATCTTGGTGTCACCTTAGATCGAACACTAACATATAGGAAACACTGCATGAACACCAAGCACAAAGTAGCTGCACGGAATAACATCCTGTGGAAACTTACTGGCAGTGCATGGGGTGCAGACCCACAATTAATAAGAACATCAGCCCTGGCCTTGTCTTACTCAACTGCTGAGTACGCCTATCCTGTCTGGCACAAGTCTGTCCATGCAAAGTAGGTGGACATAGCACTGAACGAAACATGCAGAATAATCACAGGATGCCTTAAACCTACACCTGTTGATAAACTCTACAAGTCAGCTAGCATTGCCCCCCTGATGTGTGATGGGAAGTTGTTGCTAACTGTGAGAGAAATAAGGTCAAACATTGTGAAAGCCATCCACTGCATGACTATCAGCCTCCTTCCAGTAGACTCAAATCAAGGAAAAGCTTCATGAGAACCACCTTAATGTTCCTCCAGCAGCAGCAAGAGTATCCCTCTGGACAGCTAAACTAGGCAATCCCAACTGGATGGCCCCCCATGCAGGTCTTCCTCCAGGGGCAAACCAAGAATGGGCACCTTGGAAGTCCCTAAACAGACTCAGAAGCAGAGTGGGCAAATCAAAAGACAACTTGCCAAGATGGCACTAGCTGGAGGAATCCTCCACCTTGTGTGACTTCTGAACCAACAACTCTGCATATGTATGCTTGCCTACAATGTCCTGCAATGTACGGAGGAGGAGTTGTTTAAAGCTACAGACAATGCGGTCGCTGTTGCCTGCTTTTGGTCCAAAACTATTTAGCTACTTGTGATTTCTTTATTTCATCACTTTTAAACTTATTTATTATGCAATGCTTTTGACATGAAATAAATAAACCTGTGTACTTAATCAGGAAGTTCTCATATTCTCCAATGCTTTAAAGGGATTTAACATGTAGCTGTAGTGCATTGATCTTCCCTTCCAAGACAGCTATCAATTTGCATTTACTGCAGGTGGCGTTTTCAGCAAAATATCAAAACATTGCACATACATTGCAGCAGACAGCTCTGGATCCCTCTGCTTCCATCTCCGGAGGTATTTCTCCTTCCTCCCTGTAATCCATATGGAAAATCGTATATATATGGGGTGTAATATCCATCCCTGTACACTTCAATCCCTTTTGTAGACTGACCATTGGGGAAAAACACCAATGGTACCAGGATTTGAACAGAAGCAGTGCAATAGATGGTGGCATTTGTCACCTTGAATGACACGTGAAGAGAGATCCTATCTTGACTGAAGCCTCTTGGTACATGGCATATGCATTGGGGACACACAGAAAACCAAACAATTTATATACATATATTAACCTGCCCACACACCCCTCACTGGAAGAGATGGATTTTTTTTTGTAATGTGAATTTTCTCCAATACAGTAGGCTTTCTTGCTCTCTTCATTTTATTCTGCTTTATCTATCAAAAATATATTAACCCAAAAGCCTGTTTCCATCAAAGTCTCGATTCCATGAACATTTAAAGATAAGGCTTATCTTATTACTGGTGCATTAACAAGAGAAATCTAAAGGGCTACTGCCAATCATCCGCTTTCCACAGGTTCTTTCCTTCTTCTCAGGGAAGCTTTGCAGACAGCCAGGCACGGACTTCACCAGGCTGGAGACAGTATTACATGCACGTAGTGTGTGCTACACTGACTCACAATGAGGGAAGTAGCTATTACAGACAAGGCTGGATTATCAATGATGCAAATGGAAGAGACACTCCAGGGCTTTCAGTGGTTAGGGGCCCAACACTGCTGCCAGCATCACAAGCAGACAGACAGACAAACAAGCTTCATATATTGTGAGATGTTTTCCAGTCAGAGAAATGAGCTGCAGATGTCTTTCCCTTTGACCACTTCAAAGTCTGGCAACATTTAGCATCCACTCTATCCCCATTTTCTGTGACATGAGAAAAGGGTTAAGTGAGGCATTACTGATGCTGCTTCTGAGAATCCAGCCTCAGTCATGCCAGCTGGAACAGGGGCCAAAGGATGCCCCTCAGGCTGAAAGGGCTGCTTCTAAGGAAAACCACTAAACCCAAGCCACCAGCAAAACCTATAACCCAACAGGGGCACTCTCATATTACACTGAAGGGCCCTTCTTCTGGAATGGATACATGGCCCCAATCCAACCTTGATCATGACAAGAAATGAAGTAGTATGACAGGTCTTTTCATCTTTCATCCTTTCCACCATTTTAATGTGTAACAAAACAAAATATGTAACATCATCAACTTGCTGTCCCTGCATCCTCTCATTGGCTACTGAATCTGGGAGGGGGGTAATCCCATGACATGCATTTTATGGTGCAGTAGATTGACTCTGCATGTGCCTGAGAAGATTACAATTCAGTGCTTTGTATATAACCATGAAACTAATTCTAGGACCAATCACTCATTTCTCTCTCTCTCTCTCTCTCTCTCTCTCTCTCTCTCTCTCTCTCACTGCCCCCCCCCCTTCTCTCTCTGTCTGTCTAATCTACCTCACAGGGTAGCCAAGCTTTCACTCCTCCTACACAACATCCTGGCATCCCTTGACAAAAACAGAAATTAATTGCTAATGCCAATGTTAAATCTGATTACTCTGACCTTGTTTTATCTATGTAATAAAAGTAGAATTGGGTCAAAGTGTGTGTCCTTCTCCTAAAAGAGTTAAGAAACTGAGGACCGGGATCTGCCTTTATCAACAGTCTGAGGTCAAGAAGACATAAATTAGAACAATGTCCAAGTAAATAAGTCAATAAGGAGTTCAAGGAATATAAATCCAAGATGTACAACAGTAGGGCCGTGGTCACAAGGAAAACTGACACTGCTGTCAGTACTAATAGCCAGGGAGACACTGACCTTCTTTTACCAAGCTTCAGATGAGCTTATGTCCATTTGCTTGACAGTATTTAGAGCAGGGGTCCCCAAACTTTTTAAGCAGAGGGCCGGTCCACAATCCTTCAGACTGTTGAGGGGCCGAATTATCATTTTAAAAAAATACAAACAAATTCCTTTTTAAAAAAAAAATTTTTTTTTATTGAAGTTTCAGAATTATACAGTGGTAAAAGAAAAGTGGGGTGGAGGGGGGTGGAGATAAACTAAAGGATAAGAATAAGGATAACTTGGGGAGCTGAAACTAAATTGCTTCGAAGTAAGAAGCAAAGAAAAAATACTGCACATGTCTTATTTGTAGTGCAACAACAATAACAACAACAACAAAAGAACAATACAATATTTAAAAATGAAAACAATTTTAACCAACATAAACCTATTAGGATTTCAATGGAAAGTGTGGGCCTCCTACTGGCCAATGAGATAGTCAAGTTAATTAGGGTTGTTGTTGTTGTTGTTGTTGTTGTTTGCCTTCAAGTCATGTCAGACTTTGGCCGAGCTTAAGTCTAAAATTATTTATTTATTTACTGCATTTATTTACTACATTTATATCCCACCCTTCTCACCCCAAAGGGGACCCAGAGCAGCTGTATGTACATACAATATATTATATTATTAGCATAACACAATATTAGCATTATATATTACTGTATTGAACTATACCACTATACTATTATATAATATGTAATATATAACATACAATTAATATTATTATATGGTATTACTATTAGTATTATATTGTATAACATAAGATTATTATCAATATTATATGTATATACAATATATTATATTATTAAAACTGAGGGCGGGGGCCAGGTAAATGACCTTGGAGGGCCGCATCCGGCCCCCCGGGCCTTAGTTTGGGGACCCCTGATTTAGAGAATACATCTCACAGCTGTGGGCACATAGCCCTTTGCTACATCTGAGGGTCTGCATCAAATACTTGATTCATTCTCACTCACAAGGACTTGAAGATCTCTCCTTCAGCTACTCTTCTTGCTGGACTAGAGGAGGACTTGGCTGTTCATCATGGCTGTTCAAGGAAGATTCACCTTCTGTAAGTCTTCTTCATCTTCTGAAGAAGACAAATTCTCCATAGAGAAGAGCATTAGAATAGATCCATTACTGTATAAGTGATGATACTATTGCAGGGCAAATGTGGACATATAGTACAAGTGGCTTCAGCTAACGTACAGTATGGTTGTCATATGGATCATATGGTAGTAATCATATCCTAGACTTTTCTGGACTAGATTCATTCAGATGAGATTTGTCATTGTCTTCTCTGAGGCTGAGAGAATGTGACTTGCTCAAGGTCACCCAGTAGGTTTCCATGGCTGAAGAGGGATTTGAATGCTGGAGTTTTAGAGTTCTAATCCAGCATTCAAACCATTACTTATGTGTTTTTATGCTTATTTATATTTATATGATTTGGATTTACATAATGTGTTGATTTATTGTCCATATGTTGGGTTGTGGGTGAGGAGTTTTGTATTATGTACTTGTTTGTGGTCTTATGACATTGCTTTAAGTTCCATTTGTGGGACAAAAGTGGGATACAAGTAAATAAATAATTAATAATGATAATGATAATGATAATAATACACCATGCTAACTCACTGGGTCAATGTTTGAATTCCCTAAAGCATAGTTCAAATCCAAAACAATAAATTAATTTTAAGTATATATTTTAATCAGAAACAGTACAACAGTCACATTTTTAGTTCTTTTCAAAAAGAGATGAACAATGTGAAGGAGGATGGAAAAAAAACTCATGTAGGCCCTGAAATAATCCTAAAACCTAGGTTTCAGCATGCTACACAGCAAAGTCTAACAAGTTACTTTTGTTTTGGCATGACCATTTGTGAGCTTGAAATGCACAAAGCACCATTCAATGATTTTGGCAAAAATGCAGTAGACATTGCAGCAAGCGGGGAATGTTGCCAGTGCGATCAGAGAGAAATGCAATCTAAAAACTACTAATGGTGAAATTCATACAAAATAAAACTATCATTGAAGACTTGCACTCTAAGTTTTATAAACTATACCGTTTGAGGAAAATATACCACACAGATGTGAAAGCAGTAAAAATTCTGTTTGAGCATGGGGATGTCAGGAGTTTATTTTTCAATGGGATATTTATATTCAGATAATGACAGAATGTTTGAACTGTGTATGTCAGGTCTTTGCTCACTGCTTATATTCATGTCACTCACTATCTAAAGAAAAATAGATAAATGGGAAATGAGAAAGCATCTCTATTTTACATTTAACTTTGTGTTTATTTGCTGCTGTTCGAAGGATTGCCTCTACAAATGGAGGGGGTGAAAGGATGGAGACGGTGAAAATGGCAGCAGGGGTGGGGGCTTCAGCTGGGAAATAATAGGTACTGAGTACAATGAGAAATCCCCCAAACAGGACTTGGAAGTGGGACAATGGAAATTCCATTGTGGAATAGTTCATGCTATTTTTCATAGCTTAAGCATGACAACCACACAAAGTAACTGAAGCTGCTTAGGCCAAAAAGGACAGATGATCCACTTACCTGGCAGGCAGTGTGCAGTAAGCATGCCAGAGAATTTTGAACTGAAGGGATTGTGGGGCTGCCAAATCCTTTCTAATGTTCTCATCATTGGACTTCCATGGCATAGACACCTCTCAAGACAGAAGCCAGGAGGTAACCAAGGGCCTGCACAAAACAGGCAGGAAAAGGACACAATTACATATGGGGACAGGATGAGCAGGGAATTCTTGCATTGACCTTATAAAGAGTAAGTAGCCTGGATCTATCCCTCTGTATCAGCTTCTGATATTATAGCTCTACTGAGACAGTAAGTAAATGACTGAGAGTTGTGAAGGAGAATTGAATGAGTCTGACCAGTGTTCATTGTGAAGCCAGAATTAGTAGGGAGCTCTTCCTAAACAATCAGGAATTCACCATTTCCAATTAAGCTGATCACCCAGTAATATTTACCAAAGTTAAGAACCCCCTCCTCAATCGGTTTTTAGATAAGAAAAAGGAATTGGTCATTTTTAATGTACGTTTTATTGGGCTTGGTGGGATGATGATGATGACATTGACTATGGATTTCATCAAACGGATCTGGGGAAAATGGGGGAAAGCAGGGGAAATCATCTTCTTTGTGTGTAGAATTGCTTTCCTTGCATAAGATTCCTTTAAAGAAGATGGATAATTTACTTACCCCATCAAACAGGATCACCTCCTCCCGCCTCTAGCCCAACCATCCATAGAGGAGGCAGAAGGCATTGTTCTTAAGGCAGACACCCCTTCTCTGGACTCCCTTCCTTCCCCTCCCAATCTTCTTACTCTCAATTGCAGAAGTGTGAAGCCTACTAGGTACTAGAACAGTGGTTCTCAACCTGTGGGTCTCCAGATATTTTGGCCTTCAACTCCCAGATATCTTAACAGCTAGTAAACTGGCTGGGATTTCTAGACCAAAACACCTGGGGACCCACAGGTTGAGAACCACTAGAACTAAAGGGAAAACAAAGTGAAAAAGCTAGCAGTAGTGCAATTTCAAAAGCCAAGATAGCATGAAAGAAAAATGATAGGAAAAACAAAGTGGTAATATCTTGAAATTGCAGTATTTCTAATGTTTAATTTATTTAAAGGAAATTACCATGCCAGACTCATGAAGCAGAATTTTGGGAGAGAAATTTCAGTGCTTGATAGAAGACCACCCACAGGAACATCCATTATTCCACATCACTGAAGTGATTCAACACAGGCAAAATTGACAGATCCCATCCCACCCCCACTTTCTCCCATTTCCACACAGATCATGAGCTCAGATGATGTTTTCTCCTTGTCTCCTGTTCCCCCATTTCTAAACACTTCTAAAACAGTTCCCTGACAAAGCATCATGGACGACAAGCAAAAATCTGTTTGTGTCATTTGATGGGTTCTGTGATGCTTTGTCAGATAACTTATTTTAGAAGTGTTTAGAAATGGGAGGGGGAGGATTAGAGTGTGATGAAGTCGTACTACCATTATAGATTGAACATCCCTTACTGGAATATCAAAATCTGAAATATTCCAAAATCTGCAATTGTCCACATGGGTATCTGAGATAGAGACATCTTTGCTTTGTGATGGTTCAGTATATAAAAATTATTTAACACATTGTATGAAATTGCTTTTTGACTATGCTTATAAGTTGCATATGAAATATAAATTAATTTCACTTTTTCCTATCCATGGCAGAAGCTCTTGGCGAAGGCATTCTTACCAGAGCATCTTGGCTCCAAGGCCAACTCCTTTCTCCACAAAGCTAGGTATAAATTGTATAGCCATAAACCATAGTCAATATGGATACTTGATGGGCAAATAAATGGTTGAGTTTTGCTAAGTAAGAACAAGAATACAAAAGAATAAACAATTGGAGTGTGATCTGGTTCTTGCTGGGAGGAGATGATGGGGATATTACCATTAGTGGAAAACCTCACAGATCAAATATGAGCATCAAAGCATCCTTGAGGTCCAGACAAATGATACAAGGTTTAGTTCAAATTCATCTTATATGCAAAATGTAACAAAAGATTACTCTTTCCCTTCGAAAACACACCTCTCCTTAAGGGATGCATTTCTATGTTATCTTTATATCAACCTCTTCAGCCAAATAATTAACTGATTCATTAATTAATGTACTGCTTGATTGATTGTATTATACACTTTTATAAAAGCAGTAAAATAGAATGTAAAAATCCCAACAATTTCTGAGGTTGATGAGACTGATCATACTCAAGCAAGTGACTTCATAGGCGATAACATTTGAACTCAGGTCTTCCTTCTTTGACCCTGGCATTGTCTATGCTATACTTGCAACTAATTTACAGCACTGACAGCATCAAAGGATGACTAACAGCACCAATATTCATGACTGGAAAATCAGATTGCCCTGTGTAACTAACTTATTATTCATGGGTCACATACCAAAAAGCAAAGGCTTCTATTAAGGAGAATATATTTGGTTATTATCTTCACAGGCAGAAACTGCACCTTTTGCCAGTTGCATAATATACATGGTACCAAATGAAAGATGCAGAAGAAGAAACATCATACTTGTACAACTGTAAATAGACTGGAAGGCAAGCAAAAGGGCAGGGACCTCTATTCCAGTGAGGATCACATTTTGCCTATTCATAGATACTACCCAGAGCTTGGGAGTGTACAAGGAAAGCCTTCTTTGAACTACTGTTCCCCAAATCCACTGTGGAATTCTGGAAACTGTGAATAAAACAAAGTATTATTTCTACTTGAGAGAACACTTCTCTAGAAGTCTGTAGTCCGCCAGTGTATCTTTGTGGTCAATTTCTAGCAAAGTTGACCATGGAGTTGCACTGGAAGTCCTAGAGATTTCTAGAAAGACCATATTAATCAAAATCCATGCACAGTAATCAAACCCGCCAATGTGGATGGTTTGTATACTCCACAAATGTAACTTTTCCAAAACAGAAATGTAGTTGAAGAATGGCCATGTTTCTTCATGGTGAATGCAGAAGAATCCCTTTGCTAGGCCTACTGCCAGTGTCTGCACACCAGCCCAGCATGAAGCCAGCCCATGGTCCCTTTTGTCACCAATGCAGCAGGTGGAGGTTTCTAAGCCGGCATCCAAATTTCAAGGTTTTTATTTCCCAGTCTCATCATTTGCCTGTTGGTGGTGGGGGGAGGGAGGGGGTTGGAGAGAGAAGATAAAGGCCGTCAGTCTGAAGAACAGGCGAGCTCTGTTCACAAAGTGCCTCTGCAAATAGAGGCTATGGAGCTTTAATGGGGTACTCAGGTTTCCACCGATGCCAGTTGCAGATAGAATAGCCCAGTGGCAAACAAACTTACGTCCCTGGAGGCTGCTCAGATTCTCCCCTCATTTGTTAGTTTACGTGTAAAATACAGTCAGGCTAATTCCTGCTTGCATAACTGGAAAGATACATTTACCAGCTCTTTAGATTCATAAAAACAATATAAATCCGAACAAGGGGCAGTAAGCAGAACTAATGGACATTTTCCAGGGCCTAGGTAGCATGTTCTTTTGGTTTCATATGACTTTAAAGTAAGGTCGCACACAGAATATAAAACAAAATTGATAGAACATTTGAAATATCAACACAATATGCTTTACGTAATCCTTCAGTCATATGGGCATGAGACATGTTATCTCTTTGGTTCTACAATTAACATGTTGAGGAATTTGCTCTGCGAAACCTGGTTTTTGTAAGTAACTAAAACTAGGGATGTTGGGAAAATAAAGCAAATAATATTCCCTATTACTTTTCATAGCATCATGAGCATAGTGGTAAGATAAACTTACAACGTAATATTAGTAGTAGAATGCATTTAGTCAAACTCTTCAGGCACTAAAGGAATTAAACTATCTAAGTGGAGTGTGGTTCTATAAAAACAACTATGAGTATCAGCAAATATGTGAAGCCTATCACAGCCCTTCATGCCTGTCTGATCAGATTTTTCTAGACAAAGAAATTAGAATTAAGTAAAACTTGTGTTGGAGTTGCCCCAGATTTTGATATGCTGGAACTGCATATCAGTTATCCAACTTCTCTGCAAATATTCTTAATACTTACAATAATGTGAGGGAAAAGATCAGTGATCTGAGCTGAAAAATATCATACTCTTGAAGAAACACGGGTAAACAGATTGCATGTCCTTGATCTCATTCATTCATACCGTTAGTGTTGCATATCATTTGAAAGATTTTGATGGGCTGAGTTTATTTTTTGCTATAACTACACAAGTAAAATTAAATTTATATTTGTTACTCTTTCACATAGCAATGACTGGCTGGGTTGTAAATCCAAAGAAAACATTTGGAATGGTCTGCATTAGCATATGGGTGCATGGCATATACAAAATTTGCTTTGGTGGGATCCTCGGGACACCTCTATTATTTTCTTCATTCATCTGTATAAAGTGTTTGGTGGCCAATTGGAAGAGGCACATTTTCTCAAGGGGAAGTGGGACTCATATATAACACAAGGAACATATGAGCACATAAAAAGATAGGTACTCATCCTCCACTGTATTTGGAACTGAATGATAATTAATAACCTTTCATGACTCACTGCAGCAACACTGGGTACTACAACTAGTTTGTAAATATAAATGTGATAGTAATGATTAGGGGGTACTTCTTATCAGTGACAGGAATTTTACTGAATACAATTATGCTTAGTGAAAAATTATGTTTAATAAATGTTAGCATATTTTAAATAAATGCAACACATACATATATCAGTGAAAGTTGTCTTGTAAGGCTATACCTCAAAAAGTGACCTATACAAGAAAACATGGTATGGATGTGGGTTGAATGGAAAGTACAAAGACACACTTTAGGTACCAAAATAGATGTGTTCCTAGACATTACCTACTTGACAGAAAATTGGGCTCTAAAGGCAGAAAATCTCCAAATATCACCTGTAATGCTTCTTCCATGATTGATTTAGTAATGGCATTTTAAAAAAATCACCAGCTTCTTTTTTTCCCTGATTTTTATTTTGGTGACCAGACCTAGAGCATTTTTAACATACAGGGACAGCTGGTGTGGTAGGTTAATGTGATTTCCCTTCCCCTCCTCTATTTTGCTGTCCATGCAGGCTTAGTAAGGGACGTCTGCTCTTTTTTTTTTCCAATAAATTTTTATTGTGATCTTATATCTTGCATGAAATACAGTGTCATAACCAATATAAAACAAAGTTAAACACAGACAGTGAACATATAATCCCCCTCCCACCGTGACAAAAAGAGAAAGAGAGAAGAAGATGGAAAAAAAACAGAACAAAACAAAAACAAAAAACAAAAAAAACAGAAAACATAATCATTAAAATTGACTTCCATCTATTATCTAGTGTTCTTAATGTTATTTTCTTGACACTTTCAATACTATTCAATTTTTTCTTAAGTTCAATCCATCTTTTAACCTGAGACTTATCTATCGCCCGTTTTGCTCTAAAGAGTGTATACATGTCTACTATATTATCATCTTACAATTTTCGTTTCTTAAGTAATCTTTAATTAGCTCCCAATTTGTCGCCTTTTTTGGTTTACCCTGTGTATTTGAAAGTAAAAATGTCAGTTTATCCATATTCATAATTTCAAGAATTTTAATGAACCAGGCATTTATATCTGGTCTGATTTTCGTTCTCCATTCTTTTGCATATATTAATCTTGCCGCCGTTGTTAGGTAGCAGAATAGGATTTCTTTGTTTCTATCCTCCAAATCCAGCATTCCTAGTAGCAAGGGACGTCTGCTCTTTACCTTGCCTGTTGTAGGCAGGTAAACACAGTTACAGTACAATTAGCTCAAGAGAGTCACGCTCATTTTGTCGAGGGCCACATCAATCTTATGGTTGCCTTCAAAGGGCCATTGAATTTATGGATGGAAAATACATGGATACAGAGAACCAATTATAATTTTTTTTACATAGTGGTTGATGCTCTTCAATTTTTACCCAATTTGGGTCCTCAAAGGTTATGGAACACCAACCCCCATCACTTTTGATTATCTGCCATGTGGACTGAGGATAATGGGAACTGCACCCCAACAACACTTGTAGCTCTGAGATTGGGGAAAGGTTAAAGGACATTTTAAAGTCAGATATCATATCCACAAGCCTTGTATCTAAATTCAGATCCTACTATCCCAACTAAACTGCAGCCTTCTGGATGCTACTGTACCACAACTACCATCTGCTGTAATCATGATGTCTAATGATAAGGAATACAGGAGTTGTAGTCCAGCATCTGGAGAGCCACAGAAAATGACATGGAGGGCTAGATTAGCTGGAGTAGACTCCCATTCTTTCCCAGATCATGCTGTACTGAATTATTTACTGTGCATACTCTGCTACACTCTAGCACAAAAAGACGGTGTTTCTCCAGCCTTGTTTCACCGTTCTCCTAAAGCTGACGCTGTTAAAATAACCTTCGATCTAGAATGAGGAAAGGAAGAAAGGGGGGACTGGGCAGAACCAAAAAGACTGTTAAAGGACCTTTCTTGTCAAAGACTTTGTTTACTGAGATATGCTTATATAAGCAGTCTCCTAGGTCCTTGTTCTCAAGTTGAATTTATATGTAATTTGGAACAAGTACATTTTAAGTGTTAACTCCAGCCATGTTTTTTAAAGTTTTGGATAGCATAGGGAAGGGTTAAGACCCATGTAACATTTGTTTCATTGTCTGTGCCCCTTTTCAGAAGATTTCACCTCACTTTGTGTCTGTGACTATTGGATTTTGAAAATATTGGGTTGTTGTGGAAACAAGGAATGGTGAGAAAGCTTCAGTGGAGATACCCCTTTCCTCTTGATAGCTCTTACAGGTCTGAATTTCCCTTCCAAGGGGTAGATTTCCTCTTACTTCCTGTTGTCTCACCCCTGTTTGTAACTGGAAGTCCTATGGAAGTTGGATGTTTGTAACTTGGGGACTGTGTGTATAGACCCTAAGGAGGTATTGTACATATCAACTAAACAATATAGGTATCTCCTGCATAAACATGCCTGTTCTTCAATGCATGCATGTTCTTCAATCTCTGTCTGAAATTCTGTATATTGCTTGGCAAAGGTACAAATTATCTTCTGTACACTGATGTCAAGTCCAATTCTTCCCTGACATTATATGTACATGAACAGTCTCAGCTGCTTTTGAAAAAAAATCATTCTGAGCACATTAACACTGACACACACAGATATATCCACATTCTGATACAGAAACAAATGAACATCTTTCTGTTTCCAACTTGAGATTAACAAGAGCTGATTGGACACAGGTGTGTTATGTGGGACAATAGTGCTAAAGATGTGGCAGAGGGAGTGAAAGATACCCGCAGGTAGAAGGGGCATGCCTAATCCCTGCCACGCAGCAGCCCGGGAGAGACAGATGATCCTTCTGCCCGCTGAACCGCCGGCAACGGCTCCGACATCTTAATACACAGCATGTACTAATTAAAATTCCTAATTAAAGTAATAGAACTAGCCAGCACAACTAATGCTGTAAATTAGCAAGCTTTATGTAGCAACTGAAGAAGGTTTTGTTGCTTTTTCAAAGAGCATGCTGTGTTAGCATTTGAAGTAAATTATTCCGGACAAAGCCATGGTGCTTCCCGTCCCTTGTACCATTTCAGTAACATACATCAAATGGCACTTTCTGAACAAATCTCTTTTGTTACAGCAGGTTCTTATAAAGCTTCGTCTCTCAGGCTGCCTGGAAACAGCTCCACTACTCACATGAGGCACAAATGGAGTTAGGATGCCAGGCACACTGCCCTATTTCCATCTCTCTTTCTCACAGTCATTAGGACCTTAGCAGGATGGGTGTGCTGACTTCATGAGAAGCCAGTATACTGAAAGATTCCTCCTTACATAATTGTACTACTCTCCTTAGACAATTTTACTGCTCTCATTAGAAAATTAGATTACTATCCTTAGATAATTGTACAACTGTCCTTACATGTGATGACTCATGGGCCATGTAGTCCCGTTCCTAGTGCTGTTGTGACAGATGAAGAGGAAAACTTGGGTTTTCCACCATTTCAGCCAGAAAGGGAACTTTCCCAGCCTGAATTAGAGCCCTTGCACCTGCAGGAGGTTTGTATTCCAGAAATCTGCCAAACAAGCCCTGAGTCAAAATCTCCCCCATTTTCTCGCCGTAATTATTATCTACAACAAAAAGGAGTTCAGCAGGCTAATCGCCGAAGCCTGAGAATCGCAGCAAAGCATTCTGATGATTAAGCCTGCTTCCATGAGAAATTTTAGGGAGTCATACATCTGG
The DNA here is from genome assembly GCF_035594765.1 of Anolis carolinensis. Taxonomy (NCBI): domain Eukaryota; kingdom Metazoa; phylum Chordata; class Lepidosauria; order Squamata; family Anolidae; genus Anolis; species Anolis carolinensis. The sequence goes on along the minus strand of NC_085842.1, from coordinate 64,917,663 downwards.
ACACAGAGATTGACTTTCGTTTCTGGTTTCCCCAGAGAAGTGTTCTCTGGTGGGAAACGAGGCCCTATTTAGGTTCCTTGCCCCTTTTGGAATCTTGCGGAGTCAATTCGTCAGCTACTGGAGTAGCGTGTGTGGACAGCTACTCCGTTTCCAAGCCTTGTTCCTGTTTCCAAGCCTCCGTTCCCAGCCTTGTTACTTCCACGGATCTTGCCTTGCTTCCCGGACCTTGCCAAGTAATTACCACGGATCTAGTTTTTGCTCCTCGTTCCTTGTTGCCTTGTTTCAAGCCTTGTGTTCCAAGTATCAAGTTATTTCCTAGCCTTGCTCGAGTTTCATGGACTAAAGGACCTTGTCATCTCCCCTCACCTTGCTTGGCAAAGTGAGTGTTTCGGTTATTGGATTACAACTTTGGACCTTAATATTTCATATTGGACATTGTTTCTTTGGACTAATTTTGACCTTCCCTGAAAGGTCTATTTCTGAACTATTTCCTACACTTGCTTTTAATAACCTTATATATTTCCTTAATAAAGATATTAGTTAGATTCTGGCCTCTGTGTATGGTTATTGGTGCTCTGCAGCCTGGGTCGTGACAGTTTGACTCCGCCACCCTAAGCACCAATTAACCTAGGCCAGAATGTCTACCGGAGCCGGACCGGGGGCCCAACCACTCAGCTACACCATCGACAAGGATGAAGTGGACCGCATCCGTGATAAGCTCAATGCGCAGGAGGGAGAAATAAGGGGATTGAAGGAACGCGGAATCCGTCTCCCGGCCCTGGCGTTGCCAACCAAGTTTACTGGAGAAGCTTCTAAGGTTCATGTTTTCCGTCGCCAATGCCAGGCTTATCTAGAGGCCCGTAATGCCGAGTTTCCCCAAGAAGACATCAAGGTGGCGTGGATCTACAGTCTCCTAGACGGGCCAGCGGCCAACTGGGCGACGGCACTGTTCGACCAAGTCTCCCCACATCTAAGATCAGCGCAACAATTCTTGGATCACATTAAGGCGACTTGGGGGATTGAGGACAATTTGGAGGCAGCCGGCCACAAACTCCGGCGCCTCTCCCAAGGGGACAGACCCATGTCCCAGTACATAGCCGAGTTCCGAGTGCTGGCCCATAACACCGGATGGAACGATGTAGCCCTCAGAGGACAATTTCGGGAGGGTCTCAACATCGAGATGCTGGAGGAAATCTCCAAGGTGGATCCTCCACACTCTCTTGAAGCACTCATTGATCAATGTTTACGAGCAGAAGTCATGATTGCCAACAGAAGACAATGGATCCGAGGCCAGAGCGGTAGGACCGGAGCGAGACCTCCCGCTCCCACCGGCGTCCAGCCGCGTCCAGTGTGGAGACCCCCGCCACCAGCCCCATACCCCAGAGGAAGCGAGGAGGTGCCGATGCAGTTGGGCAATGTGCGTCCCAGATTAGATGCTGCCGAGAAGGCCCGCCGCCAACGCCTAAATCTCTGTTGGTACTGCGGAAACGGGGGCCACTTTGCCAGAGAGTGTCCAGCCAAAGGGAAGCCCGCCGCTCGTCTGGCGGCGGCGTCCTCCATGGAGACGAAGACGTCTGAGGCGGCTGGCGCACAGCCGGCGGGGGAAGCCAGCGACCGGGCGTAGAGAGGCTCGCCAACCCGGTCAAAAACCCCACTCAAGAGCCGCCAACCGGGGTCCTATTTCTTCTAGTGGTCACCTTGTGGTCAGTGAAAAAAGGACCCGTCATGGTCCATGCCATGATAGACTCAGGAGCCACAAACAACTTCATTGATAGAGAGTATGCCGACTCTCTGGGATTACAATATCACGACTTCAAGAACGCCCGTGTGGTGCAAGCCATCGATGGCCGCCCCCTCAAGACAGGTCCAGTAAGCCAGTGGTCGGAACCCACCAGAATGTGGATAAGGGAACACATGGAAGAGATTTCCTTCTTTGTTACCGAGGTTCCCCACTTCCCTGTGATTTTGGGAATTCCATGGCTGACACTCCACGACCCAAGCATCTCCTGGTCCAACAGAGAACTGCAGTTTGCTTCAAAATATTGCCAAAACCATTGCCTTGTAGCCAAGGTCTGCCATGCCACAGACGCTGAACCCATCATCACCTTGCCCAAGAAGTACTCAGAATATTGGGATGTATTCAATGAAAAAGAAGCCGAGAGACTACCCCCACATAGACCTTATGACTGTGCCATTGACTTGGTGGAGGGGGCCCCGATTCCGCGAGGACACCTCTACTCCCTGACTGAACCAGAGCAAGAAGCTCTCAGGGAGTTCTTAGAGACAAACCTCCGCAAGGGGTTTATCAGACCCTCTCAATCCCCAGCCGCTTCCCCAGTGATGTTTGTGAAAAAGAAGTCAGGGGACCTACGCTTGGTGGTGGACTATAGAGCATTGAACAATATCACTAAGCGAAACCGGTATCCCCTGCCTTTGATCTCGGACCTCTTAGACCGGCTTCGAGGGGCTAAGGTTTACACCAAACTGGATCTACGAGGAGCTTATAATCTAGTTCGCATCAGGGAAGGGGACGAGTGGAAGACTGCCTTCCAGACTAAATTCGGTTTATTCGAGTCCCGGGTCATGAATTTCGGTTTATGTGGAGCTCCCGCAACGTTCCAGCATTTTGTCAACGATATCTTTCAGGATTATCTAGACCGGTTCTTGATTATCTACCTGGACGATTTTTTGGTGTTTTCTAGATCACAATCAGAACATGAGAACCACGTCAGAATGGTGTTACAACGATTGCGGGACCATGGACTTTATGCCAAGCTGGAAAAATGCGCTTTTGATCTACAAGAGGTAGATTTCCTGGGATATCGTGTCTCGCCACTAGGGCTCACCATGGACCCGGCAAAGGTTGCAGCAGTATTGGAATGGCGGGCGCCAACCAACAAGAAAGAGGTGCAACGCTTCTTGGGGTTCGCGAACTACTACCGCAAGTTCATTCCAGACTTTGCCCGCTGGTCTGATCCAATCACCAGCTGCATCCGTGGGAAACAGCCCTTCCGCTGGACAGAACAAGCAGAGAAAGGGTTCCAGCAACTAAAGAAATTATTCACGTCCCAGCCAATCCTTCAGCACCCAGATCCTGAAACCCCTTTTGTCGTGCAGGCGGACGCCTCCGATGTGGCGATTGGGGCTGTACTCCTACAACCAGTGGGAGATCATCTTCACCCTTGTGCCTTTTATTCCCGTCAATTGACCGCACCAGAGAGGAATTACACTATTTGGGAAAAAGAACTTTTGGCCATAAAGGCAGCCTTTGAAACTTGGAGACATTGGTTAGAAGGGGCCAAATTTCCCATTGAAGTCCATACTGATCATCGGAACCTAGAGCATCTAAGAACTGCCCGCAAGCTAAATCAGAGGCAACAATGCTGGGCTTTATTCTTTGAACGTTTTAACTTCCAAATCCATTATGTAACCCCAGCCCAGACCAAGCAAGCAGATGCTCTGTCACGGAAACCGGAATATGCTGCAGGGCGCAAAGAGATCTTTGAGTCCCAGCTGCTACGGCCCGAGAACTTTGCCACGCTCACAGTGGGAAACACCAAATCCACTCCCATTGAATCAACTCCCTCTACTCCAGGGCCCCTTTGTGCTCAGGAAATCAGGGCTAGTCAGCAAACAGATGCCTGGGCACAGGACCAACTTCGCCAAGGACTACATTTCCCCTTTTCGCTTAAGGATGGGCTACTTTGCTATAGAAATCATGTCTACATTCCTCCAGGACCGGGCAGGGAAAAAGCACTTCGTCTGTGTCATGACTGCAAGCCAGCAGGGCACTACGGACTATTTAAAACCATGCATTTGATCCTAAGAGATTTCTGGTGGCCCAAGATCCGCAAGGATGTGGAAAAATATGTCAACACCTGCCCAGTATGCCAGCGCTCCAAGACAAGAAGGGAAAAGCCCTCAGGGCTTCTGCATCCCCTCCCTATCCCATCTCGCCCATGGGAAATAATCTCTGCGGATTTTATCACTGATCTACCACCTTCTTGTGGATTCACCACAATCCTAGTGGTGGTGGACCTTTTTACCAAGTTAGCCCATTTCATTCCCTGCGATGGCCTTCCCACGGCCAAAGAGACTGCAGATTTATTCCTTCAACATGTTTTCAGATTGCATGGATTGCCCAAGAGTTTGGTCACAGACCGTGGGTCCCAATTCACCTCTCGTTTCTGGAAAGCACTACAAAAACTATTGGGCATAGACTCTCGTTTATCTTCGGCTCACCATCCCCAAACGGATGGGCAAACTGAGCGCACCAATGCCACTCTGGAACAATACCTTCGCTGTTATGTGAACTACCAGCAGGACAATTGGGCTTCCCTGTTACCGCTGTCAGAGTTTGCCTATAACAATGGTGTCCAGGCCTCGACTAAAGAAACCCCGTTCTTTGCAAACTACGGCTTCCATCCACGTTTCTTTCCTCCTGTCATTGAAACCTCAGAAGTTCCCGCAGCCGAGGACTGGCTGCAGGAACTCACAGCGGTGCAACAACTTTTGCTCCAGCAACTAGACCAAGCCAAGGAGGACTATAAACGTCACGCGGACAAACATCGCCAGCCGGGCCCCGAAATCAAGGTAGGAGACCGGGTTCTTCTGTCCACTCGCTTTTTGCCCTCCCATCGCCCTTGCCGGAAGTTAGATGCCCGTTTCATTGGTCCCTATCCAGTGGTGGCGCAACTTAACCCCGTGACTTTCAAACTCCAACTCCCACGCTCTATGCGCATTCATCCAGTGTTTCATCGCTCTCTGCTCCTTCCGGCGGATGGTGTGCGCCCTGATGTAGACCGGCCGGCCCCCACTCCTATTTTGGTGGATGGGGAGGAGGAATTCGAGGTTCAGGACATTTTGGATTCTCGCTTTCACCGCCGCCGCCTTCAATATCTCATTGACTGGGTGGGTTTTGGCCCCGAGGAACGCTCTTGGGAAGACGCTTCCACAGTCCATGCCCCAGATTTAACCCGCCGTTTCCATCAGACCTATCCCGCCAAGCCGCGGCCTCGCGCCTCGGGGAGAGAGTCCCAGTTTGAGAGGGGGCTTGAGGAGGGGGATAGTGTGATGACTCATGGGCCATGTAGTCCCGTTCCTAGTGCTGTTGTGACAGATGAAGAGGAAAACTTGGGTTTTCCACCATTTCAGCCAGAAAGGGAACTTTCCCAGCCTGAATTAGAGCCCTTGCACCTGCAGGAGGTTTGTATTCCAGAAATCTGCCAAACAAGCCCTGAGTCAAAATCTCCCCCATTTTCTCGCCGTAATTATTATCTACAACAAAAAGGAGTTCAGCAGGCTAATCGCCGAAGCCTGAGAATCGCAGCAAAGCATTCTGATGATTAAGCCTGCTTCCATGAGAAATTTTAGGGAGTCATACATCTGGACACAGAGATTGACTTTCGTTTCTGGTTTCCCCAGAGAAGTGTTCTCTGGTGGGAAACGAGGCCCTATTTAGGTTCCTTGCCCCTTTTGGAATCTTGCGGAGTCAATTCGTCAGCTACTGGAGTAGCGTGTGTGGACAGCTACTCCGTTTCCAAGCCTTGTTCCTGTTTCCAAGCCTCCGTTCCCAGCCTTGTTTACTTCCACGGATCTTGCCTTGCTTCCCGGACCTTGCCAAGTAATTACCACGGATCTAGTTTTTGCTCCTCGTTCCTTGTTGCCTTGTTTCAAGCCTTGTGTTCCAAGTATCAAGTTATTTCCTAGCCTTGCTCGAGTTTCATGGACTAAAGGACCTTGTCATCTCCCCTCACCTTGCTTGGCAAAGTGAGTGTTTCGGTTATTGGATTACAACTTTGGACCTTAATATTTCATATTGGACATTGTTTCTTTGGACTAATTTTGACCTTCCCTGAAAGGTCTATTTCTGAACTATTTCCTACACTTGCTTTTATTAACCTTATATATTTCCTTAATAAAGATATTAGTTAGATTCTGGCCTCTGTGTATGGTTATTGGTGCTCTGCAGCCTGGGTCGTGACATTACAGGACTGTACTATTCTCTTTATAGAATTATACTTCTCTCCTCGGAAAACCCTACTACTCTCCCTAGAAAATTATGCTACTTTATATTACTCTCCTTAGAGGATTATATTATTCTGAGAGAACTGTCCTACTCTCCTGTTTCACTATATTTCTGATTCCTAGTTCGCAGCACATTCACAGGAACAATTCCCCCTGTACTTTGCGAACTGTCTATAATGGTATTGTTGTGGGGTTATTAAATTTAAAATTAGTCAATCAGCTCAAAGTGTGTTTGTGTACTGTTATGCTGTTCTGCTGCTGTTGAGTCAATTTAAATACTGTGAACACATGGATGGTTCCAACCTGACGCATTTCTTTTACCTTATTCTTTACTTGGCCACTCTGAAGCTTCAGATTTTTAGGGTTTGTATGAGACAGAGTTTCCAAAGACTGTGGTGTATCTTAGGGTTGACTGAATTTGATTTTTTTGACATGGTGCCAAAGCTACCAATGCTGGCTGTTCATAGTCTTTTGGCTGACTTATGAATATACAAGACATGGTTACAAATGTTAAAGGTCTCACTCATACTGGGATTACATGACCCTGAAAAGTGCTAGTGAACTCACAAGAGTATACACCTTACTATAATCTTTATTGTCATAATCATTATCCCACCTTTGTGGAATTGTGGAATCATTATCCATTGTGGAATTGCACTTTTTAAATGGATGTTTATGTGGATGTTTTAATTAATGTTTAATTGTGTTAACTGTTATTGTTTTAAATATTATGTTTTCTAGCATATAATGATTGCTGATTGTGAGGCCGCCCTGAGTCCACCCTCAGGGGTAAGAAGGACGGAATATAAATGTTTGAAATAAATAAATAAATAAATTGTGGAACTCAAGGTGACTTAACAGTTAAAACAGTGTGGTAGTTTTTGGATTTAATCATAATAACACCAACTAAAAATTGTGAACTTGCTTGGATGAACTGGAATAAGCAGCACAACTATACACAACTGGAGTATTGAATTTGCCATAAATTTTAATATCCAAAACTTGCGGATGAAGTTGACTCAAGTCTCCAGAATATACCTTAAATTTCATTTCACTGCCCTATAGCAAGGCTGGGCAAAGAGAAATTCTAAAAGTTGTATTTGGGGCCCTCATTCCTCTCCCCATTCCCTGAACAACCCCTGTTCTGGCAAAAAATGGTAAATAACATTTCCCAGAAACCCTTTGGATAAATGGTTTACAATTTAATGGATTACAAGGCTCCCTTGAATTTTTGTTTAGCCTAAGAATATTTTTTTCAAAATAAGAAGTGAATTTCTACCTCCTTCCAGTTTGTCTTCCTGTTTGGAGGGGGGCGGGGGCGGGTTGGGGCGATATATCTCCTGGAGGATCTCGGGAACAAAAGAAATTCACCCACAGACCTGCAACAATTGCCCATGCCTGCCCTACAAGAATATTCCAGGAGCAATTGCCAGTGTGGTTAATACAGGCAGTCCCAAGTTACAAACATCCAACTTACAAATGTCTCACAGTTAGGCTGAGACAACAGGAACTGAGAGAAATCTACCCCTAGGAAGGGAGATGCACTCCTGAAGGAATTATCATGTGGAAATGATGTCTCCACTGAAGCTTTCTCGCCAACCCTTATTTCCACAATAAGCCAATTTTTTCAAAATCCAATGATCACAGGGGACAGAAAGTGAGGTAAAATCTTCTGAATAAGGGGCACAGACAGCGTATCATACTAGCTAGGGGGAATCTGGGAATTAAGTCTCAGAAAGTAACTTTTCAACAGTTTTCTTAATTACAGACATACTTGCCTTGTGATTGTATGCAAATAACACAGAATTCTAACGCTTTGCCTTTGAGAGAGACAGACTCTTAACTACTAAAGTTTTTAGCACATTGAATTATTATTACCTAGGGAGTTTAATTATTTTCTCATTCTTTTAAAATAAACTCTTCACTGTTTTCTAATTGTATTGAGGGAGATAAAGAGGGAACCAAATAGAGAAATATTGACATGATGATGTGGGCGCCATTTCCCACAAAGACGGATGGGTGCATTATGCAGGCTAATCCCCAGACATGGCTTCGGATCAAATTAGGCAAATATTAACTGTGTTCTCCATTCAGGATCTTCACGTGTGTATTTCAAGCCTAAAGAATGGAAGCAGAGCCAAACTAAAACATGTCATTGACTTAAATTAGAAGCAAAATTGGAGCAGTATAACTAGGTTTTAGAAAGAGTAAAACATACTTTTGAAAACAGAGATGAGTTTAACAATAGTAGTGAAGGGGAGCTAATAATCATCATCATCATCATTTTTATTTTTATATCCTGCCCCATCTCCCCGAAGGGACTCGGTGCGGCTCACAACACGGACAAGCTAGCACGTTTGTAGTGGTTTAAGTGTTAAGAGCTATAACTCTGGAGAACAGCCATGGAAACCACTGTGAGAAAATCTTGCCAAGAAAACCCAGTGAGAAGGTCACCAAAATCAGAAGTGATTTGAAGTCACAGAACAACAAAGTGGAGGGATGCACTTTTGTAACTACATATCCTAAATCTTGCATTACTGAAATCTTGGATTTCATTTTTGAAATGCAAATAAAAGTTCACGGAGGACACATTTGCATCTACACTGTAGAATTAATACATCTTAACATCACTTTAACTGCCATGGCTCAATGCCAAGGGATCCTGGCAGTTATAGTTTTACAAGGTTTTTAAGTCTCCTCTGCCAAAAAATCCTGGTGTCTTACCATTGATTAATGACAGCTAAAATGGTGTCAAATTCTATTAATTCTACAGTGTAGAAGCACTTTTAGTGACCTTCTCAGTCGAGGAGCAGCAACTTTTTCTCACCACCAAATCAGCAACTTGAGGAAGGGGTGGGGAATTATATTTGAGCTCTGGGAATATAAGCAAAAGAATGAATTCCACATTCAACCTTGCCTCCTCCTCTTCCTCCTGCAAATTATTTCCCTATCCAATTTCTTTTACAAACACCCTTCTCTGATCAATTCAAAGGTAGTGTGTCTCTAGTGTCCTAGAACAAGCATGTTATGTTTGGTCAAGTGCTATGTTTTTACCTTTATTGCTTTATTGATGAGTTCCAAGGACTTAGTGACTCAGTTCATGTGATGAAGAAGTAAAATGTGAAGCAAATGTTGCTGTATTGCATAGCCCCGACTCCCTCTTTTTTTCTGATTGGGGGACTTCTCTTCTTTATCAATTTTTCTGGGCTGTTTTCCTTGGAAAGACCCCTATCAGTTGATCTGCTTACTAGAAATAACGGGTAAACCATTATCATTGGAACATATTCTGACAAAGCCATCTGATATTCAAGAAGCACAAATTTGGATACTTCTTCATACAGGTAATATACAGGTACCTGTATGAGGGTATTGACTAGATTTAAATCTGCATGTATTTCCTCCTCTTCAATATTTAAAGACTTGGTATCTATTAATATAAATATATAATTGAAGAAATTACACTGTTTAGTTGGCATTGCACCACCTGACATCCGTCGGGAAGTAGAAGCCAGTAATGAAAGGACCAAGGTATTGACATCTCTGGTCCATCCTCTCTTTGGATATCAGTCAGCAAGCCAATGCCTTAAATCAAGAAATAGCTTCCTAAGATCTACAGAGACACTCGCAGGAACACCTCAACTAGCAAGTGCTCAAAAGTGGCAGGTTAAAACCTGGAACCTCAATCAGTGGCTGATACCGGATGAGAAACACCCTCCTGGGCACCCAGAACACTGGGCTACTTGGAAGGTGTTGAACAGACTTGAGTTCTTAAGCAATGGGGCTACAAAGTGGAGTCCACAACATGCAGGTGTGGAAAAGAGCAAACCACAGACCACTTACTACAATGCAGCCTGAGCCCTGCCATATGCACAATGGAGGACCTGCTTACAGCGACACCTGAGGCACTCGAAGTGGCCAGCTTCTGGTCAAAGGAAATGTAGTATAATGCTACATTTTTAACTTTGTTTGTGGTTTTTTATACATTATAACGATTTTCAATTTGCTTCTGATATGATAAATAAATAAATGGTGACTGTAAGGACAGCCCATCACACAGGTTTATTGGCAAGATTTCTTTAGCTGGAATTTGGTCCATTTTGGCCCACAGATGTGAGGGTGATCTGACTGTGACATCTGTCACCCCAATTTGGCCCATTGCGCTTCTGAAACTGAACTATTGGGGGTCAGGCTCTCACAAGATTCTTGAACCATTCCTTCATCTATATGTTTCTCCAGCGGTGTAGTTCGTAGACATCTTGTGATAGTGCAGCATTGAAGACACTCAACAGCACAACAAATTAACATATAATTCTCTATGCTGAGCAAAGGGAAGGAGCAATAGGCTGGACCAAAAATGAAGCTTTGAATTAATACTTGAAACCTACAGACAACAATTGAAAGCCTTAATATTAAACATTTTTATAGGTTGACAGTGCTGACAGATCTTGACTATTAGAAAGGACATTTCTGGATAACATAATGGCATGTTATGTATTCATGTGAATTTGTTTTGACAGTTTTTTTACTTATTTTAAATATATATAAACTGAATTGTTTTAATAATCATAATGTTTAATTCTATTTTAATATTTATCTTTTGCATGTTTGTAGTTGTATACTTTTTAAAGTTTGGAGCTGTTTTGGGTCTCAATCTTGAGAAAGAAGTGGAGTACAGGTGACAGTCACATTGACGAAAAACAACAGGAAAAAACTCAGCCACTATCAGGACCTCAAGATTGAACTTCAAAGACTCTGGCAGAAACCAGTACAGGTGGTCCCGGTGGTGATTGGCACATTGGGTGCTGTGCCAAAAGATCTCAGCCGGCATTTGGAAACAATAGACATTGACAAAATTACGATCTGCCAACTGCAAAAGGCCACCCTACTGGGATCTGCGCGAATCATCAGAAAATACATCACACAGTCCTAGACACTTGGGAAGTGTTCGACTTGTGGTTTTGTGATACGAAATCCAGCATATCTATCTTGTTTGCTGTGTCATACAATAATAATAATAATAATAATAATAATAATAATAATAATAATAATAATAATAATAATAATAATAATATAAAAACAACCACCACCATCACCATCATCACTACCACTTCCATTTCAATTTCCCTTCCAGCTAATAACTGATAATCAATGCTTTGGCACTGCAGTACCAAGGGGCTCTCTCTAGTAAAGCAGCAACCTGGATAAAAGCCCCAGTGATAATAAATTCACACTTAAGGAATGTGTCCTAAATAGCTTGAATTAGGCAAAGCTTAGATTTCCTTTCAGCGCCAGTGCTTAACTGATTTAACTGTGAGAAAATAAAGAGTGTGACCATCTGCATTATTAGGCTCTGGTTTCATTTATTGTGAGTTGCTTTAAGTGTTGCAAACAGAAAAGCAACTCAGATTTAAATTAATAATAATCATTATTGTCATCATGCTCACGTGTCAAATGAGTTCAGTGGGATTAGAATCATAGAATCATAGAATAGTAGAGTTGGAAGAGACCACATGGGCCATCTAGTCCAACCCCCTGCTAAGAAGCAGGAAATCACATTCAAAGCACCCCCGACAGATGGCCATCCAGCCTCTGCTTAAAAGCCTCCAAGGAAGGAGCCTCCACCACAGCCCCGGGGAGAGAGTTCCACTGTCGAACAGCTCTCACAGTGAGGAAGTTCTTCCTGATGTTCAGGTGGAATCTCCAGGTGGATTAAAACAAATAAGTTTAAATAAATTCCAGCAGAGGGGGGAAGCCGGTTAAAACCCTTCAAAACATTTTCTATATGGCTCCCCCATTTTCTGCTCAAGCCAGCATGCATCAGCCCTTGTGCATCAATATCAGTCTGGGATTTCCTGGCTTTTCTCGGTCTCTTTTCCTTTTGCAGTAATTACGGAGCATTGTCTCCCGCAACATATGCTATCAGTATGACATGTTCCACAACATTTAACTCCGTTTCCCTGCTGCCATTCTGGAGCTTCATGGCTTAATGATACAGAGTCAGTAGATCACAATATGACCCTGTTAATATTTTTAATGCCATTTTTACAAATTACACCATAATGCACCGATTACCAGGATGAAAGCAAAGTCTCGGCTGTGTCTGTCTGGAGCCCAAATAAAAGAACGTTTGAACATCTGTTCATCCTACAAATGTCTTTAAAAAGCTTTGATTTTCCTGTAATCATTTGGTTCCACCATTTCACTCGTTTGCTGAATGTGTATCCAACAGCCTCAGGACAGTAGCCAGAGATCAGTGGTAATAGTACATTATAATCAAAGTTCCTGGGTACACTTCTGTTTTTCTTTCAGAATGAGAAAGGAGGGGAGGCGGTGGAGCCACTCTTAGCTTTTTGTCCTTTATGAATACTGAGTTCATAGCGACAGGCAAAAAATATAGGTGTAAAATAACTCAAGGTCGAAGTTTAGCACAAAATTCTAAAGCACTTGAATATTTTTCAAACAAATAATCCTTGTTTCTAGCAATACACAACTGATAGGTCAATGGGAGAGAAGGAAAAAACCAGTAACATAATATAAAATCTGTTTGATAGCTCAAGTAGAGTAGGCCCATTTAATAATAGGACTTACACAACTGTTGACTTACCATTTAATAATTTCTGTATTGCGTCTACTCTAGCTAGAACTAGCAGTTGGAGTTAGGCTAGTAAGCTCAAGTCCACCTAAAATTCCTGTTCTTTTCCAGGAATTTGCACAGTACTACAAAATGTATTCTCTGAACATGGTCAAAGGCCTTCCCTTTTTATGATTATGTATGCAACACATGGGATTGCTTCAGAATGTTTTCTAAAGGACCAAATCCCATAGCAATTAATTAGGAGCACAGATTGTCAAGAAGAACAGGGAAATGAAAAATAAAATAAAATAATAACCAAAAAATGAACTGGGGAAAAGAATAAAATGTCAAGTGAAAGATATATGACACTCATTTCTCTTTACACAGTACCTTCTGTATCAAATTTTGCTGAAGCAAAGCAAAATATAGAGTGAGAAGAAGCAAATCACCATTACAGGCTTGTGTCCACATGCACAGTTAATTCAATTAAACAAATCCTTGACACATATGAACTGTTTATTGTAACTAAGAACTAGTAGGGACGTTCAGCAGTAGTACTGATTATCTTCCCAGATTTGCACGACTGCAAAATACACATGGAAAGAGATGTAGTTACTCTAGTCCTAGCTAGACTAGACTCAATACAGAAATTTGTTTTGTATTTGTGTCTGTGGGCATTTTGTCCCTTATGTAAGCTGCCCCAAGTCCCTTCGGGGAGATGTTGGCAGGATCTAAGAATAAAGTTATTATGATTATTAGCTCTGAATGACCTCACAACTCCAGGGATTCCTGGATGACAAGGATTATTTGATCCATCGCAGTCTGGTTTCAGGCCTGGCTATGGGACTGAGACAGCATTGGTCACCTTGGTAGATGATATACGTAGAGAGCTAGATAGTGGGAGTGTGTCCCTTCTGGTTTTCTTAGATATCTCAGCGGTGTCCTATACCATTGACCATGGTATCCTTCTGGGCCATCGAAATGGGACCTGGAGGCACTGTTTAGCAGTGGTTCCAGTCCTTCCTAGGGTTGGGTCCAGAAGGTGGTGCTGGGGGACTCCTGCTTGACCCCATGGCCTTTGTCCTGTGGGTCCCACAGGGTTCAAATCTGTTCCCCATGTTATTTAACATCTACATGAAACTGCTGGGAGAGATTATCTGGAGTTTTGGAGTTCAGTGCCATCTGTACGCAGACGCCCAAATCTGCTAATCTTTTCCACCTGATGCCAAGGATGCCATCCTGACCTTGAATTGGTGCCTGTCAGCTGTGATGGACTGGATGAAGTTGAACAGGTTGAAATTTAATCTGGACAAGACGGAAGTACTCCTGGTCAGCTGTAAGGCTGATCAGGGTATTGGGTTGCAACCTTTGCTGGATGAGGTCACACTCCCCCTGAAGGCACAGGTTCGCAGTCTGCGGTTCTCCTGGACTCAGCGCTGACCCTGGAAGCCCAGGTGTCGGAGGTGGAAGGGAGGGCCTTTGCACAGTTAAAACTCATGCATCAGCTGCACCCATACCTTGAGAAGCCTGATCTGGACATGGTAGTACACGCCTTATTCACATCCAGGCTAGATTACTGAAACGCGCTCTATGTGGGGCTGCCCCAGAAGAGCATTCAGAAACTTCAGCTGGTTCAAAGGTCAGCTGCTAGAGCGGGATATAAAGGAAGAACTATTCTACTCCTGAAGCAGCTACACTGGCTTCCGGTTTGTTTCCGGGCGCAATTCAAAGTGCTGGCCTTAGCCTACAAAGCCCTATATGGTTCAGGCCCAACATACTTGAGGGACCGTATCTCCTTCTACCAACCCACTTGAGCCCTGAGATCAGCAGGAGAGGACCTTCTCTCGGTCCCATCACCATTGCAGAGGAACAAGAGAGAGGGCCTTTTCAGTGGTGGTCCCACAGCTCTGGAACTCCCTCCCTAATGAGGTACAATCAGCCCTCTCCTTAATGGCCTTTCGTTCGCAAATTAAAACCTTTCTGTGGTGCCAGGCCTTCCCAGACGAATGAAAATTGGCACTGCCAGTCTGATAAATTTTTTTGATAATACTTGACAAATAACTTCAGTGGCTGGAGGTTATGGATATCTTTAATATGGTGCTTGTTGTAAGTTTTAAAATTGTTTTATTTGATATCTTAATTGGGTTTTAATTGGGATATGTTTTAATTGAATATGTATTGCTGTTCAATGTAATTATATGTTGTATGCTGCTTTGAATCCCACCCACAGGAGAAAAGCAGGATAGAAATGAATAAATAATAATAATAATAATAATAATAATAATAATAATAATAATAATAGTGCGGTTTTCTGGCATTGTATATTTCTGCCGCTTCTGTGACTGTTCATTTGTATTTTGATTCTGTAGCCCACTTGTCGATGGATGTCCAGAATCAGCAGCATCTCAAAAGCAAGCTCAATGGAGGCAACACCATCAAGGCCATAAACACCTGGACCATACCTGTCATAAGATATACTGCTGGCATTATAAATTGGACACAGGCGGAACTGGACAATTTGGACAGAAAAACAAGAAAACTCATGACCATTCATTATTCACTGCACTCTCGCAGTGATGTTGACCAGCTATATCTGCCTAGAAGTTCAGGTGGCAGAGGACTCTTACAAGTTAAACAAGCAGTCAAAGAAGAAGAACATGCCCTGGCAGACTATGTAAAGCAAAGTGAAGAACCTGTTTTGATTGAAGTCAAAAATAAGAAACTCCTCAAAGCACAGCAGACAAAAAAAAAACAATACAAGAAACCCGGACTACAAACTAGAGCTGACAGCTGGCACAACAAAACATTGCATGGAAAGTTCCTTGACAAAATTGAAGGAAAAGCTGATAAGGAGAAGACCTGGTTATGGCTCACAAATGGGACCCTGAAGGAGACAGAAGGCCTGATCCTTGCTGCCCAGGAGCAAGCCATCAGAACAAATGCAATTAAGGTCAAGATCGAAAAATCAGCTGATGACCAGAAATGCAGACTGTGCAAGGAAATCGACGAAACCATTGATCATATCCTCAGCTGCTGTAAGAAAATTGCACAGACAGACTACAAACAGAGGCACAACTATGTGATCCAAATGATTCATTGGAACTTATGCCTCAAGTACCACCTCCCAGCAGTAAAGTACTGGTGGGATCACAAACCTGCAAAAGTATCGGAAAATGAGCACGCAAAGATACTGTGGGGCTTCCGAATCCAGACTGACAAAGTTCTGGAACACAACACACCAGACATCACAGTTGTGGAAAAGAAAAAGGTTTGGATCATTGATGTTGCCATCCCAGGTGACAGTCTCATTGACAAAAAACAACAGGAAAAACTCAGCCGCTATCAGGACCTCAAGATTGAACTTCAAAGATTCTGGCAGAGACCAGTGCAGGTGGTCCCGGTGGTGATCGGCACATTGGATGCCATGCCAAAAGATCTCAGCCGACATTTGGAAACAATAGGCATTGACAAAATTACAATCTGCCAACTGCAAAAGGCCACCCCACTGGGATCTGCACGCATCATCAGAGAATACATCACACAGTCCTAGACACTTGGGAAGTGTTCAACTTGTGATTTTGTGATACGAAATCCAGCATATCTATCTTGTTTGCTGTGTCATACAACAATAATAAAAATAATAATAATGTTCTCCACTATTAAAAATGGCCTGCATTTTAAACATTGACATATGTAATACTAAGGAAAAGTTTATTCTTGCTTTAGTTTATCTCCTGGGTATTATAAAGTAAAGAAAGTTAGTGAGTTGAGACTAGTACTGTTTATGTAAATAAAGCAAAATCAAAGAAACAGAATGGGAGAAAACAGAAAGGTTTGTATTGTCCAGCATTCATCTCCATCTCATTTGTGGTCAGTATTTTTTAATCATTGAGGGACAAGAAGCAACAGATGAGACCAACTAAATTAATTGGTGAAATTGGGGAAAGTATCAAGAAACTCCCTAACTTTTCAGAGACTATTTCCTTCATGTTATTTTTAAGGACCAAGTTTGACATAAGGAGGATAGATTGGATATTGGGTATAGAAGACTGGATTTAATGAAACACTAAAGATGAATAGAGGTACTGCTTTCAGAATGAATTTAGTACAGTATTCTGACTGCAAGAATGGACTGTATGTCCAAAGTTCAAATTCAGACAAGCCATTTATTTATTTGGTAATACATATTTCAACCTGACTTTTCTCCAAAAAATTCTAAATAGAAAAATAGGCTTGTTCTCCTCAACTCATTTTCTTTTCACTTTATCACTGTGATGTAAGCTAGAACCGGGCCTAATGCAACTCAGTGGGCTTCATATCTGTGTAGGAACTTGGGGATTTTTGTCCTATTGTGATGCTGTAACGGTAAGCAATTATGACCTAGCTTTTAAAACTTGTTTACCAAGTTTTAATGACTGGCCACCAACATACTGATCTTCAATACATAGATCTAGGTGCATCTACACTGTAGAATGAATACAGTTAGACACTTCAATGTTATGGATTCCTGGGAACTGTGGGATTATAAATTCTTTAGCCTTCTCTGCCCAAAAATGGTGTTGCTTCACCAAACACCAAAGTACCGGGATACCATAGCATTAAGCCATAAAGTGAAGTCAAATTGTATTCATTCTACAGTGCAGAGCCAGCCAGAGATAAACACCTATCTCGCAAGGGTATCAGGGATCTTTTGAGGCATGTGCATGAACATACATACACAAAATGTACAATACTAGTTATTAATTAACAAATTAATAAAACAGGAATTTAAAAAGACCCATAGTTTCAGAAGGCTGAGATGGTATTAATCTTTTCTCAACCATTTGCCTTCAGGTGCCATTTGTAAAAGCATATAGCAAATATTGTTCTGAGGGATTCTGACAAGAAGTGCATTTTTTTTACTCAGCACAGATAACTTTTTTCCTCACTGGGTCTGGTAGCACAAATCATACAAAGCAATGACTGAATTTGCCTAATTCCTTATGAATTTGCTGAAAACACACCCTATAATCCTAGAGGATGTACTAAACCTTTGGCTGGAACTCACTCAGCAAAAATTGCTCAAGATCACTCCACACAGCATTTTTATCCTGTTTGATTTAAATGAGAATTCCTCAAATTAAGTTCGGCACAAAATTTGCCAGGCGCAGCACTATTAAGTAGAAAAAGTCTTCATGGTTGTTGTTGCTTTTTTTTTGTTTTTGTTTTTTTTTTGCCCTCAGACTTCAACACAATTACCAAATGATACTGTAATACAGCACATGACTTTGTCTTGCTACAGGAAATGATAATAATACAAATAGTGATAAAACATCCCTTTGCGTCCCTGTCCCCGTCCAGAAAATAAAAATAAAAAGAGCTCTGCTGGATCAGATTAATGTACCCCAGCAGGCCTTCCTCAAAGTGGGCCACCATATACCTATGGGAAGATTACAAGCTACAATGCAAGAAAAAAATAGGTATTAATAGCCACATTGCTTCTGATACTGGAACTAAAACATAGGCATTTTGACTAGAAACTAGTGACAGCTGGAGCCTTCCTGAGAGTCTGATCCTGCTTCAAAACCATACAAATTTGCAGCCACCATCAGGGGAAAACACCCATAGATACTAATTTGTGTTTAACTCCAAAGTTCATAAAGAATCCAAAATTGTACATATGGGTGGCATAGATTGAATCTATACTGCCATAGAATGTAGTTTCAGAATGCAGATTAACAGCATTGAACTGGATTATATGAGTCTATAGTGCCATATAATCCAGTTAAATGCAGCTAATCAGCATTCTGAAAATTCATTATATATATGGTTTATAGATCCAACCATTTGATTTCAGATGGCTTGGTGTACACAAACTTTGTTTCATGGAGACAATAATTTAAAATATTGTATAAAATTACCTTCAGGTTACCTTCAGGTTATGTTCATTTTGTCCATATACACAGATACATATATTCCAAAACTCAAAATCCAAAGTACTTCTGATTCCCAGTATTTTGGATAAGAGATACTCACCCTGTACTTCCATTATTGGCCTTGTATCTCACATCATTCAGCTTCAGTGAATGATCCCCAGATTCTAATAGAAAAAAATCCCTGTCTTCTGTCCGTGTTGTTCAGCATTTCACTACATCTATCATGTTCCTTCTGTCTTAAGGCCGAACACTGAAATATTTCCACAAAGGAAAGTTGCTCTTGTTCCTTGGTTATTTGAGTTGCACTCTTCTGCATTTCCTCTGGAATTTGTAGAGGTGTTCAATATGTGATTGTATCATTACATTTGGGGCAGGCCACAAATACTGTACATATTAATATTGAGACCACACCTATCCTTGTCCGATTTCCATCACACACAAATGTGCAAATCTAAAATACAACTCAAGTATACAGTTTCTGGAAATAGGGGGAGTCATAGCCTAGAACAATGTTTCTCAAACTCTGCTCCTCCAGGTGTTTTGGACTTCAGCTCTCAGAAATCCCAGCCAGTTTAGCACCTGTTAGGAATTGTGAGAGCTGAAGTCCAAAATACCTTGAGAAACATAGTCTGAGAAACACTGGCCTAGAAGGAGCCCCTGGTGGCGCAATGGTTAAACCCTTGTACCGGCAGGACTTCTGACCAAAAGGTTGGCGGTTCAAATCCAGGGAGCAGGGTGAACTCCCATCTGTCAGCTCCAGCTTCTTATGCGGGGACATGAGAGAAGTCTCCCACAGGATGGTAAAAGATCTTGGCATTCCCTGGGCAATGTCCTTGCAGATGGCCAATTCTCTCACACCATAAGCGACTTGCAGCTTCTCAAGTTACTCCTGACATGAAAAAAAAAAACTGGCCTAGAAAACTGACATATCCAACATACTTCGGCTCTACTTCTTCCAGCTTCTGGCTTTTCATGCTTAAGAAACAGGGAGAGGAGGACAAAGACCCAAATGGCTGAAAAAAGACTAATTGTAAATGCATTTTATTTGAATAAAACTACTGTAATCCTCAAGCCATTTTTGTTTTTGTTTTAATTTTCATCATTTGACAGTTTTATGATAACAATATACTTTTAGATACGTTGAGCAACACTGACTTCTAACAATACTCAATAGTAGCTCCGAGTTGCTTATTTTATCAGTTTTCCTAGAGGAAAACATTAGCCAGCAGATCTGAAAAGCTTGTACAAAAGTATTACACAAAAGCAGTTCTGAACCCAGGAAAAAGCAAAGGTTTACAATGCATACCATGAAATTATGTACATCCCTAAAGATGTTCTGACACTGAAGCCAGTTATAAATGGTGCTCAAGATACAAACCTCATTTACAAAATAATCCCTGCTTTACAAATACCACATTTGGATTATTATATATAAGGGAATTTAAACACCTCATTTAGTTTGATCATGCCATGTTTGCCTTTTTACTTTCCCATTTCTATCATAACATATGATAAAGTTTAGCTATAGGGCTGTGTGTGTGTGTGTGTATGTGTGTGTGTGTGTGTGAGAGAGAGAAACAGAGAGAGGGAGGGAGAGAGGAAGGGAGAGAACAAGAGAGTTTGCATATAAGACAGTGCATTTGAATTAGCTGTAAAAGAGCAATTTCAACAGGTGCTATCTATCTGCAACACACCAGGTTAGGACAAAAATATCCATGGTATCTTGGGCCACTAATAAGCAACAAGAATGGTCTTTAGTCCATGGGAACTGACTTGCAAATGATTTTGGTGTACGGCCTTTAAAGGACACTTCAGATGTTTCTTAAGACTGAATCATTTTCTTCTGTGAATCAAAGACATATCTTTTAAAGAGAAGAGTGATATGAACAGGCTGGACTGAGTCAACCCTGTTGCTTTCATCCTCTTTTGGTGTATCCCCCTTCCCTGCCTTGGGCTTCTTCTTGGAGATGGTAGTCAGGAGCGCCTTTGTTTCTGGCTTCACCCCATCTGAAAAGAATAAAGAGACATATTTTTAAAAAGGAAAAACCTCTGGGCAAACATTTCAAAATTATTATATCAATCTCAAAGTGGTTTGAATGTGAGCTCATCCCCGCAGGATCTCAAAGTAGGAACAGAGGTCCAGAAATCCAGGAAAATTGGCAAGTTGACCACTTCAGTTCAGGCTTCCATTGAGTAATGGGATAAACAAGCACAAATCATGAAAACAAGTTGGTTATTCTGCACACACTGATTCATTATAAACTCCAGCACCCCATTTTCCTTACACTTCAAAAACCTACATCTGATAAGCCAAGAATTGAGGCAATTTGTGTCTAGGCTGTTTTAGAAAATTCAGCATGTAAGAACAAGGATATGAGGGAGAAGGATTCTAGACCATGCTGCTCTCTGCTAATTGTGCATCCATAGAAAGGTTTTCCTTTTGTTTGGTAGATGAATATTTTGTCATATGAATGCCTATGTCCAGTCTGAAATGGGAAAGTCTATACACAGATATAACTGAGCCCAGATCTAATGTTTGGAAAGCAAAGCTATGGATGCGTAAAAACATGAATGTCTGTCCCTTTTTATATGGCCCCATGTAAGCCGCCCCGAGTTCCTTCAGGAAGATGGGGCGGGGTATAAAAGTTATTGTTGTTGTTGTTGTTGTTGTTGTTGTTGTTGTTGTTGTATGACACAGCAAACAAGATAGATATACTGGATTTCGTATCACAAAATCACAAGTCGAACACTTCCCAAGTGTTTAGGACTGTGATGTATTTTCAGATGATGTGCGCAGATCCCAGTAGGGTGGCCTTTTGCAGTTGGCAGATCATAATTTTGTCAATGTCTATTGTTTCCAAATCATAGAATCATAGAATAGCAGAGTTGGAAGAGACCTCATGGGCCATCCAGTCCAACCCCCTGCCAAGAAGCAGGAAATCGCATTCAAAGCACCCCTGACAGATGGCCATCCAGCCTCTGCTTAAAAGCCTCCAAGGAAGAAGCCTCCACCACAGCCCGGGGGAGAGAGTTCCACTGTCGAACAGCCCTCACAGTGAGGAAGTTCTTCCTGATGTTCAGGTGGAATCTCCTTTCCTGTAGTTTGAAGCCATTGTTCCGTGTCCTAGTCTGCAGGGCAGCAGAAAACAAGCTTGCTCCCTCCTCCCTATGACTTCCCTTCACGTATTTGTACATGGCTATCATGTCTCCTCTCAGCCTTCTCTTCTGCAGGCTAAACATGCCCAGTTCTTTAAGCCTCTCCTCATAGGGCTTGTTCTCCAGACTCTTAATCATTTTAGTCGCCCTCCTCTGGACGCTTTCCAGCTTGTCAACATCTCCCTTCAACTGTGGTGCCCAGAATTGGACACAGTATTCCAGGTGTGGTCTGACCAAGGCAGAATAGAGGGGGAGCATGACTTCCCTGGATCTAGACGCTATACCCCTATTTATGCAGGCCAGAATCCCGTTGGCTTTTTTGGCTGCTGCATCACATTGTAGGCTCATGTTTAACTTGTTGTCCACGAGGACTCCAAGGTCTTTTTTGCACACACTGCTGTCAAGCCAGGCGTCCCCCATTCTGTATCTTTGATTTCCATTTTTTCTGCCGAAATGAAGTATCTTGCATTTGTCCCTGTTGAACTTCATTTTGTTAGTTTCGGCCCATCTCTCAAGTCTGTCAAGATCGTTTTGAATTCTGCTCCTGTCTTCTGGAGTGTTAGCTATCCCTCCCAGTTTGGTGTCGTCTGCAAACTTGATGATCGTGCCTTCTAACCCTTCGTCTAAGTCGTTAATAAAGATGTTGAACAGAACTGGACCCAGGATGGAGCCCTGCGGCACTCCACTTGTCACTTCTTTCCATGATGAAGACGACGCATTGGTGAGCACCCTTTGGGTTCGTTCGCTTAGCCAATTACAGATCCACCTAACCGTAGTTTTGTCTAGCCCACATTTTACTAGTTTATTTGCCAGAAGGTCGTGGGGGACTTTGTCGAAGGCCTTACTGAAATCCAGGTAGGCTACATCCACAGCATTCCCTGTATCGACCCAACTCGTAACTCTATCGAAAAAAGAGATCAGATTAGTCTGGCATGACTTGTTTTTTGTAAATCCGTGTTGACTATTAGCAATGACCGCATTTGTTTCTAAGTGTTCGTAGACCACTTCCTTGATGATCTTTTCCAGAATCTTGCCTGGTATCGATGTGAGGCTGACCGGACGGTAATTGTTTGGGTCGTTCTTTTTTCCATTCTTGAAGATAGGGACCACATTCGCACTCCTCCAATCTGCTGGGACTTCTCCCGTTCTCCAAGAACTCTCGAAGATAATTGCTAGTGGTTCTGAAATAGCTTCCGCTAATTCCTTCAATACTCTTGGATGTAGCTGATCTGGCCCTGGGGACTTGAATTCGTTTAGAGAGGCCAGGTGTTCCTGGACAACTTGTTTCCCTATTTGGGGTTGGATTTCCCCCAATCCTTCGTCCATTCCATGTTGCTGAGGTTGAAGATGGCTTTCATTTTGTGAGAATACCGAGGCAAAGAAGGCATTGAGCAGTTCTGCCTTTTCCCTATCCCCTGTCGCCATCACCCCATCTTCTCCTTGCAGTGGCCCTATCGCCTCCTTTTTCTTCCTTTTTCTACCAACGTAAGCAAAAAAGCCTTTTTTGTTGTTTTTTATGTCCCTGGCAAGCCTGAGCTCATTTTGCGCTTTAGCCTTGCGAACCTTTTCCCTACAGGTGTTGGCTATACGTTTGAATTCTTCTTTGGTGATTTCTCCCCTTTTCCACTTCTTGTGCATGTCACTTTTGAGCTTTAGTTCAGTTAGAAGTTCTTTGGACATCCATTCTGGCTTCTTTGCACTTGTCTTATTTTTCTTCTTTGTTGGCACTGTTTGCATTTGCGCCTTGAGTATTCCACTTTTGAAAAACTCCCATCCATCCTTAACTCCCTTGTTTTTTAATATTGGCGTCCATGGAATGCCGCTCAGTAATTCCTTCATTTTTTGGAAGTCAGCTCTCTTATAGTTCAGAATGCGTGTTTGACCTGTCTTAGTTTCAGCATTCCTTTGTATTGCAAACTCCAGGAGCACATGGTCACTTGCCCCTAAGGATCCAACCACTTCAACTGTATTGATCAGGTCTTCCACATTTGTTAAGATTAGATCAAGAGTTGCTGATCCTCTTGTTGCCTCTTCTACCTTCTGGACCATAACATTGTCTGCAAGGCAAGTGAGGAATTTGTTGGACTTTGTACTCTTGGCTGAGTTTGTTTTCCAGCAGATATCGGGGTAATTGAAATCGCCCATGACTACTATATCTCTTCTTTGTGCCTGTTTGGTCAGCTGTTGACAGAAGGCTTCATCAAGTCCTTCATCCTGACTCGGAGGTCTGTAGTAGACACCCACAACAAGATCTTTTTGAGTCCTGGTTCCCTTGATTCTTATCCAGATGCTTTCAAGCTGGTGTCCCGGATTACAGTCTTGCATTTCTTCTGCAATGTAACTGGTTTTGACATATAAAGCTACTCCCCCTCCTCTCCCCTTTGTTCTATTTCTGTGAAAGAGGTTATAGCCCTCAATGGCTACATTCCAGTGATGGGAGTCATCCCACCAGGATGTCGGCTGAGATCTTTTGGCATGGCACCCAATGTGCCCATCACCACCGGGACCACCTGCACTGGTTTCTGCCAGAGGAGTTGTTGTTGTTGTTATTTTATCTTATACTTCTGACACATCAGACATTTTTAAAGAGAGAGATAAGCAGTGAAGTCCAAAACAAAGCAAGGGAGCATAAATGCTGTCCAGGTGTTGCCCTTGAGACCCTTTAATGTCTTCATGTGGATAAGAGAGATCTAAAAAGCATATTCAGTGCCACCTAGCTGAATATTCTGAAAATGTAATTCTTGGGAATAAGCCAATTTCAGCTCAGGTATTTCTAACCTGTGGTGTCATATAACCTTATCTCAAACACTTAATCAGCTTCTCTCCCCTTGTACTGAAATTCGGAGACAGATTCTCATATCGTAGCCCGACAAAAAGATTGAGATGTTTATGATTTACTGGAGACAGGACGTCTACAAGTACAGGTGATCTGTTCCATTGCAGACAAACTAAATGGCTATTCACGGCTGATTGTGGTGAATCAGCTGGGTCTATTTTTCTTCTAGCCTTGTCAGGCAGCTATATCCACCATGAGGTGGGTGCAACATGATGCAAAGACCGAAATTGAGACAGCATTGTGACAACACAGGAGTCTTATTAACTTTTCTCTTCAACACTGCACACTATTTTTCATGCCTCCTGGATCACCTGATTTCTGAAACATGATTCTGTAAGTCTAAACTCTCGCCTGTTGGTGATCATTCATAAATCCGCAAGCATCTTTCAGATATATGAAAGAAGGAATGGCAGGACATTTTAAGACCCATAGCATATACCTGAGATGTTGTCCTGAGATTCTTGGAGCAACAAAATCTGAAATGTCAAATGTGGATGCAACTAATTTTTAACATACAAGCAGCAACAGGCAAAATGCAACCATGGGACAATATGCAGATGCCCCCAACAGAACGTTTTTGCATCTTTAGACATGTCTTGTCTCCGCAAACTGCTTTTTTTCAGGCTAAAAAAGGAGAGGGTCATTTATCTAAGAAACTTTTAAAAGTAGCAATTCACTTTGAAAATAGGGGTCCTTTTCCACCACAAAACTGTATCACTATAATTCAATTTAACTACATGTCCGCATCATATGGGATCATATGAGATTTATAGTTTGGTGAAGCCCCAGAGCTCTCTGAATAAGAATTCGAAACACTCCCCCTAAATTGAAAATTCCATAGGATGGAACCAGTGGACTTCAAAAAGTAGAAACACAGTGCTCTAATTGGTGTTACAGATTGCAGGGATGTACTTTAAAAAAAAATCTTTCCCCCAAACCAGAAATGAACTTCCAGCCACCTCTAGATTTATTTCTGGCATTTCGGATAGCCTTTATGCCTTCCCAGAGAATTCCTGGGACAAAGAACCAGTTCCTAGACTTATGCAGTTGCCCATTTCTGTCATATAGGCTAATTTAATGAAGGAATTGTGATCATTTGGGACTTTCATTTAGGTATGTGTATGTGTGTGTGCCTTCAAGTCACCCACTGTAATTTCTTAGACAAGAAACACTTGGAGTTGGGTTTGTTAGTTCCTTCTCCTGGAATATATTCTGCAGCTCCTAGTATTCACTGGTGGTCCACCAACCATTGCTAACCAAAGCTTGTTAAGGTACATAAAAACTGGGTGAGTTTTGCAAGGAGTAGATATATGTATTTTAAAAACCTCATTCTTTTGGTCATTATATGCAGGTGGTCATTAAGGCCAGCAAGTTTGCATCAGACTTGGTGGGGTATAACTGGGTGTGTTTTGGGATACATGGTACTCTCTCCCCTGCTCACTCTCTGAGGATAATGGGAGTTGGAGAAGCCATGCTCTCTGCGTTTATGTGATGCATACATGGACTATGTAAGTTTTGTTACTCTGAAGAATTTATTTTTGATGTAATGCCACAAGGTTATGCTTTTGACTGCTGAACAAGAGTAAATTTATGTTTCCTCTTTCATTTGTGTGAAGCTACTGTGTCTTTGATGGACTATATTCCGCATAAACCACGAAAAAATAGACTCTGCTTAAATTCCAAGGTCAGATAGGATCTGGTGCCTTTAATCAATTCCCAGGACTCTTTAGGGTAGAGCCACATTGATCAAAATGGGATTAAACTGCTGTAACTATATTCAAGGCTATGCCACCTACATCATAGGATCAGTCAATGGCCTTTTCATTAGGTGGTTAAGAGAAGACTTTCTCAGATTCTTTAGCAATTTAAATTATTTGTTTTGCAGAGGAAGAAAGCAAACAAAAGAGCAGCAGCCAATGTTCACTGTAGAATCACTGTGTTTATTTATAATCAAAAGCATCAGTCATTTATATTTTCTTCTGTTGTGGAAGACTATGATAAACTCTTTTTGAACAGCTCATATTCAATACTCAGGAGGGTCTTCCACAAGTTATGACTCTGGTGACCAAAAAACATCTGAATCAACACATTTTCCCCAATCTAGCTCCAATGGTTAAATCTAGAACCTTGAATGGTGACCTGATGCATAATGGGAGCCAATGCAACATATACAGCACAAGTTAAATATACATAAAAACCCAAGGATCGAGAAAATGCAGCAGAATTAGAGGAATGGCAGATAAAATGCACAACAAACTTCACAAAGGGAAATCAAAGAGTACAGGGAGAAGGTACTTCATCTATAGACTTTGAGTTAGGGCATTGACACCAAGGTATTATTGGAGCAAAGGAGGTTGTAATAAATGCAGTAGCTCACTACTAGAGCTAGAGAAATCACTAGCTGCCAGTCAAAGCAGTTCAGGTATTACTACTGCATATCTAAATTACTTAATCAGATCCGACTACCCCTATTCTGCAAACAGATTAGTGGCTGCTGGCATCACACCCTGACAAAATGGCAGGCAGTGGGTTTCCCGCCCCCCACCCTGGTGCCAGGAGGTCTGTGGGCTGAAGAGGCTTTGTGACATCAAGCACACAAAGGGAGAAAGCACAAGCAGACAGGCAGAGAGGCACAATCTAGGTTTCATCTACCTCGGTGGATTTCTCACATTACACACAAGGCATACTTTACATTTTACAAGACCAAGGAAATGAAGGAAAATATATCTGTCACCGAATAAGACATCAGCTCCTTAATAGCTGAAATGACGGATATTTTTAGATGGAGGTCTAGTTTAACTTACTTGCATTAACAGTCTAATCTCTTTTGAACAATAGCTATGTAAGCTTGAATACATAGTGAGAAATCTGTTCCATTAATTAAGTGCTGCCTGTACTACTCGGATTTGTATCAAACGTTAATAGATTTCTCTCCCTTCCTCTGTTGGACAATTACCTTATTTTGCCAACTTGCTAATGGATTAAATTGAAAAGGTCTATGTGTTTAAAAAAGAGAGAGAAAGAATTTAGCTTCAAAGTTCGAACAAGCGACTGGCCCACATTGTACGTGAGAAATACTTACACATGTTAATATTATTCATGGACAGTCCTTTGAGGCATATTAGAAAGTAGGAAGCTTAGCAAATTCTTTCCCACCCATCACTTGCTTTTACTTCCAAATGTATAAGGTTATTGAAGCTTTATTGGCATATATAATTTTATAGAAGACTAGTCCATAGTACAGGGATAGAAATATAACCATCCAGAACTCTTAACCCATCATCGTGCTTGGCTATGTTTTGTTTGCTTATGCCTCACTGTAGGCTGAATACCTGGTTGACACTAACAAGCAACTAAACAGCAGGATCTTAATGAGAGATATATGACAATTGGTTTATATGTTTGAAGAAATACTATTGATACTTCATATAACGCACAGTTCTTGATACAAAGTACTGTATTTCACCAGCCAAGGAAGACTCTGCAACTCTTGTCAGCAGTTGTGTGGGTGGATGAAAGCCCTCACATCTCTCCTCTGTGAGCTCTGGAGGGTTGCCTTGAGATCTTCACCCACTTGCATGCTTGCCACAGAGAGTTGGGAGACTTCCCTTGGCTTCCCTCAGCTGCCGCCAGCTGATTGAGGCCTCCCAGCTCTCCCCAACAAGGGTGACTATTATGTGAGAAATTGTAAAACCCCAAAATCAGAACCCCAAAAGGGGTGTGTGACTATTATGTGATGAAATACAGTACTTTCTAAAGCTCATCTTGTGTCTTTTCAAGAAACGGAGGTACATGTAGTTGACCCATATGTGGTAAATAGCATTTATGCTCCAAACAGCCGAATGTCGCAAGAAGGAGCCAACTCATGGCCCCAATCATTATATATTTTGTAGTTCATTAAAATATCAGTTTTGCATACATAAATGGGAAAAACAGGAAAATTAATTCCAAGTCACTTAAGGGTTCAAAGTGAAGAAAAGTTTCAGGACTCTTGTTATAGTTGTAGAACATTTTCTAAATGAACGCCTCTCTTTGGTTACTTTAACTCTCTTCTGAAAATAAAGTGTAGCCTAGATTTTTTTTTTCATAATTGCAATGCAAATTTTCATCTCTAGCTTGAGTATGCAACTGAATATAAACACATGCAATCAGAGTAATTTGGTATTCAAATTATCCACAACAAAAATGTAGGCTTTTATTCCTTCAGGGAGTAAACTGCAAGAAAGGGCAAAGGTTGGTTTTGATAATTCTTCTCTTCCACCATGTAGTGCCTGATATTTCATATCCCTCCAATCAAAACTAGCCAGAAGCACCCAAAGGCTGCTAGAACTCGATGCTTCTTCACTGGGCAGGCCATTTTTGTCCTCCGATAGAACATCTGTCTTTGTCTCTCTCTTTCATCACACACACAAGTATTTGGTTTAGTGTACACTGTCCATGCTAAGAGTCTGCATTCATAGGCAGACGAGAGAAAGTTGCGAAAAATCCGAAAAGGCTGAACCCCGTGTTTCTGTTGTCAGAAAGCACTGCTATTTTGTAAAGGGTTTCAAGGAAACTGAGGCTACATCACACACTCATTTCAGGTGATAGCAAATTAAATTCCCCAAAGGGAGCAAACTACCGCTCATGGCCACATCTCAAAACTTAAGTGGTTTAAACCCAAGTAAGTGACCCCCGTGTTTATTTTGCATTTGTTGCTATTGAGTCTAAAGGTAAAGGTAAAGGTTTCCCCTGACATTAAGTCCAGTTGTGTCCGACTCTGGGGGTTGGTGCTCAACTCCATTTCTAAGCTGAAGAGCTGGCGTTGTCCGTAGATAACTCCTAGGTCATGTGGCCGGCATGACTGCATGGAGAGCTATTGAGTCTACCTTATCTAAAATGCTTGGACCATCGGTTTTTCAGTTATTTGATTTTTTTGGAATCTGGAATAACTATTTGCTTATACATAGTGAATGTGGGATGGGGTAGGGAAAGGGGCTAGTCATA
Source organism: Anolis carolinensis (assembly GCF_035594765.1). NCBI lineage: Eukaryota > Metazoa > Chordata > Lepidosauria > Squamata > Anolidae > Anolis > Anolis carolinensis. The sequence continues at coordinate 64,888,169 of NC_085842.1, read as the reverse complement.
TGTTGAGTACTCATTGAGATTTCCCTCAAGAAGTGGCAGAGCACTTTCTACCAGCATCAGCAAGAGTGTCCCTCTGGGCAGCTAAACCAGGCAATCCCAACTGGATGGCCCCCCATGAGGGTCTTCCTCCAGGGGCAAACCAAGAATGGGCAACTTGGAAGTCCCTGAACAGACTCAGAAGCAGAGTGGGCAGATCAAAAGACAACTTGGTAAGGTGGCACTACCTGGATGAATCCTCCACCTTGTGTGACTGTGGAGCAGAACAAACAACTCCCTATATGTATGCTTGCCCACAATGTCCTGCCTCATGTACGGAGGAGGAGTTGTTTAAAGCTACGGACAATGCAGTAGCTGTTGCCCACTTTTGGTCTAAAACTATTTAGCTGCTTGTGATTTCCTTTATTTCATCACTTTTTAAATTTATTGATTATGCAATGCTTTGACATGAAATAAAATAAAAATTTCTACCTTTTAGCAAAGTAGCTGAGAAGGAAAAATTCCCCTCTTCTCAGTGGGTCTGTTTCCCTTTGTGTGGGCTGGATACAGGTGAAGGCCAATGGGATCGCTATTCCTCATGGCTATTTCCAGCTATTCCCAGAGCCCCTACCATGTGCCACCATCAGCCTGGTGGCAGAGAGCTTGGGAGCATATGACATGTCTGTTTTTACAGGGTCCTTGTATAAGCAGAACCCCCCCCTCCCATTTTCTTTCCCCCATCAGGTTTCACCTTATAAGATAACTCTCTCAATCCTAGTTTGACAAAACATTGGCATGCACAACAGAGATTTGGGTGGGACAGATGAGTGTGGATCCGTCTCAGCTATCTCCACTGAGTACTTTGGGCTGAATACCATGTGGTAAAAATCACAATATATATCTTACATATAGTTAATTTAATGTACATACAATTTGAATTATATAATGTTATATATGATGTTGCAATTAATGTAATATATAATTATATATTTAATATATAATTACCCATAACAGATCATTTATATATGAGTCATCTGAAACTCATATCTGGAGTGGGCAACTACTAGACATCTAAGGATTTTATCCACCTTAAGGGAACTCAAAAGGCTGGAGCTCCTGTTTTGTGGTACTCCAAATTGCTCCAAAATGGCTAATCTTTGAATCACCCTAGGTAACATGATTTACCTATTTTTCCCATTTCTACTATTCACACATGTGCCTGATTTATACCAGAAGAAACCTTTTTTTTCCTTCAAAACTAATAGTCTCTTCTGGGTTTTTGAGGAATAATTCTTCCTGTACCTAAAGTATATTGGGCAAGAGGAACTTGAAGAAATAACCAACTATGCCTCTTATGGAGTACAATTAGCTTTTAGATCCAAAATTAGCACTGGTAGGTGATGAAAAGGGATGAGAAGAAGACAAGTTTGAATACTAACTTTCAAAATATATTCATTGGATACAGTGCTATCTGTGGTCCTCATACTATCCAGATTGTTCTACCCATCTGCCATTTCTACCATCTTATTTTTTTAAAAAATCACAAGCTTCATGTTTTCTGTCCATGCATCTCAAGGTGGTGTCTCCAGTGCCTTCTGGGACATTACAAAAGGTTTTCTAAAATACTCATGGCTTTTCTAACAAAACTATCTTTTGTAGTCTTATCCTTCACCTCTCTTGCCTCTGCTCTGTCCTTTACCTCAGTCATGCTTTCATATAAAAGCCCCTCTCCCCATTTTTGAACAAGAATGAACAAGTTAATGGAAAAAATATTTTTAAAATGACATTTGCTTATTGGATGAGAGGTAAGACAATCCAGTATCTTCTTAGTGCTTGCTTAGACTGAAAAGCGGAAAACAGCCAAGCCACAAACTAATCAGAATATTGTAAACAGGTGCCATAATATATGTAAGAGCTGAGCTTGCCAACAGAGTTGAGGGGGAAGGTAAATTTATATAGCTGAGCTTTAAACCCACAAAGAAAGTCTGTGCACAAACTATATTAAGTATCCGATAATTAAAAGTGCTAGTTTTGAATGTGATGTAAGTTGCACTTAAACATGGATCCACTACCCATATCAAGAACATTTTTAATATTGAATTTTTCCAAACAAATGCATATGATGGAGCACAGCTAAATGTTGGAACTGCCCAAATGGCTTTACCATAACAGAAACCCCTTACTAAACTGTAGCTATTCGCAGCATTAAGAAATACAAGATAGATAACTCTCTTACGTGAAGTTTAGGTGGATTTGTGAAGCAAGGAAGGGAAGGGAAATTTTATAGTAAAAATGTTGGAAGCATCATTTTGTAAATACTCTTCTAAAAGCCTTCTGCACAAATGGAATCATTAAACACAAAATAAAAGATCACAGCCAATCACAGGATTAACCAACAATCATGTGGTCAATTATGTAGTAAGATCTTTCTGTGAGACAAGATGTCCAACCAGATAGTCCCTGAAAACTTTTAAGGAAAGTCTTATTACTTATTCATAGCCAACTTATTAAACTGATCTTTAGACATGTACCACAAAAATCCTACTTTGAGCATGCTAGTCAAAACTACTACTACCACCAACACAAAATCCCCCTACAAAGCCAAGAAATGAAAAGCAAAATCCAAATTAGGAATATACAAAGTCTCATTTGTATATAATGTAAAACCATTATTTCCTGCTATGTGAACAAAAGGGGTTGCACATTAGCCCCATCTCCACTTTTGTGTTTCAGAAGAGGAAACTAAATCAATTGCTTCTGATTTTAAATTCATCAGAATCCAAACTGAGGAACTAAGATTTCTTTAATGAGAACAAGAAAAATCAAACAGAGGGTTTCAGGTAAAGGCTTCATCCCAATGGCTTTTGTTTAAGCAAGCCACCTTTCTTGACATCACCAGAATTATGATATTTTTTTTTACTCCTCCGTTATTTGAAACAGGAGAAGAGAGTGTGCAGCTTATTCACACAGTGAGGAAATCTCACTTCTTCACAGAGACAGAACCATTTGATTCAGATCACATATCGCAGACGTACCATAAAATTAATGGAGATCTACGTATCTACAGATGGAATCTAATACACTGTTTGAAATGGTTGCTTTATCCACAACCCTATCATTGGCCGGGGGGGGGGGGGATGCTGCTGTGTAGAATAATATTAATTTAATATTGAGTCAGGAAGCTCTGTGTCTCTGCCCTTACTAACAGAAACAGGTCTAATTTAAACATGCACAAGACTTGCAGTCTAGCAGAGATAGGACACAGGCCTTCATAATACCCTGGGGGTCTGCTGAAGAGAAGACTCCTTTTTGCTTAACAGCATTAGGACTAATTGCTGCTGGAATGTGGTCACAACTCTCTCTAATTATTATTATTATTATTATTATTATTATTATTATTATTATTATTATTATTATTATTATTATATTTATACCCACTCTATGTCTCCCAAAGGAGACTCAAAGTGGCTTAACATAAAAAACATCAGTATGCAATTTAAAATATACAAATATACAAATATTTAAATAGTATTAAACATCATAAGTATTAAAAACAATTCAGATTAAATCCATAAAAACATATAAAACCAGAGCAGCCCCTGACATGATCTTAAAACCCTTCTTTAAAAATCTGCCTGAATAAAAAGGTTTTAGCCTGCCGCTGGAAGGACAGCAGGGAGGGGGCCATTCTGGCTTCCCTGGGCAGGGAGTTATAGAGTCGAGAAGGAAGGCCACCGAGAAGTTCATTCCCACCAACTGAACTTGAGATGTAGGTGGGACTGAGAGAAGGTCCTCTCCTGAAGGTCATAACAGTAATTTCTGGAAATTCTTTACATCTCTTCTTGATTTGCCATCACTAACTGCACATGTATTATCTGATTCTCTTCTAGAATTCAGAGTCATATTATGTATGAATGCTACCATCCCTCATGATTCTAAGTAGGATGCTAAATGAAATTCTTTTGAATACTCTGGCTAGAACTCTATCAACAGGGGTTTCTGGCCTCCTGTCTGCATTTGTATGAGAAAGAAAATGGACCGAGAAGAACAACAGTCAATAATAAAACAATTTTGATACTAGCAGTAAAAATTACAGGAGGCAAATGCATTTTAATGTATTTTATAGAAATGTTTTATTTTAATATGTATTTTATAGAAATCTTTTTAAATACTTATTTCATAAAAATATATTTCAATATGTGTATAGAATTCGTACAATGTTTATGGGTTTTAATTATGCTGTAACCTGCCTCAAGCCATGAGGAGAGGCGGGTAACAAATAAAATTATTATTATTATTAATTTCAAATGAAAATATTTTATTTGTCTGCTTCCCCATTCAGACAAATAAAACAAATTCTTCAAATGAGGCTGAGAGTAAGAAAGAATCCATAGGGTTAAATGACTGATTCTCCCCGTGAGGACTCAGTCATTTAACCCTGAGTCCCCACAGGGAAATGGGGCGGGATACAAATAAAGTTTTATGTGTTGTTGAAGGCTTTATTCCAACAAAAATAAAGTTTTGATTGATAGATAGGTAGATAGATTGAGACAAAAGATTCAGAATGCATCCTTGACCACTCAACTTATCACAACAAACAAGTAATTCAAACCTGGAAGACCTGAAACAGCTTTACATGGGGAGCTACATCCTATTTCTAATAAAGGGATGTATGGGGAAGCTTACTTAAGCACTTGAAAAAAATCCACTTATAATTAAAGCAACATGGAAAGATAGATCTCCACATGCCATTATCAGAATTCCATAATACGAACCACTCATCATCACCATAGATCAAGGAAGCAAAACCCCGAGATGCTGATGGTGTCCCAATTCCTATCAGCCCTAGCCAGAAGGACCAATCATTAGGGAGGATGGGAATCATAGCCTAAAATCTGGAGGACCTTGAGTTTCCTATCCATGCCTTTAAAATCAGCCAGTTTGATAGTTAACTTGTATAAACTTGCATATGGACTTCACTTAAATATTGCAAATATTCTGAGGAAATAAAAGCCTAATGAATATTCTATTTTGATTCAGAGAATGGCTGAAATCGGACATCATGTTTCATGATCTCCAAACTAAATCCAGTTTTTACAATTCCAGCCATCAGGAAATGAGTAAGCCCAAGTATTTCTGTATAATGTTATACTTTTATCATTCTTTGAGAGTTTCTGAACTCATTCTAAGAAAAGCGTTGTCACTCAGTTCAGAGTCAGGATTTAGCCTGAGCTTTTCCTGAGCGCAGGAAAGATTTTTTTCCATCTGCCTTCTTGTTAAGATTGTGAATACAGATAAAAATGGGAGCTATTCCTATCATTTCTAGCCTTAGAAATTCAGTATCAAATTAAAATGACTGCTCTGTGTATAGAAACTAGGTATCTGAACCCTCTTATTCACATGGAATCTACTTTTAATACTTTGATTTTTTAAAACATCTTCAGATCCATCTCCTTTCCCCCTCTCAAAGCATTCAAGGGACTTTCATTATAGAGGCCAAGCACAAGTTGTTGTGGTATTCTCATGAAAAATATTTTCCTATGGCTAATAAATTTGAGACTACCCAAGAACTGATTATACATTGCCATTATAACTGGGTTATAATTATCATGAGAGTTTTTGGCACTAAAGCTAAATCTGCAGTGGTTGCCTTGTGAATGTTGGCTGCTATTTCTTTTCAAAATTGTCCCCAATGCAGGGATGACCAATATTAAAATGTTCTATCCTGCGACCCTCTTAGAAGGTACAAGTACTATCAAAAATGCCAAAAGTTGGGGTGGAGGAATAGGACTTCCAGGACTAGCTGAAAGTCCTGCTTTAAAAAAAAACCCACTGTTATGTGCCATTAAATTAATTTCAACTTATGCCAGTGCCTCATAGGCTTCTCTTTGCAAGATTTCTTTCAAGGGTGTCTTTACTGCCTTGCTCTAGGTCTGAGACAGTGTAACTTACCCAAGGTCCCCAAATTAGTTTCTGTGGTTTGGTGGGTATTCAATCCCCGTTCTTAGCTCAACACACAAACCACTATACTACACTGGCTCTTAACACCAACCAGTATTTTTAAAAAAATATTAAACAGAAGAGGCTTCCAATCTATTTCTAAGATAAAATAATTTCTGGAGGCTTACAGTAGAAGCAATTCATCCTTTTGACAGAAAAAGGGAGGCATGAGAGAGACTACACAAGACCTCAATACTGTATTTTGACCATCCTCGCCATGAAGAAAGACTAGAAAATACATACTGTACAACAGTGCCCTTGCTCTGCTGAGATTCAATTGATGGGACATCACTTCAAAATTGCTAAAAGCAAAGGCAGTGCTTCCTGCTCTTACTCAAGGAGGGAACTTGGGAGAAATGCATGTGAATTCAGCAACTACCAGGAACCCAGAGAGTGCCACCGTATGCCAGCAAGTTCAATGTCAGCTTCACTTCCTTTCACAGCTTCCTGAAACACCTTCTCCCATTGCTCTAACATTGCTCCCTGTGAATAGGGTGAACTAAACTTCAAAATCTTAAATTTCAACTTAATCACAAAATTATCCTCAGAAATATTCAGGGTATAAGGGAAAGCGGAGGGAAGGTGTTTGTTTTCAGCCTATCTAACACAAAGTAACGTGGCGAAAAATGATGCTATGTGTGGGCAGTCAGTTTTCCTGAACAATTCTTTTATATGCACTTATCACATATTTCTACAAACTTTGTGCTTCATTATACTTTTATAATAAATAATTTGAGGAAAAAAATCCCTTGTTTTGATAACGGGGTGTGGAAGCATTTTCCTTTTCCTGCAGTACCATATATACTTGTGTATGTGTTGACTTCCTGTATAAGTTGAGGGAAGGTTTAGGGCCACAAATTGTGCCTATGACCTGTAAATAAAATGAAAGTAAAACTTAGGGACATGTAGCAAACAAATCTTTCCTTCTCTATTAAAAATGCACAGAGGGAACATACTTAAGAAGAGCTAAAGAGAAGGAGAGGAGCTGGGTATTTGAGGGGTTACAATGGGTGGGGGATATAAATTTCATTGCTGCATGAAATCTATATAAATACAGATATGGAAAGGAAAATAAATGATGAAAAAGAATGTGAACACACAAGAAATACTTCCAACCCATTATGCCTCTCTTGTCCAGCCTAGAGGGGGGAAAGTAGCTATCTCTTCTTCCTGGCCTTTTTTTTTTGGGCTTAAGTGGCCATCAGCAATGTGGGGGAGCCTGAAGAATATAGTGCAGTTGTCATTTAGAGCACTTAGAGTGAAATGTAATAACAGCATCCATTTTGAATAAGGGCTTACTGTACTAGCCTCTCTGCAGAGACTGCGCTGGGCATTTTTTACAGGAGTAGATTGGCTTTAATAGTAAGGCTTCAGTGGAATCCATACTGGCTATTTTACAGAGAGGGTTAAACAAAGGCTTTAACACTAATACACCCAAGAGACATGTGCCAGTGTTAGCATCCATTCTGATGGTAAAACAAAGAAATCCCGAGAGGCTTACTTGAGAGAGACTTTGTAGAACTGCTGGAAACAGTGCATCACTTTCTGTCATGGAATCTGCAGATTTGATAAGGGCTCTGGTGAAGGACTCCTTTGAGATGAGTGGAAAGGAAGTGTCTTACCCTGAAGGCATTTTCTTGGTGGTTATCACATTGGCTTGCATGATCTCTGAGCTGAGAACTCTACCAGTGTGTAAGGAATTTTGTGGTTTTCATAAGTGTTCTTTTGTTCTCATTTTATATCCATCATTTATCTGTTGTTATTGTTTGTAAGATGCTTTTTCTCTTAGCAAACAGTGCTGAAAACTATGCAATATAAAATATCTAAGGTGAGTCCAACATTATATTGTGTTCAGGAGATTGTGCTGCCTTCATTTTGTTGAAATCCTAAGTGTTGCAGGGGAAGAAGTGCCACAGATTGAATATACATAGGCTCTCAAGTTTTATTTGGCAAGAACTAAGAATTTCCAAAAGTTGCAATTTCTATTTGTTTTCTTCCAGGAGTCTACTGAAGGTCAGCAGATTTTCTCTCCCATGTTGTCTCATTAGTAAGACTGTGTGTCGTGTTAGCTTATGTTCATAGTTCTTTGCCAGTCCCTGAGGAGATCTGGGCACTGTCCATGTACGTCCCAACATAAAGATTATCTCCCCACACTGAAGGAAAATGGAAAATCGACACTTACTATGACAGTTCCTTCTCTGCAGTAGTCAGAAAGAAATCCTTTCTGCCCTTTGATGGTGGTGGATGTTATTGTTGTTTTGTGCCACCACTGGCAATTTTTGTTTATGATGGGAATTAGTTATTGATCACTGGACGGAGTGTTTAGCTCTCTCACATAGGAAGTGAATGAGTTTTTTGAAGCTTTGCTTCAAAGACACATGAGAGGAACAAGACCCACCATAAGGATTCCTTCCCCACTACAGTAGAAGTGGCACTTACACAGTAACTACCAATGTTCCATTTTAGCAAGCACACTTTAGAAAAGCATGGGCTGAGGCACTAACCTTAGTCTTGAACTGCATTTCTTTTTAGATTTTTCTTGCAGTGTGTGTGTGTGTGTGTGTGTGTGTGTGTGTAATTTATCCCGCAGCTGCAGCATGTTGTCCTGAATGTGCATGCTGACGTTCATTCCAATGCCATTCCAACTTGAAATGCAGAGCTGGGCCCTAATATGTGCATATCAAATTTCATTCTGATAACTCCATATGTTGCATTACTGCACAGGAAACTGTCAGATGGAATGTTGAAGAGGTTGTAAGTTTGAACCTTGATTTACTTTGCCAGATATGATTGTATTTATCAGCAATAAAAAATGACAAGAAAGCCAGCATGTATGATCATACATTCAAAATTTGCTATTTCTTTTAAAAAAAGGAAAATTTCAAAATAGTTGAAAAAGTCCAGTATTTGTTTTTTCAGAGCCTGATCCAGGAGAATAGTATGGAAAGATGAACACTGATTTGAATTAGAAGATGGAAACATAAACTTCATCACACTAGGCAGGGAAGTGTGTGGCAGAGGAGAGCAGAGAAGAGCTCAATCTTCCTCTGTTTTTTAATGAAACTGATGTTTTCTCTGCCTTCTATCACACTGTTAAATGTCCTTTCCACATTCTTTCACTGCAGTTGCCTTCCCAAAGCAGAGATTTGGTCCCGCCCACAATCCCTCTCCCTGCTCATTGTTGAAAACCGAGAGCAAGGGAAAGCAGTGATGTTCTTTCTATCTCCCTCTCCACAGAGAAGGGTGTGGACCTTGGAAAACTATAACTCCCAGGACTGCATAGTGTGGAGCTATGGTATTTAAAGTGAAGTGCAAGGGCATTCATTCCATACTGTAAATGCACCAAGAGAAAGGTATGGACCTTGGGCAACTATAACTCTCAGGACTGCACAGCATGGAGACATGGCATCATCATCATCATTATTATTATTATTATCATTATTATTATTATTATTATTATTGGAAAAGAAAAGCATTTGGATTATTGATGTCACCATATCAGGTGACAGTCAAATTGACGAAAAACAACAGAAAAAACTCAGCCGTTATCAGGACCTCAAAATCAAACTGCAAAGGCTCTGGCATAAACCAGTGCTGGTGGTCCCAGTGGTAATCGGCACACTGGGTACCGTGCCAAAAGATCTCAGCCGGAATTTGGAAATAATAGACATTGACAAAATTGTGATCTGTCAACTGCAAAAGGCCACCTTACTGGGATCTGCACGCATCATCCGAAAATACATCACAGTCCTAAACACTTGGGAAGTGTTTGACTTGTGATTTTGTGATACGAAATCCAGCAGATATATCTAGTTTGCTGTGTCATACTGTGTCTTTGTGTCAATAATAATAATAATAATAATGATGATGATGATGATGATAGATTTCACAGCATATCTATATTGTTTGCTATGTCATACAATGTTGTTGTATCAATAATAATAATAATAATAATAATAATAATCCTCTCCCGGCTTTCCCATGCAACACAAGGCACAGACATATCGCAGAAGGAAGGGAAGGAGCCGGAAAGGCTTAATTTCTTTTTCTTAAAAAAGAATTGTTCTGGCAAAGTTAAAACTCAGTGAGCAAAAACAAGGATACTTTTGGTTTCTCCCACAATTTCTCCTCTCACAAATTTTAAACCTGGGAGAAATAAATGTCATCACATTAGAGAATTGCCAAACATCCAGATCATTATCAAATATCCACTTCCCCACCACCTCTTGAAATGTTTGAAAAGAACACTGGCCCCCACACTTAAAATATGCAAAGAATGCTCTATCCTACACTTGAAACCAAACTAATATGACAATAACAGTGGCTTCCCAGATCTTAAGTGTAGCACTCAGTGGAATTTAGTAAATGTGATGAAGTGGCTAGTTAGCTACCCAGTCATAGATTTCTGGTGCATAATCACATCTATGATCATTTACATGACTCATTTCATTAGGGAACACAGTAAGTATATTTGCACTAGCTTCCAAGATAAAAACAAATCATGTTGTACAAATTGTTAACTTCAACAGTACTGCTAGAAGAGAAAATGTTCTATGTTATTAAGGAGAGTCTCCTTTTTTATGAGAAGAAAGGCAAAAGCAGATTGAGAGTAGAGGAATAGCACAGGTAACGTTTGGCCAAAACTGAGTTTGGAAAATCCTCACATCAAGAAGGGATACAACTCTTTCAAGCATAGTGCCAATTCTACACAATAGAACTCTCCAGTAGTCCTTAAAGGCACATTTGTATCTTGGCTTTCACAGTGCTAGCAATCAAGAAAGAATTCAAGAAAACAAAACTGTTTCCCAAGCAATGTTTTCTGATGCCATAATGAATGTAATCAAACAATTCCACAAATTGCTTCCAATTGCTGGCGTCACTTTCATGTGCAGAGCCAGACTTTAAAAGAAGGGCCCTTCTTTCCCTAAACTCTTAGAGTGGGAACAAGGCTTTGCTAAACAGTTTAGGATAATTTGTACTGTAACAGGTCCCCAGGCACTCTTGACACAATTTCAATTGCCAACTAATGTTCCTGAGTAATTGAAAGGCAGCTACTATATTTAAATAATTACAATTATAAACAGTTCACAGGGGTCAGTTCAGAAGTTCCCACAACTGAAGTGGAAGTCTTTGAGAATAATAGTTTTTAAGGGCCTCGACAGCCTATACAACAGTATGCCATTCAGTTGAAGGCTGTGAACTTGGTTCATTTTATTACTTTCATACATTGTACATCAATAGAGTTTAGGTTTCAGGGCCGAGAGCCACCCAGAAAGCATAAACATATAAAAGTTTCTGAAAGCCTAGAAGAGGCGGCCCTCAGTCTTTCTTCACCCAGGTCTGGAACAAGGCTGACTTTTTTCTCCCTGATATACTAGTTCTCTATATGAGTTTGCTTTTGTCATCACAAAGTGTTTGTTCAAATGCATAATCTACTTTCTACAGCTTCAATCTTCAGTTTCCTAATCCTGCTGAATATATAAATTGGGATTTTAAACCATAGCAGACACACACTCAGATAATCACCCCTCAACCCACTGCTATGTTATAGTAATATGAGAGCAGTGTGGGCAGGGATACAGTTGGATTGCCTTGATATATCACTGGGCTTAGTAACTCTGGTAACTGTCTGTTTCACAAAGCCTCAAAATCTCATCTCAGTATTTCCAAGAAATACTATGTTTTATCAACCATAACTAAACATACACCATTTCCAGAAAGGACTGTTAATTTTAACAGGCTATCTTGCAATGCATCTACTGTACCTCACTTACCTCACAGCTGTTTATGTACACCTGCGAGTATACACTCTGGGTGTATCTGTGATGACTCATGGGCCATGTAGTCCCGTTCCTAGCGCTGTTGTGACAGATGAAGAGGAAAACTTAGGTTTTCCTCCGTTTCAGTCAGAATTGGAACTTTCTCAGCCAGAACTGGAACCCTTGCACCTGCAGGAGGTTTGCCTTCCAGAAGTTTGCCAAACAAGCCCTGAGCCAAAATCTCCCCCTTTTTCTCGCCGTGATTATTGTCAACAACAGAGAGGAGCTCAACAGGCTAATCGCAGAAGCCTGAGAATCGCGGCCAAACAAATGGTTGATTAGCCTGCTTCCCATGAGAAACTTTAAGGAGTCATGCATCTGGACCCAGAGAATGGCTTTCGCTTCTGGTTCCCCAGAGAATCTGCTCTTGGCGGGAAACCGAGACCCTACTTAGGTGTTTTGCCCTCGTAGGAATCTTGCGGAGTCAATTCGTCAACTACGGGAGTAGGTTGTGTGTGGACTACGCTCCCGTTTCCAGCCTTGCTTGCTTCCCAGGACCTTGTTTTGCTTCACGGACCCAGCCTTGCCTTCCTTGACCTCGCCACGAATTTACCACGGATCCTGTTTTTGCTCCTTGTTCTTTGTTGCCTTGAATTAAGCCTTGTATCCAAGAATCAAGTTATTTCCTTGCCTTGCCTAAGTTTCATGGACTAAAGGACCTTGTCTTCTCCCCTCACTTTGCTTGGCAAAGTGAGTGTTTCGGTTATTGGATTACAACTTTGGACCTTAATATCTCATATTGGACATTGTTTCTCTGGACTAATTTTGACCTTTCCTGAAAGATCTGCTTCTGAACTATTTCCTACACTTGCTTTTATTAACTTTATATATTTCCTCAATAAAGACATTAGATAGATTCTGGCCTCTGTGTATGGTTATTGGTGCTCTGCAGCCTGGGTCGTGACAGTTTGACTCCGCCACCCTAAGCACCATTTAACCTAGGCCAGAATGTCTACCGGAGCCGGACCGGGTGACCAACCACTCAGCTACACCATCGCCAAGGATGAAGTGGACAGGATCCGTGATATGCTCCATGCGCAGGAGGGAGAAATACGGGGCTTGAAGGAACGTGGAGCCCGTCTCCCTGCCCTGGCGTTGCCCACCAAGTTTTCTGGAGAGGCTTCCAAGGTTCATGTTTTCCGTCGCCAATGCCAGGCATACCTAGAGGCCCGAAATGCCGAGTTTCCCCAAGAAGACATCAAGGTGGCATGGATTTATAGTCTCCTAGACGGGCCAGCGGCCAATTGGGCGACGGCACTGTTCGATCAAGCCTCCCCGCACCTAAGTTCCGCGCTAAACTTCCTGGATCACCTTAAGGCGACTTGGGGGATCGAGGACAATTTAGAGGCGGCCGGCCACAAACTCCGGCGCCTTTCCCAAGGGGACAGGCCCTTGTCCCAGTACATAGCCGAGTTCCGAGTGCTGGCCCAAAACACCGGCTGGAATGACATAGCCCTCAGAGGACAGTTTCGGGAGGGTCTTAACATCGAGATGTTGGAGGAAATCTCCAAAGTGGACCCTCCAAACTCTCTTGAAAGACTCATTGATCAATGTTTACGAGCTGAAGTCATGCTTGCCAACAGGAAGCAGTGGATCCGAGGCCAGAGTGGAAGAGCCGGAGCAAAACCTCCCGCTCCCGCCGGCATCCAGCCGCGTCCAGCGTGGAGACCCCCGCCACCAGCCCCATACCCCAGAGGAAACGAGGAGGTGCCGATGCAGTTGGGCAATGTGCGTCCCAGATTGGATGTAGCCGAGAAGGCGCGCCGCCAACGTTTAAACCTCTGTTGGTACTGCGGAAACGGGGGCCACTTTGCCAGAGAGTGTCCAGCCAAAGGAAAGCCCGCCGCTCGACTGGCGGCGGCGTCCTCCGTGGAGACGTCCGAGGCGGCTGGCGCAAAGCCGGCGGGGGAAGCCAGCGACCGGGCGTAGAGAGGCTCGCCAACCCGGTCAAAAACCCCATTCAAGAGCCGCCAACCGGGGTCCTATTTCTCCTAGTGGTCACCTTGTGGTCAGCAAAAAAAGGACCCATCATGATCCATGCCATGATAGATTCAGGAGCGACAAACAATTTCATTGATAGAGAGTATGCCGACTCTCTGGGATTACAATATCACGATTTCAAGAACGCCCGGGTGGTGCAAGCCATAGATGGCCGCCCCCTCAAGACAGGCCCAGTAAGCCAATGGTCTGAACCCACCAGAATGTGGATAAGGGAACACATGGAAGAGATCTCCTTCTTTGTTACCGAGGTTCCTCACTTCCCTGTGATTTTGGGAATCCCATGGCTGACCCTCCACGACCCTAGCATCTCTTGGACCAACAGAGAACTGCAGTTTGCTTCTAAATATTGCCAAAACCATTGTCTTGTAGCCAAGGTCTGCCACGCCACAGACGCTGAACCCATCATCACCTTGCCCAAGAAATACTCAGACTTTTGGGATGTTTTCAATGAAAAAGAAGCCGAGAGACTACCCCCGCATAGGCCTTATGACTGTGCCATTGACTTGGTGGAGGGGGCCCCGATCCCGCGAGGACACCTCTACTCCTTGACTGAACCAGAGCAAGAAGCTCTCAGGGAGTTTATAGAGTCAAACCTCCGCAAGGGATTCATTAGACCCTCTCAATCCCCAGCTGCTTCCCCGGTGATGTTTGTGAAAAAGAAGTCAGGGGATCTACGCTTGGTGGTGGACTATAGAGCATTGAACAATATCACTAAGTGGAACCGTTATCCCCTGCCTTTGATCTCGGACCTATTAGATCGGCTACGAGGGGCCAAGGTTTACACCAAGCTGGATCTTCGGGGGGCTTATAATCTAGTTCGCATCAGGGAGGGGGACGAGTGGAAAACCGCCTTCCAGACTAAATTCGGATTATTCGAGTCCCTGGTCATGAATTATGGTTTATGTGGAGCTCCCGCAACGTTCCAGCATTTTGTCAATGATATCTTTCAGGATTATCTAGATCGGTTCTTGATCATCTACCTGGATGATTTTTTGGTGTTTTCTAGATCACAATCGGAACATGAGAACCACGTCAGAATGGTGTTACAACGATTGCGGGATCATGGACTTTACGCCAAGCTGGAAAAATGCGCTTTTGATCTACAAGAGGTAGATTTTCTGGGATACCGTGTCTCACCACTAGGGCTCTCCATGGACCCGGCAAAGGTTTCAGCAGTATTGGAATGGCGGGTGCCAACCAACAAGAAAGAGGTGCAACGTTTCTTGGGGTTCGCGAACTATTACCGCAAGTTCATTCCAGACTTTGCCCGCTGGTCTGATCCAATCACCAGCTGCATCCGTGGGAAACAGCCCTTCCGCTGGACGGAACAAGCAGAGAAAGGGTTCCAGCAACTAAAGAAATTATTCACGTCCCAGCCAATCCTTCAGCACCCAGATCCTAAAACCCCTTTTGTTGTGCAGGCTGACGCCTCCAATGTGGCAATTGGGGCTGTACTCTTGCAACCAGTGGGAGGTCATCTTCACCCTTGTGCCTTTTACTCCCGTCAACTAACAGCCCCAGAGAGAAATTACACTATTTGGGAAAAAGAACTTTTGGCCATAAAGGCAGCCTTTGAAACTTGGAGACATTGGTTAGAAGGGGCCAAATTTCCCATTGAGGTCCATACTGATCATCGGAATCTAGAGCATCTAAGAACTGCCCGCAAGTTAAATCAGAGGCAACAGCGCTGGGCTTTATTCTTTGAACGTTTTGATTTCCAGATTCATTATGTAACCCCAGCTCAGACCAAGCAAGCAGATGCTCTATCACGGAAACCAGAATATGCTGCAGGGCGCAGAGAGACCTTTGAATCCCAATTGCTGCAGCCCGAGAACTTTGCCACGCTCACAGTGGGGAACACCAAATCCACTCCAATTGAATCAACCCCCTCTTCTCCAGGGCCCCTTTGTGCTCAGGAAATCAGGGCCAGTCAACAGGCGGATGCCTGGGCTCAAGATCAACTTCGTCAAGGACTACAATTTCCCTTCTCGCTTAAGGACGGGTTACTTTGCTATAGAAATCACATCTACATCCCTCCCGGACCGGGCAGGGAAAAGGCCCTTCGTCTGTGTCATGACTGCAAGCCAGCAGGGCATTTCGGACTATTTAAAACCATGCATTTGATCCTAAGAGATTTCTGGTGGCCCAAGATCCGCAAGGATGTGGAAAAATATGTCAATACCTGCCCGGTATGCCAGCGTTCCAAGACAAGAAGGGAGAAGCCCTCGGGGCTATTGCATCCCCTTCCTACACCATCCCGTCCATGGGAAATAATTTCTGCGGATTTTATCACCGACCTACCACCTTCCTTTGGATTCACCACGATCCTAGTGGTGGTGGACCTTTTTACCAAATTAGCCCATTTCATTCCCTGCAATGGCTTCCCCACGGCCAAGGAGACCGCAGATTTATTCCTTCAGCATGTTTTCAGATTACATGGATTGCCCAAGAGTTTGGTCACAGACCGTGGGTCTCAATTCACCTCTCGTTTCTGGAAAGCACTACAAAAACTATTGGGCATAGACTCTCGTTTATCTTCGGCTCACCATCCCCAAACGGATGGGCAAACTGAGCGCACCAATGCCACTTTGGAACAATACCTTCGCTGTTATGTAAACTATCAGCAGGACAATTGGGCTTCCCTGTTGCCGCTGTCGGAGTTTGCCTACAACAATGGTGTCCAGGCTTCAACTAAAGAAACCCCGTTCTTTGCAAACTACGGCTTCCATCCACGTTTCTTTCCTTCTGTCATTGAAACCTCAGAAGTTCCCGCAGCAGAGGACTGGCTGCAAGAACTCACAGCGGTGCAACAACTTTTGCTCCAGCAACTGGATCAAGCCAAGGAGGACTATAAACGCCACGCTGACAGTCATCGCCAGCCGGGCCCCGAAATCAAGGTAGGAGACCGGGTTTTTCTGTCCACTCGCTTCTTGCCCTCCCACCGTCCCTGCCGGAAGCTAGATGCCCGTTTCATTGGTCCCTATCCAGTGGTGGCGCAACTAAACCCCGTGACTTTCAAACTCCAACTTCCGTGCTCTATGCGCATTCATCCAGTGTTTCATCGCTCCCTGCTCCTTCCGGCGGATGGTGTGCGCCCCGATGCAGACCGGCCGGCCCCCACTCCTGTTTTAGTGGATGGGGAGGAGGAATTCGAGGTTCAGGACATTTTGGATTCTCGCTTTCATCGCCGCCGCCTTCAGTATCTCATTGACTGGGTGGGTTTTGGCCCCGAAGAACGCTCTTGGGAAGACGCTTCCACAGTCCATGCCCCCGACTTAACCCGCCGCTTCCATCAGGCCTACCCCGCCAAGCCGCAGCCCCGCACCTCGGGGAGAGAGCCCATTTTTGAGAGGGGGCTTGAGGAGGGGGATAGTGTGATGACTCATGGGCCATGTAGTCCCGTTCCTAGCGCTGTTGTGACAGATGAAGAGGAAAACTTAGGTTTTCCTCCGTTTCAGTCAGAATTGGAACTTTCTCAGCCAGAACTGGAACCCTTGCACCTGCAGGAGGTTTGCCTTCCAGAAGTTTGCCAAACAAGCCCTGAGCCAAAATCTCCCACTTTTTCTCGCCGTGATTATTGTCAACAACAGAGAGGAGCTCAACAGGCTAATCGCAGAAACCTGAGAATCGCGGCCAAACAAATGGTTGATTAGCCTGCTTCCCATGAGAAACTTTAAGGAGTCATGCATCTGGACCCAGAGAATGGCTTTCGCTTCTGGTTCCCCAGAGAATCTGCTCTTGGCGGGAAACCGAGACCCTACTTAGGTGTTTTGCCCTCGTAGGAATCTTGTGGAGTCAATTCGTCAACTACGGGAGTAGGTTGTGTGTGGACTACGCTCCCGTTTCCAGCCTTGCTTGCTTCCCAGGACCTTGTTTTGCTTCACGGACCCAGCCTTGCCTTCCTTGACCTCGCCACGAATTTACCACGGATCCTGTTTTTGCTCCTTGTTCTTTGTTGCCTTGAATTAAGCCTTGTATCCAAGAATCAAGTTATTTCCTTGCCTTGCCTAAGTTTCATGGACTAAAGGACCTTGTCTTCTCCCCTCACTTTGCTTGGCAAAGTGAGTGTTTCGGTTATTGGATTACAACTTTGGACCTTAATATCTCATATTGGACATTGTTTCTCTGGACTAATTTTGACCTTTCCTGAAAGATCTGCTTCTGAACTATTTCCTACACTTGCTTTTATTAACTTTATATATTTCCTCAATAAAGATATTAGATAGATTCTGGCCTCTGTGTATGGTTATTGGTGCTCTGCAGCCTGGGTCGTGACAGTATCCAACCATTATTATACCTCAACATGGAACTGTTGTAGTTTAAAAACACTTAAAAATAAAATAAAATATGACTGCAGCCTGATTAGCATTGGGTAGATACACAAATTAGGGTAGATTTAGAAGGCTCTGTGCATTTTGAAACTGCTGTGCCATATTGATAGCAATCACCCACAGCAGTGAAATATAAAACAACAACAACAACAACAACAACAACATATTCTGTTGTACTTGCCTTTCCTCGCGATTTGAGACAGGGCACAATACAGTCAAAACAATCAACATAAAATACACGTATCAGAACATACCACTATAAAACACATACACTAAAACACGTGGTACTAAGATCAAAATACAGTGGCAACAGAATGCAAATCCAAAACTCATGGTTGAAAGTTGACTGGGTAAGTCTGCCAGAAGAGATGGGTCTTCAGTTGTGTCTTAAATTTTGACATCTCATTTAGCTGTTGGATCTCTTCTCCAGGTCATTCCACAGTCTCGGGGCAGCCAGTGAAAAAAATCCCCTGGTGACAGTTGCCAGTCGGATTCTGCCTAGTTGGAGTAAGCATCCATCAGAAGGCTTCAGTATGGCTCATATGATACTTCAGGTAACCTGGACCCAAACTATGTAGGACTTTAAAAGTTATAACCAACACTTTGAACATTGCCCGGAAATAAAATTGGCAAACAGTGGAGTGACTTTAGTATGGTTACGATATGCTTACTCCTAGATGTTCCCATAAACAATCTGGCTCCCAAATTTTGAACTAATTGGAGTTTCCAAACTTGGTACAGAAGTAGGCCTTCTTCATCTTCACCTTCATTTAACTTGAATTCAGATAAAAATAAAAATAGTTACAGAGAAAAATGAATGTTTTTCTTCTTTTACAGATTAGGATATAATCCTTTAATAAAATACATGAGATGCAAGTTGTATGCCACAATGAAGTTTCTGAACAATATTGTCCAATGACATCAATTATGCAAATAATTATGAAAGATGGGCCTCAGCAGAATTATCTGTTTGTCTGTTCTTAATACAGAGATAGAAATTATTTGGCTTTCCAGATGTTGGACTTCAACTTCCAGCATTCCTCATCATTGATAATGTTGGGCAGGTTACCAGGGGCTTGCAGTCCAAGCTCTGGAGGGCTGCATTATTCTTATCCTTGAATTAGCATCTCAAAGTCTTTAGAGCACAGACCCTGCACATATAGAAGAAATTCTGAATACAGGGCAGGTAGTAGAGGAAGCATTTCCAAAGAACAGAACAACACGAGAACTGCAGCCCCTCAGTTTTCATGTTCAAGAGTCCGGCACTAGATAAATTAGGGTCTCCAGCTTACTGTTAGCTGAAACATTAGGACACATCCCAAGTGTTTCACCTAATCCTGATGGGGAACAACAATGAGAAGTTTTTAAAGAGGTTTGGCTTTATCAGACATAATTAGTTTCCATTATCTCAGGGATGATGTGCATTTGTTGCCACTCTTGAGTGCCTGCTTTTTGATCAGAGGGCTGCAGTTAAAGCAAGGGTGACCTTGTGCTGGCTTTACTTGTTCTTTTTCTTTTTCTTTTAAGATCAAAGATCAACTCTGTCTCTAATATATTTCAACCCAAAAAGATTTAATTAGCAAGATAAATATTGACAGTGAAACAATAAAGGGAGTTCAAAGCTTCGGTATATGTTTTCTACCCAAGATAGTGCTTTTACAATTTTTTAAAAAGCAAAAAATCCTTTGGGGTTAAATATGATGCTTACTAACAATCATGGAAGGAGCAACAATGCAACCATTTGGCATACCAACTGGTAGCATTTGTTCCATAGTTGCATTCCAAATTAAAGAAAAGGGAATAATTCTTAAAGGGGAAAATGTTGGTTGGATTAGATGCTTAACAAGTAACATGATTGTAATCTCAATATAATATTGAGCATATTATGCAAATATGGAAGGTTATTAAAACTCGCCATCGCTGTCAGGTCAGCTATAAATTATAATGCAGAGTTGCAGGTATGTGCTTTGGCATATTTTGATGATGGCTGAATTGAATTGGGCATTATTTTAACAAACAAACAAACAAGGACATAAAAGATGAAAAGAAAATATCATGTCAAATCACACCACCACTCCTTGCCTCTTAATATTTAATAAAAATGTGCAAATTGTAAGCAAGGATGTAGAGAGGAAAACAGAAAAACACACAATGTAATGACACCACATATTATGAGATATTTTAGTGATTACAAAGGTGTGTAAGAGTGAGAGTGTGGGAGTTGGAAGGAGCAAGTTCCCTTAAGTGAGGTGGGGAGTGGGGGAAGGCAAAGACACTGACTCAAAGCATGTGCCAAAACAACTGATGGTTAACTGGAAGGGCGTGGGTAAAAGGGGCAGCAGAGGCTGGGAAATAAAAGGGAGAAACTTGGGAGGGACTGGGACCCACACACCATTGGATTTATCTGTCCAGCCTGTCTTAATAAAGGAACTGCAGTAAGTGCCTTGCCAGCTTGTCTGTTTATTTGAGGACTGTTTCGTGTATCTTAACCTAACCAATGGGCAGCTAGCGAGCAATTAAAGAATGCAGGCCAAGGATTATGCAGCCCTGCTACACACGGAGGAAGCCAAATCCACTCACAAGGTGACATATGCCCACTGCTTTGAATGGAATCCTTGGATATCCTATAATAGGCACCTCCATTTTCTTTTCTAACGACCCAACCTGTCTGCCTTTAGCACAGAACCAGGCATTATGCACATGTACATTCAAAGGGTACACATGAACTTTTGTACAGAAGAGCAATAAAAATGTCCACATTTTCTCTATTGTATTGGGAAGGCAAAAGGAATTTAATAATACCTTGATTACTTTGATGCCCATTCCAGGAAGACTATGCAGAAAGCGATGCATCAAGTTTTGTTTTGTTTTTCTTACCACAGGTCTACTAAAGTTGTGGAGTTGTGATTTTTCAAAATAATAATTACAAAACCAGAAGCATCAACCCACTTTATCAACTGTGCAGTCTCCATTTATGTTAAGAATACATTTGACCTAATATATATATAGTTTTATATATATATAATATATATTTTAAACCCTCAAGTTGAACTCATCTGAGAATAAATTTTTATCCCTTACCAAGTTATTTTCTTACCAAATCTTATCCCCAAAAGGTACCAACAGATGTTTACTGCATTAACTTAGAAGTGGGTCCAATATATCACAGATAACAAAAAATGGTGAGATTTGGTTCAACAGCGCAAGATGCTACAATGCCATCAGGAAAGCATAATGAAAGTGCGGAGTAAGGAGACGAACACACAGTGGCTCATAAAATAAGCCTTCAAGAAATGCCTACAATGTGGGGAAAAGTTCAGGCAGGTACATCTAACACAGAATCAAAAGGCAACTTGTTACAAAGGAGTTCTCAATCAAAGGGCCACATTTATGGGCTAGTAATCCTGCATCTTGCTTGAAATCCTTGACGCAGAGTAGGCACCATGGAAGCCAGTTAAGCCAGCCCAACTCCGCCAATTTATCTGGAGGCATCTGTTGCTTGGAGCCGGTTCAGGGTTTAAGTTGAGTGATATTCATCTTCCCCTGGGCTGCCTTTTTAAAGCAATCCTGAACAATGGGACTTCAGAATAAAGAACATTTTAAAAAATATTACACTTCTATGCAAGGGCCTTTAATACGATTAAGGGGGAGTGGGGAGGAAGCTGGATAGCAGGCTTTTCTTTTTAATGTTATGTATATTGTGTGTAAACAAATATGCAATTTGCTTTAAAAAGATAAGGTGATTAAATTTTTATCAGACTTGTACTCTGTTGTCACCACAACAAAGAGAATTAGGAAGAGGGAAGAAAGGCCTTTTTATTTGAATTGTGCTCTTACCAGAGGTTCTCCACAACACAGCTGTAAAGCCACTCAATGTTCTCCAAACAGACTCTTTGATTGCATTTTATTCAACTTGTTTGCATTTGGAGCAATCGAAAGGAAAAGAACGCTCCACATTTTGATGTCTTAATGTTCCTTAATACCTTCTTTAATTTATATTAAGCTTCTTAACTAGGGTGAGGAATTCTTCAAAAACAATAAAGACCTAGTGCAGAAATCTTTCACACGCCATGAAAATTGAAATTATAATATATTCATGGCTTTTTGCATTTAAAAAAATATTATTTTGAAGAAAGATTGAAAGCACACACAAAAAAACATCCTGAAGTTGTATAAAACCCACTTGATCCACAGAAGCAGATGAAACTTTCAACTAATTACTATATGGCAGGGAAAGTACTGGGAAAGGATGAATGAAATATGTGCAAGTACACATTTAATACTACAAAGTTTTAGTCCTAATGTCCTACTTTTCCTGTAACTTTCCACGGTAAAGCTATTAGGATATTTTGTTGCATGCTGAAGGAGCCAACTTTTATCTATTTTTTCCAATGTAAGTTTTATCGTTCTTTGTCTCTATTCCTAAAATGGACTTTTAGAACCTCTGAAGTCTCCATAACATAACGCCCTATTTATATCTTTTAGAGTGAGCCAAACTCAGCAGTATGCATTCCGTTTCTGAAATTCTTAATGATGCATTCAACTTCAGCTTTCAATATCGAGCAACGAAGTATAGGTTCAGACTGATTACATCCCTTCTCTTTTTTTGTACTTCAATAAAAAATTCTTGTTGCAGGAAAGAGGGACAGCTGGTAAGAGGTATGGAACAAGAATCCGACTGCATGGAAAGACTTAAGCATAATCTCAGCCCTGGCTTCTTTTGCATTTCAAATCACATGTAAAGTTACTCTTTTTAATAAACAAAAACACAGTTGCTGATATACTGTCACATGTTTGCATGTAAAATATGCATAAATCACAGAATTTTGTGGTGGTACCCCAAACACCCCTAAAATTTGTAGAATCTAACACAGCTTTTACTTTATTTTCCAAATTAATCTAAAACTTTTCTAATAAAATGCAAAGAATGTCTGAATTTTAAGTGTATACATCTTTCTCTGTTCTACAGCAAGGGGTTGGATTGGATGGCCCTGTGGCCTCTTTCAAGTCTGTGATTCTAAGAACTGAGCAACTATGACCTCTTCTCCTCCTGAATCTATGCAGTAATTCAATCAGCTGTTGCTAATCCACTAGAGCAAGCTTTACAATTGCTACAAACTAATCAAGTCCTGTTTTCTTATTTTTCTGTGAATGTAGTTATAAAAGAAAGAATAGGAAAGCAATGGTACAATCTCAATTGTATAATCCCAAGCGATAGAACGTTTTTTGAATAAAGTATACTTATTCAGAGATGGTAATTAAGAAAAATGGCAAGGAAGAAAGTGTTCAAAGGTAATATAGAGTATGAGAAGGCATCCATAGGACAGGGAATATATAAACGTTCATGGAACTGACATGGAAAAGTAGCCCTGATGTTAATACATGTACAGAATACACTGTATATTAAGATGTAATTGCTTTTCACGTGAGAATATTCTCACGAGGAAGAACAGTCACTTTAAACTTCAAATACTGTAAATCTAATATGCGTTTTATTCTAACATTATAGGCCACTTAAATAACGGTGCTTAGAATTATGAAGTTATGTTCCTTGATTGCCTAGTGTAGTATAATGGTTTGAATGTTGGACTCCAGGAGACCAGGAACTGAATTCTATTCATTCATAAAAACATACTACTGACCCTGGTCTCCTGGAGTTCAGTTTCAACATTCAAACCACTACATCACTATGATTTAAGTGACTTGCAATCCTATGGTCACCATATACTGGAGTAAACCTGAAGTCACAAAATAACAGTAGTATAGTTAATATAGTCCACAAAACACTTAATGGCAGTCAGAGCTCAGCGAATAGCAGATGGCAAAGCAAAAGAGGAGGAGTACAAACAACTTTGCAACGGAATTCGAAACAGGCGGACTATGATGAATATCGGATTACGCATTTAAGAGAGGCTGCAGGGAACAAGAAAAGTCTTTAAAAAGAGGAAGAGCAGCTGCAAATGAAGAAAAAGCTACAAATTGCACTAAAATGAAAATGGAATAAACTGCAAATGAAACAGATACGCAAAGACTTCTATAACAACTTATACGATTCCAAAGTGCAGGTAGTCGAAGTCAAACCACATGCTAAAATGGAAGAAATTCCAATAGTATTATTGAGTGAGGAGGTAGATGTGGCCATACATAAAATGCAGCCAGATAAATGCCCAGGAAAGGACAAAATATGAACAAAACACCTAAAGGTGGAAGGTTATAATCTTCAAAAGGCAATCGTAGAACATTTTACGCAATACTTGCCAAGAACCATCTAACCTAAAGATTGGACAACGCCTGAAACCATACTTCTAATGAAGAAAGGACACACAGAAAACCTTAGCAACTATCGCCTTATTACACCCCTCTCTCAACTATATAAACTATTCACAAAGATCCTGCTACAAAGAATATCTCAAGATGTGGAAATCAATAGAGAACAAGTGGGCTTCAGATGTGGCTACTCCACCCTCAATCATGTCCATAAAGTCAAACAGCTACTGGAAAAAAGCAGAGAATGTTGACTTCTAGTTTTTCTTGCTTTTATTACCTAAAAGCCTTCGACTCAATTGAGATAAATGCTATCCTTAACACTTTGCACCAAGCCAGTATAAGTCCAGCGTATGCGAACATCATAAAAAGCATAAATACAGGGTGCACAACAGATAGTAAATTGTTGTCAGAAGTGTGTCATATCAGTATAAACAAAGGAGTGCGTCATAGAATCACAGAGTTGGAAGAAGCCACACGGGCCATCCAATCTAATCCCATGCCACATAAGAAAAATACTATAAAAGCACCCCCAACGGATGGTCATCTAGCCTCTGTTTAAAAGCTTCCAAAGAAGGAGCCTCCAGCACACTCTGAGGCAGTGAGTTCCACTTTTGAACAGCTCTTATGGTCAGGATGTTCTTCTTAATTTTCAGGTGGAATATCTTTTCCTGTAATTTGAACCTACTAGTCCTAGTCTCTAGGACCAAAAAAGAAGCCTCCCCCTCTTCTTTATGACATCCTTTCAATTGTTTAAACATGGCTATCATTTCTCCTCTCAACCTTCTCTTCTGCAGGCTAAACATTCCCAGCACTTTAAGCTGCTCCTCATAGGGCATGCCTCCAGACCTTTGATCATTTTAGTTGCCTTCCTCTGGACACATTTCAGCTTTTCAATATTTCTCTAGAATTGTGGTGCTCAGAATTGGACTCAGTATAATAATAGTAAAACAACAACAACAACTTCTTTATTGATATATCAGCTTATCTCCCCAAAGGGACTCAGGGCAGTTTCCAACTAAATCTTCAAACATTCAATGCCTGAAAACACTAACAAGAGAAATAAACAACCCCTTCAATCCCAAAAGAAAATGTACAATTATAACAAAATTAAAATTATAACAGATAAACAGAAATTAAGTAATAACATAACCAATCAACAGTATTAGGAGAGATCTGACCAAAGCAGAATATAGACGCACCATTACTTTCGTTTACCTAATATACTCCTTTTGATACTGCCCAAAATCCCATTGGCTTTTTTTTTAGCATTTCCATCATACTGTTGGCTCATGTTAAACTTGTTGTCACTAAGATTCCAAGATCTTTTTCACATGTACTATTGTCAAGCCAAGTATCACCCTTCCTGTATCTTTGCATTTCATTTTTCCTGCCTAAGTGTAGTATCCTAAATTTCTGTTAATGTCATATTGGAGTCTGATCCTGTCTTCTGGAGTATTAGGTATTCCTCTCAATTTGGTGTCATCTGCAAACTTGATAAGCATGTCCTCTAAACCTTCATGCAAGTTATTAATAAAGGTGTTGAACAGCACTGAATCCTGCGGCACTCCACTAGTCACTTCTAGGATTTTTTTTATCGTGTAAAAAGCAAATTGAGAATATACTGCAAGTCACTTGTGGAGGCAAGTTGCTTGTGGAGGCAAGTCGCTTTCCAGGATGAAGAGCACCCTTTGGGTTTGGTTTCTTAAACAATTACAAATCCACCTAACAGGTTGAATTACTCAGGTTGAACAATGATTTCCTTTTGGGAAAAGACTGAGGCAAAGAAGGTGTTGAGTTGGTCTAATTTAGAGTAGACCTGTAGACCTGAGAAGAAGGAATAAAGTTTCTTGATCACATGCTGCTTGCCTACTGGACTTGTCCTATGAGCTGTCAGTTGCTTTTAACTGACAAAATATAATACTAAGAATTTTATATATTTCTCTGAAAGCAGTTTCTATATTTAGGATATTAAACAAATGTAACAAGGGATAGCTTTTGGATAGATTTGTTGTAAGCTTCATGCCCTTCTTACAACACGCATTTAACATACCAAAGTTGCTGGTGAGAAACTATACTTTTTAGTTAATTTCATCAGTGAAAAAAAGCTTGTAATCATGGAACCTTAAGATCAGCTTGCTGACTTCTAATGAAGGGGAGTGCGCACAGCAATTTAAAATTAGAATAGACAAGCTAACCTATTCTCACCTTTTATTGAGACCTATTTTAATATTTCAAATATACACTACCCAAATTTGTATACTCTTTAACAGTAGTTAATCTTCAATTAAAATACCTAGAGCAGAAACTAAGATAACTGGTTTAAAAGGTAAAAGCTTATTGACAAGAAAAAAGTATTCTTCATATTGCCTTTTTTAATTCTGCATATTAAAAATTTCATTTTTATGACTTAAAAAAGTCTTCAGGAATAATGAAGGCTAACAAAAGAGTGAAGAGTAGTAATTTAAAAAGCTCCATATGTAGCATCCTGATTACTGTATCAGTCCCATTTCCATAACGAAGGGAGAAGTCACTGAACTGCTACTCACCCTTTCTAGTGACAAGAAAAGGGCAAAAAGGACAGGATGTTTTCAAAGTGACACTCTTCAAGCTCTAGCAAAAGGAGTCCTTGTCACCTTCTGCAGAGTTACCAGTGTGTGTGTTGATGTCTGGCACTTTCCTGAAACAGAGCAAAGCCCCCAGCTCTGGTGGTCCCTGCACATGCACTTAATTTCAAAGCAGTCAGGTTCAAAAGTTTATCCTCACTTTTTGACCTCAAAATGTTTAGGATGTGGATGTGCATTTGAAAGCACACAACATGCCACACAAGTTGAGGAAACGAAGTCCCAGGATGGGAAGTTGGGGTGCAAAGGAAATTTGTATACCAGGAAGCAAATAGGACATACTCTCATATTTACAAGAGATATAATAGACATATGTGACACATACTACTAGACCATGTGTCTGGCAAGTATACATACTGAAAGACAGTGTTGCTAAACTGAGCAAGATGCTATACTTGTATTCATTTTGTTCAGCCCCCCTCCCCTAAAAAGGCCCCACTATGTTTGAAGATCAAGTAAATCTCACATCAATTATTGAATTTGACAACCAAGAGAAGAAGATGTTGAAAAGACTAATATCATCATGGTAACTTCTCTTTGAACCAGGATATACATTTCCAATATTGATATAAGAACAGTAGATTTAGATCACAATATGGGCATGAATCTTACAATGCATTGTTAATGGAAATGCAACTGAGCAGGGAGCAAGTGGTTTCTGAACTATCCAAAAAGCCTGAATTCAGAACACCACTCATTTCTCCTTTCAAATGAATTATTCTTAATACAATGTCCATGTCCATTCCAACAAGACTTATATTGATCGAGGTCTTGTGACAATTCTATTGATTGCTGGACTCCCTTCACAATTAATAAACTGATTCCTTTGCTTAATTTCTTTTAGATCTTACAAAAAGGTAACGGTAGAAAAGGGATAATACCATGTGCAATGTGGAAGAAAAATAACTGCGAACACACCCAGAGTTATCGCTAATTTACCTACAGCAAAGCATTTCTTATCTTGTTTTTACATATTAGTCATACCATAAGCTGTTAGAAGCACGGAAATTCAAATCTGAGCAGCTCAAGTCTCTTACACTACAGAGAGAGCATGGAACTTTGAAAAGACAGAACAATTAACATGCCAGAAATTACTACCTTGTACTTGTAGATGTTTAAGATTTATACACCATTGGATTAACAGTTGTTTGTGGGGGGGGGGGGGGAGCTATGAAAGAGAATTGTAATAAAAGTAATGGCTGGAATTCCCTTAAGAATTTATATCTGCGTAAGTGAACTAGCGTCTGCAGGAAATAGAACTAAGCTGTTTGAAATGCCTCATATTCAGCAAAGGGCTGCTATTACCTTACTACATAAGGAAGGCAGAAAGGTACACGGGGACACCGACTTGGGAGTGACATCATGCATCAATAGAGCTGTATGAGCATAGGGGCACACTTGCCACTGTCCCATTATGCACCTTCGCAATTTATGAACACAGTTCCTTGTCACCTCTTCTACAAAACTATGTGTTAAGTTCTGAATCTTGATCTGGCTTTATCACTTTATCCTTTAAGGATATGTTACATTTTACCAATTGCGTTATTGCTGATGAATTTTTATTTTGTGCTAGAAGCCTCTATCAAAACCTTGTGTTATACAGAAGTTGTAAAGAAATAAAACATAATAAAACCATGCTGTTACCATTAAAAAATCAAAACATTAAATAAACATGTGGGTTTTTTTGTATGTCAGAAGCATTTCAATCATGTTCACAGTGATGTTTTAATGTCTCAGATATAAAATAAAAGAGAAAACGACTTTGGATACAGAATACAAACTGAACAAAACAAACAGACATTATACACACAGACAAAATGGTACACAAAGAAAAGTTGTTTAACAAAACAGCCTATACATCAGCAACTGAAGAAATGGGAATTAACACACTAGGTAGTGCCCCAGGGAGAGTATTCAGCACAAAGACACTACAGAAGAGAAAGAAGTCTATGAAGACCAGACTATTTGGCTGATTTCAAAAAATGCAAGTCTCATACTTCAGAAGTCTGGGCTGTACAAAAGGAAGTTACTGATCACAATGATTGTGCAAGAACTTTCTAAATGAATACATTTTACTGTATGATTCTGCCTGCACTACAAATGAGTTCTGAAAGGTTTGCTGTTGCTGTATTGCCATCTGCAAACTGAGAAATTACAGTTACTGAATATTAAAGAATTGAATACAATGCAAACAGTCCTACTTCAAAGGAGGAATGGGGAAAATGTGGCGCACTAAGACATTATTTGAGGTCTTTGGGGTCTCCCAAGCACCCCTCTATTTTTTCTGGAATTTTTCAAACCTCAAAATGGCATGCATTTTGGTTAAGGTATGTAGCGTGTAAATGCAGCATGGAACATGGATGGACCTGCCCTGAAACTATTAGATCAGCAAAAGCCGAGCTACAATGTTTTTCAGAAAGACCTTAGTAAGGCTGTCAATTTGAGATACAATATGCCCAGTATTAAGAATTGACATTTGCAAAATATTTTGAGACATCCACATGACTCAAACAATGGATGGGGCACGTACAGGCAACTACTGTCATCTGCCTAAAAGAGAATAACAACAAACACTTTTAACTCCGTTATTTTTCTCCGTTTATTATCATAAACTGCTTATTATGGAGAACATTACTGAACAGTTTTCTTTCCTGTGTAATAAAACTCATCTGTAAAGTACCCTTCACAGAGCCTTCTACTCTGAGGAGGCATGCTGTTCTCACTGTATAGTAAAATAAAACTTATCAGAAAAACAAAGCGTTTCTCTCTGATGCTTTTTTGATGTTGGTGCTGTTTAAAATAAAGATGGGTCACATCTCTGGTGACAGTGCTTAATTTCTGGATTTGACAGAATTTTACAGAAACATTTTCTTGGCGTGGGATTTGAAAAGTTTAATGCTACATCAAATATACTTTTGTTAAGTGCTGTCAAACATGAACATAGCTTAAGGTCATAACAAATTTGTACGTCAAATCACAGGCAACTTCTGCAGCTCCTGCCTTCTTTGTGAGGCCTCCATGCCTCTGATACAGAAGGCCAATTATGTCAGAGCAAGATGTGAACAACGTTCTCTTCCCTAGAGCCATTCTTGTTCATTGATTTTCTTCTGCTTGGATGAAGCCTCAAAATGTGCTTCCAGAGCATAGACTCCTTTTTACAGTTCTTACACTCCCACAACAAAATGGCTCATGATTAACACCGACCCCAACACCCAAAACCCACCACACCAAGAGACTTGTAATTATGATAGCGGTCTCATATATTAGTTTTCAATACAGTCCAATTTTAGGTACAGAACATAAGAATATAAAGATAAATTCTTCTATCTTAAAGTTCTATAGAACTATATAATAGGTATGTCCAAAAAATCGTTTTGAATCTTATATCGGAATTATATCGGATTGTTCTTGCTTTTTGAGACGCATTTCGAGATGTTGTCTCACAGCGCAACCGGCAATGTAATTTGAACCATCATTGGCCCATTCTCTAATTGCCTCTTAATGTTTCGTTAATTTTTTCCACAATTTTTTTAAAATATATTTTTAAAATATTTTTTAAAATTTTTTTGTTACTGCAACCTATCTTGAATAGGAGCTTAGCGCAGCCTAACTTGGCTGCCACTCCCCAACATGGCTGCCACTCCCCGGACAATCAGAAGCTTCCATGATGGATGCAAAGGTGGGGGCTAGGGTCCTCTGCGTCCATGTGGAAGATTGGCATAAAAGCCCGTTGCGAAGTCCAGGTGAACCATTCTGGGATGGGGTTTGCGCGGAGAGGGTGGTGGTCTGGAAGCGGAGAGCAAGTAAGCCTGTCTTAAGGGAGAGAGGGAAAAGGGGTCTGGTCTGGTCTGGTTTGGAGAAAGGGTTAGGCTTTTGTTGCTGGTTCCTTCTCTTGTGAGTGACTGAGTATGTTAATTTTGGGTAGCGCTCAGCTATAGAGCTGTGAATTCCAGGGGGTTTTTTTCCATATTAAAAAAATTATCTAGCTTTCAATTTCGTTAAGAATAGTTCTTGCTGGATCACAGCATACCTTTGTTGCAGAATCAGTAGTCTATTTCATTAAGAAGGCATTGCCTTTGAGGCTTGTGGCATCACATAGCCAAACATCGTTGATTTCCAGAGTTCTTGCTTACAAATATAGCAAGGGAATTTATAGTTTTCAAGGTATCTTTGCACTCTGGTCACAGCTCCATTTCTAATTGAAGGCAAGGCATTGCCTTTGAGGCTTGTGGCATCACATAGCCAAACAACATTGATTTCCAGTGTCCTTCTTGCTTAAAAATATAACAAAGGAATTTCTAGTTTTCAAAGTATCTGTGAACTCCTTGCCAGGGCATTGGCCAGCTTGCTCATTGGTACATTACCAAAGGAAGGCAAGGCATTGCCTTTGAGGCTTGTGGGATCACATAGCAAGACACACCATTGATTTCCAGTGTCCTTGATTAAAAATATAACAAGGGAATTTCTAGTTTTCAAAGTTTCTTTGCACACCTTGCCAGAGCATTGGCCTGGTTGGTCACTGGTACATTAACAAAGGAAGGCATTGAGTTTGGGGCTTGTGGGAGCACATAGCAAGATATAGCATTGAATTCCAGTGTCCTTTTTCCTAAAAAAATATTACAAAGGGAATCTCTAGTTTCCAAAGTTCCTTTGCACACAGTGCCTGAGCATTGCCTGGCTTGGTCACAGGTACATTTCCTAATGAAGGCATTGGGTTTGGGGCTTCTGGGAGCGCATAGCAAGACATAGCATTGATTTCCAGTGTCCTTTTTCCTTAAAAATATTACAAAGGGAAAATCAGACACAGAAACAAAGTTACACAAGTAGAAGAAGGACTTTCACATTGAAAAAAACACAATTGAACAGGAAATAAAACTTTGAAACCAGGAACAGGTTTCTTCAATTATTAAAAAATAGTTTATTATAAAAGCTATGAAAATTTGCCAAAAATAGGAGGATACAGGAAACGTTCTGCAATTTGGTGAGCTAGGAGGGTTGAATGTGTTCTACCACTGTACCAAATTTGATCAGGATAGCTCAAGAAATGAGGGCGGGAGAGCCCTGTAAAAGTCCCCCCTGGGTGCTTTTTTTGGCAATTGCGCATGTGCGTCTGCCATTTTAGAAACATTTAGAAACATTACGAATTTTTGGAAATATCTGAAATTTTTGAGGGAAAAAAATCAGAAATAATTTCTATATCGAAGCGCCGGCACCCCCTACTTTAGAAACAAGAACTGAAACATTTTTTTCATCGATCGGACATGCCTACTATATAATATTAAACTACAAAATCCATAGAATATTAAACTACAAAATCCATGGCCACATCTAGCACTTTTATGATACTTTAGAAAACGTAATACTAATAACAGGTGTTGGCCTTTATTCAAACTTAAATAATGATACACAAACTTGAATTTATTAACTTGGACAAATGGATTTACCTATTAATACTTCTTTTTATATGTAAACAAATTAAAACCCATTGCCCTTCTTTACATTCTTACTAACTAGAATGGTATTAACATGGACATAAATATATGTTTATGATCATCTTTTATCATCTCTGTGCATAACACAGTTTTAGTTAATACTAGATCAGTGATTATACCCATTACTATCATCTTATTGACAATTCCAAACAGTAAATTATTAACATGAGATATACGATTAAAATGATAGATAGAATGGAAGACTATAATTAAATATGATATATTGAAAGAATGGATGCATTCCAAAAATTTGTGTAAAATGGCATAAACATATTTCACACAATTACCAAAAACTGTGTAAATTGAGAAGGGAAATAAATGGTGCCCACATATCCTAAATATGATTTTAACAATGAGAGGAGGAATGATTAATAAAGAGAATGTTCTTTAAAACTGACACACTTAATAATAATAATTTAAAAAAACTTTATTTATACCCCACCACCATCTCCCCGCAGGGACTCGGGGCGGCTTACATAGGGCAGCAGCCCAAACAACATAACGACAAAATATAAGCAACATAATACAAATCACAATATATAAAAGATAAAACAGTAATACAATATATCAATTAAAACAACAATACAGGATAAAAAATTGCATTTAAAACACATAAATGGTAAGACCGTAATAAATACAGGATAGATTATTTAAAAACCCTCTGGGGCTGATTAATTAATGATACTCCACCATTATCACAGTTCAGTCACAAAAATGGAGCTTCCTTTGAAATGCTGGTCAAGTAGTCTATGTCGCCTGCATATTTAAAAAAGAGTATCTTCCAGGACTAGGCTTGGATGAAGGCTCAAATCATTACTCAGGCATGAAGGACACTGAATGACCTCAGACCAATTCCTCAAACCAACATATATGTGTATTTATGTGCCCTTAAGTCATCTGTCAGCCCATGAATTTCATAGGGTTTTCTTTGGCAAAGCATACTAAGAGGTTGTGTGTTTTCCGGGCTGTATGGCCATGTTCCAGAAATATTCTCTCTTTGGAAAGAACATGACCATACAGCCCGGAAAACACACAACAACCCTGTGATTCCAGCCATGAAAGCCTCTGACAACACAATACTAGAAGGTGATTTCTGCCACCTCCTTCCTTTGGTATCTGGTCCAAGTACTAACCAGACCTTGTGTTGCTTCCAAGATCAGATGGGATCTGATGCTTTAGGATATTCAGGCCCTAAATAACATACTTCACATAATAGTTAGAAGCTAAGATACTCAGTTGAGCTCCTTGGAAGACACACAGGACATAACTGCAACAAATAAACTAGGATTGAGTAGAAACAGCCTTTGAAATTATTTTATCCTGTTTGTAGATAGCAAAAGCTGTGTGTGTTGGGGGCACATTCCTTCTTTTAACAACACCATATGACCCTCATATCTGTGGGACCAGTATTTGCGGTTCCATGAAAGGGAATTAATTCCTAAAGTAATATAATATATTTTGATCCTCCTATTTATGGACTTAAGATCCATTTGGTTGTTTTAATTTTTTCTTCATTATACCCATTCTCAGAAATAAAAAAGATTGTGGTGAATCTTATGTGCTGGAATCCTTTGTGCGACCTTATCCCATAATGCTTGTAGGTAAAGGTAAAGGTTTTCCCCTGATGTTAAGTCCAGTCATGTCTGACTCTGGGGGTTGGTGCTCATCTCCATTTCTAAGCCGAAGAGCCGGCGTTGTCCGTAGACACCTCCAAAGTCATGTGGCCAGAATGACTGCATGGAGCGCTGTTACCTTCCCGCCGGGAACTCATGTTGGCATGTTTTCAAACTGCTAGGTTGGCAGGAGCTGGAGCTAACAGCGGCCGCTCACGCTGCTCCCGGGGATTGAACCTGGGACCTTTCGGTCTCCAGCTCAGTGCTTTAACGCACTTTGCCACCGGGGCTCGCCACTGTGCTTGTACCACAGACAAATGAAGATTATTTCATTTTGGAATTTGCAAAAATTGGTTTGTGATCAACATAGAAACTGTTATCACCCTTCCAAAAAATTAAGAGATTCTTATATCAGGTTTGGGAGTAAAATTACTTGGAATCAATATCATTTTGTTTTAATATTCTTAGGGTAAATAGGCTGTGGTAAAGATGTATAGTTCTGAAAATTTAAAAAATTAAATATTTTTGGTTAATTTAAATTAAGGAAAAAAAGAACCAAAACATTAAAGCATCTATTCAATTTTAAATTCTAAAACACACCCATAAAGTCAGAAATATTCATCTGGAAGGGTAGCAGCCTAATAAAAGTTTTATGACAGTTTTACAATTCATCTGTTAAGGAGCTAACCACTTAGGCACTTCCCTCCCTTCTAAAACCAACATGGCTAAAATGTTCTGTGTATTAAGCTCTGGAGCAGAATTTAGAAAAATGGAAATGCCCACACTTGGTACACAAATCCAAAATGGCCAACAATGAATACGGCAGGGTTGGGGTGACCTGACCCACGATTCTGGGAATTGTAGTTCACCCACTCCAAACTGAGAATACTTAACATTCAAATACAAATAATGCCCTTTTCAAATAACCTGGGAATTGCCGGGTCCCCAAGCTAGTTGTCTATAAATAGGATAAACCAGCATATTCCATAGTTCTGCAAACTTTCTTCTCACTTTCTATTTTCTGGCACTGACACTGGAGCCCCCATTAATGGGCTTTATAGTTCGTGCTCTTTGTCAGCTAGTCTAAAGTGCTGATATTTGAACTGCTGTGCCCTTTCCTTGGCTGCAGGTGGAAGGTTTATGAACATAGGTATTAAGATACGAAAAGGCTGTAATGCTAAGCATTTTTAAATTCAGCTTGGTTTCATCAAATTAGTTTCATTATTATTTTTGACATATATTGTTAGCTGTCTTGAACAAACAGAAAGTGAAGGTACACATCATTTAACTAAATATAGTAGACTGTTGGAAAAAGCTGTCCTTAGATTATTGGATCCAGTAGTGGCTTCTGTGGCATTTGCAGGGCTGAAATTATGCTGCATAGAAACGAGAAACTGTTAAAAACATGCTGCCTGTCAGGAAATCCTAACATGAAAAATCCTGGATAGATGAAAAATTTCATAGTTTGAAACTCATTTTGCACAAATCTTGCACACGTTTGTGTGTGCAGGAAACTGCTTTTCTACAGAGAAAAGGCATTGTTTTATTTTGTTCTGATCATATAAAATGTTCCCCTGATAATCATTCAGCATCTCTAATCTTGGTTTCAATTATTCTTTGATTTCCTCAGATCTTGTGGAGGAGAGTTTATGTTTTTGTTACCTTCTATTTTATTGCAGAGATCATTACATTCCTTCTTATTATCTCAGAAGTTACATTCAAAGGCCCTGACATTTTCTACTCTTGCTTTCTTCCTTACAAGTGTCTGAAGGGCCTCCATGATAGTTTCCTTTCCTTTTCGGCCTCTATGTCTCTCGACAATTTCCTTTTTTTTTCATACTACAGACAGTATCTTTTGGCATTCTTCCCTGGTCATGTTTCTGGTTTCAGCACATAATTCTTCTGTTCCTGCTCAATTAGATTTAGTAATGTAAATATGTTCTTTATATAGTCTTTAAATTCTACAAGGATGTACATCAGATTTTAGTAGTATGATTGGCTTAGCACATTTCTTTTGCATAACTTTAATATGGTATATTAGCAGTTCATGGCTTCTGCAATATAGCTCTCCAAAATGTAATTTCTATATTCAGCATCTACTGAAGTCCATGTACACAGTTGTTGAAAATAATTTCTATTTCATGGTTGGAGAGATAAACATTAAGAACATATTGTGTCATGGTCAGAAGATCTCACTGCTTTAGCTGCTCTGGAGCATGTGTTCTCATATCACCTAAACATAATATTCAGTAAAGATGAGGAAACTTTTTTAAACGGTCATAAATATTTGTTTGAAAAAGGAAAAAATATCTATTTTAAAACAAAAATGCAAAGCTAACAGTAATGTCTAGTTATATTATTGAGTTTCAACTTTCAGTGATATTGTGAAAAGAGGAACAACTCGGATCCTCTGAAAATGCCAGCCACAGATGCACGAGAAAAGTCAGGAGAAAATGCTGCTAGAACACGACCATACAGCTTGGAAACCACATCGCACCCCAACTTAGAACAATTTGCAAAGTCAAAAACACAAGATGGCTACGTTTTCCTGCTCATTCACTCACCCAATTTTGTTCAATACTCATATTATTAGAATTATCAAGGAAACTAAAACTTTAAATTCTGATTGGTCACAGCAAACTACTTTCAATGCTAAATTCTCTGCTCTCATTTTAAAATGATGACCAACCAGATTTCCATCACTTGCCAAGAAAGTATTCTTTTTAAAAAAAGGGGAGTTGGGTTGTTATTGATCTTCTATAGCATTCAAACATGTATTCAAATGAGAATAGTTCCTTTCTCTCAAAAACATGCTCCTCTTTGTAGAATTTTACTTTATTATGCAGTCATGTATCATAGCATGAACACAATTTCTTTTTCCTTGAAAGGAGCGAAGGAGCCTTCCAGTATAGAGATGCAGCCAGAATCATGTGTAGTGGTTTGCAGACAAGACAGATGCTTTCCATCAATGAAGCTGTGTTTGCATTAAACAACAGATATTTTTAACATATTGTGTTACACCATCCATCTCTGTGAACTGCCCATCTTGTAAAATTATTTTAATTAGCTTATTTTCTTTCCACTATCTCCACAATCTACAATTATTTATAGTATTATTGTCTTAGTTTCTCTCTAGACTTAGCTATTAACATTGTTGCAACAGTTCCTAGACAAGAAGGTTTATTTGATTTATTGTTTAATAACTAGCCTGAAATGCTTCAATGGGAATTGTTCCTTTCATATACATTCCTCCCTTCACATTCCCCCAAATATTCGGGGCACTGCTTTGTCTAGAAAACAAGACTGACTTCTCTATTCAATGGCAAATCTTGCCCTGCCCCTGCCACTTATTTCCGGGGAAGCACAGTAGTATAACCTCTGAATACTGCTGGATTAAATTTCAGCATAATGTTCTCAAGAATCTAAGCAACATCACTAAAGTGCATGAGGAGGGTAAAATGCCAGCCACCAAGATGGATGGTTTGTTTTTATTTTTACAGAGATTTTCTGAACTTCATCTTTCACCTGGTGCTCTCCCCTTCATCTCTCTCTTTCCTCCTCCCTTCCTCAGCCACCTCCAAATGCCCATCTGTCAGTTTCATTTAGTAGAAACCTATAATTCCTGGCTAATGGAGGCACTTGGCTAAGGAAAGATAATCTCTCCGTGCTCGCTTCAGTTGCTTCATCCCTGTTATCATATTAATATTGATTAAATGCAAAGCACAACATTTAAGTGAGACCGCACACATTATTTAAAAGGGATAAAAGCATACAATGTTGGGCCTGAACACTAATCTGCATGAGAAAAACTATCTCCCTCAAAACTGACTGAGTCTGACTTCGGCAGTACATGCACAAGGCAGCTGGATAACCCAGCTGGACATTAGAGTGAACCACAGCAATCCTGCCACATTGCTTCAAGAAGACCCAGGGCTAAGAGGAGGCACTGGTTTGTGGAAGAGAGTTTATGTGATGTTGCCAAAGTTATGTGGCCGAGCCCTTGAAAACTGGCTCAAGCTGGCATGTGTTTTAGCTGAATGTATTCATGACACTGACAACCTGTTTTAGAGGATTCTCTCACTTTACTATGATCCCTCCCATGTGCAAGTAACAACATTTAAGAAATTACAGTAGGAGTTTTGAAATAAAACTCAAGAGAGAGAAGGGGGAGAGAGGGGGAGAGAGGGAAGGGGAGGGGGAGGGGGAGGAGAGTGATCGAACTTTTGAAAATCCCTTTTGGAGTTTCATCATTCACATAAATATATAATATTTACATATATAACATGAATTTATGAGGTGTAGCCAACATTTCAGTGAGGCAATGTCACTCTGATGGTATGAGCATTGAACTAAGCCTCAGTCATGGAAATGGGTGCAATATGGCAAGTGTACATTGCTTGTCTCCTGAAGTGACACTAGCTGGAGCAGTGAGATGACTGGAGAAGGGAAGAAGGAAAGGAGGGCCCGTTTCTTCTCTTTTCACCTCCTGCATTGCTCTGGCACCCCAGCAGACGTCATAGGAAAGTCATAGGGAGGAGGGAGAAAGCTTATTTTCTGCTGCCCTGGAGACTAGGATGCGGAACAATGGCTTCAAACTACAGGAAAGGAGATTCCACCTGAACATTAGGAAGAACTTCCTAACTGGGTTGTTGTATGTTTTCCGGGCTGTATGGCCATGTTCCAGAAGTATTCTCCCCTAACGTTTCGCCCACATCTATGACAGGCATCCTCGGAGATTGTGAGGTTACCTCATGTCAGGAGAGAATACTTCTGGAACATGGCCATACAGCCCGGAAAACATACAACAACCCTGTGATCCCAGCCATGAAAGCCTTCGACAACACAACTTCCTAACTGTGAAAACTGTTCGGCACTGGAACTCTCTTCCCCGGAGTGTGGTTGAGGCTCCTTCCTTGGAGGCTTTTAAGCAGAGGCTGGATGGCCATCTGTCAGGGGTGCTTTGAATGTCATTTTCCTGCTTCTTCGCAGTGGGTTGGACTGGATGGCCCGTGAGGTCTCTTCCAACTCTAGGACTCTATTATTCTACTCCAGGCAATGAGTGACCGACACTAGCCATGTTGCACCCGCTGGCTGCTGCAATGATGATAACAAGACAGGGATGGTAAGAGTGGCTGTCCAGCAGCTCCAAATTATATGTACAGCATAAGCCATAATCCTGAACCACTTCTTAAATGAATTAGTGTGCTACATATTATTTTAAAAACTTCATGGAACAATAATGAATTGATATATAAAGAAGCATTTCCCATTCAGATGGATCTTAAAGGTATATTTGCACCAGGTCTCATGACACATTTCATGTATGATTGCAATAGGACTTGGAAAGTGCTGGAACCCAAGTGGTGGGACTAGATAAGGCCAAAACATTTATTACAAACAGCATTCAAACAACGAGGGAAAATGCTCAGATGATAATATTAGTAGGCCATATGATATCAACTGCCCTTAGCTGGAAAGCCATTAGTAACAAGTTATGACATCAAATGAGAATATCACAGGTTGATCCTGTCAACCTCAAATGTAAGAGGTGAACTTTATAAATCTTTAATTGCCAGGAAAATGTAGGCACTCAGAATACCCAAGAGTCAGAATGGGATATAATCTAACTCCTTAATCCTTCAATTCTTAACACACACCCTTGCCTGAAGGCAATGACCATCCTCCTACTGACCATCACCAGACTCCCAGAATAATTAAGTCTACTCTTCTCCTTCATCACCTTGAAAACAATTCACTTACTTCCTTCTGAGGTTTCAGGGATGGCTTTTTTACCCCAATACTGAATTTGCACATTGGTATCCATACAG
Organism: Anolis carolinensis; assembly: GCF_035594765.1. Lineage (NCBI taxonomy): Eukaryota > Metazoa > Chordata > Lepidosauria > Squamata > Anolidae > Anolis > Anolis carolinensis. Next base: position 64,848,221 of record NC_085842.1, on the reverse strand, counting down.
TCATATATTTATAGTTACTTTAATAAAATGTGATGACATGTGCTCCAAAAACTCGGAGATATGATAGCACACACACCAGGTTTTTAACTCCTTTTTGTGGGCAAATGTATAATTTATATGACTTTATTTATATATATTTTAAAGGGACTGTTGTATGATAAAAGGGACATACTAGCCAGGTTAATTTTTTTTTTTTGAATAGGACTACCATGCACAAAATCTATACATGATGGGGAAAAACCCAACATCAAGTACAAACAGCAACAAATCACAGACTGCAGTTTTTACTGCCTTCTCTTGGCAAACAACAGCAGCGATAGATCATATGGAATGCTGGTAGTCTTTACATTTACTGAAGAAAGTTTTTCTTAGATTCCTGAAAAGCTATATGTTGTATCTTCAAGTCACCTGTCAACTTATGGCAACCTCAAGAGTTTCATAAGATTTTCATAGGCAAGGAATACTCCTTCCTCAATCTAGTCCAGTTCCTTCCTCAATCTAACGTATAATATTATTTTATTGTTTAATGTTTTAATGGCACAAATGTTTGTTTTATTTTAATATTTATATTTTAGTGCACTTTTTAATATTTATTGTTAGCTGCCTTGAGTCCCTGTATTAGAAGAAAGGCAGGATAAAAATGAGATAAAATAGACAAATAACATATACCAAAGCTCCTGGTATTCATTGGCGCCCTTTCATTCAAGTACTAACTAGATAACCAGTTGAGAAAAAAAAACCCTAAGAAACAACATTCAAACAATGCTCAGTAGTGTGGAACATATATGGTCAACATATTTTTTGTACACACAAGCACAGAGGAAAACAAATTTTATATTTTGTAAATAATATTTATTTACAAAATATAAATATCTCTTTGCATTATGTATCAAACTACTACTAGAAAAGGAAGTCACTACAAATAAACATATATTGTTATTTACTTTGTATGTTGAGAAGAAAAGCACTGCTAACATACTTATGACTCAATATATATAGGAACAAAATAACAACAGAAGCTGGTGGAATCTACCTCAGGTTAAATTAGTGATAGTCCAACTTCAAAATGGAGTATGTTACTATATTATGACCCTCTCTATGATCATTTTAACTTGAGCCAACCAACTCAAGTAAGTCAGTTCTCTAAGTTCATTGGATTTCCTCTATCATTGCCTCATGACCAAACAATGCATACCCAAAATAATTAAACATATATTTTAAAAATCAATATCTTTTCTCTTTTAGCACACAAAGTCCTCTAGCAGCATCTAATAATACATTATTCTGATTTATTCAAATTATTTGATGTCATTATTTTGACATTTGCTGTGCTGCCCTTTAGTGAAAATTCTTTGGATGGCATATAATAAAATAAAATAATAGTGGCTATATGGAGGTCCACAGAGTTAGTATAGTGTAATGGCTTGAGTGTTGAACTAAGTGTTGTAGCCCAGCCGTCAGGATCAGGCCCTCCACAGGAGATGGAGGTTGACTCAGAGGCTGAATCGGATGATGAGCCTCTGCAGGACTGGGATCCAAGCCCAGTGACCTTGCAGCTGCCTGTTGTTGAACCTTCAGAAAAACAGTTAATTGGGGAACATTCCAATGATCACCCAAGTTTGGATTCATCAGATGGAGAGGCAGCTGGAGAGAATACATTCTTTGACCGCAGACAATCTATCTCACAAGAAATGAGTGAAAGAGAATGTCTAAGGCACAGCAGACGCTTAGCTCTCAAACACTGTTGAGCCAGCTTTCCCTTGTGAAATGGGAGATGCCTGGATTCTCAGGGCAGGTAGCCTTGAGAATCCCTTAAAGGGACCTCTCTCCTGGATTTCCTTGCTTTCCTTGAGAGAAGCATCTCCATTCCAGTCCCTGTTTCTTGCCTTGTTTCCCGAACTGTTTCTCAAGATACCTGGAGAGAGAGTTTGAGCCTGCTGATTCTCGAGTAGACCTTGCCTTGTTGCTCCTGTTTCTTGTTACTCCTAGTGGATGTTTTCCATGCGGATTACAATTGTTGAAATTGCTACTTCTTTTTTGGATCTCTGCAACCTCGGATTACTTGCTGTCTTTGACTCTTTGTGTGGAACTATCGAGTTCTGTCTGTGGATTATAACTTTCAAAGACTTTGTTGGACTATAATTGCACAGTCAAGTACAGTAGAGTCTCACTTATCCAACACTCACTTATCCAACGTTCTGGATTATCCAACGCATTTTTGAAGTCAATGTTTCCAATACATCATGATATTTTGATGCTAAATTCATAAATACAGTCATTACTACATAGCATTACTGCATATTGAACTACTTTTTCTGTCAAATCTGTTGTATAACATGATGTTTTGGTGCTTAATTTGTAAAATCATAATCTAATTTGATGTTTAATAGGTTTTTTCTTAATCTCTCCTTATTATCCAACATATTCGCTTATCCAACGTTCTGCCGGCCCATTTACGTTGGATAAGCGAGACTCTACTGTACCTTTTATTATAGACTATATACTTCAGAGACTTTTTAATATTTGTTTACATATATGTATATAATCTTCAATAAACTGCTTTCCTTTTGATACTGGCTCAAGTGTGGTTTTCAGAGTGCTCTCGTAGCCCTAGGGTGCAACTCTAAGTCTCACTCTCTTCGCCTAAGAGTAAGGCAATGTCAAGCTCCCAGGACCAAATTTTACCAAGAAAACCTCATGGTAGGTTCACCTTAGGGTTTCCAGAAATTGAAAGTGACTTCAAGGCACATAACAGTAAGGAGATACAATAATAATAATAATAATAATAATAATAATAATAATAATAATAATAATAATAACAATAATAATTTATTTATAATCCGCCTCCATTTCCCTGAGGGGACTCGGAGCGGTTCACATGGGGACTGAGTCCAAGAATCAACAGATAAAAACAGAACACAATAACAGCATATATAATTAAAACAATAAAATATACATTCATAAAATACAACATTCTGAAGAAAAGTGTAGCTGTTATAATTATTATTTCCAAAACAAATCGGAGGAGTTGTATATTATTGCAGTGAGCAGTAGAATTACAAAGTACCTAAAATGTGCTGGATTTTGTCAATTCTCAGACACTTTTTCCCTATATAAACATCTCTAAAAATTGGATGCATTTTAGAATTGTGGTTGGGTTTTTTAAATAAATAAATAAGACTTTTTCTGTTGGTTGTACTGAAATTAGTTTGTGTCTTACTATAGAAGGTGTCTTAGAATCAAATAAATAGGGTGTTAAAGAAAAAATAATAAAAATGTTGGAGAATTTAGGACAGTGGCTTCGTTGTCGTATGCTACTTTGCCAAAATATATGTACATTAAGCACATATACACCAAACCACCATTACTGTCATGTTCTACGTATGATTTCTGCAGCCTACATGGAGGAAAGTTTGTGGAGTAGCTGCTAGGCTGCAATGCTGTCAAGGCCACCACATTGTTGAAAATGTCCTTCCAACTAAAAGTGAATCAAAGAAAAGTTCAGATTCTGATATGTAAAGACATTTTTAAATGGGTACATCTACACTCTTATCTTCAGCGTCCGATTACTAGCCAGAAAACATCACATTTCAGTTTGTGTGGTGCCTTGCCTAAAGAAGAATACTAGGAGCTGGGAGTTACTCCATGGTTAAGAAGGTATCCCTGAGATGTCGAGAAGGCTAACCTGACCTTTTGAGATCCATATAAACAAGCAACTGAACATGGAAAGCATTGAACCAAGGGTCTGTTGTTTATTTAACCTCTGCACTATAAGAGACATCAATCCCTGCCTTATTAAAGAAATGCACACAATACCCGCCTGGCATGTCTGCTCAAATAGCTCTCTCATATTCACAGTTTCTCAGGGGGCGGAGGAAGTTCTGGAGGGGTCTGTTTCATAAATAAAATCCTTGTGCTTGCCGATAATTGTATTAAGACTGGCTCCAAAAGCTCCAATTAAAATCCTTTGGTGGGGAAGGACTGGAGAGCTCCATCCAAGATTGCTCACAGATAGGGCGCTTCTTATTATTCCATTCTGGCTCACCTCTACTTTCCTTACAAATGAAAAGAAGCAGAGAATCTGGAATAGGAAATCAAAAAGGTTTCCATCCTACTCCTCACAAACCAGGTCTACCATCAGATTTGAAGGTTTCCAATTCTTCTCAAGATACTTAACCTTTGTAGTATGAAAGGCCAGTATACAAAAGTAATCAATAAAAATCAGTATAGTTACAGAATATGATTTGGAGCATATTGACAGCTGTCAACAGTATGACTGCGTGTAATATTCAATACAAAAATTCCACAACACAAACTTTTCATTTTTCTGGCAATGACTTTTTAATTGATTCCATGAAATAAATATTGCTCTATAACTAGCAGAACAAATCTAAGGAGCAGCAGGGCACTATTTGGGGGTCACATAATGAAAGGGAATAGTGTGTGGGGTAAGATTCATAGGTATGTATAGATTCAAATATACTTACATGCCTACAGGAGACAAGTATTAACTGTGGGATACCACATACAAGCCGGGAATATTGTTACAAGAGAAAGAAACTTCTCTATTAGCTATGAAATTCCTGTTTGCTTTCAGAGGCTTAAGGACTTTACTCTTTCTTGCTAGCTTTATGGAGGCAATTCAACCATGTTACATGGTTAAAGAAATTCACTGAGCTGTTACCTACAAAAACCTGGTAAATGGAAAAAGCCTGAGAACAAAAAGCTTGCTTTATTAATAAGTGTACTTCATTATCTTGGACTTGTTCATGAGGGCTTTCCTTCAAGATAAGACAGGCTGAGTTGTTGCTGGGGGAAAATGTATTCATGGCAGCTGGGGACAGCATGTGCTGTCCCTAAAAGGAGAGGACTTTGTTTAGTGAAATCCCATTGCCTACCAAGACAAGGCAAAAAAAAAAAATCCCCAATGAATCCATACATGAAAAAACATTTTACAGTGAAGTTCAAAAAATGCAGGAAACTAGAGTAAGGTGCTGGAAACATAGTAAAAGTTTAATGGTGATCAATGACCATTCAAGCGGGCAGAATCAGAGTCACGATCTAAGGTTAGCTAGGTTCAATAACTACCTAGCAAGGATTACTTTCTCAGTGTCTGCCTATAGGAAGCTTATATTAGAGAAGTTAGGCTACCCTTTCTTTGTTGTCCTTTAGCTGGCAACCAATATTTATTTGGGCAGGCTTTCAACAACTGACTAGCTGTTGAATAAGGAGCTTTTAATATGTCAATGCATGCTTTTTTTACTGCAATTCTATTAATTGTTGCATTTTAGTATTAATAATTAAATCTTTGTTTAATATTGTAATTTCTGTATAATAAGGGTTGGCACAGTGCATTAAAGCGCTGAGCTGCTGAACTTGCGGGCCAAAAGGTGCCAGGTTCAAATCCCGGGAGCGGAATGAGCGCCCGCTGTTAGCCCCAGCAAACATGCAAATGTGAGTAGATCAATAGGTACTGCTCCGGCAGGAAGGTAACAGCACTCCATGCAATCATGCCGGCCACATGACCTTGGAAGTGTCTACGGACAACGCTGGCTCTTCGGCTCAGAAATTGAGATGAGCACCAACCCCCAGAGTCGGTCACGACTGGACTTAATGTCAGGGGAAAACCTTTACCTTTACCTACCCTTATCTGAAAAGCTTGAGACCAGAAGCATTTTGGATTTCAAATTTTGAAAAACCAATACCATATATGCACATAATAAGATTATCTTGGAGGTATGAAATTCATTTATGCTATATACACCCTATATACATAGCCCAAAGATAATTTCATACACAATGTTTTAAATAATGTTGTGCATGATACAAAGTTTGTATACATTGGACCATCAGAAAGTTGTAATGGCCATGTCAACAGGGGAATAAAACAGGGAGTACACATGGGTAAAGGGTATTTTAAGTGTTGAGCTGTATTCCCAAGGTTAGGTTTCCAAAAGAAAAATAATGGTGTGTTGCACATCAATGTCCCTTATCCTACATAAATATTTGAAATAAATCCTACTGATTTTGACAAAGGGTTAGGAATTATGCAGCCCTCCAAATATGCCTGGGATACAATGCCCAGAATTTCTCACTATTGGTTATGCTGGCTAGGGATGCTGGAATGTGCAATCCAATAACATCTGGAAGCTCATATAATTCCCACCCCTCATTTTAGTTGATATAATTTATTGATTTTGCAAGAATTAACAACTACTTCAAATAACAATGAGGAAAAATACTTTCAAACAAGCTAGATTTACAATTTGAGAAGGTAGAACCCTGTGCTGCTATGGCTGTGCACAACTATTCCATGCCACCATCATTTCTTTGTGAACTGTTCATTGACTATAAAGTGACGTGTTGTCAAAGGCTTTCATGGCTGGAATCACAGGGTTGTTGTGTGTTTTCCAGGCTGGCATCCTCAGAGATTGTGAGGTATGTACCTCACAACCTCTGAGGATGCCTGCCACAGATGTGGGCGAAATGTCAGGAGAGAACACTTTTGGAACATGGCCATACAGCCCAGAAAACACACAACAACCATACAAAGTGACAATTTCAAACTATCATGGTTTTCTCTCAGTAGCTGTACCTAGTACAAGAAGAGGTACTTTCATTAACTTTACTGGCAACTTTTACAGTAAAACATCAACTAGCAAAAAAACAGCATTTCCAGTAAAATTATATGCTGTCTTGATGTGCTGTCGAGAGCTGGTTTATTTTGAAAAACCACTCAGCACTGGTTGAATTCACTTTCTGGTTTTGGACTAGGCAAGGCCACTTTGCGGATCCTCACTGGGGTAAAAATGCAGTATAAATTGCTTTCAGAAATAAATAAAATATGTAGGCATACACTCAGTGGTTTGAATCCTACTGGTTAGTCTTCATTCAAGCAGACATCTTAAAACAATTGTTGAATAGTGAATAAAAACACCATTAAACAAAACCCCTTTGTTTCAATTGGTCTACTCTAGCTGGGAACTTGAAAAATCCTGAAGATTAAGCTACACTTCCTCCACTCCCCAAATGCAAGAAGTAATCAGTGATACACATTATTTAAATGCCTCCATCCTCGTGCTCTGAATGAAAGTCTAGGTCTAGGATGATTGTTAGATTGGCTCTAATCTCCCCCATTCCTTTCGGGGTTCCCACTGGGTTGTAGAACCTGAGACTTATCCAGAGTGTCTATTTCAGTAAATGGGTAAGAAAGGATGGGATAGCTGACACACAGAGAGGCAGGCATCTGACTGGATGTGATCTGCAAAACCTAGAAATTAAGAACAGAAGAACAAATGGACCACAGGTTAAAGCTATGGCTTTAACAATGGCTATATCCAGATGTCATACTAAAGTATTCCTTCAGCAAATATCAACAGGATATGTGGGTTTGCATGCACACTTACTTCTCCTCCCACATGGTTGGGAAAAGTTCAGAAACTTTTGCATGTGCTTGTGGTCAACCACGGGTTGTCATGTCAATCACACTATAGATGTGTTTAGTTTCAAAAAAAGCCAATTTCAAACAGTGTTTTCTGAAACTAGCTTATAATCATATTTAATGAAGTTAAAAGTTAAGTGGTTAAGTAAAAGTAGAAGTGAAAGCTTCTGGAAACTTTTACATCTGGCTGAACACAAGTTTAATATGCAAGTGCAACCAAAACCAGAGAACGGCATAACTGCATAAGGGTGGCACTGGTATACTAAAACAGAGTTTTAGTATGAACTTTAAAGATACACTATTTACTTGAATCTAATGCTCATCTTTATTGGCTAAATGACCTCGCCAAAATTAGGATGTGCATTAGAGTCACATTAGTGCTGAGCCAAAGCAAAAAGGAAAGTTGCTTCAGGGGCACCTACAGCTCATATTTAAGAGATTTCATCTCTAATTTAATTGCCATGGCTCAATGCTACACAACCCTGGGATTTGCAGTTTGGTGAGGCATCAGCATTCTTTGGCAGAGAAGGCTCAAGATTTCTTAAAACTACAGCCCTCATGAGTCCATAGCATTGAACCAAGGCAATTAAAATAGATTCACTCTACACCATACACACCCCAAGGTGTGTATGGTGGCATTGCTGAAAGCTTTGGGTATCCTAATATTTTTGTTTTTAAAGAAGGAATTCTAAGCAGGCAGCAATTTTAATGCACACCTTTGTTCTCCAAATTGCAAAGAGTGAACTTTTTGCTGCGGTGCATTACATTTGGAAGCAAATCCCTTTTTTTTTGCTTTCAGGGTTTTGAAAATTGAAGAGGCATTAGATTTGATGGCACATTAGACTTGAGTACATATGGCAGTGATTCTCATCCTGGGGTCCCCAGATGTTTTTGGTTTATAACTCCCAGAAATCCCAGCCAGTTTACCAGGTGTTAGGATTTCTGGGCGTTGAAGACCAAAAAAATCAGGGGACCCCAGGTTGAGAAGCACTGACATACTGTATTATCCAAGATTCAGCACCTTAGACAGATCCTTGAAATTTCAAGCTAAAATCCAGATTGGATTCCCCATACAAAACCACTCCTTGATAGTGCATGACTACCAATAGTTGGTATGTCTTATTTCCTTTTTTAAATGTATACATCAACAGAGTCAAATCAGATGCATCAAAACAAAACAAAAATCTAATTCACAGTTATCATTGAAGAATACGAAGTACAAATTTCAGTTTCTAACCCACGAAGTTGAGTCAATAGATGATCTTCTTTGATATGTAGTTTCAAAAGCTACCAACAGAGAGTAGACAAGATTTTCTTCCAGTCGATGCCAGTCTAATCAATAAAACCCAGCTTTTCCACCTCCTCAATGTGGTCAGCAAGACTTTTATACTGCTATAGTTTAATCCTCTCAATAAGGGATCATAAAGGGAAGTGATGCCTCTCTGGCAACCAGCCTCTGTCAGCTTCTGTGTCCATGTCACAGCAGCCAAGTTTTACAAAGCAGGAAGAAGGAGATTTATGCTTGAAGTACCCCTTAAGGATTTTCATTTTTTGTTTATTTTAGAGGGTTGGGGAAGAGAGACTATGAAAGAAGAAGCAGAGCTAATCTCCAGCTTTGAAATAAAATGTAACTTACACAGTTGTTGTTGTTGCCGTTTGCCCTTGGGCTTTTGCATTCACCTCAGTTGAAATCCTCCTGCTTAACTGCATCTGATATGCGAAGAGAAGGCAACCCAGAAAGCCTTCTGGCTACTGGCACTTCTTTTTCTTCTAATAAAAGGGAATGCAAAGAAACCCACCTAAATTCAATACTGCTGAAAGACTGCAACTACATTGTTTTAAGGCAATGCAACCAAAGATTTGCAAATAGTAGGGTCATCCATAAAAATGCGATTTTGGCTGGATCCTACTTAACACTCTCACTGGATTCTAGAGTAAGTAATGTTGCCTAGCAGTAACCTTGTTTTGTCAAATAGTCATCTGTAAAATTCGCACATATGGTAATTCCTGCACCTGCGTAGACAAAGACGGAATCTTCTAGAAAGATTTAGATACATTCTGGTGGAAGCCCCATCCCCTCTCCCCATAGATTATATAGCCAGTGGGAGGAGCTACCACCTCAGTTCCTTTACCACATAGTAGCAGCAGCTTGAAGAACTGAGGCATGACAACAGTGGGGAGGGTGGACAGGGATGTGCGAATTTCACAGATGACTACTCAAAGAAAAAGGTTACAGGTAAGCAACCATTACTTCTTTATTGTCGTCTCTGAAATTGCACATATGGTAGATTAGCAAGCTACTAGCCTTGGCTGGTGGGCGTCATGCCAACAAAGAGAAGAGTATTGCTCTGCCGAAAGTCGCATCTTTCTGAGATAGGGCATCAACCCTGTAGTGTGTGACGAAGATGAGCAGGGTAGACTAAGCAGTCACCCGACACACGTCTTCCAGAGGAACACTCCTCAAAAAGGCAGTACAGGTCACCACAAATCTAGTGGAGTGTCCTTTAACCTGCCCGGGTAAGTCATGACCTGCCAAACGGTAAGCCAAACAAATCGCCAAAACGATCCAAGAAAATAACTGTTGTGGAGAGACCGGGAAGCCACTGGCATCCTTTCAGTACTTCAAGAACAGCCTAGGAGACTTCCGAAGTTCTGCCATTCTATGTACATAAAAGGCCAAAGCCCGCCTTACATCCAAAAGGTGAAGTGACTGCTCCAACAAAGAGGAGGGGTTCTGGAAAAAGGCTGGCAAGATTATCTCCTGAGACATATGAAATTGGGAGACTACTTTGGACAGGAAAGCTATGTCAGTGCACAGCATGACCTTGCCCTTGTGAAACAGTAGATAGGGCTCACCCGCCTGAAGTGCACAAAGTTCACTAGCATGATGCACAGATTTAAGGGCAACTAAAAAAGCCATTTTCCAGGAAAGGTGGGACATGTCTGTCAAAGCTAAAGGTTCGATGGGGGCTTAAACATTGAAGAAAATACAACTTCTAGACTCCAAGTAGAAACCAAGGGGACAACAGAAGGTTGCATGTTTCTGAAGCCCCGAAGGAAGAGGCCTACCGATGGGTCTGATAACTATGACAGCGTAGAGGAAGTGATGGCTCCAAACAAAAAGGAATGTGTCCTCTAAACAACCCCGAGCTCGGTTCTGGGGCTGACATGCACAGAAGAGAGGGCACTTGGCATTTTCCTCTGTTGCAAACAAATCAAGCCCCAGACTGCTCCACAGCTTGAAGAGAGACTGCACCTTGTCGGGATGGAGGGACCACTAGTGATGGGTGACCAATGTCATGTTCAGGTGGTCGGCTAGAGTATTTGTGTCTCCAGGAAGATGTATAGCCACAATGTGGATTCCTCTGCTGACACACCAGTCCCGTACACAAAGGGTAAGTGACAAAAGCAGAGCGGAGTGCACCCCACCCTGCTTGTTTATATAGACATTTGTGGTCATGTTATCCATGAGGACTTGGACCATGTGGCCCAACAGTGACGGTTCAAATGCCCTCAAGGCTTTCTTGACCAATAACAGTTCCAGAGAGTTTATGTGATCAGAGGCCTCCGTCCTGGACCAGGTTCCTTGAACAGTGAGGCCCTCCGAATGGGTCCAACCCTGAAGGGAGGGATCCTTTGTCAGAGTTCTAGAGGGGTTTGGTGGCCTTCATTTGGTCTACCAGAGAAGTGACTGATGCACCTCCACTGGGATTGAAAGAGGAGTATGAGGGTCACCCCGAAGGGAGTCGAAGGAACTGAGGAATCAGACATGCTGATCGATCAGCATAGATGAATGGGAATACCTCTGGAAAATAAAAATAAAAATTTTCAGAAGCTATTCCCTTCTAGAAAATTTCTACAAAATGTTTTATTAATCCTATATGACACCTGTTAAATTAGCCAAAATGCAGCCACAATTAAAAAACACTTGCTGAAAATGTAAACAAGCAACAGGATCATTTTTCCACATGTGGTGGACTTGTAAGAAGGCAAAAAACTTTTGGATTGAGATCCATAAAACCACTGAAAAAATACTAAAGCTAAAAATACCCATGCACCTAGAAATATTCCTACTAGGAATAACAGACACATCACTGCTGAAGCCACATGATAAACTCTTCACTTTGATGACAACAGCTGCGAGAATAGTTTATGCACGAGCCTGGAAATTGGAGGAAACACCAGAAATGGAAGAATGGATTGTGAAAGTGACGGAGGTGGCTGAGATGGACATTCTGACAGGGTATCTCCAGTCAAAAGACCCTTCCGAGTTTAGGAAAGACTGGGAGCCCTTCAAAAGATTTTTAGAAGGAAAGACTATTTCAACGTGGGGGTTTCAAATTTGACTATTATAAATTTTAATTTTCACCACTCGTTTAACTTCCTTCTGTAAAAAAAAAAAGTCATGATGAAGAAAAAAAGAACTACAGTTCACAATTGCTGTGGCTTGTGAACAGGTTGTGAAACAGTGAAAATAAGCAGATAATTCAGGTGTATTTCAAGGGATTCTGGATCTTGTGCAAAATAGAAAACTAACTGAGCATATTTATGGAGAAATTGTTATATTCCTGGGAATATCTGAATAAGCATGAAGATCTCTGTGATATCTTACTGGAGTGCTTTACTGGAAAAGCAGGGAGCTAGAGTGTTTTATTGATGACCTCTGGAACAATAGATAGTATAATTAGAACAGGATGGACTCAACACTGGTATTTTCATTAAGACATGCTAGTCTATTTATTTGTAGAAATGCCCTGACTCACTGCCTGCATATTATAATTTATTATGCTTTATTTTATTTAATAAAATAACATTCCTAAAATAAAAAAGTGATACAACAGACCATAGGATAATTCTGCCTGAAATGCAGGCATTTATATTCTACCATCTAAGGAAATACTTTAAAAATATTCTTAATGTACTAAAAAGCAAAAATATACTATTCTAGGAGTAAGAACATGATTTATTACTAGCCTTAATGAAATATAGACTTATCATAAATGCACATTATATTATTCTTCTATATCTCTCTGTTAACCAAATGATGACATATTGCTTGGAAATCCTGACTATTAGTATTACTACTACTACTATTATTATTATTTTATTTTATTTTCCAACTGTTGTACTGGAACAACAATGATTGTTTAGTTTAACTATAACAGTTTTTGGCAGTTCTTTGTTAGAACATTACCAATGTCAGCTGCCTCTAACCTAGCGATTTTATTCGAAGTGTTTAATGCCAGTGCTAATGCTTTTTGCTTTTGCTTTTTGGTGTGTTTCTTTGCCAAGTACTTTTGCATTTCTATATCGCCATTTGTTCAGATTTTTTTCCTTTTTTATATAAATATGGACATTTTAGCTTTGGGTTTTTTTTGTTTTTTTATTTCTCTCTCCACTTTTGATTCTTTTTAAATCTCAGTTTTCCTACTTTCTATACAATCAAATGTTCTCACTCTTTCGATGTTAATTTACTCTATCTTATAAGGTAAAACTTCAATAAAAATATATTTTAAAAAAAGAGGAACCAGACATGTAGGGCTGAAGTCTAAGTTGTGCATAAGGCATCACTACAGTATTTGAAATCATGTGGCCCAATATGACCTGGATATGTTTAGCCAATACTGATGACTCCCTCAATGCTTGAAGAATCGAAAACCTAAAGGCAAGAAATTGTTCACTAAAGACGAGGCTCAGAGTGGCTGCCTGCTCTTGCAGTTTAGCTTACTTTCTGTTCTCCATCCCTAAAGAGACACTATCTTCATTTAGTCCTCCACTTGTCACTTAAGGAGATGTTGAGGATACTGTTTAAAAGTTTTTGTTAGCAAACACATATACTGTATGTCCAAGAGTTCGTGCTTCAGGCTGCCTAAATATCTGAGAAGCACTGTGCATCACTTGACTTCAGCACATATGTAAATGCAGCACATGAGCTCAAAATGTTAGTGTACTGCTTTCCTTTTATCCTCCAATAACTGCTTTTCCAGATAGTAAGTTACTAAAATCTTTGAGTTGCATTCTTTCTATAACCAGATCCATCCTGAAATTATACATTCCAGTTAGTGCTCTTAAAGGAGAAAAAAAGAGAAGGAAAGGAAGGAAGAAAGAAAATTTTAAGGAATGGCCAAAAATTAGCATGCAATTTGAAAATCAATAAAGCTTTTACATGCTCTTATTCAATGTGCTCAAAGCCAGGAAGGGTGCACTAATCATTCAAAATAAATATTTGGCCAGCCAAAAAGATGTCAGGCTTCAACCATATTCTCTCTAGATCCTATGGGCAGAAAATGTTACTTTCAAAAAGAGGGATGAAGGAAGTCGACAAAGTAAGACTCTGAGAAAGACAATGCTGTAGGAAATTGTATGCTTAGCATTCTTTCCCAATAAAGGATCGTGGAGTTAAATCATGACTCTTGGGGAAGAAATAACACTAAATATTTTTTCCTACCACAAGAGATGCATGGTGGTGTTGTAATTCAGCCTTTGATTGTACCTGCACCTGATGTCGCTGGGTATTCTGGGCCTTTGATTGTACCTGCACCTGATGTCACTACGGATTATGGGCCTGCAAGTCAGCAGGAGAATCAGCAGCAGGAGATTTTAAGCCCTGAAAATTCAGTGTCTGACTGAATCTGAAGGCCATCTTCCAGGGAGGCTGTTCGCTAGGGAAGCAAGATCAGAAACAGAGATCAGCTCAGAGGAGGAGACTCCAGGTGCACAGTCTAATGAGTAGTTAGATAGGAGGTTTACATTTAGTCAACATGGCTGCTAAGCAGAGTTTGTGAAGGTCAAGACGCTTGTTAGCAAAAAAAGTCTTTATCGGATTCTCAGGGGAGAAGGCATGATTTTCTGTTTATATTAACAAGACCAAAAGGCTTTTTTGCCAGTCTGGTCAACGTTGATTTTTGAGGATACATCTCTTGCCGAGTCAAGCCTGTTAAGGGAGTTCTAGTTCCATGCTTCCTTTTGCTCATGTTCCTTGCTTCCAAGACTTAAGAGTCGTTCCTGAATCTCATGTTGTGGATTTATTCCTGGGTTTTGATGCTATGCATGTACTTTGAATGCTGTGGACTATTTCTGACATTTGACTTTGATTTTTATTCTGTTTTGCTGAACTGCTTTTCATACATATTAATCAATAAATTGCTTTGCTATTTCACCTTGGACTGGAGTATGATTTTAAGTACAGAGATGTTTCCCAGCCTTGGAGTACAACTGTTGGCACACTTGAGAGCCCCTCCTTCTAGGTCTCATACCATGCCTGTTAGGTTTGTTAATATAGAACAGGGTATTGTAAACTGAAATTAATGCAGCATATATTCATTTTTAAAGCTATTTTTCTAAAATATCAGAAAAAGAACTACAGATGAAGCTTTTACTAAAACCAGTTCACTTGAACATTGCATATTTGAAAACAGGATTTACTCATAGCCTTCATCCACATTCAGTTAGGAGACAAGATCAAACAGGACAGGCATGGTGTGTTGTGACTGCGCCTTCGGGGACTGTGGATGATGGTGGTGGGATCAGGAGAGGAAGGAAAAACCCTCGCGAGGAGGGCTCGTTGGAGGATTTGTACAGGAAGAGAATTAGGGACCTCAATGGGGAGTCTTCTGAGGAAGATTCAGATGGGGAGTTTGTGGAAGAAATGGATGCTGGTGAACAGGTGGTGGCTGAGGAAGTGGGCACTGACTGGGCACGGGCACCGGAGATGTCTGGGGAATTGGGGCCCATGGATACTGCTGTACCTTGGGTATCTTCAGAAGCAGATCCCACTTGGTCTACTTGGAGGAGGGAGGATGGATCCTCAGGTGTGCATGGTGTTGGGTTTGGGCAGGATGATTGGGATTCTGATGAACTATTAGGCACTCCCAGTCCACGAGCTCTAGCTGTGTGGAGCTCTGATTCTGATTAAGGATTTGGGACACCTGCTCTTTGGGTGTTGGTGTTTGGACACCCAGGGGGAATTGGGATAAATTGGGGATGTTTAGTCACTTCACTTTGCGTGTGGCAAGGTGTTTGCTGGGCGCCATTGGGATTCCTGTATGTGTTTAAGAAGACTGGACTGGGACTTTGCTTCAGATGTAAGTTTATCTGGGTTGCTCTGCAACGGAGGGCTGGAACTGTGTGGGTTTTCCTGGACTGCATTGTTATTACTATTTTTAGCTGCTGTTGCCTCCGTTGTTTTGGCTCTTTGTGCCAATTTGTGGACCTTGGATTGGTGACTACAGCCTCTGACCCTGGACTGGAATTCGACCCTGTTTCTGCCTTCGCCCTCTGATTAGTCTACCCTCGGCTCTTGACTTCTGGCTTGCTTCTGGACCCTGCTGCTGTCTCCTGCCCTGACCCTGGATCAATCTGACGACGTCTCTTCGCCTTGTCCCTTGAGCTTCTGGCATTACCTGCACTCCTGAAGCAGTTTGCTGCTGTTTCTGCTATTTTGACTCCGGACCAGTTTGACAACGTCTTTTGTGCACTGCCCCTTTAAATCTCCAAAGCCTGCTTGCTTGCAACAGAAAGGGTTTGGAACCATCTCTTCCCTTTTGCACTGGCTCTGACTCTGTTTGCAAGCTTGGTTTTAGTTTCTGTTTAGAGCTTTGCGCTTGTGACTCTTGGGAGTTTTTTGGGGAGTTTCCAAGTCTCTGTTTTGCTTTGGCTGATTTCCCAAGCCAACTTAGTTTGTTTAGAGCTGAATTGAAGCACCTTTTGTTTAATCTGAACTATTTGCTTGGTTAAATCCGGTTTGGTTGCTAAAGCATACTTTTTGATATATTTTTGTTTGGACTGCCTTTAAACACTGAAAGTTAAGTGTTTAAAGCCATCTTTTGTGTTTGTGCCTTTTTTTGGGCTATCTCTTGAATAAACTCTGTTTTGCTCTCAAATTGGTGTCTGACTCTTGACATGGTGATCCAAACTATATATACAGTTTCCTAATAAAAACTTCACTGAAGGTTTTGAAAAGTCTATTCTACATAAATACATTTCATCATCCTTTCAAAAAGTTTAACTTATATTCTCTTTCATTTTCAGTAAGAAAGTTGGCCGAAACATCTTTTAGGATGTTTTAGCACTTCTTGATTTATCACTTTTACTCAGATTGAAATGAGAGTGTTTTAGCATTTAGAACACATGATTTCAAAATATACCACTATCTCAGTACTACACAAATGAGAAATTATAATTTACAGGTTACATCAATAATTTGCAAATAAACAATATCATTTTATCCTATCCTCTCTTAAAGTAATAACAGCCTTTTCTTTTGGATTAAATAAAAAAAAGCATTTTAACTTTTTAAAGACACAGTAAAATAACTGAAATCTAGTGAGGGAAAGCAAACTGCAGTTATAACAGTTTGGGACCCACTTACTTTTCTGACCGCATCTCCCCTATGAACCTGCATGATCTCTTCATTCATCGGGGGAGGCCCTCCTCTCGCTTCCGCCTCCGTCACAAGTGCGGTTGATGGGGACAAGGGAGAGGTCCTTCTCTGTGGCGGCCCCCCGGCTCTGGAACGCACTCCCCAGGGAAATTAGGCAAGCTGCCACCTTGGAAGTGTTCAGGAAGAGCCTGAAAACCTGGCTCTTCACACAGGCTTTTGAATAAGTACCGCTTATTGTACGCTGAAACCCTTATACTAGCGGTTACTTCTGACCAGTTGTACCTGTTGGTTAACTCCTTGACATAGCCACAGAGTTCACCCCAGTTTAAGGTTCTTCCCATGACCTTATAGCACCTTAACTTCCTTCATGTTTACAAGTTTCACTCAGTGCACTTTGCCCAGCTCATTTTATGATTTTATTGCTGTGTTTTATCATGTGTCTTACAATGATTGTGATTTTATTTTATGCCTTTTAAATTTATTTGTGTGTTTTTTGTATTTGATATCACTGTATGCTTGTTTTATATCTGTGAGCCGCCCCGAGTCCCTCTGGGGAGATGGTGGCGGAGTACAAAAATAAAATTATTATTATTTTTTTCTTTTTTACTTCTCCCTTTGCTCTGTTTAGGTTTGTTTTGCCTTGTTTAGGTTTGTTTTGCCTTGTTGTTGTACCTTTATATATATATATATATATAGGGCTTCACCCTCATCTTATTTTCCTACTTTCCTGCTCCACTTATGTTCTCCTACTTTCAATGTAAAGAAAAATAAGTACAGATGGTCTACTATGTATGCTAAATGGAACATAATGTGGGTTTGTTTGTTGACCTCGTTCGTTTTTTTTTCTCTTTTATCTCCTTCTCTCTTTTTTAATGTATTCCCAATACTCAATAAAAAACTAAGCAAAAAAATAAAATTATTATTTTTATTATTAATCAATGAAAATGCACCACGAAAAACAACTTTTGTCTATCCACCTTTAGAAAATGTCTACTGAAATTAATAATGAAGGGAAATAGCTGATACTTCAGCTTGGCTCATTTGTCCTTTCTTATTAAAAGCATGATGTTTTATATTTAAAGTCAAACTAAATCAGAAGCATTCACTGAATGGTTATGAATATGTTGGACATGCACAGCTTATTCTGAATGAAAAACATGGCTGCTTTTAAACAACACATTCATATAGCAATCTCTCATTATTCAGCTCATGAAGAGTAAGGGGTGAAACCCTGCAGGCAAAAAGTGCCACAGAGCAACAGGAAGAACAAATCTTTTCCTAACAGCTACCTGATTAGGTCCAAGTCAGAACAATGAAAACCAGCCCGAACGTCTGGGAATTATCTGGTGTATCCAAACCAAAAAAAAAGAAGAAGAAAAAAGAAAGAGAAGAAAAAGGAGAGAGAGAGAGAAAGCAACTTAAGAGAAATGTAATGCAACAACACCAAATTGAAACCAAGCACGGCAGCATTCTCTTATACTTTAGTACATATTAACAGCAACTGATAGAAGAAGTGAAGAGGGACTGACTATGATATCAGCTTCTGTAGTTCACTTAGACACAATTCTTAAACTTGCTGGTGAGGACCTGGGACTTCTTTTCCAATGGTTACTTTCTCTTCTTTTTTGTTGACCTCAGTCAGAGAAAAAGACCAGGTTATATGTCTGGATCTTTCACTCAGAACATACACAGACACAGACACACACATATATAAAGATGCTGGGTTTAGAGCTCAAAAAATTCAATATTTTCATTTCAGCACATAACAAAAATCAATCCATCCATCTATCTATACTTTTTCTGTGCCCAAATTAAAAAAAATGGAATCTATGAGCACTAAACTCAGTATCTTTTGGCAGGAACTCAACTTCTCTAAGGCACTTGTCTGCGTCTTTTATTTCCATCAATGGCATATAGCCCAGCAACACTTAGACACATTTTGCAAATATCATGTTGAAATTGGCCACCTTAATTAGTATTGAATGGGCTTGCAGCTTCAAAGCCTGGCTGCTTCCTGCCTAGGGGAATCCTTTGTTGGGAGATGTTAGCTAACACCTCCCAACAAAGGATTCCCCCAGGCAGCTACCAGCCAGGCCTTGAAACTGTGGGCCATTAAAATGTTAATCAGGGTGGCTAATTGCAACATTCACATGTACCTCAAGCAGGCAAGAGTTTTTTCCCCACCCTGGATATTCCACAGATATATAAACCTCACTTACTGATTGATTCTTGTTTGGAATTACCCTGATTTTTGAGTCTTGCTTTTTATTTACTGTTCTGATTTCAGAGGTTTTATTAATACTGGTAGCCAGATTTTGTTCATTTTCATGGTTTTCTCCATTCTGTAAAAATTGTCTACATGCTTGTGGATTTCAAGAGAAGGCATGCTCCGTCGAGGTAATAATAGAGTAGGAAGAGACCCAAAACGGCCATGTAGTCCAACCTCCTCCTGCTCCCATGCAGGAAAAGCACCATAAAAGCCCCAAAAAGTGGCAACCCAGCCTCTGATGATGATGATGATGATGTAGGACACCCCCAAAAGCCATGTAGTCCAACCCCTTCCAGCTCCCATGCAGGAAAACTACAATAAAAGCCCCAACAAGTGGCAACCCAGCCGATGATGATGATGATGATGATGATATAAGAAGAGACCCCCAAAAGGCCATGAAGTCCAACCCGCCCCCCTGCTCCCATGCAGGAAAGCCACAAAAATGCCCCAAAAAGTGGCAACCCAGCCTCTGATGATGATGATGATGATGATGTAGGACACCCCCAAAAGCCATGTAGTCCAACCCCTTCCAGCTCCCATGCAGGAAAACTACAATAAAAGCCCCAACAAGTGGCAACCCAGCCGATGATGATGATGATTATAATGTAAGAAGAGACCCCCAAAGGCCATGAAGTCCAACCCGCCCCCTGCTCCCATGCAGGAAAACCACAAAAATGCCCCAAAAAGTGGCAACCCAGCCTATAATAATAATAATAATAATAATAATAATAATAATAATAATAATAATAATATGTCAGAAGAGACTCCCAACGGTCATGTAGTCTAACCCCCTCCTGCTTTCATGCAGGAACACCACAATAAAAGCCCCAAAAAGTGGCAACCCAGTCTCTAATAATACACTTCATTTTTTCTGCCTAAGTGGAGCATCTTACATTTGTCCCTGTTGAACTTCATTTTGTTGGTTTTGGCCCATCTCTCTAATCTGTCAAGATCATTTTGAATTCTTCTCCTACATTCTGGAGTATTAGCTATCCCTCCCAATTTGTTGTTGCCTGCAAACTTGATGATCAAGCCTTCTAACCCTTCATCTAAGTCATTAATAAAGATGTTGTACAGAACTGGGCTCAGGACGGATAGAGAAAGCAAAGCAAACAGACAGGAAAGAAGGAAAGAAAGAGGCAGAGACCATGTTTATTTTTGAAATTTACCAATAGCTGCTGCATTTCCCACTCTCAGCTTATACTTGAGTCAATACGTTTTCCCAGTTTTTTGTGGTAAAATTAGGTGCCTTGGCTTATATTTGGGTCAGTTCATACTCAAGTATATATGGTACATGCCTTCAATTTACCTGCCAACAAATGCTAACCTCATGAATTTCATCGGCTTTCCTTAGGTGAGTAGTACTCACAGGTGATTTACCACTGCCTTCCTTTGAATACAGCCTGTATCACCTGGCATTTCTTGGTAGTTTCCAGGTCTGATCCTGCTTAGTTTCCAAGATCAGAACTGCTGCCTTCAAGATATTGAAGCAACTCGTTTATTGCCTTCAAGATATTGAAGCAACTCGTAATCCAAGGCAAAGAAGGAGCTGGGATTGTTTGCTTGTCTGTCCATGGGAGAGAGTCCTTGCCACAAGAGGAGCACTTCTTGAAGAGAGATGTTGGATAGAAAGAATTTAAAAACACCAATTGTAAAGCACTTATCTTCTTTTTTTTCCTCTTTTTTTAAAACATTTTTGAAAAGATGATGGAAAGAAACTAGAAAAATATTGAGAAGAAAACAGGCTTAGAAGTGACTAAATGGAGAGGACAGCATTTCAAATGCTGCCTATTGAGTGCTGCATGAAAAGGAGCTAAGATGAAATGGAGAAAAAAGGCACTGATGTTCAGTAAAGAGGGTGAAGCTCAACACTCAAAGGTTCCTAAATCAATACATAAAATAAATACATACTTTTGCAGTACAGTCATATGCATGTCTACTCACAAGTCTATTAGGTTCAATTGGATTTAATTAAGTGTTCACAGGATTATAGCCTTAAGATGACAAGTCCAGTACTTAGCCTTGAAGAATAAACATCAGCTGTTCTTTAACTGATTATTATCCAATATGGTAAAATTGTTCACAGATTAGAACACATTTCCTCACTGTGTATTCACACATAGTATGCACTGCTACACAGGTTTTTTCTTTTCTTTTCTACAACAATTTCAGTAGGACTCAAAAATTATGTCATGTATATCTAAAAGAACCTATCAGGTTTCTCAGCTTCCAGCCATCCCTCAACAATGTAAACATCTCATTGTATTCATGAGGAGTGGGAGACTTTGTATGCACTAGTATTTAAAGAATCTTCAAGAAATCAAATTTAATTATTTTTATAAAGTTAATATGTGTAAGCCTTTATGAAAGTAACTCTAGGAGAAAGTTTAAGAAATCTAACTGTGTATATTATAGGGGAGGAATAGAAGTTGGGGGAATGTAATGAGCTAAATTTAATAAAAAATATATTCTTAAAAAAGAACCACAAACAGGATACAGACATATTAAAAAAGCAACACTGACCTAACAAAGGAATGTGAACTGTATTTGACTCAAACAACGTCATGCCTACTACCCTTCTCTCCACTGAAATGCTGGTAACTGTTTAACAGAAAGAGAGACACCTAGCAATTTCCTAATTATGCTATTATTTTCTAAAGACCATTCCATTTTGATTCTACAAAACTATCTTGTTCAGGGCCCTATCCCTGCATAATGGGTGGCAAAGTCTAAAGCTCCAGGCTAGAAGGTGGGTGTGAAGGATCTTTAACTAAAATATTCTGTTTTGTCTTCTAAAAACTTAGCATGATCCTTACAGTGAACAATTTAGTGAACCGAAACAGGCAATGCTATATTTTACTATTCATTCCATTGTGTAACATTGCACAAAGTCATCAAAATGATATACAAGCATGGAAGAGAATGGGTTCCGCCTTTAGTTTTGTTCAGAAGTGAACATGCAGTAAAAGCAAACAATTTGGAGGTTAAAAAATACTTGGTGTAAGTAGAGACAATCACAACTCATTTTACTTGTTCTCTAGACCAGTACTGCTCAAAGTGGTGTTCCCTGGACAATACCGGTCCCAAGCCGTTAGCTGCAAGTCCCTGACATGTTTATAGGAAAAAAAGAAATAAGCAAAGGAGCAAAATTGTGCCCATCTCTGACACATTCAGGGAAAACAACTGCCAGCCCCCTCATCAGATATCCTGAGAAGCATTGTTGCAATGATTCATTCAGTCTAAGAATATACCTGTTGTCTGATAAATTCTAAATGAAATACGGGATTTTTTTCATGAAAACTATTCTCTACAGTTAAGGACTTATTAAACAAGCCAACATCTGCCATAAACAATGTAAATGTTTCTTCACTATTAGGGTATTTTTACACATAACATCCAGAAACAACATGTAGATACGTAGTATACTTTTTATGAATGATGGCAATATTAAACCTCCATGTAAGAATCTTTTAAACATCCACCTTTTCCAACTTTTGTCAGGATAAGTACCAGCAATTTCTTTGTTTTCTTTATATGAAACAATATATCTCTGGATTCCAGTTGGTTGTTATTTGTGTTCTTTAATGTATGCTAAAAATAAGATAATAAATAAATTAACAAAAAAAGAAAGGAACCCCATATGAAACAAAATGAGCATGGACAAAATGTTTGACCCAAACTTTGGCTCCAATGTTAGAAAACATCACTCATTTGGAGTACTATGTCCAGGTATGGACACTGCAATTCAAGAAGGATATTGACAAGCTATAACCTGTCCAAAGAGAGGCAACCAAAATGATCAAAAGTTTGGAAACCAAGCCCTATGAGGAGTTGCTTGGGGAGCTGGGTATGTTTAGCTTGGAGAAAAGAAGGCCGAGAGGGTACATTATATCCATGTTTTAATATCTGAAAGGATGTCACATTGAGGGGAGGGACAAGCTTGTTTTCTGCTGCTCTAGAACTAGCACACAGAACAATGGGTTCAAATTGTAGGAAAAAACATTCCACCTATGGCTAGAACTGACTCTTAGAACCTCCACCTATGGCTAGAACTGACTCTTAGAACATTAAGACCAGGATTCACCACACATCGTGGCAAATCTGGTGGGGCCTGGTGTGGGGTATGGGAAACCCATTGCCCCACATCACCTGGCTTCCCCCTCACTCTATCTCACAGGGAGAGGTGTCTGCTACCGGGCTCCCCCCACCCGGACAACCACCCACCAACCTTGGTGGCTGTGCTCCTTACCTCTCTCTAAGTGCAAAGACATAGAATGTCAATGAACAGAGAATTTGGAATGGAATAAGTTTGAACAAGGAGGAGGAATCTGGGTAGAAATATAAGTGGTTCAATTTTTAATGAATTAAAAATAAACTGAAAACAATACATAACGATTGGTTAATATGTACCTACCTTTTAATAAAATCTATGCTCAGGTTATAGTAAACAATAAGGTACTACTTCTACTAAAAATAATTAAATAGAATTACATTATTCACTAGTCACTAGTTCTTCATTGTGATTTTAAATAATGAAAACTCAGAAGGAATAATTCAGAGGAATGATTTAAATCAATTTGTTTTCAATTGAATCAACCTTGACGGCAAGAGGCCTATGATAATATCGTAGCCAGATGTGTATTTCTGTTTCTGTAAGGTTTTATCTGTATGTTTCTATTTTACTTTTGTTCTGTTTGGTCCTGTTTTGTTTTGTCTTTTCTTTCCCTTTTGTGTTTGGCTAGTGATTTGATTTTCTTTATTAGAATAGTTTTATATTTGTGGTGGATTGCTTACTAAACAAGATGAACCTGTATAATATAGCTGAGCATCCCCAACTCTGTTTTCAGTAAAACTCAGCTTGTCACCTTATCAGCATATCCTCAAATTTTGCATTTCTATGGCTATGCACAGATACAGTCTGCTCGTAAATATCTGTTCACTCCTTTCGTCAGAAGAAGTAGACTTACGTTTAAGAACAGTTTTGCTACTAACTTCTTTCTACTCAGTCACAAGATCCCTTAGCATTCTGTTCGCTCAGTAACTGAGCTATATGTTGTAAAGCTTTGCAGCTCAGTATGTTTGTTGCTATGAAATATTTACAAGTACCCCCTACCCACTGTAGTCCTTCCTCAATTGCTCCAAAGCACCAATAATGCATGATATGTGCCATGGAGAGCTCTAATGGGAGTTGTAATCAATGAACATTAATGCCCTGTCCTGTATGAGTAGAAACACTTTCTATTTGTACACTAGGATCTTTAGATCCAAAGCACTGTCCACAAACAAAATCCCTGAAAGTCTCACAGACCCATCTACTGGATTCCCCTTAAACATAATATAAAGGAGCCAGTATTTTCATGAATATTCTGTCTTGGTTTACAAATAACAATAGGATTTAATTTTCACAAGTTCTCAGAATTTTTGGTTTAGAGAGTTAAATAACAGGATAGATTACATTTCAAAATTAGTATGTCAAATGCATATTATACTGTAATGATTCAGAATAATTGGAACACCATGGTCCATGAAATAAGCTAACAAAACTCTTCTCTTGCAAAAAAGAAATAAATAAAAAGAACATTGCTTATTACCTATCTAGAAAAACCCAGATTGTGTGAAAGGCATCAACAAACCCTATTTTAAAATTGCTTCATCTATAAAGATCATACAAGAAACAAGAGGCAGTTAGTCAAAGTCATAATTTAAATTATAATATATAAAGTAAAAGAATCCAAAATTAAATACATCAATAAAATGTAAGATTTCAGGAAAAATGCATAAATACACACACACACACACACAGTTATATGCATATATTATATAATAATGAAATGTTAATTTGACCTCTTCAAATTTTCAAAGATTTCAGGTTTTGCTTTGGAATTTAGAATATAGTCCTGATTGTGCTTGGGGACGATTTTGCTAGAAAGGCAGTGTAAATATAATTTAAATATATACATTAATGAATAGCTTTCCTTGGGGGGGGAAAACAGTACTTAAGCCAATGCCCATTACTAACCATTTCTATATATTAATGTCTCTTCCACAATAATTTTTATTTTGACTGAAAACAGGAAATAGATACTCATCAGGTATCACAAGTGATAAGGTAGCTTTCTCCATATATATAAACTGTTAAAAAAGCATCATTAAAAATAAATTCCAAATTTTGGATATAATGGGAAACAAAGGTTAAAGAAGATGGAGAGGTAAGAGGAATATACAAGACTGACTCTTATTCTCGGCTATACAAGCCATGTTTTATTCAGCCAGGAACATTATGTGTGAACTGATTCAGAAGAGTTAATTTATTTAGCTCCAACAGAAAATGAAGCTTAATTTCAGAATTTGGGAAATCCCCTTCTTTGTCTGCCTAGCTAACCTTCATGGCTAAACAAATAATTCTCCTCATTTAATTTGCAGCTTCTGTTTAAAACAGCCAGGCAAAAAGCATAGATTCAGACTCTTTTTTTTGTTTGTTTAATTGTAAAGGAGGAGACAGTGCTCCCAAACAAGGGTTGGGTGGTAAGTAACTTTCAGCAGAATATTAATTCCTCCTAGTAAATATTTGAGGAAAAACAGTAAAAATTAACTTTTTAAAACATTCTCTTGAAAATCAAACCATCTAATAAAGCAGTGATTCCCAAAGTGGGTGCTACCGCTCCCTGGTGGGCGCTGCAGCAATCCAGGGGGGTGGTGATGGCACCTATTAGGACATGAGGCGGGGCCAGGAGAGGGGCGGGACCTCTTCCCAAGTGCCGGAGACATGGCTGAGCACCTGAGGTGCCTGTTAGGACACAGGGGGTGGAGCTAGAGGAGTGGGCGTGGCTTCTTCCCAAGAGCCCGAGACAGGGCTGAGCCTCTATATCCCTCTTGAAAGGCCTTTTAGGACTAAAGGGCGGGGCTAGGGGCAGAGGTGGGGCCTCTTTTCAAGAGCGCGAGACAGGGCTGAGTCTCTGTATACTTCCCCTGAGGTGCTTGTTAGAACACGGGGGTGGGGTATAGAGGTTCAGCCCCATCAGCGCCCACTTTGGGAATCACTGGTTTATACTTAGGGTAACATTACTGGCTAAATTAAAGAGAGTAATTCCTGCAGAGAACAATAAAGCTGTCCCAACATAATATAACTCTGGTTAGTATTTTCTGCTCCTAGTAAATCCCCTTGAAAAACAGTTCTAGAGGGCTGTTCTCCAACATTAGATTAGTTATAGTGACCTACCTGAAAGTAACCTTTCTGTGACAAAGCAGAGAAGCGATATCTTACACTTATTTGCATTGTCTTTATAATCTGTGGTAGGCTGTTATGAATGGGAAAAAGTCCTTAGAATGTAAGAAGAGAGACAAAGACTGCCTCCTATTTTTGTGTTATGTGAATTACTATACAATATGCATTCAATAAATAAACGTCGTCTTAGGGCTGTACTACATCACTGTTCATGAACATTACAAGCCTAAAAACAGAAATGATTTTTTAAAAAATGATCAAGGACAGTTCTTCCCTTTTCAAGCATTTTCAGCCATTAAATCGTTGTCCTTTTCACTTGTGAGATAGTACGGGCTAAATCTAGCTGTTAGTTCTGAGTACAGCAGGCTCACTGAATCAAGAAAGTTCCTACTAATTCAGTAAATCTTCAGTTGGGGCTATCAACCAGACTAAGATCTAAGCATGAAAATGCTGTACTCATCAGATTGCACTATGTGAATAATTCAGAGAGGATAGTGTCTTGTTCAGCTCAGCCACCCCACCTGTTCATCAGGTGAGGAGAGTATGGTTATTCTGCAAACCCCTGCTGCCCTGTTCACTGTACTCCCTTCTTGAAAACTTATTTTAAAATATACATTTCTCAGGGATTGTAAATACTCAGTGAAGTGACACCCTTTGGTTTCAGTCTTAAACATAACCCTTCACATGAGTCAACTTTACAATACCTACTTGTTTGTGTCCCACAGATGACTCTTAAAGCATATTATGATTGGTTCATCAGAATCTTTAAGGTTATTAGAAATAGTCTGAATGAATGTAAACAACAGAAATAAATAGTTACCTGGAATGCGAATTTTAAACTTTCCACTCTGTCCAAATCCACCTTCTATTAAGCCTTCTTCTCCTGTAGATAACTTGACTTTCAGCCCCACAAAAATCTGGATGTTGGTTTCTTTTTTAAACAGTGAACGGCCAATAACACTGTAATCATCACAGAGCTAGAAATAAAAGCAGAAATATCTCAGAGTTCTTGATTTTTTTTTAAAAAAAAATTATTATATGGTACCAACAGTGACAGGGCCTCTACCCTCATTTCTGGCTTAGTCTAATTACAAGGAATGCTTAAGATACAGCAATGGCTCAAAAGATAGGTTTACTGCACAGTCCGAGGGATAAGAACAAGAAAATCATGAGTAAAAGACTTTAGATTCTTCATAATGTAACTAATAAGAAGATATAGAATCAGAGAAAAAGAAAACTGAGTAAATTATTGGGACAGTTTAAAGAAAAAGGCAGGAGGAGCAAATGAAGCAAAACACAATAGGTGAGAGTAGGAGGTGTTTTGAAGAAGCCAGAAGTATTCAAAGTCAGAAGAGACCATGGGTTATACAGAAAGACAGGAAAAATTGGCAAGCTGATCATGAGACACTGGTTTAAAGGGAGAACGATTAAACAGACAGCAGCTGAATGAAAAACAAGATAGTATGAAAACAATGATTGGTGGGAAAAGGAATAGTGAAAGATTTTACCAAAATGTTTTTAAGAAAGTCTAGGAATCTTCACCATGCATTGATGGTTGGGAAAGAAGACATAAGGGAGATCTGGAGTGCTAAAAAATAGGACATGGATTTTAGTGTCATAGGGATAAAAAGTGAGAAATCTAGACACACAAAGGAGCTGGAGCACTTTTATAAATTGCACAGTAAAGAAATGCTGCCAATTCTGTCTTCTACCGTTATGTTATGTGACAAAATAATATTAAGGACATAATAAGAATCAAGATTCAAGAGCAAGGAGATGCTAATACTCTGGTTTGAGCTAACCATTACATTCCTGGGCTACAAAGTTCTCAGACACTTGGCACTGCAAGTATAGCGACAACTTTCACCTTTACGATGCCTTCATTTACACAGATCCTTGTACCTGCCTGGATAAGGCAAACTGTTTCCAACACCGCTTTTTAAAATTCAGCTCTGAAAGGAGTTTGTCATCATGTTGATTTGTTCAACCTCATGTCTTTAACCACCTGTATTGAATTTTAATTTAAAAGAATTATAAAACCAGTGGGAGTCATCATTCCAAATTTGGATTCATAATTAAGCAATCAGGTACAAGAGGCAGCAAGCTCCTTGCACAGGGAAAGATAAAGGACCCTCCCTGGGGCACTGGCAAGGCAAAGAGCAATCAAGTGAGCCTAATCCCCAAGGTGTGAATATCTTCATATGCTACTAACCCCTGAAGTCACGGTGCCTCTGTGTCATAACAAGAGTCTTGACATGCAAAGAAATAAGAAAACGTTGCCTTATTGAGGGGAAAGCTATTATTAAATTCTTCATTAAAATCAGCAATGCAGCTCTATTTCACAATGATAACCCAGCATAAGAAACACTGAACAAAACAGGTGAATCCTTTTATGAATGGCATTTAAAATTTAGGCTGCAAGTTTAGAACTTGCACAGAATTCTGGCTAATCTGGATGGCTGGTAAAATAACGAATTTCTTCAAAATAGTTTGTACAAATTTCATGGGGTTCACAGAACAGAATTACTACAAGACTTGCTTCAAAGGCCAAGTCAACAGTTGTCACTAGTGGTGGTTGTCCTCAAATATCTTTTAAAATATAGTTTAGGAGCCAATTCATTTGCTCCCTAGGACATGCACCGCTTTCCGTGAAATCATAAGATGGTTACAAAATGGGGGTAGGGAGTAGGATATGGAAGAATATTTGATTATGACATTGTTGTCCCTCCATTTATATCCCGCTTTTCAAGCAATCACCCCCAAACAACCGACAATAATTAAAAATATTAATACAATTCAGTGTTCATCAGCAACAATGGAAACAGCAGGTAGCTTCCAGTAGTTTTCAAAAAAAAAACTGGCAAAACACAGAGAAAACAAGTAACTATCAAGAAGCTGAAGTTCTGCAATTATAAAACCAGAGTATCAATAGTAATAAGCTTGTTTTATGTCTGGTTTAAATACATGCATGAACAGTGACCACATCTCCTTTTGCCCATGAGATGATAAACAGTGTCTATTCTTAGTTTTGTTTTACAGTTTACACGAAGTATAAAATATTACCTGGCCTAATTATATAGATTATTTTTGAATTTGAGAGGAAAGGACATCCTCTCTGTCTGCCTCCATACCTTAGGTCCATGTTCACTAGCTAGTTATTAGAGACTATGGGGGCATGACCTTTATCTTGAAAAAGAGACACACTTGAGAAATGTCACATTTTTCCTAGTGTGAACAATTATTGTGTTCAAAATTGTCTTTATTTTAACATAGTCCTCTCCTGCTTTCGATACGTTTTACAAAAGCTTATTATCTGCTCCCACTGAAACCCAACTCGTATTATTGTACCAGCAATTTAACTCCAATCACTGGATTCTTCCTTAATTCCCTTTGAATGTTCTGAACATCTCCTACAGCAATCACTTTGCCCATTAACTGAGCAGTCTTGTGGGCTTTGGTTCTCTCTCTCTGTGTCAGGCTCTCCTCCCGTTTCTTCTAGTTATAAAATATGAAGTTGAAAAACCAAATGTTGCAAAAGACAACAACCGATTCATACTCTTCTTTTTAGGCAGCAGACAGGGGCCTCCTCATGAGGGCAGACTAATTTTATTAACTTCAGGGAAACTTCAAAAAGCTTAAGGGCTTTAATGCCAGACAGAGACGACCCCAAAAGTCAGTTTAAGTGCTGCATAAACAAAGGATTAGGTCAAGAAAAAGCTGAAGGCTCATTGCATTTCTTGTTTATATTGTCACATGACCTAGTGGGAGTGGAAGAAGGTTGCCTTTCTAACTTTAATCCTCCATGGTGTACGGTGGCGCTTCAGTTCACTGACCTACATTACAATAATATTTTTTTTAAAATTTATGGGAAGAGGTGCAGCATCAAACTCACTTAGGGAGCTTTTCCCCTCAAAAAAAATGGAAAAATTGGAAAGGGGAAAAAGGAACAAATGTTTCTGACTAGTAAATTCTCCCTCTCTTGCTTAGGTTAGATCAGCAGCTTAGAAAGGGATTTCAAGTTCAAAGGGACTGTTTCTGTTGCTCTTGTTTTATGGCTTAGACCAGAGGACACAATAGCATTGATTTTTTTATGAAATATTCCCTCCCCCTTGGCTTTTGTGTTTGCAGGGGAAAAACAAATAGTACTGTATTAACATAGGTGAAGACTCAGTCACTCTTGCTCTCCCTTACACACACAAATTTTAATACAGAGTACACAGTTTTAAAATCCTTTGATTTAAATATTATTTGCATTGCAGTATTATGTTTGCAATGCTGTAGCTACGTTTTGCGTGATGACATCCAGCACAAACTCATGGTTTTAATTCCACATGAAAAAAAAAATCTTAAACAGAACCTCTTCCTCCTAAGAGATTCTAAAAGTCAATTCTAATTTTAGAATAATGCAAATTGCAGTCACTTTCTCAGTCTCTGAAATACCTCACTGCTCATATTTGGAAGGTAAAAGTCACTCATGCACTTTCCTTCTATCTATCAAGGCCAAAGGAAGAAAGAGCACAGAGCAAGAAATTAAGGGAACGAAAAATTAGAGGAGTCAAGGAGGGGAAAGGGGACAACTCAAGAATTTATTTAAAACCTCCATGTCCAAATTGTACAGTTCAGGTGTATATTAAAGAGATTTGAACTTTATTAAAACAAGAAAAGTTCAAACTATGGTTTATTACACTTCCCATGTCAATAAACAATAGTTAAGATTAACAATGAGACATATTGTTCAACTATTGTTAATGTAAAATGCAAGAATAAGTTTCTAGTTTTTTCCTTATGGCCATGAAGAGAAGCACAATGGTTCAGACTTGTGTCCTCGTAAAACCAGCATGGCATAGTGGCTTTGTTAATTTGTCTGAGAGTGAATCTATATTGTAGAGTTGTAGTGTCCATAGCATTGATCCATGACAGTTCAAGCGGTGTCAAACTGCATTAATTCTACAGTGCAAATGCACGCTTGGTCTCCAGGAGACCAGAATTCAAATCCCTACTCAGCCATGGAAACCTACTAGATGACCTTGGCCAAGTCACACTCTCTCAGAGGGGGCATTGGCAAACCTCCCCTGAATAAATCTTGTGAAGAAAGTCCTTAGTAGGGCACCATAATTTGTAGTTGATTTAAATGTATATAACAACAACAATCAAATGAAAGCTGGCCACTCTTTCCAAAGATAAAAGGACCACAGAAGTAGATTTCTAGACTTTGTCTCCTTAGAGAAAAATGAAGATTGCTAAAACAAGAATGGAGGAGGTGCTATAGCAAGGTCAAAAGCGGTAATAAACTGTCAAGGGAAGACATAAATGTGATAAAGGTATAGAGTGGAAAACAGTTACTTCAAGAGCAACAGGATCTGAAAGCATTCCAAACTTCTGGAACCAAGAAATCACCATCAGAACCGTTCCAACTTAAATGGCTTTGATAATTCCAGCAAATGAGAGCTGCTACATACTATGATCGAAAGGCTCACCTTCAAGTACAGAAGTGACTTTGTCACTACCTGCAAGAAGAAAAGGAAAGCAATTGTGGGGATTTCCTACTAAACATTAAAGCAGCTGTATACTAAGTGGACCTGTTAATGTGTGAAAATATTGGGGGGAAACTGTCCAACTGCAGCAAGATACTCCTTATAAAGAGGGCTTTAACTAAATCCTTTTGGAAAAGAAAATGGTAGCCCAAAAGGAAGTACCAAGGTAAACACTAAAAACAAAGATGTGGGTGCTGGAAGTGAAACCAGGGGACTTGCTGGGGCATCAATCAAACCGAAACATAAAATAGAAAGAAAGATGCAAAGTGTGCAAAACAAACAAAATCATCTTGAACCCTTAGTATGGGTAGATACAGGGGTTGAAGAATATGAAACCCGGTGGAATGCTTTTGGGAACAAGAATGATATAAATGAAGAATATAACTTGGTAGAATATTCGGCTATTGAAGGTAGAATACTGGACTATATTGTTGGTAAATACTTGGCTACAGAACTAAGATGGTAAAGTACAGAACTATGGTGAAGTACACTAAGCTATGTTGGTAAAGTACTATTTTGGTGGTAAAATACTGGACTTTGCTATGGTAAATTCTAGACTATGATGAGGATATGGTAAGGCGCTCTATATTGGTAAAATATGTGCTAAGGATGCCTGTCTGGATTGCCAAGGCCAAGGAACCCAGACAATTTCTGGCCTTCTCCTCTAAAACTCTGACACAGAACAAAAAAGAAGAGAAAAGCCTTTCAGGCAAGCTCTGAAACAAAAAGGCTAAACCAACTGAGCCAGGCCTCTAGGAGGGTTTTAAGCTCCACCCCTATAACTAAGTACAAATGGAAAAGTCCACACCAAAGGGAGAACTAAACAAGGAAATGAAGCAGAGGAGAAAAAAGCTAGGCCAAGACATCACACTGAGCAAATGTCGAAATAAGTCCATTTGTAAATATTGTTTATGTACATCATTATTTTAAATGTTGCAAGTAATGTTAGCTCTCATATCCATTCAATATGCAAAGAAAAGTTATCTTTCCAGTAAGGAAGTATAATAGAGTCTCACTTATCCAAGCTAAACAGGCTGGCAGAACCTTGGATAAGCAAATATCTTGGATAATAAGGAGGGATTAAGGAAAAGCCTATTAAACATCAAATTAGGTTATGATTTTACAAATTAAGCACCAAAACATCATGTTATACAAAAAATTGGATAGAAAAAGTAGTTCAATACACAGTAATGTTATGTTGTAATTACTGTATTTACAAATTTAGTACCAAAATATCACAATATATTGAAAACATTGACTACAAAAATGGCTTGGATAATCCAGAGGCTTGAATAAGCAAGTCTTGGATAAGTGAAACTCTACTGTATCAATATTTTAGGAATCAAAGGGGAATGCAAAATTCACTCCCATTGGTCATTTCTTCATTTCCAAAAATAATTAATAAGAACAAGCATATCTCTAAATATCAAGGAATTTTCCAAAAAAAATTTACTTATGCAATTCTTTCCTCTTTTTTTCCCCGTGTCAGTAGCGACTTGAGAAACTGCAAATCGCTTCTGGTGTGAGAGAACTGGCCATCTGCAAGAACACTGCCCAGGGGACACCCAGATGTTTTGATGTTTTACCATCCTGTGGGAGGCTTCTCTCATGTCCTTACATAGGAAGTTGAAGCTGACAGACAGGAGCTCCCCCAGCTCCCCAGATGTGAACCACTGACCTTTCAGTCATCAGTCCTGCTAGCACAAGGGTTTAACCCATTACGCCACTGGGGGCTCCACCTTCCTCCTAAAATGTAGCAACTCGAAATGTATGCATTAAACAAATATTGGCAGTTTTACATCTCATACAATTTGTTGATTTTAAAAGTCTTTTCTTGAACAGATGTGACAATCAATCTAGCTGAAAGAACAGTTTCTGCTGTATTAGACATAGTCAGAGAACTATAGCCATACAAGTTACAGAAATTAAAACCAATTATTAATCAGAATTGAATATTCCAATTATCTAAGCCATTCTATCTAAGGCTGGAGTTAAAATTGCTGGAAAAAACATTAACAACATGTAGTTGAAGGCTTTCATGGCCGGGATCACAGAGTTGTTGTATGTTTTCCGGGCTGTATGGCCATGTTCTAGAAGTATTCTCTCCTGACGTTTCGCCCACATCTATGGCAGGCATCCTCAGAAGTTGTGAGGTATGGAGAAACTAAGCAAGGAAGATTTATATATATCTGTGGGAAGTCCAGGGTGACAGAAGAACTCTTTTTCAGTTGGAGGCCAGTGTGAATGTTGTAGTTAATCACCTATGGTCAGCGAAGGACAAGAGGGATCCTCTCACCTCTGCAGGAGTTTACCGGATACCATGCAGCTGTGGACAAGTCTACATAGGGACCACCAAATGCAGCATTGCCCAAACACGAGTCAAATGAAAGGCACTGCAGACTAACTCAACCAGAGAAATCAGCCATAGCAGAGCACTTGATGAACCAACCTGGACACAGTATATTATTTGAGAACACAGAAATGCTTGACCACTCCAACAACTATCATGCCAGACTACACAGAGAAGCAATTGAAATTCACAAGCATGTGGACAACTTCAACAGAAAGGAGGAAACCATGAAAATGAACAAAATCTGGCTACCAGTATTAAAAAAAACTCAGAACAGTAAATAAGAAGCAACACTCTGAAAACAGAGGAGTTCCAGACATGGGAACCAGGGCCAGCTAATGACTTTGAACAAAAGATACGCCCAGGCAGGAAGAAGCCAGGAGATGAAGCTATTCAATGCTAATTAAGGCGATTAACTACAACATTCACACTGGCCTCCAACTGACAAAGAGTTCTTCCCTCACCCTGGACTTTCCACAGATATATATAAACCTGCCTTGCTTAGTTTCTCCATACCTCACAACCTCTGAGGATGCCTGCCATAGATGTGGGTGAAACGTCAGGAGAGAATACTTCTAGAACATGGCCATACAGCCCGGAAAACATACAACAACCCCAAACATTAACAACCTTAGATATACAGATGATACCACTTTGATGGCTGAAAGCAAGGAGGAGCTGATGAGCCTTATAACCAAGGTGAAAGAAGAAAGTGCAAAAGCTGGGTTGCAGTTAAACATCAAGAAAACCAAGATTATGACAGCCAGACTGATTGATAACTGGCAAATAGAGAGAGAAAATGTGGAGGTAGTGACAGACTTTGTATTTCTAGGCGTGAAGATTACTGCAGACACAGACTGCAGCCAGGAAATTAGAAGACGTCTTGGGGGGAGAGCAATGACCAATCTCAATAAAATATTAAAGAGTAGAGACATCACACTGGCAATGAAGGTCCGCATAGTTAAAGTAATGGTATTCTCCATAGTAACCTATGGAGGTGAGAGCTGGACCATAAGGAAAGCTGAGCGAAGGAAGATAGACGTTTTTTTTTTAAAAAAAAATAATCTTTATTAAACTTTCCATTTACATATTAAAATATAGATATAAGATAATAAGCATGATTAATAGTGAGATAGAAAAGGAAAAAGAAGAAAGAAGAAAAAGAAAAAAAGAAAAAAGAAAGAAAAAAGAAAGAAAAAAGAGAATAGAGAATATATATAAAATAAATTGGACTTCTGGGCATCTTCCTGGAGATTCCCTTCCTTTTCATTCTTCAATCTTTTCCTTGTTTCATTTCGTTTCTCTGGAGTCCTTCCTTCCCGTCTTTCTTCCATTCATGATGGGGGGTTTCCTTTTTCATCTTCTGTTTTTTAATATTTCCCTTCTTAGTTTTCATTTTATCCTGACTTCCTTTGCTTCTTATATTATCTTTGTTTTTGTTTATTTATTTATCTATTTATTTATTTATTTCTTTTCTTTTATATATGTCTCTTGTCTTTCCATTTTTATTCTATGGTCTTGCTGTTTTATTTATTTTTATATTTATTTTGATTGTTTTATCTTTCCTTCTAGGTATTTTGTTACATTGTCCCAATTTGTTTCTTTTATCGGATTTCCCTTACTTTTTGATAGAAGGAAAGTAAGCCTATCCTTATTTTTTATATCTTGTATTTTTTTCAACCATTCTTCTTCTTTAGGGATTTCAGGATTCTTCCAAATCCTCGCATAGCATATCCTTGCTGCCGTCGTTAGCAGAAATAATAATTTATCTTTATTTTTTTCTAGTTTTTGTTCCGTTATTCCTAGTAACCATATTTCCGGTTTCATTGGCAGTTTTATCTCTAATATCTTTTCTATGTCTCCCCTAATTTTCTTCCAATATATCTTGGCTTTTTCACATCCCCACCACATATGGTAGTATGTACCCTCAATCTTCTCACACTTCCAACAATTTTTTTTAAAGTTTTTATAACATTTTCCTAATTTTTGTGGTGTCATGTGCCATCTATAAGCCATCTTAATCCAATTCTCCTTTAGATCTGTTGCATAGCTATATTTCAGTTTCTCCCTCCAGATTCCTTCCCATTCTTCTTTCCTAATCTTCCTGCCTATATTTTCATTCCATCTGGTCATATGTGATTTTTCCTCCTCTTTTTCTGTTTCCCATTCTACTAATTTTTTATAGATTTTTGTTATTATTTTTCTGTCTGTTTGTGTTATTTTTCCCCAAAATGTATTTTGCTCCTCAAATCCTACTTGTTTGTCTGTCTTAAAATGTTCTTTTACCTGCCATATCTGATACCAGGAAATCTTTTTATTTATTTCTCTCAATTCCTGTTGGGGTCTTATTTCCCATTCTCCATTCTGTTTTACTAATAATTCTTTATAATTTGGCCAGTTGTGCCATCCCAGTAGTCTTCTCTGCGATGCTTCTAGGGGAGAGACCCATAAAGGCGTTTTGTCATATAATTTCTTTTTGTATTTTTCCCAAATTTTAAGAATTGCTGAGCGTATAAAGTGATTATTAAATTCTTTCTCAATTTTGGATTTCCCATACCATAGGTATGCGTGCCATCCAAATCTTAAATTTATTCCTTCCAAATTTAGCAATTTATTATTTTCTAATTTTGTCCAATCTCGTACCCACATTAGAGCCGATGCTTCGAAATAAAGTTTTAAGTCTGGTGTCGCTAATCCACCCCTGTTCTTTTCCTGGATCATATATTTCAGCTTTATTCTCGGTTTCTTTTTTTGCCATATAAATTTCATTATGTCCCTGTTCCACTCTTTAAGGGTCTTTTGATTTCTAATTATCGGCAGATTCTGAAATAGGAATATCATTTTTGGTAAAATACTCATTTTTACACATGCTATTCTACCTAACAGTGACAGTTTTAACTTCCCCCAAATCTCCATTTCCTTCTTCATCTCTTTCCACTTTGTTAGGTAGTTATTTTCAAGTAGCTGAGAGTTTTTCTGGGTTATAATTATTCCTAGATATTTTATTTTGGGGGCGATTTGGATATTCCATTTTTTCATTAAAGTTTCTTGTTCCTTCTTTGTTATATTTTTGGTAATTGCTTTCGTTTTTTCCAAATTTATTTTAAATCCTGCTACTGCTCCGAATTCTCTTATTATCTCTAGCCATTTTCCTAATTTTGTGTCAGGGTCTTCTATTACACATATAATATCATCCGCGAAGGCTCTGATTTTGTATTCATAATTCTGTATTTTTGCTCCTTTCAGTTCTTCTTCCTCCCTTATTCTGTTTAATAGTATCTCCAGTGTCAAAATGAATATTAATGGTGATAAGGGGCAGCCTTGCCTAGTTCCTTTCTCTATATTTATATCTTTCGTTTCTCGGTCGTTAATTAGAATTTTTGCCTTTTGTGAGGTGTATATTGCATCAACTGTATTTTGGAAATAATAACCTATATCCATTTCCCTTATTAATAATTTGAAAAAGGACCAATTTACATTGTCGAAAGCTTTCTCAGCGTCGAGGGCCAGTAAAAGAACTTTTTTTTGATTTTTTATTTCATAATATTCAATCAAGTCAATAATGGTTCTTACATTTTCTCTTTGGTGTCTATTGGGCAAAAACCCCGTTTGTTCTTCTTTTATCCAGTTTTTTAAAAAGTTTTTACATCTTTCCGCTATTATATTGCTAAAAATTTTGTAATCCAAATTTAATAGTGAAATTGGCCTGTAATTTTTAATTTTTTCTGGGTCCGAATTTTCTTTATGTATTGTACATATGTTTGCTTGTTTCCATGTTTCCGGCATTTTTGCAATTTCTCTAATCCTATTCATAATTTTTTTCAAGTATGGTATTAGCTCTTGGCCGAAGGTTTTATAATATACTGCTGTTAGCCCATCTGGGCCTGGGGCCTTATTAGGTTTCAAATTTTGTATGGCCTTCTTTATCTCCTGCTCTGTAATTTCACTATTTAGTTCCTCTCTTTGTTTTTCTGAGATTTTTGTCACTTTTCTCTCTTCTATGTATTTCATTATTTTCTCCTCGTCTATTTGTTCTTTTTGGTAGAGTGTTTCGTAAAACTTTTGGAATTGGGTTTTTATGTCTTCCTCCTTTGTATATATTTTGTCCCCTTCTTTTATTTTTGTTACATATTTACTTTCCTTTCTTTCCTTAATTCTATTAGACATCCATCTTCCCGGTTTATTTGCGTTTTGAAAGAAATCTTGCTTTATAAATTTCAGTTTATTAGCCCTTTCCTCCATTATCAAATATTCCCTTTGTTTTTGTAAGATTTCTATGTTCCTCTGGGTATCCTTGTTTCTTGGGTTTGATTTTAACCTAATTTCTTCCTTTTTTATTTCTTCAATTATCTTGTTCATTTTTTTAAATCTTTCCTTCTTTTTAATTGCTTTTTGTTGAATAAATCTCCCTCTTACTACTACTTTGCTTGCTTCCCACAATGTAAATAGGTCTATCTCTGTTGTGTCATTTATCTCGAAATATTCTTGTATTACTTTCCTTATTCTTTCAATATCTTCCTCTTTCTTCAATAGATTTTCATCTAACCTCCACTTCCATTCTTTTTTATTGTAGAATATCTCTAATTCTAATGGGCAATGGTCTGAATCTAACCTTGGCAATATCACTGTTTTTCTTATTTTTGGCATTAAGGACTTTGACACCCACGCCATATCGATTCTCGACCAGCTTTGGTGTCT
Organism: Anolis carolinensis; assembly: GCF_035594765.1. NCBI lineage: Eukaryota > Metazoa > Chordata > Lepidosauria > Squamata > Anolidae > Anolis > Anolis carolinensis. The sequence goes on along the minus strand of NC_085842.1, from coordinate 64,809,322 downwards.
GGTCGAGAAAAAAATAAAATCCCTTACTCCTTCATTTTTTATTCTCCAGCTATCCTGAATGTTTAATTCCTTCATCATGTTCATCATTGTTTTTGGTAAATTTCCTATATTATTTTTACTTTTCCCTTTCTTCGCTACTTTACTTCTATCTATTTCCCCCTCTACTACACCGTTGAAGTCTCCTATTAATACTAAATGTTCATATTCTTGATCATTAATACTGCCTTTTAGTTTTTCTGTGAATGCTGACTTTGCTCCATTAGGTGCATATATGTTACATATTAATATATCTATTCCCTGCATCGTTATTTTTACTCCTATGAATCTACCCTCCTCATCCTTAAAAGCTAATTTAGCTGGTATTCTCCTTTCTACATACATCACTACCTCCTTTTTTTTCTAATGCCGAGGCATAAAAGCATTGTCCCAGTTTTTTTTCCTCCAGATATTTAACGTGTTTTTGGTTTATGTGGGTTTCTTGGAGAGCAATAATCTGGTATCTTTTTTTCTTTAGCTCATTAAATACTTTATTCCTTTTTGTTGCCGAATTTAGTCCGTTAATATTGTTTGAATAAATTTTAAGTTCACTCATATTTATCTTCGTCCTTATCACCCACTGCTTCTGTCTCTTCCTCTTCCTCCTCTTCTTCTCTCATTCTATCCTCTTGTTCCTCTTCCACCTGTCTTTCTTCCACTTTTCCTAGATTCGTAGATTCCATGTTTTCCCTTAGGTTCAGTCTGCATTCTTTTATGTCCAAATCATCTTTTTCGGGTGACTCTATACGTTGTCTCTTTGGTTTTTTCTTCTCTTTTTGTTTCCTTTCAGACTCTTCATCCTTCTCCTTTCTTATTGTGTTGTAAAATTCTCGGGCTCTTTCTTCTGTTGTGATCCAATACCTTTGACCTTTATACGTTGTCATTAATCCTTCTTCTCTTTCCCACCTGTATCTCGCCCTCTGTTGCTTCAATTCCTCTGTCAGGAAGGTATATTTTTTCCTTCTATTTATTATTGTATTTGGTACTTCCTTCAATATCGCTATTTTTGTCTCTTTGTAGAATATCTGTTTTTTGTTATTTATTCTCAATATTTCATCTCTTGCAATTTTCTTTGTAAGGTGTACTATCACGTCTCTCGGGGTTTTGTTTCTTCTTGAGAAATTTGTGTTAATCCTGTACGTTCTGTCCATTTGTACTTGTATCTCCTGTTCGGAGCAGTCCAGGAGTTTCATTAGTATCTCTATTACTTTCTCTCTTATGTTTTCTCCTGGCTCTTCCGGTATATTTCTCATTCTTAATTGATGTTCCAATTCTCTTGCCTCCATGGCTTCTTGTTTTGCGTTTATTTTTTCATTTTTTTCCTCTAGTTCTTTTAGTTTATATTGGGTCTTTTCTTGAGTTATCTTTAGTTCTTTCTTTTCATTTTTCAGATCCTTTATTTCCTGTTGTAATGTTGTAATCTCGCTCTTCATTATCCCCAATTCTTCTTTAATCTCCTTTTTAAAATCCGACATTTGTTCCTGTTGAATTTTCTGGTATACGTCTTGCTTCTCCTGAATTTTCTGAATCTCTCTCATCATGTCTTTCATCATATCCTTCAGGTTCATTTCCTCATTCAGGGATGGTCTTCTAATTGCACCTCTTGAGTCTTTTATTTCTCTGTCTGATTTAAATTTAAATGTTGCCATCTTGTTCTCTGAGTATTTTTTTTTTCTTCAAATATTCTTTTCGTGCTTTCGGAGATTCACCTTCTCCGCTTCTCCCCTTCTCTTTTTTTTTCCTCCTCTCAATCCTGCTGGCGTTTCCTGCCTCTTCTTTGTGGGTTTCTTCTGTTCTTTCCTTTTGCTTCCGCCCTTTCTGTCTCCCCCTCGTCTGAGCTTCTTCTGCCCTTCTTCACGTCACGTCCTTTCCCTCTCCTTTCTCTCGCGTGGTTTCCCTTCTGCGTTGTTTCCGGTTTCTTCCAACGGGGCTTTCCACTGCACCTCGCTTTGTTTACAAGAAGGAGGCCTCTTATCTTATCTTCCCCCAAGGTCAGTACTCCGCCATCTTCCTAGCTTTGATTTGTTGTTTATTTTTAGCCTTCTTAGTCCTTAGCCTTAGCCTTAGCCTTGGCCTTTAAGTCTTTTTCTTTTCCTTTCCCTTCCGATCCTTAATATTGATTAGTTTCTGCCATAGCACTAAGCAGGAAAGCAGGTAAGCACATACGCTATGTGCTTTACTTCTCCACAGCTTTTCCCCCCTCCAGGAAGGCAAGTCTTCTTCCTACTCTCTTCTTATTCTCCAGAGAGCTAACCTCCGTTACGATGCCCCTTAGTTAGATCTTAAGTTTCATTTGTCGTTTCAACATTTTTCCATTAAAACAATGCGCCCGGTCGGCGATTCCTGCTGGGGATTTCTCCCCCGCGCGCTTTCCACCGCGACCCGCCTTAACCAATGGGTCTTTTGCCGGGTCCCTTTTGGAGCCCACTCTTGAGGAATGGGCCCCTTCTGGGTCCGTCGGCTGACCCCCGGTTTCCGCTGTCCACCTCACCTTAATCCATGAGGTGGAGGGAGCTATTGCTCTACCCAGTCGCCCGGTTTCAGCTGGCACCCTCCGGAGAGATCTAAAGTGCCTATCTCGCCGCCATGCCTGCGCACCGGAAGTCCCCGGAAGATAGACGTTTTTGAACTGTGGTGTTGGAGGAAAATTCTGAGAATGCTTTGGACCGCAAGAAGATCCAACCAATCCATACTTCAGAAAATAATGCTCATGAGAAGACAGGAAAGCTTGGAGAAGAGAATGATGCTGGGGAAAATGGAAGGAAAAAGTAAGAGGGGTCGACCAAGGGCAGGATGAATGGATGGTATCATTGAAGTGATTGGCTTGACCTTGAAGGAGCTGGGGGTGGCGACAGCTGACAGGGAACTCTGGAGTGGACTGGTCCATGAGGGCATGAAGAGTTGGAAGCGACTGAACAAATAAACAACAACAACAACAAGCTAATCTTACTGCAAATCACACATGTTCTAGTCAGGTATAAATTGTTGGTGTGGATACTTGGCTGGGGTTAATTAATGTCTCTGAATATTAAGGGAACCTTGGGATGCAGAACCAAATCTGGATTGTAACGAATATTTCAGTTGTCAATACTGCCCTTTAGCTAATAGAGGTAGTTTAAACTTCGACAAAATTGAAAAAAGGCAAAACCTATAATTAATACTAAGTCTCGTACCTTTCATCAAAATGTTTTTATACCAATTTTCAAATCTGGATTTCCACCATAAAGTCAATTTGGCATGACTACATGGGTCAATAAAGGCCTATCTATCTTCTATATATATATAAATGAGTGATGGCATCACGGCGACCCACAAAACAACAAAACTACACGCCCCCCAACCTCGAAATTTGACAACACAACCCATCATCCATGCCACTAGGTTGATACAACAAAAAGAAAAGAAAAATAAAGTCCTAATTAGAGGGAGAGCAATAATTGTTTTTATCCAATTGCTGCCAGTTTAGAGGGCTAATCTCTGCCCACTTGGTCTCCTAGCAACAAACTCAGCCAAGGGACAGCCAGGGTTCAGTTAGGGGACAGGCAGATTTAGGCCTCACTTAGGCTTCTTCCACAGATTATCTAATTTGCACTGGATTATATGGCACTGGATTATCTTGACTCCACTCTACCATATAATCCACTTGAGTGTGCATTCTATACATCTGTGAAGAAGGGGCCTCATATAATCCAGTTCTCAGCAGATAATATAAGATTATCAATATACAGTAGAGTCTCATTTATCCAACATAAACAGGCCGGCAGGATAAGTGAATATGTTGGATAATAAGAAGGGATTCAGGAAAAGCCGATTAAACATCAAATTAGGTAATCGTTATACAAATTAAGCACCAAAACATCATATTATACAACAAATTTGACAGAAAAAGTAATTCCATGCGCAGTAATGATATGTAGTAATTACAGTAGAGTCTCACTTATCCAACACTCGCTTATCCAACATTCTGGATTATCCAACGCATTTTTGTAGTCAATGTTTTCAATATATCATGATATTTTGGTAATTACTACATAGCATTACTGCGTATTGAACTACTTTTTCTGCCAAATTTGTTCTCTAACATGATGTTTGGGGGCTTCATTTGTAAAATCATAACCTAATTTGATGTTTAATAGGCTTTTCCTTCATGCCTCCTTATTATCCAACATATTCGCTTATCCAACATTCTGCCGGCCCGTTTATGTTGGATAAGTGAGACTCTACTGTATATATAATATATATTTACATAGGAGAGGATATGCAACTGGGCACTAATACACATGAAAAAATTGCAAGACTCTAATGAACTACAAAGCTGAATAGGAATTATTAGTGGGATGTAGCTCCAAAATAAATAAATCAATGAAATAAAGTTAAACGGTCTAATGAAGTTTCAGGTTGCACTTATCCGAAACAGCATCCCCAAATAATGGCAGGTAATAGTTCAATTTTATATGGCATTAATGAGACTTCATCTGAATTACTGTCTTCAGTTTTGGGTGCTACACTTTTTAAAAGAAAGGCAATGGCAAACTACCTATGAAATTTATGAGGTCATCAGGTGGGATACAGAGACACTACATTACGTTATATGTAAGACACTTCCTGAAATGAATTATCTCTTTTCTCATTGTCTTCAATTTTGCCAAGCATTTGTTACATTTACTAATATTCAGCCTAAATCAACCTTTCTGAAGACCATTAGATCTAGTCTGATAAAATAAAAATAAAACAATTTTAGAGAAACATCTTATCTCATGATATGTCCAAAGTATAGTAGCCTCAATTTAGTTAGTTCAGGTTTCATTTCCTTTTGGATCCATTTAGTTTACTTTTTGGTAGTCCAAACTGATCACAGAACTCTTATTCAACACCACATTTCAAATGAGTTTATTTTTTAATGTCAGTTTGTGTGTGTAAAATTCTAGCCATACAAATTTTATGGGGAAGGGCATGGGATTGGCTTGAGGCAGTATCTGGACTCCAGCCAAACCAAGGGCTCCCTCCCACTTCCATGCTGTTTGTGCTCCACTGGAACATTCCAGTGAGTGGCTGTTGTCTTGCCCATCCCAGGCCATATGCCAAAGGGGCCAGAGAGATCCTCCAACCCAAGGGTTCTCCTCTCTGCAGCAGAAGTAGCAGCAACCCTTAGACCTCCTTCTATCAGCTCCTGATCTGGCATGTCCTCATCCTTTCTCTCCCCGCTAGTAGAAGTACTCAAAGGGGAAAGACAAAGTGGCATATGCACAAGTAAAGGAATGCAACTCTATCCAGGACAAGCTGTTTACACAATTCCAAGATCTGAGAACAATCAATCCACATAACCTCAATTCAGGATGCAGCTTCAGTTTACTGGCACTCAGTCAGCCCATCAAAACATCCAGGCACTAGTCCAGCACCTCGTGCAGCTCCAGTTGATTCCATTGACAAGGAGAACTGAGTGGAATCAGCATATTGATGGCATCCTACTCCAAAATTCCTCATGACTTCTCCCCCCCACACCAGCATCTTCATTCAGAACATAGTTTCTCAAAGTGTGCTCCTCCAGATGTTTTGAACTTCAGCTCCCACAATTCCTAACAGCTAGCAAGCTGGCTAGAATTTGTGGGAGCGGAAGTCCAAAACACCTGGAGGAGCGCAGTTTGAGAAACAATGATTTAGAAGTTAAACGGCATGATGGATAAGGTATATACCACTGTATAGTGCTGAGGCTTACAACAAATAATTACAGTAGCAACTAGTAGAAAGTATTAGAGAGAAAATCTAGTGTTAAATGGCGCTGAGGTTTGCTGATTTCTGACAAGAAGCAATAGTACCAGCACACTTCTAAACAGAGTGCTAAAATAGAGGAGACATAGGGGGAAATCTGTTTAACTTGATTTGGAGGGCACTTTCTGGACTAGAATGTAATTGCCCTTCAGTCTGAGCACAAAAATATGTGCATTCAATTGAAATTCGCAAAATTTGGATAATTTTAGATATGACATTTCACAAAGTAGTTTGAATTGCTAGGAAAACCAAATTTTCATTCTTGCCCATGAATAATTCAACACAAACTCATTCTCTTTTCTTCATCAAAATACAAGGTAGTATGTAATGATATATATATTCTTGACTGTAGTCTCTAACAAACAACAGAATGCAAACTGATTTTTGATCTCATGCAAATCATCATATTCTCATTGCAACCAGGTTCTTTGTAAATTACTCTTATGCAAGTCCAAAGAAATAAATGACAGTTGTCCAAACACTTGTACAAGCCAAAACATGTTAGTGTATCTATCTAATAGCAACAAGAGCAATGGTGAGTTACAATTTCTGTTAGCAAGCACTGTCAAATTAATGCTTGTCCAAAGCAAAGTAATGTTATTGTTACATTCAAAATAAAATATTAATTATTTCCTTGGAATTGCCTTCACAGGAAAATTGTGTAACCAATTAACAAATGTTGTACAATGACTCATATTCTATGCATTACCATATCTTTCACCTTGTGCCATTAAAGTTCTTATTGTGTTGTCGAAGGCTTTCATGGCCGGGATCACAGGGTTGTTGTATGTCTTTCGGGCTGTGTGGCCATGTTCCAGAAGCATTCTCTCCTGACGTTTCGCCCACATCTATGGCAGGCATCCTCAGAGGTTGTGAGGTATGGAGAAAACTAAGCAAAGAGGTTAATATATATCTGTGGAAAGTCTAGGGTGAGAGAGGTCAGTGTGAATGTGTAGTTAATCACTTAAATTAGCATTGAAAAGCTTATCTGCTGTCTTCTTCCTGCCTCTGGGGCATCCTTTGTTTAGAGTCGTTAACTGCCCTTGGTTGATTCATGTCTGGAAACCCTCTGTTTTCAGAGTATTGCTTTTTATTTACTGTTCTGATTTTTGAGTTTTGTAATACTGGTAGCCAGATTTTGTTCATTTTCATGGTTTCTTCCTTTCTCCTACACAGAGAAGCCATTGAAATCCACAAGCATGTGGACAACTTCAACAGAAAGGAAGAAACCATGAAAATGAACAAAATCTGGCTACCAGTATTACAAAACTCAAAAATCAGAACAGTAAATAAAAAGCAATACTCTGAAAACAGAGGGTTTCCAGACATGAATCAACCAAGGGCAGTTAACGACTCTAAACAAAGGATGCCCCAGAGGCAGGAAGAAGACAGCAGATAAGCTTTTCAATGCTAATTTAAGTGATTAACTACACATTCACACTGACCTCTCTCACCCTAGACTTTCCACAGATATATATTAACCTCTTTGCTTAGTTTTCTCCATACCTCACAACCTCTGAGGATGCCTGCCATAGATGTGGGCGAAACGTCAGGAGAGAATGCTTCTGGAACATGGCCACACAGCCCGAAAGACATACAACAACCCAAAGTTCTTATTTTTGTCCCTCCATCTTCTGCACTTTGAAAAGCAAATGGTATTTCAAATGAGAATGCTATTATCTCCACATTCCTAAGCTTCACAAAATTGCTCAATCGCAAACAGAACAGCAGCCAAAAAATAAATACATCCCTTATGCTTCTATTTTATTGTGGATTTAACCTGGAAAAGCATTGTGCATTTTTATTCACTGAGTGCCCTCATTGCTGTGTTATTATCACATTTAGCATGCCATCAGCAGCCAAGCACAGCCAAGCAAACCCATGTTCAGACTTCAAAGCAGCTGAAACATTAATGGTGGTAAAAACAGGTTTTGCTAGGCAGTTCAGTTTGCTGCCAAACGCTGACATCATGCAACATCAGATTTATACAACAGGATTTAAATGGGGAAACTAGGGAAGATCTAATTTGCCAATTCTGTATCCCTTGGGCATTGGCAAGGAAGTAGACTGGCTATAAGAAGCCCTACAAAGATTTTTGTGATGCCCACAGACTTTTTAAAGTCACAGTGATATATCAAAAAGGAGGTATTAAGGAAGACTTGCATAAAGCTGTAATTTCTATTTCATTGTATAAACACAAAATAAGATGTGTCAGCACATTTCACACATTATGATCTTCAAACATTGGTCACTAGGTAGGTTTTTCAACAAGAAAATCCAGAAACCTAGCAGTGTATGCAATTATTGCTGCAAACAAATGCAGTACTCTACCTTACATAAATACATTCAAATGAAGCCTTGTTTCATCAATTTATGCACTCTTTATGACTTTATGCACAATTTATGCACTCTTTACAATACATTGAAGCCTTGTTTAGTCAATGACCTTCTAGTATTTCTGCCCATGCCAAAGGACTTCTGTATATAGTTTCAGCAAATAACAATTCTCCCTGAAATATGTGTTTTATTTTCACCAAACAAGTCCAAAACAACAACAGGCAGGGCAGGCTATGCTTTGCAAATACAGTGAAGGGCTTTATTTCCCCTTCTCTTTCTATTCCATCAGGGTTACTCATTGACAAGTATCCCACACCGTGAGTAAAGCAGTAATATTTCAGGATCTAACCTTGCTTGCGCAAACATTTGCAAAACAAAGGTATGCAAAATGTCAGCATATGAATCTATGCTTCACCTTTCACTTTTTGAACTCATTGCAGATGGCCACATAAATACTTATGACAAACTAGATGCAATGGAGTTTACTCATATGATTACATGCCCACTAATACTTTTCAACTTTTGGACAGCACTAGAGATTTCATATTTTTAAACGAACTGAAATGTTAGGTAAAATAATGAATCTTTCTATCAGGTAAGAGTTTTTCACAGACAATCTTTCAGTAACTATGAAGTCATAAAGAGTGCATAAATTGATTAAACAAAGGGTAGATAAACTGCATTACTATTATTCCCACTGTACAAATGCTCCAGGGGTAGGGAGAATGAAAGAGAATGGCTTTCTTGAGGCCACGTAGTTTGTGGTTGAGGAAAACACAGATCACAGTGACCTCTTCATACACCAAGACATAGAGGGATATGCACACAAAAATGGTACAGTTTTCTCTTCCACTGTGCAGTTCCACAGCACTGGGCTACCAGGAGGTGTATATGTGTGTATGTACGTGCACATACCTGGAGTGATGGAAACTGCAAGTGAAATGACCCACTCTTAGTCACTGTGTTACACCATATCTAATGAGAGAAACAGTGTCTCTTCCCTGTGATTGTAAGAGCTATGCTGGTCTGCTTTCAGAAGATAGAAAGCGTTCTTTTTGAGTATTCCAACTACCCTGAATTCTCTAGATAGAGACAAACTAGAAACATTTGATAACATCTACAGCTTTGTGAGAAGTAGGTGGTCCGTTGAAGCATGACAGCTGGAGGACGTGACTGGTGGCACTAGAAGTAAAGACTTGGTTATAAATCTTTACGACCATCTAATCCAACCTACTAAAGCCATTATTCTGACTGATGAAAACAGATGAGCAATTATTTGCTGAGTGCCAGAATGATCTGTAGTGGATTCTCTTTACTTGTTTACAAGGTAGAGCAGAACCAGGGACACTGAGTGACCAGTGCTAATAGAGTATTACTCACGTAATTAAAATAATATAATTTTTGCAAGATAAAACTAGCTTCTAAATCAGTGGACAGAATGATATTAATTCTAGCTTGAAGAATGAGGAACATGGTAAACCAAAACTAATCTCTGAGCACTATAAATATTGTGATTTTTAGGAAGAGACTTCCATGAAACTGGCAAGCTACAGCCCCAGCCCCTCCTTCATTCTCAGTTGGCTCAGAAGTTACAAATCCAGTTTGGCCCTTGGAGTATTTTTAAGGCAGATTTTATTTCCCCATTAATGTAAAACATACATTTCCATTATTATTTAGTGCTTCCCTATTGCAGTGAGGAGGGGAGGGGAGACACCCACTTCCTTTCTTGACAAAGAGAATGCACTTTTCCTCTAGTAATGCCAAGAATAGACACTGTAAATTCAGTTATTCTAATCTCCAGACATCCATCGGCAATAGGGTGGGACCATTTGAATCAGTATTTCTATTAAATAAGACTGTGGTCTTTTCTTAAAGCACTCAGTGATTTCATCACTCATTTGTTCATACTTTCCTGCATTGAAACCAAACATTTCACTGCAACTTTCTCCAAAAGTCATTCCAAGATAAGCAAGTCTCAAATCAAATACAAGCAAAAAAGGGTAATAAAACAATGTAACATCATTACAACTTTGAGCCAGGAAAGCTGTACCTCTATGTCTGCATGACACCTCTAAATACAAAAAAAAAATACATTAAGGAAATGCTCCAGAGTAAGGAAGATAGAAACAGAACAAGTGGTATCTTCTCTGCTGTCCCGAGTTATCCAAAACACCAGGATTTTCCAAAATGATTTCCAGCCCTGTTTGAAATGCCCCCAGTCTTCAAACCAAGACTTTGGACTGGATCCAGACTTATGCTAATCGTAGTTCTGCATCCGATGACAAGAAAGCCAAATGGCAACCTTCTTGAATTCCCCTATGCCCCATGCTGTTTTAGAGAAGTAGTTTCCTCAAAACAAAGAGAGGGATTGCACCCCTTTACTTCAGTAGGAAACTAGCATTGGACCACAGTTCCCCCCTCTCAAATGGAAGAACCCCTTTTTCATAGAGTAAGGAGTCAGGGTCTTGATCTTTTGACTCTGTCAACATAGTCCAATTTCCCCTGTTACTACAAGACTGGCCAAAAAAACAGCTATTTTCTGTTTAAAATCACCTTGCTATTATGTTTTCTTTCACCTGAAGATATTTTTGACAAATGTTCTAATTGCTTTAGGGTACACTCGGTTTGGATTATACAAACTTACCCGTTCCACTTGTCCTTCTTTATGTTTCAGCTTGTAAACTTTGAGCTTTGGAAGAAATGTCTCTGCATAATTTTTGTCTTCTATTCCTTGTAGGAGTACACCATGAAATGCTAACCTACAGGTGTTTGCATGAATATCAGTATCCAGCTTTGAGCCAATCACAAGGCACAATTTAGGACAAGTGACTGGTTTTTCAAACTCAAGTAAAGCCCACTGTTGTTTAGGGATCTGTCTTTCTCCAGTTTGGTCATTCTCCTTGTTTTCTTCTGAAGACTTTGGGTCTCTCCAAAGATATTCTTCTTGATAAAGATATTCCTTGCCAAAATCCAAACTGTTCTCCATAGGTTCGTTATTGAAGTCATCAGGAGCAGGGCTAAAGAACATCACTTTTCCCATAACAGTTTCATAGCCCAGTGTTATATGAAACTTAGCCTTCGTCTGAAGGGTGCCTCGGAAATATGGAATTTTCTTTAAAGAGATTATAGCAGCATGAATTGTCTGGAGAGATTCAGGAGTACAGATCAAGCCACGTTCCAACAGCTTTGGATCAAACTGGGTTACACAAATTCCTACTCTGTCACCCTGCATGGCATAGGTGACTGGAGTATGAAACATCTGCATGGACTTGACTTTCTTTGTTACCTATTGGGAGGAAAACAGAAAAAGTGAAATTCCTATGGTTTATGTAGTCAGATATTAAAGCATTTTTAAATTAAAATTGTTATCTCATTATCTAAAACAAAAAAAACTCAATGAGATAAGAATTATTTCTAGGTATTTATACACTGCTCCTTTGTAGGGAGCCATACTAATCAAGCAATTACTTTAAAAAACTATCTACATGAATGCTTTCACCGAAGACTTTCTATTTCATCTTTATCTACCTTTTGAATCATAAAATAATAACAAGAACTATTATTTTGAATCTGTTATCATTTTTAGTATCTGAAAGGAGTCATCAGATAAGTTTGGCCGCATAAAGGTTAAGTGATTTATTTTTGAGAAGTAAAACAAATTCAAGTGGTAGCAACCTTAAAAGGTTTTTTTTTTTTAATGTTGCCTTCAAACTTTTCACTTTTATCTTATGTCCCATATACATTTGCTGAAGTCTACTGGCATTAGACTATTCTGTTATATTGCAATGGTCAATGGGCAAAAGCAATAAAATAACTTGGTTTAGTTTGGTTTACATCAGGCTAGGACATTGGCTTTTTCCTGATAGATAAGAACTGCCTCTCTTGTATTATTTAAGGTTTTAAGACTATACAGTAAGTATTCTCCAGTATTGTGTTTAATGATACCTTAATGATATATCCATGTATGTTTGATGATATACGTATCTGTGCAACAAATTCATGCAAATACATGTTGTGGTATCACATACAGATTACATTCCAAGACAGAAAATAAGCAAATACTTTTTATCTTATTGTTCTATGAACTTTTGATCATTGTAACATCACATTTCCTTTTCATAGATTTGTGATGAAGTAAAATCTACTTCAGCTTGCAAATAATAAGCACAAAACTGGTCTGGCATGCCCAGGACTATGCTCACTTCCTATCAATATAGTTCATTTACCCTTTTCTATCTTGCTCCGTTAAGCAGTACAAAGGCTTTGGACTTATTAGTTTGATGCTAACAGCTTAGAGTTACATCAGTTATTATACTTCAAAAACTTTTAAGGATAAGAAATGAAAGGAGAAAATAAGACTTTGAAAAAGATCACAGTTCATTCAGCTTGATTAGAATACTCGATTTCAGTTTAATATGTTTTCTCTTTTTGTTTTATTCTTTTGTGGAATTATATTCTTATATGTATCCATTAAGAATTGTGATCCTTCTACTGCCAGAAGGCTTACACTGGTGGAATTAAAAGGCATATAATTTTGGAATTTCTAATGCTTCTTGTGGTCCCCAAGCCACCAAATCTGCTATGGATGCACTTCTTATTCTGTCCATTTGGAGAAAATAGCCAAAGAGAAGAAGAAATTGCCACAAAAAAAATCACATTCCTCTTTTTTCTAGTGCTGAATAAAATTCATCAATAGAGTGATCATGTTTCTAGCTACATTTTAACTCACCTCGGGCCACAAAGAAATGTGAGTAAGAAATTAAATTATTATTATTATTATTATTATTATTATTATTATTATTATTATTATTATTATTATTTATTGAAAAGGGATACAACAGTAAGAAGATCATGTTCCAGTTCATTCATTAGACTTGTTTTTCTATGGTTTCTGTCTCACTCAACTAATCAGACCAGATTGGTCTGAGAAGTGAATTAATATTTTACATAAATTCTGTGTGTTCAATATGCACAGAGATGATGGAGCCAAGATATTCTTCAAAAACAGCATAGTAAAATTCTTCTTCCTTCCCTGAAAAGACTGCAAATTGTTGACCGTCCTGGACAGATAATGCACTCAACTTTCATCACTTAAAATACAGTTTTTCATGCAGGTACTAATTTCAAGTTTAGAATACTGTCACAGTACTATTTCATATATAAGCTGTGAACTTCACATAAAATATAAATATTATAAACAGATAAAAACCACACTTATAAAAACTGTCTGAAAATTCTATAAACAGACACAATGTCTACAAAACTGAACTGAAGGTTCAAGTTTATAAACAAGAAAAAAATCAAAAGAATCGTATTTTTTTTTAGTTCTAAAGCTGTATACAAGCGGAATACTACACTAGAAGAGTACAATTCAAAGTGCAGGCTATTACCTATAAAGCTCTACACAGTTCAGGTCCAGCCTATTGCATCCCCCCCATGAATCTGCATGGGCTCTAAAATCTGCCGGGGAGGCCCTCTTCACAGCCCCACCTCCGTCTCAAACGCGTTTGGTGGGGACAAGAGAGAGGTGATGGCCCCGCTGGCTCTGGAATGCCCTCCCAGGCAAGCCCTCACACTACAGCACTTTTGGAAAAAGCTAAAAACTTGGCTCTTTCAACAGGCCTTTGATACTGTTTAAGATAGCAGCCAGCCTATGACAGCATGGATTTTTAACCCATACTTAGCCATATTTTGACTCTATGGCTCTTGCTAATTTTATATGTCTGGTTTTAAATGTGTTATTGGTTTTAATGTTGATATATTGTATTTTATATGTTGTGTGGCACCATTGTGTGCTATTTGTAAGCCACAACAAGTCCCTATGAGAGATGGTGGAAGGGTATAAATATTTTTAAAAGTTTATTAAAGTACCTCCTCCAGGTGAAAAAATATTTATTTTAGTGCTGTCCTACATGAAAGATCAATCTTGAAAGCTGACAAGTACATAAAGAAGAAATGTTTTTGACTTCTCCCTTCCTTCCTACTACTCTACACCTCATGTCAGTTTTCAACTCAACCGTTTCTTTTTTAGAAGAGAGCATTCAAAAATGTGATTTCTTCACTTGCAATATAAAACCATACACAGTACAGATTTCTCCTACCTTGGCTTAGTCCTAATTTGCATTATTACTCTGGAAAAGAACACAAAATGAGGAAATTTGACGGGATGGCCCTTGTCGTCTCTTCCAACTCTGTGATTTTATATGTTGAAACCATTCAAAACTGTTTTGTGACAGGATGATGCCCTGAATTCCACATTATCATCCTGGCACTGTTCAGTTATGGATGGTTGCTGAAATATGGTCTTCTAAAAGTAATTTTAGGCAAGGTATATGGAACATCTGCTATGATGGTGGTTCCTCTGATGCTATCAAGACAATTTTTACATATGTCACAGAGTTGTGTTGACCTCTCCTAAATTTTGAAATAGAAGATATAAGACATAAATACACATAACAGTAACAATACTTAAATAACCTTAACATCTTATAACAACTTGTTCAGACAGTCCTTTATGTATACTATTTTCCTGCTTCTTGCAGGGGATTGGACTGGATGGCCTGTGAGGTCTCTTTCAACTCTCCGATTCTATGATTCTATAATTCTATAATTCTATGTTTCTCTGAATTTGATAGGAGAAAGCAAGAATATAAATGATGGGAAAACTGTGGCCATTCAAATGTTACTGAACGGAGACTCCCAGCTTTCCATACAGCTGGGTATAGGCTAAGACTGATATAAGTTTCAATTAGGCAAAACCTGGAGGGCTGCATTGGCAACTTCTCAAATAAACAAAACCATATGTTCAAACTCCAAATTTAAGATGCCATAAATGGAAAGAACTAAACATGACTTGCCATCTAGTAGCATGGCTATATGATACTTTGCAATTTTCATTTCTTGTTTGTACTCTTTTAAAACTGTGTAACCTTGTTAAACTTTTCTGAATTATTTCAAAAGCAACAATTACTGTCTCTATGGTAACTCACTAGTAAACTGTTCTGTGTTCTTTGGTTAAAGTGAGTTTGGGATCTAAATTCACAATGGCTTGAGGACAAGCATCTAAAATTCAGATTTCTTTTTAAGCAGATGTACACCATCATAAGAACCTGAACCATGAAGTATAAACATGTCGTTTCAGACATAGGAGCCCCCGTGGCGTAGTGGATTAAAGCCTTGTGACTTGAAGGTTGGGTTGCTGATCTGAAAGCTGCCAGGTTCGAATTCCACCTGGGGAGAGCATGGATGAGCTCCCTCTATCAGCTCCAGCTCCATGCAGGGACATGAGAGAAGCCTCCCACAAGGATGGTAAAAAACATCAAAACATCCGGGTGTCCCCTGGGCAACGTCCTTGCAGACGGCCAATTTTCTCACTCCAGAAACGACTTGCAGTTTCTCAGGTTGCTCCTGACATGAAAAAAAAATCAGACATAAAATTTGAGGTTCAAAAGAAAAAGTGAAAGAAAAAATAGAGGTTTTTGAAGAATTCTATAAAGAATTATACCAAACAAAGGCCTGTTCTAATAAATCAAGATTCAAAAATATTATCAGCTATAATGGCGAAAAGAATGAATAATTGTATGTATAAATATACAAAGACTGATCAGTGTGGTTTCGTGAAAGGGAGGGAAATGCCAAATTTAATAGGGAGAGTAATAAATAAAGTTTAGGTATCTCAATATGAAAAAACAAAAGTAGGGATATTAGCTCTGGACATATTCAAGGCATTTGATTGTGTGGAATGGAGAACATTAAAAACAATTATGAATAAATTCGGAATAGGGAATAAAATGAAAGGATTGATAGAACAATTTTATTCAAACAATACAGCGATAGTAACCATAAACGATGGAGTGACAAGAGAAATAAAGGTAACGAGGGGAACAAGACAAGGCTGCCCTTTGTCGCCAATACTGTTTGCCATAGCAATAGAATTACTTGCAAATGTAATAAGAAAAGATGAGAAATTAGAAGGGGTTGGAACAACAACAAAACAAAAAATTAATTTATTCGCAGACGATACGCTATTGACAATTAAGAATATGTGTGCCAATATGGACAGAATAAAATTACATTTAGAGATATTTGGTAAAATAACAGGTTTACAAATCAATTGGAATAAATCAGAAATGATGTTACTTAACTATACAAAAAAGGAAGAAGACGACTTTATGAAACAAGCTAAAATGAAAATAAAGATTAAGAACAAAATAAAATACTTAGGAGTAACTATAACCAAGGATCTACATGAAATGGAAGAGGTAAACGTTACAACTTGTCACGCTCAAGGCAGCGGAGCACCAAGAACCATACACGGAGGCCAATAAACTATCTAATATCTTTATTAAGGAAATATATAAGAATGATAAAAACAAGCAGAAAGTATAGTCCAGAAGCAGACCTTTCAAATGATGTCAAATATAGTCCAGAAATAGTTTGTCCAATAAATGATATTAGAGTCCAAAAATAAAATCCAATAAACCGAAACACACACTATTGCCAAGCAATAGTGTGGGGAATTGTCCAGGGTCTTTCAAAGGTCCAAGGTAAAATCCACAACAAGGCTGGAAACAAAACTTGATTCTAGGAACAAGGTCCGTGACTATGAACAAGGCAAGGCAATTCTTGAATACTTGAATAAGCAAGGCAAGGAAACTGGATTTGCGGACTTTGCGAAGTCCACACAAGGCTGGAACACGATTTCACTCCTGAAGCTGCTCTGTTGTTTTTTTTTAATCATTTTTATTGAAGATTTTTAATACATAAATAATAAAAAAAAGAAAAAAGGAGAAAAAAGGGGGGGAAGAAACAAAGACAGAAACAAAAAAAAGTGCAGGAGGGGACAGAGGCATGAGGAGGGTTTGTGAGATAAGTTTCTTTGTTGGTAGAGATGTCATAAAGTTTCTTCCCACAATTCTTGATTTTTGAGGGGGGGAGTAATTTCAGGGTTTTTTGGGGGGGGAGGGATGATTGCAGTTTCTAATCTGGGGGTTTTCTCCTTCTTAGCTATTATATTTTTAGTTTTGATCTTCTTCGAGTTTTCTAGCTCTTATTTTCGCTACCTATGCTTGTATCTTTTCTTGTTTTTAGGTAATCTTCCAGATTAGACCAGTCTGTTTCTTTTATTGGTTTGCCTTGGTGGTTTCTCATCAAAAATGTTAGCCTATCCATGTTCTTTATCTCCTGTATCTTCGTTGTCCATTGATCTGTGGTTGGTATCTGGGATGATCTCCATATTTTGGCAAAAACAATTCTTGCTCCTATAACCAGATAGTTTAGTATCTTTTCCTCGTTTTTATTTAACTTCCTGTTTGTTAGACCAAGGAGATATAGTTCTGGACTCATTTTAAGTTTCATTTTCATTATTTTCTCGCATTCTTTATGTATTCCAATCCAGTACCTCTTTGTTTTAGTGCAAGACCACCACATATGGTAAAAATTTCCCTCGTGGTCTTGGCACTTCCAACACTTTGTGTTTATATCTTTATTTATGAGACCTAGTTTTTTCGGAGTAATATACCATCTATATACCATTTTATATTGGTTTTCTTTTAGGTCAGTGGCGTAGGTAAGTTTGATATTTTTCTTCCAAATCTTTTCCCATTCCTCGAAATTTATGGGTCTCCCAATATCTCTGGCCCATTGGGTCATACAACTCTTGACAAGTTCTGGTTCGGTGCTCCATTCCAGTAATTTTTTGTAGATTTTTGTAATTAACTTGTTTTCTGACTCTAGTATTTTTTCCCATTCTGAGTTTTTCGCCATAAAGCCTTCTTTTTTATCCTTATTATATTGTGCCTTTAGTTGTCTAAAATTTAGCCATGTTAAATGCTTAAATGATTTGAGTATTTCTTCCCGTGGTTTTAGGATGTATTCCCTATCGTTTCTTATCAAAATGTCTTTGTAGATTGGGCCATTTGAACTTCTTTGGTGGTTCTTCTGGATTAGTTCTAAAGGCGATAGCCACATTGGTGTTTTTGGGAACATTCTTTTCTTGTATTTCTCCCAAATCTTATTTAATGGGTCTCTTATAGCGTTATTTCTAAAGATTTTCTTTTCATTTTTGTCTGGTGTGTCCCATAGGTATAGATGCCAGCCCGAATTTAGGTTAAAGCCTTCCAGATTTAATGTTTTCTTATCCTTTAGGGATAGACATTCTTTGACCCATGTTAGGGCACATGCTTCGTAATACAGCCGAAGGTCCGGGAGATTCATTCCTCCTCTCTCTCTGTCATCTGAAAGGTTTTTCATTTTGATCCTTGGTTTTTTCTTTTGCCATAAAACTTTGAAATATACTTTTGCCATTCGGAGAACACTTTCTGATTTTGGATTATTGGCAAGCTTTGAAATAGAAAGAGCATCTTTGGGAGAACATATGTTTTGATTGCTGCAATTCTCCCTAGTAGTGAGAGTCTCAGGTTGTTCCAACTGTTTAGCTCTTTCTTAATTTCTTTCCATTTGTTCTCAAAGTTGTTTTTAATTAGATTGTTATTGTTGGTTGAAATATGAATGCCTAGGTATTTGATCTTTGATGTTATTTTTACTCCTGTTGTTTCCTCTAGTCTTCTTTTCCTATCTACTGAGATGTTTTTTGACATGGCTTGTGTTTTCTCCAGGTTTATTTTTAGACCGGTCATTTCCCCGTATTCTTCAATTCTTTTTATCCAGTTCCTTGTCTTATTTATTGGGTCCTCGATGATGCATATCATGTCGTCAGCGAACGCCCTGCATTTATATTTATATCCTCGTATTTCTGCGCCCTTTAGGTTTTCGTCATCCCTTATAATGTTGAGAAGTATTTCCAGGACTATAATGAATAGAAGGGGTGAAATAGGGCATCCTTGCCTGGTTCCTTTTTGTATACTAATCTTCTTTGATTCAATTCCGTTTATTAATATTTTTGCTTCCTGCGTACTATATATTGTTTCTCCTATATCCAAGCTCTTTAAAAGTGCTTTAAGGAAGAACCAATTGACGTTATCAAACGCCCTTTCTATGTCTAGCGATAGAAAAAGTACTTCTTTCTCTTTTGTTTTGTCGTAATATTCGATTAAATTTAGGATAATTCTGATATTGTCGCTTATTCTTCTGTTCGGGAGGAATCAACCGTGCCAGGCACCTTTGACTGGGTCTCGTTTTCCCGCCAAACAGGTGTCCAGCGTTCTCTTTCCCTAGAGAACAGGAAACGAAACCCAACTTTCCAGATGTGAGACTCCCTGGATTTTCCCAGGGGAAACATGGCTAATCAGTGTCTTGTTTGGCTGCAATTCTCAAACTCCTGCGAACCCGCTCTTTCACTCCCCTGTCTGCAGCAAAGGACTGTCTCCTAGCGAAGGGAGGTGAGAGCTGCTCAAGGTCTGTTTTAATGGGCTCTTGGGCAAGAACATCAACATCAGGCATCTGGAAGGATTCCGGCTGTTGTTGATCCGGAGAAAACCCCATGTTTTCATCTTCGTCAGCCACAGTGACACTAGAGCGGGACTACAAGGCCCATGAGGCATCACACAACTTTAAGGAAAGCAATTCAAAAGAAATTACTAGAATATGAAAATATTAAGTTATCATGGTTCGGAAGGATAGCGTTAGTCAAAATGAAAATTCTTCCAAGGATAAATTTTATATTTAGAATGGTACCACTACAAATTTCAGAAGAGGAATTAAGTAAATGGCAACAAATGATTAATAAATATTGCAATGGTAATAAGAAAAATAGGTTAAATAAACAACTGTGGTATAAATCACAGAAGGCAGGAGGTCTAGCACTCCCCAATATTAAAAAATATTATGAAGCAAATAGGATGAAATTAGTTATAGAAGGGATGATAAATAAGGAGGATTTGGAATGGTTGGAGGAAGATTCGGAAGAAGCAGAGGAAAAAATTTGGAATATATTTTTCAAAGATTTAAAAAGGAAAGAAATTAAGGAAGTAAAAAACCCAATGTTGAGAAATGTGCTAGAAATTTGGAATAGATATAAGAAAATATTATTGTCAGAAAGTTCAACATTAACACCAATAATAATGGATAGGAAATTCCCAAAAAACCTAAAGAATATTTTGGATGAAAAACTAAGAGAAAAGAATATAGACAAAATTGGAGATTGGATAAAGGTGGATATGAAGAAAGAAACTATACTGAAAGAATTTAGAGATACTAAACTCTCGTGGTTCCATTGCTTACAGTTAGAGCAATGGTTCAAGAATTGGAAAAAAAGTAATGGGGAAGGAGGCAACTTACACAATTTGAACAAATGACACAAAAGGAAAGAGCAATGGGAGAAGGCCACAAAATGAAAGGAATAACTAGCAAAATATACAAGATAATAATTTAAATTAAGGGGGGGGGGAAATAAAGGATGCAATATTAAGAGAGATATGGGAAGAAGATCTAGGGACTAAGATAGGGGAAGTGGATTGGATACAGTTATGGGATCAAAGACATTTCACGAATTTATCGATACGTGTTAAAGAAAATTATTATAAATTGGTTTGGAAATGGTATTTAACACCAGTAAAGATAGCAAACATCAATAAGAACGCCACAAAAATTGTTGGAGAGGTTGCCAGGAAGTGGGCACATACATACATATGTGGTGGCAATGTAAATATGTAAACATATTTTGGGGGAAAGTATTTAGAGAAATAGAAACTATAATGGATATGAAGATAGGAAAAAGCGCAAGTATTGCATTGTTGTCATTATATAATGTTAAGAAATTGAAATAAACAGAGAAGGATGCAATAAATAACATGCTAACAGCAGCAAGGTTGTTGATAGCAAGGAACTGGAAAGGTAAAATAAATATACAAATAGAAGAATGGTACAAAGAACTATGGAAATTAGCAATAAACGATAAGTTGACTTGTAGGTTAAGAATTAAGAAAGGGGTATGGAAGAAAAATGACTTTGATGAGGTTTGGGGAAAATTTATTGAGAATGGTTTAAAAGAAGTAGATAGGAAATTACCTCCACAAGAAGAAATGGTATTTTGGAAAGAGAATGCAAATTGAAATGGCTCGGAGGGGGGTGGGCATAGAGGTGAATAAAACAACATACAAGATACATGTACATATATTGTTGATGCAATGAATTATGTATGGAATAGAAGAATATGTAATGTACTGAGGTAGTGATGTATTTTAAGAAAATTAATAAAATTTTATTAAAAAACAAAACAAAAACAAAACAAAAGGCTAGCAACACACTTTGAACAGGTATGCGTACATTTTTTCTAAATTTTGTTGCGTCTCTATTCAAAATTCTCAAATAAATTTATGGTCAACTTAAGTTGGAATGAATAAATTTCACCACTCTACAGTTTATCCTTTCAAAATTATATGAGGGAGTTGGACTGAAAGATTAAAACCCAAAAGTGAGCCTAAGGCTACCAAAGAATGTCGAATCCAGTCCATACACTAGATTAACCACTGCATCAAATCAACTATCAAAAATAATGTAATCATCTTAAATATCTTTGTGCTTTTATTTTCACATCAGCATTTTAAAAATTGTTCTGTAGGATACTGTTATCTTCAGGTGACCACTCCCCCAAATAAAGGGAACAATAATGGGAGGGCAATGGGCTTAGCCTACCCCCTACTGCTGCTGTATATAAGTTAATCTTATTTGCAACGCTGGAATAAGACTTACCGTATATACTCGAGTATAAGCCGACTCGAATATAAGCCGAGGCACCTAATTTTACCACAAAAAACTGGGAAAACATTGACTTAAGCCGGGAGTGGTAAATTTCAGAAATAAAAATAGATACCAATAAAATTACATTAATTGAGGCATCAGCAGGTTAAATATTTTTGAATATTTACATAAAACTGTGATTTAAGATAAAACTGTCCAACTCCGGTTAAATCATTAGTCTCATCTTCTTCAATGTAAATGGGCTTACGTATCTTTTTAATAAAATAATAAATGTAATAATACTAATAAATACAGAAATAATAAATGTAAAAATAAATGTAATAATAATAAATAGAGTAAAATAATAAATGTAATAATACCAATAATACTAGAGAAAAATAATAAATGTACCATATATACTTGAGCATTAGCCGACTTGAATATATGCCAACCAGGACCCTCACCCGGGTATAAGACAAGGGGGGCTTTTTCAGTCCTAAAAAAGGGCTGAAAAACTCGGCTAATACTTGAGTATATACGGTATGTTGAAACTAATGTGTGAAGTTCAATATTTAAAGAGGGATATAGTCCTCCATCTTTTTCTCTCTGATTTACATATTTGCCGCAGTCAGGATTTCCATTTTCATGCCATCCATAGATATATTTTGATGGCACATGTTTTGTGCAGTTCCTCAAGAAGAAAACAGTGTGTCTGTCTAAGACTAATCATATGGCAACTTGAGGTTCATAATAACTTATCAAGTAGCACCCACATTTTCCCCAAGAAACAAATACGACACTATCATTTCTGCTCAGAACAGATGAATATTTAACAGAGGATAGGGTGTGGGTGGCATCTTAGAATGCTAGGAAAATAAATCACAAAATAATGTTCAATATTTTTATCTGGATGATCACATTAATATTTCTTTAAATGATGTAGAAGCTTTGTGGATAAGAAGGACTATGGAAGTCCATGTGTTCATATGCAGATAAAAAATGCAAAAAGGAGAGATAAATTAAAAGCACCCAAACTGTTCAGGCCCTTAAGATAAACAAATGTGTTCAATATAAGAAAAGAACCTGTTATTTGAAGACCAAAGGAAAAGCCCACTAAGATTTTCAAAGCAGTTTAACTAATAGAAAACAGCATACAAAAACTGCACTAATGGCTTTTTCTCCAGATACAATGAAGCTTCTTTTTCTTTATTTATCCAACTTTCATTAAGTTATCGGTACTCCATATGCCATAGCTCTCAGCCTTTTCAGATAAGAGACCAAGCATCCTCCTACCTCCAGTGCTGTCACTGCATCTGACTGATACAAGAGATAAAGGCAACCTAGCCTTTCTGATAAGTGGAATCACAGCAAATTCACCTAACTAGCAGATTGTTATAAAATGGAGTTGGGGGGGGGGGGATAAAAAATAAATAAAAAGCAGATTGCAACATATAGTTAAGGCATTTGGTAATCAAGCCATTTAAAATATGTTCAACTACTTGAATTAAGGCATAAACATAATGTGTAGTCGCCCTCCAATAAAGCAAGTCTACTGGCATATACTTCAGTGAGAGATAAATTATATTCATGAGACAGAACACTGTATTGGCAAATAGGGGAAACTGAAATATATAGCCGAATTTTGGTCATTTCCTAAGAAAGAGAACTTTAACTACTCCATGCAGCAGTTGGGACTTGAGAAAGAAAAAGGGAATCAAGCACATTTAGTTTTTTACATGTACACAATACCTTTGCTACAGAATTTGCACAACCCAAATAGGTCACACAGAATATTAATATCTACTAACAAAAAAATATGCCAGTGAGAGCTTATTTGCTCTCACTGGAATATAACATGAATATTGTCTTATAAAACTTTGCTGAGAGTCATTTTGAAAAAATATCTATCCCAGAGGTATTTAAAGTACCAAACTCATTT
The DNA here is from genome assembly GCF_035594765.1 of Anolis carolinensis. NCBI lineage: Eukaryota > Metazoa > Chordata > Lepidosauria > Squamata > Anolidae > Anolis > Anolis carolinensis. Next base: position 64,785,603 of record NC_085842.1, on the reverse strand, counting down.
GAAAAAATTCATCCAAAATGCAATCTTCTGTTTTAAAATAAATTCTTGTTCTCACAGTCATAAATAAAAGATTGTAAGTGTGACAAGAGGATTACTGGCATGGTATTATCTCCTCAGCTCTGGCGACAACACAGACCATTAGCTCTGAGGGATGTACCAAGTGTGCCATACATCTTGGTGAGATGTTACACCCTAAAAATGACCGTACAACTCAGGGAAAAACACAATCACAATTAAAAAAAAACTTCAGCAGAGACATGGTAAAAAAGCACAAGACATTCCAGATGTCTAGGTTTATAGACACCATCCCCTTTGCTCTGCTCCATTACTTAAGCAGGAGGCTAGAATGCAGCTTCAAGAGGTTCAAGGGAAAAGGGGAATTTGTTCACACTGAAGACTTTGATCAGACGACATCATGACAAAGAAGGACAAAATTAATTTTAAACAATGTTGAGAAAGATGCTAGATGTGAGGAACGTCCCTAATTCTGGATTTGCATGTACCTATATATTTCATATCACATATGATTACTCTTGAAAAGAAACTATCTATATATATAAAAGAGTGATGAAATCATGGCACCAGACAAAACAACAAAACTAAACATCCCACAACCTCAAAAATTGACAGCACAACCCCTCATCCACGCCTCAAGGACAAGACAACAAAAAGAAAAGAAAAATAAAGTCCTAATTAGAGGCAGAGTAATAATTGTTTTTATCCAATTGCTGCCAGTTAGAAGGCTAAGCTCCGCCCACTTGGCCTCCTAGCAACCCACTCAGCCCAGGGGACAAGCAGAGTTAGGCCTCACTTAGGCCTCTTCCACACTGCCTATAAAATACAGATTATCAGATTTCAACTGGATTATATGGCAGTGTAGACTCAAGGCCCTTCCACACAGCTATATAAGCCATACAACAAATTTGACAGAAAAAGTAGTTCCATGTGCAGTAATGCTATGTAGTAATTACTGTATTTACAAATTTACCATCAAAATATCACAATGAATTTAAAACACTGACTACAAAAACATTGACAACTAAAAGGCAGACTGCGCTGGATAATCCAAAACATTGGAGAAGCGAATGTTGGATAAGTGAGATTCTACTGTACTATGAAATAATTACTGTGGGACAATAATACAAAACAATATAATCTCTAAAACCAGGACAGTAAATAAAGAGCAACACTCTGAAAACAGGGAAATTGGAAATTCCACAAAGGAAACAATCAGGGCCAGCTAACACCACCCAAGAAAGGAATCTTCCAGAAAGGAAGCTGAGAAGGGAGTGAAGCACTGTATATTACCAAAGTCATTATTATTACTATCATTACTACTACTACTATTATTATTATTATTATTATTATTATTGTTTCGCTGTGAACCGTGAAAATGAATACAATCTGGCTCCAACTATTCAAAAACACTAAAATCAGAATATATAAAAATTACTGTGGTATAATAAAACAGAACAATACAATCTCTAAAATCAGAAGATTAAATAAAGAACAACACTCTGAAAACAGGGGAATTCCACACAGGAAACAATCAGGGCCAGCTAACACCTCCCAACAAAGTATTCCCATCACCAAAGTCTGGCAAATCCTCTGTTTTCTAAGGGCCACAAACAGTAGAAGTACATAAAATATCGCAAAGAACACCACTCTAAAAACAAGGGAATTCCAGACAGGAAACAATCAGGGCCAGCTAACACCTCCCAACAAAAAAAATCACTCGGGGAGGAATCAGCCAGGCTTTAAAGCTGCAAGACCATTACATGCTAATCATTTTGCCTAATTGCAGCATTCATACTTGCCTCCAACAGACAAAAAAAAAACATTAGAAATATTGTATATTCACAACCTTTAGGAAACAATATCCCCTGATGGCGCAACGTGTTAAAGTGCTGGGCTACTAAACTTCTGCACCGAAAGGTCGTAGGTTTCAATTGGGGGAGTGGAGAGAGCCCCCACCGTTAGCCCCAGCTTCTACCAACCCTAAAGTTCAAAAACATGCAAATGAGAGTAGATGAATAGGTACTGCCCTGGCGGGAAGGTAACGGCGCTCCATGCAGTCATGCGACATGACCTTGGAGGGGTTGACAGACAACGCCAACTCTTCGGCTTAGAAATGGAAATAAGCACCAACCCCCAGAGTCAGACACGACTGTACTTAATGTCAGGGGAAAACCTTTACCCTTTACCTTAACTACCACCAACTCCTCAATACTTTATTTCCCATACCATCATACTTGGCCAAAGCAACGCATGGCCGGGCACAGCTAGTGCTACTATAAATTATGAAAACTAATTGCAACAAGTCCTCTTACGATATATAACAAGGGGGTCGGAGTGTTTCTGTTTCTGTTTTGTTTTGTAATTCAACAATGTACGCCAAACTAAACCTCTGACTCTGATGAATAGAGAATATTGTAAACTGGTGATTACACCACTATTTTCATACTGTATTAATGAGAACACATACTGTACAATACAGTACAAAACTCTCAGCTCTTGGAATGAAAGGTTTCTCCTAATATCTGTTACGCTTGCAACCACCATTTCCATTGCCTATTTGATACCTAGGTAAGTGAGCACCTGGAAAATGTGCAGGTGTTTGGAAGATCAGATATAAATTTAATAAATATATCTCTTCAATACTGTCATGCAATGGGTAGTCAAGGTGATGCTTATCTTAGATGAAACTACACAACTTCTGGAGAATGGACTGGCAAAGTGGAAAACTTTTTGTATATCCTTAGGTGTTGCTTTGGTGTTGCACTTTGCAGCACTAAATACTCCAGTAGCAAAAGAGGTTGAATTGCTAAGCCTTTTGCTCAGAAGGAAATGTCCTCCTAGGAAGTATCTTTTGGTCAAAAGTTTGTTTTAAACAGCTCTCTAATCAAACTCCCAAATTCTGAATGAATCTAAATAAAGAAAATGATGGGATATTATTAAATAAAGAATAGAAAAAAATAAGTATGTATGAGATCACATTCTCTGGATATCTTCAAAAATAAGCTAATCAACTAGCATGCCGCTCTAACTGGAGATCCTACACTGAGTGGTGGGCTGGAACTGGTAGTCCATGGGGCTCTCACATATTTATGTTTTAGTTCTCTAGGGTGATTTGATAGCAGCATGCTGACAGCAATACCTGAGACACATTTATGGTCAAAAAACACCCAAAGTGTCAGGATGTACTTACTACAGGATTCATTCATTAGCTACATTTACAGAAGCAGGAATTCCCATGGAGTATGTTTAGATTGTGTACCTTTATTAACTTTACTGAGGTATTCATATATTGCAGCTATTGTGGGTCTGCTGTGGATTCTTCATTTCTTTCCATTCCATATTAGTGATTATATTAACATGTATCCAGAATAAGGTAAGTTATGAACTCCTAATTGACTGGACATTCTTTTATTCTCTTGTACCTTACTGAGTATACTAAAGATCAGATGTATCAGCTTAGTATAAACAAACATAGATGAACCTCCCTTGCTGCCCAAACTCTTTTCCTTGCCATCCTTTTCCCCACCTCCCTCCCTCGGGGCTTTCTGTTGTTGTTGTTGTTGTTGTTGTTGTTGTTGTTGTTGTTATTTCAAAGACTTGGATGATCATCTGTTGGGGGTGCTTAGATTGTGTTTTTCCTGCACAGCATAAGAGGGTTGGCTGAAAAAGTTTGAGAACCCTTGTTCTAGATCTAGATCATAAGTTATCAACTTGATATTTCCTACATTTGGTCTAGCAAAATAGAATTTCTCCCATATACCAATGAAAGGACTTGAGATGTCTTCAAGAAATAATTAGAAAACACTCACATGCTTCCCATAACAAAATCTGATGAAACACTGTAACAATCTACACTAATCGATACATCTTTAATTGATAAAACAATAAAACCAAACAAAAACACAAGGGAAGCAGGACTTTAATAAAATTGGTAAGGACTGAATCCCTTTCAAAAAGGTAAACAAAATTAAGTAATAATTTTAATTTATTGTGCCCCAAAGAGCAGACCCACTGTGGAAACCTGAAGCCCCATAAGCATACCAAATAATACCACTAGACGATTAAGATAGGTCCACAAACGCTACCAGGGAGGTAAACCATTGTAAATGGCAAAAATATTAATTTAATGTTTAGTTAAAGCAAAAAGCTTTCTGATGGGTAACAATATAAATACAATTTAAATATTTTTTTTTTCTTAGAATTTTCTGACTGAACAACCTGAAGTATCTGATGAGCCAAGTACAGCCATACCTAAATCATTGTATACACTTTGGTTCACCATAACATTTTTTCCCCAGATAGATGCAGAATAAGGGGATTTCAGCCTGTTCTTCCTTAACATATGTATTCTAAATAAACTTAAGTTTTAATACCAATTAAACCTCAAGTTATCAAAACTGCTTTCAAGCTACATTTTTTCTTCTTCTGCTCAATTCCCACAACCAATACACAAGGGGAAGGCCAGGTAATAAAAGTTAAATTCTGGGAAATTCATTCTTCCAATGAAATCAAAGAATTTTTTTTCTGTTTTAACTGTAGACTTTGTTTTAGAACAATAGCAGCACTTTCATCCAAAGACTTCAAAGTGTGCCACAAAACACTGCATCGTAGCTAACAGAGGGCTGAAGGGTTTATAGAAGAACGTCCACAGGGAGGGATCTCCCTCCCCCTCGTTTAACAGGATATTTTTGTTTATTACTCATCTTTGAAAAAGCATAAAAGCAGGGAAACTATATGCTAGAGAAGTAAAACTTTTTATGTGTAAGCAACATTTGGAGCTTTGTCAGGCGACTGGTTTTGGTAGAATGTGTGACATGTAGCCCAATGTGAGCAATATTATATCTCAAATAAAAATCAGCCCATGAATATACATAATCCAAAAGGTAATTCTCCCAATCTCTGAAATGTAATGGAGCTACTCTAGATCACTGAGGCATGAATATTTACCGTATTCAGGCTTTACTGCTCTCGATCTGGGTTCAATTTTGCAAATTAAAATGAGAGCTGTGTGGATAGAGAGATTAAAGAGCATCCCAAAGCTCGCCTGTTTCCTTGGTGTGGCAGCAGCGATCCGATTACCCTTCTGTTAGGTTATTTCTTTTTTACTTAACAGAGTAGGTCAGAAGCAATTAAGAATGAAGAGTAGAGGTCACAATTAGTTCATAACCCTGTAGTTAAAAAACAAAACAATAACGCACACAACTACCATCATCACCACAACCACACACAGAGGCCAGGGGAAATGTATTTAAAATAATGTAAGAAATGGAAAGTAGTATTACCAAGTGTTTTACCAGAGAAGACGGGGGAGTGGAGTAGCTTTCTTGTGTTAACTTCTTTTGTATGGGGGGGGGGGGGGAATAAGCTTTTCTGAAACTATAATATCATCTTGCTATTAAAATGTGTTAACATGCCCAATTTAAAAGGGTTATGGAAAAAAGAAACAAACACAGACAATGCTAAAATAACTTTGTCTCCATTAGTCATGGTACATATGTATTATTTTTTGTGGCAGTTGTTTGAAGTAAAACAAAAACCCTACAACCAACGCAAAGTATAAAAATTGGGCCAAACTGAGGCATATACAGTATACAGAGATACTGCAAAATGTTAAAAATATTAAAGAAATATGATTTTATATATTATATATGATATATAATGAACAAGAAAGACAATCCAAAGGTTTGTGCATTTATAAATATTTGGGCCAAAAAAGAATAATTCTTAGATTATGTACTTTTAAAATTAGCACACACATTTTCCCCCCAAAGAATAAATCAAAATATTGGGTTGTTGTATGTCTTTCGGGCTGTGTGGCCATGTTCCAGAAGTATTCTCTCCTGACGTTTCGCCCACATCTATGGCAGGCATCCTCACAGGTTGTGAGGATGGATAAACTAAGTAAGGAAAGGAAAGAATATATATCTGTGTAGAGTCCAGGGTGTGGCAAGAGTCCTTTGTCACTGGGAAGCCAGCATTAGTGGACCACCAAACGCAGCGCCCAAACAAGAGTCAAAGAACATGAAAGGAAATGCAGACTAATTCAACCAGAGAAATCAGCCATAGCAGAGCACTTGATTAACCAGCCTGGACACATTATTTGAGAACACAGAAATGCTGGACCATTCCAACAACTATCATGTCAGACTACACAGAGAAGCCATTGAAATCCACAAGCATGTGGACAACTTCAACAGAAAGGAAGAAACCATGAAAATGAACAAAATCTGGCTACCAGTATTTAAAAACTCTAAAATCAAAACAGTAGATGGGAACCAACACTCTGAGGGTAGAGGGCAGCTAATGACTGAACAAAGGATGCCCCCAGGCAAGAGACAAAATCTTTCCAATGCTAATTAGGGTGATTAACTGGAACATTAATGCTGGCTTCCCAGTGACAAAGGACTCTTGCCACACCCTGGACTCTACACAGATATATATTCTTTCCTTTCCTTACTTAGTTTATCCATACCTCACAATCTCTGAGGATGCCTGCCATAGATGTGGGCAAAACGTTAGGAGAGAATACTTCTGGAGCATGGCCACACAGCTCGAATGTCAGGACCCAGGCTGCAGAGCACTAATAACCATGCGCAGAGACCAGAATCTATCTAATATCTTTATTAAAGGAATATATAAAGTCAATAAAAACAAGTGAAGAATATAGTTCAGAAGTAGACCTTTTAGGAAAGGTTAAATATAGTCCAGGAAAACAATGTCCAATATGTGATATTAGAGTCCAAAGTTATAATCCAATAACCGAAACACACACTTTGCCAAGCAAAGTGTGGAGAAATGACAGGGTCCTTTAGTCCAATGGAACTTGACAACAAGGCTGGAAGCAAACTAGATTCTTGGCAAACAAAGCTTGATACGTGACAACAAGAGGCAAGAAACAAGAACAAGGTCCGTGGCGAGGTCCGTGGAAACAAGGAAAGCTTGGTGCAAGAACAAGGTCCGTGAAACAAGGCTTGGAACTTGGTCCAGGAGGCAAGGGACTGGAGTAGCGTAGTCCACACACGATCTCACTCCACAAGGTGACGAATTGACTCCGCAAGGATTTCTTTGCGGGTAAACACCTATATAGGATCTTGTTTTCCCGCCAAGGAACACTTTCCCTGGGGAACAAGAAACGAAACCCATACTGTGTCCAGATGCATGACTCCTTAAGATTTCCCAAGGGAAACAGGCTTAATCAGCTAATTGTCTGGCAGCAATCCTGGCGCTTCTGCGATTCGCCTCCCTAGCGCCTCTATCTCGATTATAATAATCCCGGCGAGAAAATGGGGGAGATTTCTGCTCAAGGCTTGTTTGGCTGACTTCTTGTGGGCAAACATCTTGCAGGTGCAAGGGCTCCAATTCTGGCTGAAACGGTGGGAAACCCAAGTTTTCCTCTTCATCTGCCACAATAGTACTAGGAACGGGACTACATGGCCCATGAGACATCACATCGAAAGACATACAACAACCCTGTGATCCCGGCCAAGAAAGCCTTCGACAACACAAATCAAAATATTTACTTTCCAAAGAAAGTACATATGCATTAATGGCACAGCCAGAGATTTCAGAATCCCAAATAGGCTGTAAATTTTCCATTTACAAATTCTGGAATGCAAAAATAAACAGAAAAAGTACATTTTCATTCTCCAATACCTTAACAAATAAAAGAAGCGATACTGCATCTTTGTAATGCCTTTACAATGTACTAATGGTGTAAATAAACTAATAATAATAATAATAATAATAATAATAATAATAATAATAATAACAACAACAACTTTATTCTTATACCCCGCCCCATCTCCCCGAAGGGACTCGGGGCAGCTTACATGGGACTTTGCCCAACGCAACAGTACAAAATCAAAACAAAAACAATAGACAAATCAGCAACCATAAAAACATCAGCATAAGAAAAACAGTCATAAAAAGTCGATACACAGAATAATATTAAAATCATGAATTGGATCAAAAGATCTGGGCCAAGGTGCGGAAAAAATATCTAACTAATAACTAACTAACTAATCCATGATTAACTCAATTATTAATACACACAAATATATAGTTGGATTCATAACAACTTTGTAAAAAATACATTCACTTTAAGGAAGATATTGAAAGGCAGATGGAGACAAAAAAAAGCTAAGAAAAGGCATCCAAACGGCCAACGGAAGTGACAGATAAGCTAAAATGAAACATTTATTCCGTAACAAAAACAAATAAACAAACATAAAACGGTGACGAAACAGTAGAGATAGTTTATGAAATATAACAAATTCACCACTTTTCAGCCTTTGAGTAGCATTCTGGTACCAAAGGGTTACTGTCATTTGAAAACCCCCACCAGAAGTCTTAATAAACATTTAATATTTTTCTTACTACGTTCTTAAAGGCCCCAGATGTGTTCTTGCAGATCAAAAGAGGCAAACTTATAAAGTTAAACTGAATCAAGAGCTTTTGTTCCAAGGCATCGTTGCTGAACTAATTATTCCTGGATGTTGTTTAATGAAACAGTGGTGCCATATATTAAAACATTTAACAGGATGAGTTGTATGAGTTATAGGGAAGGACTGATCTTGGCTTATAAATTTAACCTTTTCTTCAAAAGAGATGAAACAAACTACTCAGAACTCCCTTGCACTAGCACTGGGGGACGTAAAGTCAAGGCACTAATCTATATCAAAGCTGAAGTATATGGCTATTTATATGCCTCTTTCATAGGATTGAAGATGGGGGAGTGGACAGACTCTCTAGACATCTTCCCCTCTACCTCAAAATAAAAGCTTCATTTGGGTTTCTCATCATATTGCTAATTAAATTTCTCTCAAAATATTCAGTTTTGAACCCAAGCCAAAATAATAGGACTCGAATGAAGCTATCATTGTGCATTAATATACCATGAACGTGAATAAACCATTCCTGACAATCCAAAAGATTTTTTTCTTCTGATGGGTTTATTACTTTTAATGCTACTATGACCAATTAAATAGCATTTCTCCCTTTGTCTCATAATCAAAGCATGTTGAGTTACTGGTTAAGATCAACGCTGATGAAAGTTTTAGTTAGAAAATAAGCCGGTATTGAGCCTCAAGAAAATAAACTGGTAATGGCTTCCAATAGATTGAGAAAAAAGTTATCTTCCCAATAATATGTATGTATGTATAATATTATGTATAATATTATGGATTTGTGACACTTAGATACAGTCTGAGGAGTAGCAGTCCCTTTCAGACCAGTTCTAGTGCTTTCCAAGGGGAAACAGATTTCTTCTGGAAGCTTACAAAGCTGAATTTGTTTCAACTTCAGGTTTGGAAAGGCAGTCAGTTTAGCAGCAGCAGTAGCAACGAAACGCAAACTAACAGAGAGCGGAAGAGAAATGTGTGAGGTCAAATGAATGACAGACCTAGTCAATGGGCATGTTTGACAAGGGACTCTCCAATCACTGTATTTTGGGGAAGGAATAAATGTCTCACCATCTTCCAGTTTTTGGAACTTCCTTTCTAAGTGAAGTACTGTACCCATCCTTCTGTAACTTGGCAGTCTGTTACTTAGCACCATCTGCATAAATGAAGATTACGTGCATCCTTTTTTTCTGAGTAACCTCAAAATGAAAAGTCCAGTTTCTCACAAACCCCACTGAATCTATTTATCTGCATTTTGGTAAACCTAATCCTCTCATAAGATGTTACTGAGTCTACAAATCTATTCTAATTCTGCCTAGAAACAACAAAAAAGCTATTGGAAATTAAAGGTCCAGTACAAGTTAAAAATATTAAAGGTGAGACACAAAACAAGTATATTTGTTTGCAATTTGACAGATGCACTCTCCCCAAGGCTACTAAAATTGAAAAAATCATCAAGTTATGAAAGAGAGAACAAATGTTGTTTTGTCCCAATTGTACATTGAAGGCATACATCTTTGCATCTCTGAGAGGGTTATACAAAAACTCAGTTTTGAGACACAGGTTGAAGCAAACTGGTGCCAGATCTGGCCAGTTAGAAGGGAGATAATTTTGGAAACGCCAAATGAAGATACAAATGGAACCTGGGGGAGCATATACTTGTCTACTATATAGCACAACCTGACCAAGGAGAAATGTTGTTTCCATTGGCCTAGAAAGGAAACAAAAATCTAAACCTACTAAGAGCATCACATAGGGCTAAAATGAAATACCTGGTTTTGGTCCAGGTTACCTACAGAATCACTTTCCCCCATACAATCCACTCTGGACACTTAGGTTCTCTGAGGGGTATTCTACTCTAACCAGTCAGAATTTGACTGGTGACCATCACCCCAGAGGACCTTTTCATCAGATGCCCCAAGACCTTCCAGAAGAGATCTGACAGCTAAATGAGCTGGCAGAATTTAAGAATCAATTGAAGACCTATATTTTCCAGCAGGCCAATCCAGTCAGTTTTTAACTATGAATTTTAGACTCATGCCCTGTGTTTACTGTATTTTACCTTTGTTCTGTATATTTTAATATTTTTATTTCACAGAAATACTTATATATATATATATATATACACACACACACACACACACACACACATATATCATGTTTTATAATTATGTTTTTAACTGTGTTGTGCCCCACCCCAAACCTCAATAATAATAATAATATAATTATAATAATAATAATTAATTATTGAGGTGGTGATCGGCACATTGGGTGCCGTACCAAAAGATCTCAGCCGGCATTTGGAAACAAGAGGCATTGACAAAATTACGATCTGCCAACTGCAAAAGGCCACCCTACTGGGATCTGCGCGCATCATCCGAAAATACATCACACAGTCCTAGACACTTGGGAAGTGTTTGACTTGTGATTTGGTGAAACAAAATCCAGGATATCTATCTTGTTTGCTGTGTCATACAATAAAAATTAAAAATAATAATAATAAGGCACTTCTCCCTTATTTAAGATGAAATTCTTACCCAGTTAGCAAGGTTCTATCCAATATTGATTGACCAGAACTCCATTCATATCATAAGACCTGCCCCCTATATTCACTGTATTGCTCAAACCTGCTCTCAAGGGGACCCCAACTCTTTAGAACAGATGTGGCGTATGAATGTGTAAGATGACTAGACAGCTGCTATGAATTTGCATAACTAGTCCTCCACACCTCTGCTGGGAGAAGTTCACTTCCACGTGCAATATAGCTCTGAGATCATAAAAGTTCACTTAACAATGTCAAACTGTGTGGTTTTAGAAAATCCCCACTTGTTTGCATAAGTCTTTATTGACTCATTGAAGTAGGCCCGTTATGACAGCTTTCCTTGAAACAGCATTGAGGTTTATTTGTATGTAAGAATGCATATATATATATATGCATAGATACTCATTAAACAGCAGAAGAAAAGCTGTCCAAGTTTAAAATTATCCTGCTCACTAAGATAAACAGTTCAGTTTGCTTATTACATTCTGTCGCTGTTACTACAGCCACATTTAAATGCTACATGCTTAGCTCCCAACTATTATCTTTTAATATATCACCTACATGTCTAAACCTTTAAGCTATCATCTGGAAAAAACAGATTCTTCTATTTACATTTCTGTAACTTTGGTAAATGTAAACTCCATTCTAAGACACCAGCTAACAAAGTGAGGCAGAATTACAGTTTTACCTGGGCCCAAAAGCCCAAAAATGCCTCAGACTTAGGCCACAAGTTCACTTGTGGAGGGAAAAAGAGGAAAATAAGAGATGATCATGCCTGAGAATGCCTATTGTAATTGCCTTCCCTTGTAACGTACATAAATCATCTAGTAGTTTCTATGAGATTTTCAGAAGTGCTTTGATTGTATATTCCTGTAGGAGATTGGACTGGAGGCCCTTCTGGTCTCTTCTGACTCTATGATTCCATAGTTCTAAGTAATCTTCGAAAACAACATAGAAGAACATAGAAAATTTTGGGGCCCATCTCCAAAATAATTGTACTGGAAACTCTTGGGGCTGTAATTTGAGAAATGATGCTAATAAACACATGTCTTAAAACTTAATGAGCTGGAATAAGCCTCTATGAGACTCACATGCAGATTCTCTGCCCCTTCTCTAACATAGGCTGGAGGGCTTCAGCATTTTAGTTATGTTTCCACAGATTTATTTATGTTTTCACAGTGTTGCATGTTACATAAGAAACAGAAATCATGGTTTATAACTTTCAATAACTTTAGTTACAGGGCAACATCTTAGCTTATAGTGTGAAGACGGCTGTAACTGACTGGTGGTTTCTTTTTGTGGGGCAGTAAACTTTGGATGCCTTGGTGTAATTTTCTTAAAAGCCAGAATGGATTCAATGCCTTGAAGCAAATGAGCCATCATTTGCCTTTGAAACTAAACCTCAAATCAATGGCCTGATTTGTTTTTAAAAAAGAAAAAGTCTTTCGAAAAGGAAAATGAACAATTCTCTTCCCATCTCTAGAAGAAAACTGTGGGAACACCAGCAGCCCCTGAACCTTGTTAAGACTCATTCCAGTTCATATGCATTCTGCTCTATTCAATCTAGCATCAAGTGGTCGTTTGAAAGAGACAAGTGTGTCTTCAGACATGATACATTCTCTAAAGAACCATATATCTCAGATTTATTCATTCCTGCTAGCTCACCTATGTAAAATAAAGAGTATGACAGCTCACTGAGTACAAGGAAGAGCAACAAAACCCGTGATGATCAGAGGCAGTCCTAGGAAAATGAGAGACCATTAGACACCCTTACATTTGTAACGCAATGAGTAATGCCTTTAGGCTCTAGAAAAAGACTAGATACTGTAGAGTCTCACTTATCCAAGCTAAATGGGCCGGCAGAAGTTTGGATAAGCGAATATTTGGATAATAAGGAGGGATTAAGGAAAAGCCTATTAAACATCAAATTAGGTCATGATTTTACAAATTAAGCACCAAACATCATGTTTTACATCAAATTGGACAGAAAAAGCAGTTCAATACACAGTAATGTTATGTTGTAATTACTGTATTTACGAATTTAGCACCAAAATATCACGATATATTGTAAACATCGACTACAAAAATGGCTTGGATAATCCAGAAACTTGGATAAGCGAGGCTTGGATAAGTGAGACTCTACTGTACCAGGAACAGAGGACAGTTTCAAAGAGGTTTTTCATTCACCAATAAAACACTAACACACACACACATACATATAAAGCTACCATATATAACTATAAACACAAAGCAAATATCCAGTAATAAAAGGAATTTAAACAAAGGAAGCTAAAAGAAGCTACAATCAACCTTAAAATATTTCAAAATATGCAAGAAGTGCCTGGTAGGGAGGAACTGTGTTACACGGCTGGGAAAACTGAAGCTTAGCCATTCCATGCCAATGTGTTTCAGCAATTTATCCTTCTGTGAAACACAATAGTTCACTAGTACTAGAATGCATAATCAATACCACATTTCAAACATTACCATTTTAAAAAACTATGTAGCAAATCGGAAGGATAAAACTGCTATCTTTCAACTTTATTAACAACCACATCCATATAGACATGTACAACATAACCCCAAACTAACCCATATTGGCAATAGTAGGCCTAGTTGTAATAATGGAATTCTCCTGAATGTCTAAGTCAGGGATCCTACAAACTAAGGCCCAAGGGCCGGATGTGGCCCTCCAAGGTAATTTATCTGCCCCCTGCTCTAAACTTAGACTCAGGGTCACTCTAAGTCTGAAATGACTTGAAGGCACTCAGCAACAACAATCCTAATTAATTTGACTATCTCACCAGCCAAAAGTAGGTCGACACTTTCCACTGAAATACTGGTAAGTTTATGTTGGTTTAAACTGTTCTTAATTTAAATATTATATTGTTCTTTCATTATTTCTTGAACCACAAATAAAATATGTGCAGTGTGCATAGAAATTCATTCACTTTTTTTCAAACTATAGTCCAGCCCTCCAACAGACTTAGAGACCATGAACCAGCACCCTTCTTAAAACGTTTGAAGACCCCTGGTTTAAGTGATGTACCCATAACCAAGAGATCTTGGAGGGGGGGGGGCTTTTTATAAAATGATATATTTTTGTTCATAGAATTCACATTCATTTCCAGTTATTGTCCATTGCTATTTGGGGCCATTCAATTTTTCTCAAATATCTAGTTTCACATGACAGAAACAAAGTATGATATAGCAATACACAATTTATACAATTGTATGAAAACATTAAGAGTGGCCTCTAAAATTTAGGGTTACATTATAATAAATACAGTATACAGACAGTCCCCAAGTTACAAACAAATGACTCATAATTATAAACGGGGGGGGGGGGGGGGGGGACATGAAGCGAGAGGGATCTGCCTCTCAGAAGGGAAATATACTCCTGAAAGTGTTATCATGGGGAAAAGGTGTCTCCACTGAAGCTTTCTCACCAACTGTGTAAGTTTTATCTACCCCTTAAAATTGACCATGTCAACCTCGCCCTGACTACTGGTTCCCGATCCCTCGATGAAATGTTCTGACTGTAACTATGTCTATTTAACTGAATTCTTTTGCCTTGTTATGATGTGTGTATTATGTTTGCTGTGTTTCAAGTTGTTGTATGTTGTTTTGACAATTGACTGTTTTTGCATACATGTTGGAAACTGCCCTGAGTCCTCTCGAGGAGATAGAGCGGTATATAAATAAAGTTTTATTTATTTATATTATTGACCCTTCCACAACAAGCCCATTTTTTCAAAATCCAATTATTACAGGGACAGAAAATGAGGTAAAATCATCTGAATAGGGGCACAGACAGCAAACGAACACCACAGGGGTGTTAACCCTTCCCTATGTTATCCACAACTTAAAAATATATACTTTTGGCTGGAATTACACTTTAAAAATGTACCTCTTACGACTTACATAAAATTATGCTGCTTTCCCCAAAAAATTAGGACTCAAGGCAACTTACAACTTCAGAAAACAGTAAATCTAAAACAGAATCAAATTATCAAAATGTAAAAATTAAATAGAAAAAATCTCTTTAAAACAATTCAATCTAAAATGATACAGCATCCTGAGCCCATTCTTTAAAACCTTTCCATTTCAAAAAGCCTGCTGGAACAGGCAAGTCTTTGCCTCGCAGCAGAAGGACAACAGGGAGGGGGCCATTCTGACTTCCCTGGGGAAAAGGGAGTTCCAAGATTCTGAGGCAACCAACAAAAGGGCCCTCTATTTTGTCCTTACCAAACATGATTGTGATGGTGGTAGTGATACTGAGAGAAGGGCCCAGGCAGGATCACATAGGGAGACATGGTCAACCCGATATAGTCAAGACTTCAGCCATACAGGGCTTTATAGGTCATGACCAGCACTATGATTTGTGTCTCAAAACAAACTGGAAGGCAGTGGAGCTGTTAAAACAGAGGGATAGTATGGCCCTTGTAACCTATCCTGGTTAATACTATATACTAAATATTGTTCAAAGGCAGTCCCACACAGAGCACATTACAGTAGTCCAAACAGAATGTAACTAAGACCACTGTGGCCAGATCTGATGTTTTAAGGAATGTGTGCAGTTGGCACACAAGCTTTAAATGTGTAAAAGTACTCCTGGCCACTGTAAAAAATCTGGGCCTCCAGGTTCAAAACTCAGTGCAGGACTGCCCAAAACTGAATCTGTGTCTTCAGGGGGAGTGTAACCCCCCATAACACAGGCTGAATTTCTATTCCCTGTTGTGCTTCTAAAAAGGCATGTTGTATGAGAGTACTGTGCTATAAAAAAGGAGCATTGCAAGGTACTGCTTCCCCAAAATAGCTTTATGGAAGGAAGTGAGGGCTTCAGGATTGGAAGAATTAGAAGAAATTGTCATCCTGTCTGGTTCTTCCAAGAAAAACCAAGACAAAAAACACACAGGACACAATGTAAGACTGCTTGAATGCTATGGCCTCTTCATATACCTGAATCAGATTTGTTTTAGAGGAAATGGCCATGTCCAGTGGTAGACAGAACCACATTTAAAGAATGCAGGTTTCATCCCCATATTTAAAAGTTATTATTATATATTCCCAAGTTGTTCAAGAAGGTGGATTAAAAATCCCAATTTTAAAGCACCAGGTATAACAAACCACTCCTCGATTCCATTGCCTTTCCTTACAGAGATGATTATGTTACTGAATATTTTGTATTCAAAGAGAAGCATGCCAAAAAAAACACAAATAATTTTTCATCCTAAAAACTGTGAGAGTCCAATATTCAAAGAAGCTTCTCTAATTATTTTACCTGCTACTACTTACACATCCACTACGGATAGAGGTAAGGCACTCATACTAATAAATAATGTTTCAGTCACTTTTCATATATCAAAGTTAGAGACATAGAAATCACTAGCTGATATCTAACTATATTAACAATAGTTAAATGTACAAGTTCTAAAGAAATACAATGCCCCAATTTCACAGCCCATAGAAAAAACTAGAAAAAAATTGGTCAAATGCTGTATTGTGAACTGATTATACAATGACTAATGTTAGAGTTCCCAAGAAGCTTTTAGCTAACACTTTATGAAGAATGTTTTATAAAACTACAGGGGACTTTAAATCTTTAAATTATGTCTCACTGATTTATCAAAAATAGAATTAAAATTTAAACTCATTGAGGAAAGAAAAAATGAGAAAAAGAATGTTAGCTTCGTTTTTATTGTTTTCATATTTGCTAGGGCCTCCACAGACTCAGTGGTACAATTGCACTAATTCTACAATTGTAAGGGTTAAGGCTGTTTGGAAGGGTTTTTGAGATAACACTCGTTTTCAACTCTTAAAGAGTTGTTGCACTGGTACTTAGCAAAAAGAAAAGTATATTGTTAAATTACAAACATTCAACAGCAGTAATTTTTCCTACAAGTCTTTGGCTCCATCTGCTGACTTTTAATGCTAAAAATAATTGACAAGGTTGGGAAACATAAGCAGCTTAATTTTTCACTGTGTTGTTTCACCAACAACAACAAAAGCTCACCCTAAATTGTCAAAATAGAATTATCTGAAATGGGTGGTGTCCATATTTTGTTCAGGAACAAAACGCAAGTACTGAGAAGAACAATTCTCAAAAGAATATAGCTGAGAAAACTTTCCAATAAGTTACCAGAACTTAAGAACCTTCTGTGGATTAACCAACCTTGCATCCTCACTACAGACTTAATGCAAATGACACCATTTTTTTACTGCCATGTCTCAAAAGGTCTGTGAGAACAATGAAAAATTACTAAATTACTAAATTTGCCGCCACCTATCTCTCCCTGCCCCCAATTTAGTAAATTACAATTACTAAATTTGGGGGGGGGGAGAGATATGTCAGGGTATTGTGTATTGTGAAATGTTAAAATCAATCTGGATACAGCAATTATGGAGTTAATGAGAGTCTGCTATGATTGATGTATCACAGGACCAATGGGGTCAAGTGTGTTTTGACTGGGACTACTATCTTGGTTCCTGTGGAATGCGAGGGAGTAAAGTTTCCTGTGTCTAACGGAGAACAGCGATGAGCAATGTGCTGTGTGTGTGTGCATGGGTGCTTTCGGCAAGCACTCATGGAGGAAAGGACTGAATTGACTCTATTTGTATATAGATCATGTAAATAAAGTTTAATCAACAGTTGGACTTCGTCTGCTGGAGTGAGTTTGTCCAGTGCTGTTTTCCACACGGGGAAACAGTCTGGAGAGAAGGAGGTGAACCGGGATGGTGAATTTTTTGGATTTCACTCTGCTACCCATCATCCCCGCTGACAAGATAGGGGGCAGCAAATCATTCCTAAAGTGTTCCTAAAATATCGTAAGGGGTTCGTATCATAACTATAACGATAAAACAAAATTTTTGTCACTTTTTCATTATGTAATTGTGCAAGGGGGAGCTTCCGGGGCTCCTTTCTTCCTCATTAGGACTAATGGGATGAAACTTGCTACAATGGTAGAACATATTTACCACTGTTGCCCCCCCCCCCAAGTTTCAGAACGTTTCGCATATTCACTGATTTTTAGGAATTTTTAACAGTTTTTATGAACAACATCTTTTTTTAAAAAAAAACTACAAGAGCTATCTCCTTGAATTTCTATTTTCAATGATATAACATAACCAGGGCATCATTTCCCCCAAGTTTCAGAAAGATTTGCACATCTACTGATTTTAGGGATTTTAACCAAGATAAACTTAACAGTACTATTTCACTGGAAGACACCAGGGGCGTTCCAGTTCAACGCCTTTCTGCCAGGCAGGAAAAGCACAGACAAAGCATTCCCAACAGATGCCCATCCAGCCTTTGAAATAATAAACAGTAATAATAATAATAATAATAATAATAATAATAATAATAATAATATGAAACTTACTAGGTAAACTTTGGAGTTGTCTACCTCACAGGGTTAATTCAACTACCAACAATCCCCTTTTATCTCAAAATCCTTTAGAGAATTTACACAAATTTTCCCCCACCAAAATTTCAGGGAAGAGGAGGAGACACAAGGCGGCAAGCAGAATTCTGGGAAATGTAGTTTGGGAGGCAAGGACCCCTGTGGCAGAGAATTCAAAAGGTTCCAACATAAAATACATTTCCCAGAATTCTACTTGTTTCCCATGTTAAAGCCTCAATGTGAGTGTGGTCTCTGCCTGTCTCTCTTTGAGGCAGCCATGTGCTGGAGGGGCTTCTTCCTTGCCTGGCCATCCAGCCAGGCATCCTGCCTGCCCACCTACCTGCCCCCCCCTCGCCTCCCCCTTTGGGGAAAGAGCAGGACTTCTCCCTCCACTCCGGCCTCACTATCCTCCTCAGGGCCTTTTGGGGGAACCAAACCCAGTCCTTTTGAGGCAGAAGCGGCACCTGCGACGGAGACCTGGAGCAATTTATGAGACTTACATAACTCTTCCAAAAGTTATAGGTGAGCGTTTTGAATCTTATGTTTTTTGTGTTGTTACTGCCAGCATTTCTTAATATTGAGTTGTATGTACGAATCTTACAAAATAGATATGACAAACGAGGCACAAACGGAATTTTGCACAGTCCTACTTAATGCTATGGAAACATAGTTCAAGTTCACTTTACTTGAACTTGAATTACGGAAGCATAGAAGCTTTTAGTTTCATGAGGTCTAGAAATACTGACTGCTTTAGTATCAACAGTGGTGATGATAACACTACAAAACCCATTTGCAGTACTGCACAGCACTCCTTACTTAATCACCTCCTCACATTTTTCTTGTTTCCTGTTTGTTTTTATATAGTAAAGGGTATCAGTCCATGACTGCCGTATCATCTGTTTCTTTACCTGATTAAAGGCTTCAGTCCAGCCATCTGAGCTAAAATTCTTCCCTAACACAATGTCATTTCCACACATGAACTGTCCTGGTTTTAGTCCTCCAGGCAGACAAAGCGTACTCCATCTAGCTGTGCCATATTTGTTTACTACTTTAAGCCCTGTATACTTTTAAAGAATAACTTTTTTACAGATCTTAACTGTGAATTTTAATACCATATATATTTAATTTTGTTTTAATGTTTGTATATTTGAAAATTTCAATTGTATTGAAATGCTTCTAATGTAAGTCACTTTGAGTCTGACTTGTGAAGTGAAAAGGCTGGGTATTAATAAACATAATAGTAGTAGTAGTAGTAGTAGTAGTAGTAATATCTGAGGTTCTCAAAGTGCCATGCAATAAAACCAGTATTAACAATTTAAGAGAGTAATAGGTATTTCAATACACTAAGACATATTAAACCATTTGAAATATCAAAACAAGATATTTCAAACAAAGAATTGGAAGCACCTGTTTCAACCTAGATTAAAACTACATCCAAAAGTTTTAGCAGGTGTTGCTTTTTTTGTGACTGAATGACATCAGTATTGTTCCCACTGATGGGGCAAAGGTTAGGGCCTCTTGGACAGATCTCAATTCTCAGACAAGCAATCTAAAAATACTGATGATCTTAAAGAGATCTTGTAATTTAACTAACTATCTGGCTGAATCACATCATATTCAGGGCAGTGACTGATGTGATTTCGGACCAAAACCTATAAACTTGACCAGAGACTTTTAGCCTTTCAGATGATTGCAGCTGCCAACATCTCCTACTATTCGTTCATTTGGCTAGACCTGGTGGGAACTGCAGTTCAATAACATTTAAAGGGCCAAATATTTTCTATCCCTAAACTAGAGTTTTAACAATCACTTTTGTTCAATGCCATCACTTCACAATGTATTTTAAAGAAAGGTTGATTTCCTTTAAACACTTTCAAAAGTACACTATATATTCTGAATTGAAATTAAAAAATGTATTTTTCAGTTTTAAATGGCTCCTTGTTTTAAGTTCAACTTCAGGACTATAATTAAGCATAACCATTAAAAATTCATATTTTGGATGTCACTTTGACTCTGCACTTGAAACAATGAGAACAACTGTAAAGGGCATTGCCTGGTTAACTCTAAAGATATTGGCCCATTGCCTGGAATTTACAAAGGAGTTTGTAGTAGAGGTAGGAAATCCCCCCAAGCACATTTCAAATCAAATTGTTGTTGTGTGTCTTCAAGTCGTTTCTAAGTTATGGCAACTCTAAGGTGAACCTATAATGGAGGTTTCTTGGCAAGATTTGTTCAGAGGGGGTTTGCCTTTTGCAAACTCACTGAGATTGATAGAGTGTGATTTGTTCAAGGTCACCCAATGGGTTTCCATAGCTAAGCATCAATTTGAACCCTGGTCTCCAGTCATAATCTGACACTCAAACCACTATACTACACTGGCTCAATATCATTTTAAAAACTTAAGATAATACATTTATTTGGGTGTTTCAGTTGTTACCCACACACAGTAGGCAGTGTTATTCCCTGTAATAAAAGTGCTGTTGCCACTTCCACCACCACATCTTGTAAGGCATTAGGAGTGACTAGAGACAGACTTCCTCCCAAACCGACTCATTTTTAAGAAGTTAAGTGGACCTTGAACATGTCACAAGAAGTTGTTATGAGGAATGAGTGAAATGGGTCTTGCTGCCTTCTGTAGGATTCTTTTTTGGCTCACTTGCTTTAATAATTTGGTGCTATTTGAACTAAGGGCACTTCACTCACTTATCTACTGATAGCCCACTATTCTCATTTTAATGCAGACTTATATATGGCAATGTGATATATAGCTGATTGTGAAGGGATTTCTTCCAGGTTTATATTTCTAAAATTCTCTTTAAAACAGTTTCACTTGGAAAAAAATTCTCATCCTCTCCGGGTAGCAAGATGAAAAAGATTTAAATATTGTGTGAAATGTTATGATGTAGTAATGACATTGTAACATAAAGCTATTTCTCTTCCCACTTTGCTTTAATGCTCCTTTCTAAGGTAAAAAATATCACAATACAACACAAAAGCAGACATGTTTTACGATATAACCATAAAAGTTATTATTCCTGTAGTATCAGTGCATCTCACCAATATTAAAATGCTTAAATCACACACCAACTTGTCAAGTAGAATCTGTTCACATTTTACAATGAGAGTACTGTAAGACAAGAAATAAAAGACTAATCCTAAATTGAATTAGGAAACTTCAGAGTCAACACAGCTGGGAAATAAAAATGAAGATCTACTGAGGGCAGAACCAAGTAAAACAAAACATTATTTTATTGTTTCTATTAATAATTCTGTCTCATCTCCCCTCTCCCCTCCTATTGGGGGTTCAGAAGGATTTTCTTCTTGGATCCCCCCCCCCCCCCCAATTTATTTCATGTCTATTATTTATGCTACAAGTATATCTTACAATCTTCCCAGGATTGTTTTTTTCCTTCACTTATTATCTAGTAATTTTAAACTCTCTCTTTTTGAAGGCCCTCATAAAAAAAATGAATCTGACCTTTTCATGTATCCCCCCCCCCCCCCCCCCCGGCTGTCATATGTCTACGATGTTTTCTTTTCTTTCATTCATTCATTCATTCATTTTTGTTTTGGATCTTCATATATTGATGATGTGGGTGCTTTCTTTGACCAACCTTATGACTAAAATAATTGTTATTACCACCTGTGAAACATCTCTTTTGCTTCCATTCTTTTCTTTTTGTGTCAGAAAAGTGTTGTTTAGACTAACAAGATGCTGTTGATACAATCAATAACAACAATGGATTTTTATTTGGCTCCCTAATCATCTTCTTTTCTTGAGTGTGAACTACCTTGGTTTCTCTTACTTTCAGTCTTATTCATTTTTCTTCCCTTAGTTTTGTTCTAAATTGTGTTCCACATTGCTACAATGTGCTTTACATTTGTGTTTTGATATACACCACCTCATGACATTAGGAGAGGCGGGTAACAAAAAAAATTATAATTATTATGGTGGTGATTATGATGTTTGACAAACCCTTGTTCCTAGTTTATATACGTCTTCATCCTCCTACCATTATACCTCTCTTCTTACACCATTATACCTTTCTTCTTAGCTTTTAAACTCTCATTTTTGACTCATCCATGTTGATTATTAGCAATGACCGCATTCCTTTCTAAGTCTTTAGAGACCACTTTCTTAATGATCATTTCCAGAATCTTGCCTGGTATTAACGTGAGGCTGACCAGATGGTAATGGTTTACATTGTTATTTTTTCCCTTCTTGAAGATAGGGACCACATTTGCTCTCCTCCTATCTGTTGAGACTTCTCCTGTTCTCCAAGAACTCTCAAATATGATTGCCAGTGGTTCCAAAATGCCTTCTGCTAGTTCCTTCAATACTCTTGGATGTAGTTGATCCGGCCCTAGGGACTTGAATTTATTTAGAGCAGCCAGGTATTCCTGGATGACTTGTTTCCCTATTTGGAGTTGGATTTCCCCTAATCTTTCATCCATGTTGCTGAGGTTGAGGGTGGCTTTCTTTATTGTGAGAAGACTGAGGCAAAGAAAGCATTAAGTAGTTCTGCCTTTTCTCTATCCCCAGTCATCATTACCCCTTTTCTCTATCCCCTGTACAGTGTCCCCATACTTTTTGTGGGGGTTAGGTTCCAGGCCTGCCCGCAAAAAGTGGAAAACCACGATATAGCGGCACTATATTTATTTCAATAAATATAGCCTCCCTCCCTCTTTTCCTCTTTAAACATACTGTTCTGTCTTCCTTGTTGTTCCTGAGGCGATGAGGTGCAGGCAGGGCCTACTGGCGCTGCCTGCAGGCGGCTGAGGAGAAAGTGCGGGCCGGGTCACGTGGGCCCTTTTGTGCCTGCAAAGGGAGGGCGGGCCGGATGGAAAAATCCGCGATACAGCGGATCCGCGGAACCCGAATCGCAGATTAGCGAGGGAACACTGTAATCATTACCCCTTTTCTCTATCATTAACCCATCTTCTTCTCGCATTTATATGGTAGCCACTAGCAAACCATTTATGAGTAAATCTTGCCAAGGAAGATCCCCATAAGCTGGAGGTGACATAAAGGCACATAACAACCCCAAAACAGCACAATATTTCTAAACTGTCTTGAGTCCCTTTGGGGAGAGAGGGTGGTCTATAAATACAGTAATTATTAATACAGTGGAGTCTCACTTATCCAACACTCGTTTATCCAACGTTCTGGATAATCCAATGCATTTTTGTAGTCAATGTTTTCAATACATCGTGATATTTTGGTGCTATATTCGTAAATACAGTAATTACTACTTAGCATTACTGCATATTGAACTACTTTTTCTGTCAAATTTGTTGTATAACATGATGTTTTGGTGCTTAATTTGTAAAATCATAGTGTTACACTCCTAGGCAGCGAGAGCACTGAAAACCAACACAGAGGCCAATAACAATATAGTATCTTTATTAAAGCAAATAAAGTTCCAAAAGGAAATAAGCAGCAAAGTTGAATAAGCAATTGACCTTTCAGGAAAGATCAAAATTAGTCCAATAAGTGAAAGTCTTATGTCCGATATTAAAATCCAAAGTCCAGAAACCGAAACACACTCAAACTCGGCTTGAGTATTGAGTGGAGAAAAGGAGCAAAGTGGCAAAGAAGAGTTCTCTGGAGTAGATGTCCAAAAGCAGGATTTCAGGGCAAGGCATGAACTGGATGTGCAGGAGCTGAAACGCAGTCCAAACTTGAGCAAGGAGGTAGACCGGCACCCGGTCTACTCAAGAATAAGCGCACCTTCAGGCCACTAGGATTTCAAGAGCTAGAGACGATGATGCTTCTCAGTAAGAAGTATAGTTGACACCGCAAAGGAAAGATCCCAGCGCAATACTTTTATTGCAGTTCATAAGCTCCCCCAAACCAGGTGCCTGATTCCCCAATTCTTCCCAAGAGAACTGAGCTTGCCATAGTCACCGCCTCAGGAGCCTGACTCCCTAATTCTTCCCAAGAGAACTAAGCTTAGCCATAGTTACCACGCTCCGCTAATCTGGTGCTTCTCCTCAAGCTTTGTCTCTGCAATCTCTTTGTTTTCAAAAAGGCCCTGCGATCAAACGCTAACCCGTCCGGAGAATCTGGAAAGGCCGGCACTGTTTCAAGGGCATCCTTAATTGGTGCTGACTCAGCAATGTCAATAGAAGGCATCTGAAAAGGAGCTGAATTTTGCTGACTTGGAGGAAAACCAAAGTCCTCTTCGTCCTGGTCAGCAATAGCCACAAGGTCAGGGGCCAAAGGTGCCCGAGGCATTACACATAGCCTAATTTGATGTTTAATAGGCTTTTTCTTAATCCCTCCTTATTATCCAACATATTTGTTTATCCAACGTTCTGCCAGCCCATTTATGTTGGATAAGTGAGACTCTACTGTACCACATTTCCTACATATATTATCTGAATCCTCCCTTTAAAGGCCTTACTCCAAGAAAATGTGAATAAAATGCCATCCCAACATTCCTGATGACACCCACTAGTAATATATTCTACTATTTGGAGTGCATTTCTATATTTAGGGGTTATTCCCACTATTATTGGTAAATCTTTGGATTTATATTCATCTGGGTCAGACTATTATACAACTTTGACAGTAGGCCTTTATAACTTGATTGACATAAAGCTCTTCCAGGAGAGGAAATTCCGCTTTTCAATAGGCTGCGTTCTAACACCACCAGATGGTTTAACATCAATAATACTTCTATAAACAAAACTTATTTCCAGCTACTCCCTTTGGTTTTGGCAATTTGTGCAGTCCCTAAAGATTACCAGGGTTATAAAACTGACCCCTGGATCCAACAGTGAAGCCAAAATCACTCCACCTTTGCCTTCCCCAGGAAGGGAAGGCCACACTCAGAAAGCACTTCCAGGAGCTGACAGAGTCTTGACCTTGGTACTCAGCAAGTTCTTGTCATATTGGCTGGATGCACTTTATTTCTTTGTTTTTCTTGGCTGGGTAACATAAACTGGAAGAAAGGATGGCTATTTTGGCAGAGACACAACCTAGAGAAACTTCAGCCAAGAATCAAATTATATCAGGGGGATGGCCATGTTTCTAACATGATCTTCCCCCTTCCCAACTGTGCATCCCTGCTTTGAGCAGTATAATAGATCTAATTCAAATATGAGAGGGTTGAAATGAGAAACAAGGTTAGCACTAGAAAGCCAGTCAGATTTAAATGGGGATCACCATGAGCAATTGGATCAATTCACATCCCATCCCCAGAATTGTCTCTATTTTTACTTGAAGTGAAAGCATTGGCACCTTTGTTTCCCTTAGAAAAACCTAAGAAGGGATTTGTATCTTTAATAACAAAACATATGTACTAGAATCTGTACAAAAGAACAGAAAGCACTGACAAACCCAAATCATGCACTGGCTGAAGTCTTTTGAAGCTATCCAAACTGGGAGAATGATGGAAAGCAAGCACAGTGACCAGGGTTATTTATTTCGTGTCAAAAACATTGCAAAATAAATAAGCTTAAAACTGATAAAGTAAAAGTATCACAAGCTGCTAAATAGTTTTAGACCAAAAACAGATGACAGCAACTGCATTGTCTGTAGCTTTAAGCAGTTCTTCCTCTGTGCATGAGTCTGGGTATTGTGGGCAAGCATACAGAGGATGAATTGTTGGTTTTGCTCCACAGTCGCACAAGATGGAGGATAATATGTAATAATAATAATAATAATAATAATAATAATAATATCATTGTTATTATATAATACAGTATTTGATATAATATCATATATAATAATATAGTGACCTGGGACAAATCACTCACTCATCAAAAAGAAATTTGAAAGGGCATTAATTTGGAAG
This sequence comes from Anolis carolinensis, assembly GCF_035594765.1. Taxonomy (NCBI): domain Eukaryota; kingdom Metazoa; phylum Chordata; class Lepidosauria; order Squamata; family Anolidae; genus Anolis; species Anolis carolinensis. The sequence goes on along the minus strand of NC_085842.1, from coordinate 64,759,439 downwards.
CCCTCCTATTTCAAGAAAAAAAATGAGTACCATGGTAGTGCAAACACTCCTCAAATCAGGGTTGTTGTATGTTTTCCGGGCTGTATGGCCATGTTCTAGAAGTATTCTCTCCTGACATCTTGCCCACATCTATGCCAGGCGAAACATCAGGAGGGAATACTTCTGGAACATGGCCATACAGCCCAGAAAACATACAACAACCCTGTGATCCCGGCCATGAAAGCCTTCGACAACACTCCCCAAATCCCAAATTTGGGAGAATTCCTAAGCTCTTCCTTGAAGCTGCTCTAAGAAGACTCAACCAATAACATAAGGAAAGGAGGATCATTTAGAGGTACCAAGACAACAGCATGCATGTCTTCATAGCTATGTTCTTATGAACAAAATAGTTCTACAAATCGCAGTTATGAGTATCAGACTGAGCCAAAAATGGTTTGTATTCATGCTCCAAATCAGTTTCCTACTAAATTATTTCAAGCTAAAAGCAAGCATGATGTGCAGTGTTTTCAAATTTACCATATGAAGAGTTAATAAAAGCAATGACCAGGCCATTCCTTGCTTGAAAAGACTGCATTAACTACATAAGCACAGGAGATGCGACGTATGGTTTATATTAGTGATGTTCAGCTTGGCGGCGCTCCCTTTAGCTTTCTTTCCTTCTCCTCTGACCAAGAAAAAAAAACAAACTATCTATATGTGTATAATAGAGCTCTCCCATTCTGAACATGAAACCTGGGTCTGAGCAAAAAAAGTCCTTCAAGCCTGCCTAAATTTCATTAATGAGGCAAAAGTGCCCCTTAGACACAACTATAAAAGGCAACAGAAATAACCTACATTACTAGGCTCACATGCCACACATTCAAGTCACAAATGAAATGTATTTTATAAAAGTTCAAATCATTAATCTTAGGTGCCTTTTATATTTGTTTGCATTTTGCAAGTGGAATAAATGTAGGACATTTTATTATAAATTCTAAAAATTACACAAGAGATATTAAATGTTTTGATCAGCACTTTCATTGAGATAGTGCTGATCTCTGTTAGGGTGAAAAGTGAGACATGATATTTTGGGAAAACTCAACATGATTTCTCTGCCTTAAATAAAGATATTTGAACTACAATTATAATATAATACCAGGTTTAGATTTCATCTAATTTTCACTTCAATTCAGTGCTGCCATAGCCATCAGAAGAGCATTTTAAATCAAAATCTAGCAAATCCTACATCAACAGTGAACACTGGACTAATAATGAACTCAAACCAGAAACTAAAATGCAACTTTAAAAAACAAGCAACAATTACTTGAAGTTTACATTAGTTGTGTGATTTCTTCTTCCCATATATTAGAATTACAATTCACCTACTAATTTTATCATTCAGTCAAGATTTAATGAACTGATTTTCACTCTACAAATCAAGAGATGAAACATATAAAACAAAGCAAAACAAGGCTTCCAAAGAACTCCTTGCATCAGAATTTTCCACAAATGACAAAAGATTTGAAAATCTCACAGAGACACAATGGACAAGGAAGGAACAGAAGAAGTCTTACGAAAACAAATGGGAGTGGAATAAGAGCGTAGCTGTGATCTTGGAAAACATATTCAGTTCAACAGGGTCTGTGCAAAAGAGGTTTTTGGCATGTTGTCATCCTCTATAAATACTTGCAACAAAGGGGGCTCCAGATTCCTTTTTCTTTTTAAACAACATTCAATTATAACCTTATCTTAAAATCTATTGCACCAACAAATAAATGCCTAGGAAGCTGCATGCCAGCCACTCTTAAAGGAATGGAACCAAACACTATGCCCAAAACAAGTAGATACACAGGCATCAGCATATATGACTGGGTTGGCAGGACGGACCCATCACTGAACGAGAATATGTTTCTCATTAAATTTTAACAGTCCCAAGTGTACCATAATTCTTACTCAGACCAAATCAGCTTGGAGTAATACAGAGATAAAGCATCATGAATAAGATGCACATTCAACTAAAGCAAATCAAAATGAAGTCATTATAAAATTGACTATTAACACCTCACCTCTAGAACAGGCTGCTCTCCAGGCACTCGTTCTTCCAAGACTTTGCAGTTTATGAGACTTTCTACAATTTTATTGTTTTCCCCCTAGTCATTACAAGCGCATACAAACAAGCAAGTAACAACAAAAGAACGGTGAAAAACGTAACATTAGAATATTTGGTGAAAGCCAGTATGAGAAGAAAAATATTAAGATATGTTTTTAAAGCACTTCATTTTCATTTGCAAATAGTTGCTATAATTATAAAAAATCCAACCATCACCCAAGACAAAAAAGAAGCACAATCAAAGCCCTGACAGACCATGCACAAAGAATCTGCGAACCTCACCTCCTCCAAGGTGAACTAAACCACCTAAACTGGGCTTTACAGGCCAATGGATACTCCACCACAGACATCAGAAGAGTTGCAAGGCCAAGAACAAGCCATGAGAGTCAAGACAAAGATCCACCCAGAGGAAAGGTGTTCTTACCAGACATCAAGGGAACCACTGACCGCATAGGCAAACTGATGAAGAAGCATAACCTACAAACTATCTACAGACCCACAAAGAAAATCCAACAAATGCTATGGTCAGTGAAAGACAAGAGGGATCCTCTCTCCTCTGCAGGAGTTTACCGGATACCATGCAGCTGTGGACAAGTTTACACAGGGACCACCAAACGCAGTGCCCAAACATGAAAGGCACTGCAGATTAATTCAACCAGAGAAATCAGCAATAGCAGATCACTTGATGAACCAGCCTGGATACAGTATATTATTTAAGAACACAGAAATGCTGGACTACTCCAACAACTATCATGTCAGACTACACAGAGAAGCCATTGAAATCCACAAGCATGTGGACAACTTCAACAGAAAGGAGGAAACCATGAAAATGAACAAAATCTGGCTACCAGTATTAAAAAACTCTAAAATTAAACAGTAGATGGGAACCAACACTCTGAGGGCAGAGGAGCTCCAAGGATAGCTAATGACTGAACAAAGGATGCCCCCCAGGCAAGAGACAAACCTTTCCAATGCTAATTAGGGTGATTAACTGAAACATTAATGCTGGCTTCCAACTGACAAAGGACTCTTGCCACACCCTGGACTCTCCACAGATATATATTTTTTCCTTTCCTTTCCTAGTTTATCCATGCCTCACACCTCTGAGGAGGCCTGCCATAGATGTGGGCGAAACGCCAGGAGAGAATACTTCTGGAACATGGCCACACAGCCCAAAAGACATACAACAACCCAGTTGCTATAATCTCCACTAATCAATGTTTAATTTCAAAATAATTGGAAAATCCAATTTCAATAAACACATATGGAAAGCTGGGTAGTTAGGCAGGTAGTTACTCATACTTTCTTCTCTCTTCCAGATTTTTTAACCCATGAAGTTCACTCACATCTCCTAAATGTACTAATTTGCATTCAAGTAACTCAGTGGGAGGAGAGTAGAGGAATCTCATATTATTATTATTTATTTACCCCATTTGTACTCCGCCTTTCTCACCCTAGTAAAAGTAAAGGTTTTCCCCTAACATTAAGTCTAATTGTGTCTGACTCTGGGGGTTGGTGCTCATCTCAATTTCTAAGCCGAAGAGCCGGCGTTGTCCGTAGACACCTCCAAAGTCATATGGTGTCAGGATGTGATCAGCCCAGCATTCACACCAAGCTGATCTGTTCCCATCCTGCCAGAGCTAATTGGGATGGGAATGGCCCAACTGATAATGGCCATCTGGTTGGGAGGATTGATTTGTGACATGCTCTGGCCTTCGAGCCTGGGAAAAGAATGTCAACAGATTGGTGAGAACGTAGAAGGGGGGCCGGGGAGAAGTAGTTGTTTGATATGCAGGGGTTTGGGTAGATCTCAGTTAGTAGTAGCTTTGTTTTCATCTTGACAAGAAAGGTATCAATAAAGTGTTTCCACGGACTTGCCTGTGTGAACCTGCTTGTGTCCTATAGCTTCCAAGGACTGACATATGGCCGGCATGACTGCATGGAGAGTTGTTACCTTCCTGCCAGAGCGGTACCTATTGATCTAGTCACATTTAATGTTTTCGAACTGCTAGGCTGGCAGAAGCTGGGGCTAACAGTGGGAGTTCACTCTGCTCCCCAGATTCGAACCGCCGACCTTTCGGTCAGCAAGTTCGGCAGCTCAGCGGTTTAATCCGCTGCACCACCAGGGGCTCCATACTGAGTTATTTGAGTGCAAATTACTTTGGCACTTTTAACTCAATTTGCAGCAGTTGGAAGTGTAATAAGGATGAAAAGGGAAAGTGGGAGAAAGAGGGACATTGTAAGAGCTGCTGGAAGAAGTGGGATGGCAGAGAATTAATTGGTACTGTTCTGAATTGTGAATATGCCCATAGCCTACAACAAACTGATGGGAGGGAAGGCGATGAAGTTGCTGCCATAAACCCAAGGGGGCATGAAGTGGCATTTAAAATAAAAACAACAACAACAACAACAACAACAGAGGGTGATATCAATTTGAAACAGGCCTCTGAACTTCTGGGAGAGGCACTTGTGGTATCAAGACTTAGGGAAGATTCCCTATCTCAATTTAAATGGAGAACTAGGGATAGAAAAATATTTGAAAATATTAAGTCTAGAGATGATTTACAAAGCACCTCAACAAATGCAACTCTCTCACACACACACCCCCGGCCCCTCATTTCTACACACTTTAAAAATAATTTAAAGGCAGAATTCCATGGAGAACTACGATGCAGAACTACTTCCGCTGATCACCCTATGGGACTCCGTCTTTAAAATGTGTTTAAATTATGTAGAAACAGAGGTTTTAGGAGTCCGGTAGCAATCATCTTCAGAGCTCCCAATTTGTGCAGAAATAGGTAAAGGCACTTATTTACATGTGGGATGTGAACTGTCAGATTCCCCATGTTACATTGTTTTAGTGACGTTAAAGGGTGGGCATTCCTGGGGGTGGTCTCAAAATGAGCGTCAATACTTCTTTTCCCACCAGTAATCCTCTTGCATGAAATTTTTACAGTATTTTTTAAAAAAATATTTTATTCTTCAGAAATTACACAATTTTGATATATCACCACTTAGCTGTGCCTGTATTTCTACATTTGCAAAATTCTTCTTTTTAAAAAATAGAAGACTGTGGAATGGGCAGGGACTACACTCACCTATGTGATAACTCAGAACAAAGATAATTACAGTAGAAATGGACAAAAGTACATCACATGAATGTATGATCCATTTCCCTTAGAAACAGAATGGAACGCTATGGTAAGAAGATAGTAGTTCCCCCCTTCCTCTCCCACCCTCATGGGATGAGGTCTCAAGTGTCAGGAAACTTTGATAAGGAGAATTGTCTCTCCACAAGAACCTTGACAGTTTCGATAATTCTGCTTGGTAGACTGATATTTTCTACACAGCAATTTCATTTTCTGTGCAAAAAGTGGGGGTTTCACACAGAAAACTATCAAACTGTGAATAGTCCACAAAAACTGCAAGATTTTGAGGACTTCTTAAATTTCACATAGCAGAGAGAGAAGAGTAAATTTATTTGTCCTAGTATAAGGGGACAAAACTTATGAAGATTTGCACCCCTAACAAGAACATATAGGGAAATCCCTGCTAGATCAAACCACGGGCACAAAAGCAACCTTCCATTCATGCTTCTCTACAGTTGATATACAGAGGTATACTGCCTTCAGTTTTAGAGATAATATATAACTTCATAAAATATTACTTTTAAGTGTTAAATTTAAAGTCTCTGGAGTTTTCGTGCCATTTCTAAATTATTTGTAGGTATTACCAGGTTTCTAACTGGAGCAAATTACAGGGCGCGTTCAATGCCACTGTTTAAGGAGCTCCATTGGCTGCCATTTATTTTCCGGGCCCAATTCAAGGTGCAGGTTATCACCTACAAAGCCCTAAACGGTTTGGGACCCACCTACCTTCGAGACCGCATTTTCCCCTATGAACCTGCACAACCTCTTCGCTCGTCGGGGGAGGCCCTCCTCTCGCTCCCACCACCTTCACAATCACGGCTGGTGGGGACGAGAGAGAGGGCCTTCTCCATCGTGGCCCCCCGGCTCTGGAACTCGCTCCCCGGGGAGATTAGGCAGGCCCCTAGCCTCCTCTCCTTTTGGATGAGCTTGAAGACTTGGCTCTTCCGGGAGGCTTTTGGTGACTGATCTCTGTATGATAGACCTGTTGTCCATTACAGTGAATGCCTTCCCCAGTATTATAATGGCACTTTATAGCCACCATAGCTGAGTAACCTCCTTCCCTTGAGAACATGATTTATTTGCACTTTTAGCACTTTGGTCTAGATTCTTTGAACCTAATCCATGATTTTAACATTTTATCTTGTATGTGGTTTTTATGACTTGCTTTTATTGTTTGATTATTGATTTATTGGTTTTATTGTTTTGTTTTTATGGTTCTGTTCGGGCTTGGCCCCATGTAAGCCGCCACGAGTCCCTTCGGGGAGATGGGGCGGGGTATAAGAATAAAATTATTATTATTATTATTACTTGACCACAACTTTCATTTCTTCCATTCTCTTAGCTACTTAAACATTTTCTGATATTTGATCACTTTTGCTGAAAGTTACTATTTCCAGAACTTTTCTCATTTTTCTTTCAAGTTAATGAAGTCTTCAGCCCATGTGGTGTAACAGAATGGAACCCACACGTTATATAGGCTCCCCTTCTCACCATAAAGCAACCAGTCCTCCTCTCTCTTCCTGCTGTTCACTATTCCTGCATCCCCTTCCTGCATCTTTGGCTTGTTAACAGAGTGGGACATGAACCTGCACTTCTTGTTTTCTACATACGTTATCTCCAAAGAGCCATGTACATATAGGGGCCAATATGTATATCAAGATTGATTACTAAAAGCTTGAAAACTTTAATCAGTTTAATTGGCATATGAATTAAACAAGTTATATAGAAGGACCTCTGTGGACAGAAACCTCAGTGTCATTTTCTCTTTCTTTTCCATGACTGTTGTGATATGTTGTGAAATAACAATGGCAACTATAATTTCTAAAGCCTATGATCTGGGAGTATTTAGCAAACTATGAATATACAGTAGTTCCTCCACTTCTATTCTCCACTTAGATGTTCAAGGTTCTCATGGAAATGAAAAAAAGTGATTACAAATTCTATATTTTTCCTAAGATTTTTCCTCACACACCATATGCACATACACAATCTAGTGATCATGACGGGGAGGGAGTGGAGACAGGGGTGAAAGCCTCTCCCATATCCCAAAGATTGGAACCAAGATTGTTGTTTTCACATCTCTAGTAACACTGATGGGAAGTTAAGGAAGTTGGCCCGCAGAAGAAGTGAATGGGATCCCACTAGCGATGGGCATGCAAGGTTGCAAGTTGCACACCCCTGCTATATATCAGTGCTTCTCAGTCTGTAAGGTAAAGACAGTGATGACAGCCCAGTCGAATCAGTCAAGAGTTCATGCCAAAGTTTCTGAAATGACTGGAATAATATGCAAAGGCATTCATTTCACCAAGTCCTCTCATGTCTGAGGAGTAGGAAATGCTCCACTGGATGTCATCACTCAGCAACTTTAAAGAGGCAGTAACTGCATACTTGTTACACCATGCACACACACTTAATTTATTAACTTGGATATGTGGCAGTTTAAAGATCTTAATAGTCATTAAGATAATCCCAGAGGTCAGCCACAACTGTGTTATCGTCACATTTTCACAATAAAAAATTTAGGCTAAAGCTCCTTAATACGAATTTCAAGTAATGTTGGGCAAATAGTATTAAATTGCCTCATTGGAGAACTGTTTGCTGCGTCAAAGGTTTTAACTAACATGCACACACTTCTCTCATTGCAGTTCCAATAATTATCCCCAGATGGCAATTTACATAGGGAACAGTGTAAAGAATCCATGTGCTGCTGGCGTTCTCAACCTCAATCAGAAAGTATGGGCGTTCAAGAATGTCACTGTTTATTTTTAATTGCTCTGTCCCTCCTTTATGCAAGTTCAAGCGGTCACAGATGTCCAAGTCTATTAGCAGAATAGGTACGAGATGCTACTTTATTTGCTGGGAGGGTTCCTTGAATTTAGAAAGCAGCTGTTTTGCAATGTCCCCAGTGCCCAGTGGGCACCAGCCGTCAATCTCAGTTAGCAAAGGGTCAGGGCAAAAAAAGGTCAAGGAGTGTCGTGATCCACAGTATGTTATAAAAACTGCTTTCACGATTAGTTTATAGAACAGTATAACCTCTCACAGGTATCCTATCCCAGCATTCCACAAACCAGACCAATGGGACAGAAAATATAATCTAACTTCCTAATATTCTCTGTCTATCCATGTATACTGACAAGAGGCAATGGGAGGGATAGCCATACGCAATAAGCAAGGCACGAATTTAAAAGGTAACTATAAAAGTAAACTCACATATTTGCTAGTTTTGTTCAATTTCATAAAATGAACATGACATTGTTACAAAGAACTATTGCCAAAAAAAGGTTTGTTTTCACTGCTTTTATTATTTGTTTATCATTGTATCATATATACATCCCAAAATGTGGGTATTATTCTCCATTACATGCATACTGCTACTATTGCACAGCATGCTATGAATTTTCTTCATATTATTGTCCATGTGGAAAATCTTAAACACATCTGACAGTGATACTCTTTTTTATACAGACCTTTTATGCTACCTAGGGCCATCTTTCTCCTCTTCATCCACAGATCAGCCAGAAGTTATTTTAGCACCATTGGCATTGGGAGGGTGGTTAAGGAGGTCTGACAAATAATAGACTTTAGTGTTGGGCTGAAGTAGCATGACTGCAGTAAAAAATCCAATAATAAAGGCTGAGCTGGGAGAGAATAGGATTCTGGTTCTAGCCAATCCTACTGTAACTATGTGTTTGTATTTACAACAGATAAAGTAAATAGTAGCCCCGTGAATTCCTTACCAAACAGGCATGAACTACAGAACAGATTAAAAAGAAGACAGGCAATAAGCCTGCTTCGTCAGCTAACTCTAGCATGTTAAAATAAAATATAGAGCAGTAGGTACTCCCCCCCCCCCCCCACACACACACACACACCCAAAAAGGGACTCTTAAGAAAAGTGCGGGTTTGTAAAAGAAAAAATGATCCCTGGATGCATTTTCAAAGAAGCATTCAAGTGGAATCTAAAATATTCAAAATGTTATTTCTTTATGCAAGGTACATTTGACATGGCTATTCTAGTTCATATGGAAATATCACTAGTTTTGCATAAAATATTAATTGAAAAATGCTCAACAGTTTCTTTTTGTAGTGTATCCTTACTCTTTCCATGTCACTTGTGTCTTTGGTACCGAATTTTCTATAAAAACATCTGCTTCATAACTGAAACATGTCTACAGCTGCAATCACAAGTCCACTTAGAATGCATGTCACTGAACATAGTGGGATTTCTTTTTGAGAAAGATGCATAGGATTTCGTTGTTTTAAAAGATGAAATGTTAAACAGACTTATATTTGAATAAATGGAAACCCTTCAGATTTAGATAGGAATTTCTTCTATAGTCATTAATTAATTTGGTCCAAATCTGAAATATTACATTTTAAACATGTTAATATCCTATAACATACTTCTTCTCTATAATTTCTAAATACATACTATTTTAATCACACAGGAAAATAATAATACTCGTATGTTTCACAACCTTGTCACACAATTTTATTGTGATAGCTTACTAGTTGTTTTTTATTTTGCTTAAGGTTACCCCCCAGAGAAGAGTGTCAGAGCCTTTCGCTGGAAAGGTTTTTCTGCTTTCTCCATCATAAAAATATTGGCCAGAATGATTTCTTAGGTCTTTGTAATATTTTGACAGAATACATGAATGGGACACATCATCTTATTGCAGCCAGATTCAAAATTACTTACCTGTTGCTATTGATATCATTAATAGTATGTCCTGAACTAATTCTCTTTTCACCTTCTCCCTATTGCAAAGATGTGGCAGGACTAGTTGGCTGTCCCATCTTTCCAAAAATGTTCTCTCTTTATATTTTAGCCATACTCTTTTTAAAAACTCAGCCTCTGGCTTCCACCATCTTTTCAAACTACTTTATTTAACAATTATGTCTGAAATCAAACTGCTACTCACCACTACAGTACATTCACTGAATCAAATGCTGAAGGGCATAAGTTGCATTGATGTGATGGCTAATAGCAACTGGATTTAGAACACTATATTGGAGTTGCACACAGTACTATGTAGTATTTTCAAAAGAATTACAGTAGAGTCTCACTTACCCAACACTCACTTATCCAACGTTCTGGATTATCCAACGCATTTTTGTAGTCAATGTTTTCAATATATCATGATATTTTGGTGCTAAATTCGTAAATACAGTAATTACTACATAGCATTAATGTGTAATGAACTACTTTTTCTGTCAAATTTGTTGTATAACATGTTTTTGTGCTTAATTTGTAAAATTATAACCTATTTTGATGTTAAATAGGCTTTTTCTTAATCTCTTCTTATTATCCAACATATCTTCTTATCCAGCGTTCTGACGGCCCGTTTATGTTGGATAAGTGAGACTCTACTGTATTATGTTTCTCAAAAGTAAAATGGAAAATAAATGGATACATGGGGGGGGGGTGGAGCAAAGTGGGTCTTAATTTCAAAGTATCTCATTTACTCTTTTTATGAAGATGTTAGAGCAAGAAATTATCAACTTACCTTCAGGGCAGGAATCTCCACATTGTCCCCAACACTAACAGAGCCGGAAAGAATAGTTCCTGTCATCACAGTGCCTTGACCTTTAATGGAGAAGCAGTGGTCAATAGCCATGAGGAAGGGTCCTGAGGGATCTCTTTTTGGTAAGTAAGCCTCTGCTTTCAGAACCTAAAAAGAAGATAAAATAAGCCCCAGATCTTGATGAAATATCACATCAGTCATGCAAGTAGCTATATGTAGGACTGAACTGAAAACCTATATAACATATTGCAAATTAAACTACAAACAGCAGCAGAGCTGATTTAGAATTCTGCAGTGGGAGAAAAGAGGGACAAAGTCTTCTGTATTTAGTTCAGCTCTCTGATAAGAAGGTTCAATTTGAATCCCTTTGTAATGTTTACTGTCCATATTCTTTATTTCAAGTTTAAGATCACATCAACACCTTCTGAAGAGCTGTTCTTTAATACCATAAGTATGGGATGGTAAATTTATAAACTGAGATTCTAGGGTACACTCCCCCCCTCCAAAAAAAAAACCCTGAGCTAAACTTAGAAATATTTACTTGCTTACTTACCGTACCTACTTTATTTATACCCTGCCTTTCTCCCCATGACGACTCAAGGTGGCTAACTATCATATCCTTTGCTCACAATTTAAAACAAAACCAATACAACCAATTAAATAGTACTGTGTGGATTTTGGCTAAAATGCAGATAAAATATAATAAATACACTTAAAATAGCATTTAAAACTCACAGCCCCCCTCCTCCCGAATCCCACTCACATCTCTCCAGTGTGCCCCTTATTCTTCTCCAAATGCCTACTGGCAGAGAAAGATCTTTACCTGCTTTGTATTTTGGAATTCTGGATGTTCTCACTTGTAACTTTTGTATAAATAATTTGTTAGAATAGTTGTAGTTCTACAACTAATTTCTCCTCAGTGTTTCTATGAAATAAACAGGTCTGTCTTTATCAAGTCTAATCAGGAGCAAATCCCACTAAGTTCAGTGGGTTTATGTCAAGGTATGGATACACAACATTGCAACTGTAGTGAATAACCACAGGTGATCTATTTCTCATTCAAACACTTGTTTTTATTTTTAAAAAGTGGTTAATTTTGAATAGTATTAATACAGAAATGCATCTCTTTAAAAGTACATAGCATCTCTTATGTTCAAGGAGGCACTAACTCATATGAACCTGAATAAACTGACCTTACAATTAGACCCTCAGGTGAACAATTATGCAATAATATGGGGAGGGGTCTTTTATATTTTAATTTGCCATGACAGGATAGATACAAAATCGAGAATGTCATTAACTGGCACATTAAACATTGGGGTCAATGTCAAGAGGACTAAAGATGCCTATTTTCCACCATTTTATTTACAAAGCACTACTTTAAACTTTTTCCTCAAAAGGAAATTTGTTACAAACATAAAATACAACCCTTCATGCATGAAAATGCCTATCATGCAAACAGATTTTAACTATTGATAATAAGGTACATACCTCAATTAATTCCGAAACTCCTACTGGAACCACAGTTTCTGGGGCTTCTGGTCCTCCAGGCTTTGCAGAAACAGAAACTATAGGGCATCCATGAAACCTGACAATAGAAAGTTCCTTCTTTTAAACCCATCATTTCTTTTTCTGTCTTTCTTTCTTTCTTTCTTTCTTTCTTTCTTTCTTTCTTTCTTTCTTTTAAAAATCAAAACAAAAAACAAACAGATTTACAGCCTACACAACTCTCAAAATGATTTGGGGAAGAAAACTACATTATTGAATGGTAATACTACCCTGTTTCTCTTCACCAAAAAATTCTAAGAAAACAAACATGTTAACCATCAACTCATTCAATTAATGTTGTTGTTTTTAAAAATGCAAGCACAAGTGGACCAACTATAATTTGTGTGAAAACTAAACACTGCAGAACATTCTCTTTAAAATACGGCATGAAACGAGGATCTTTTACGTTTCTTGCAGATGAACTTTTGTCAAGTCTCCATGTTCTGCTCTCATCAGAAAAGCAATGCTTTTTAAAAATGTGCTGCAATGAAACTCAAATAAATAGCTGGAAGCAAATTACATAACGGAACACCTCACTTGCCAATGTTATTGAGTGATATACCTCTTCGTTTCTACAGTGTCCTCTTTTGCCATATGACCCATAAAAGTGGGATACAATGAGATCACTGCACTCTCACTTGTTATTTACCATCAAGTCAGCTTCGACTTATAATGATTCTATAAATAAAACATTTCCAAGAGTCCCAGCCATCAAATGCCCCTGCTCAGATCTTGCAAACTCGGGATTCCTTGATTGAATCAATATGTCTGCAATGTGGTTTTCCTTTCCCCCCCGTCTTCCACTTTTCTCAACATTATTGTCTTTTCCAAAGAATCATGTTGTCTCATGAAAGGAATATAGCTAGCTACAGTTTAGTTATACTGATTTCTAGCAAGTTGAGATCTGATTTGTTGTAGGTTCCATTTATTCAGCTTTTCTGAATTTATTCAGCTTTTCACTTTGTCAGTTTTCTTTACTGTGGACCCTTCAAAACCATATATAGAAACCAGAAGTGCTATGACACATAGGATTCTCATTTGCAAGTGATATTTAATCCTTTTATACTTTTATGAATTTGGTATGTAATATATCTTTGTATATAAGGATCTCATATAGTTTCTTCGTAACTGCCTTTCAAAGTGTTAGTCTCTATTTTGATTTAAGACTGAGATGGATTTGGATTTGAATGGATTCCACCTCTACAGCTTGAAGCAGAAATCTTGCTACACCATCTGCCCCGATGATCTGCCATCTTCATCAAAAGGTTCTTACCTGAAGAAATTGGTTATTCTATAATCTTTGCTTCAGTCTTCTTTTTATTTTGTCTTGATAATATGTCCCTCAATTCATCATTCATCCCTATTACTCATTTAAATTTTCCTTCACTTTCTCAGATGTCATGAAGGAGGTCTCTTGTTTTATCTTTTCCATCAACATCTTCTATTTCATCACACTGCTCATTGTAACAGTTACTCACAATCCATGATTGGATTGTGAGTATTTCTATATCCCATTTCTATAACCTAATCTTGCATTTCACCTCTTTTAATCATAGAGTTTCATGGTTCATCCAAGGAGGTTTTTCTTTATTTTTGGCCACAGATAAGTGCCTTTTTGCATTCAGTTCTGATAATTTTCCTGATATTTTTGCCCCAGAGTTCTCCCTCTATTCAGTTATCTGAAGAATGTGCTTTTAGTAAACAAACTATTGGCATCACAAAATGCAATAAAACAGTCTCCTGCTCCACCTGTTGAACCTAAGCCAAATTCTTCAAAAATGTTTGGTTCTGTTGTTTCCCATTTTTCATTCCTATCAACTCTTATCAACATGTGCTGTTTTGATGTGGGTTCAATTTCATCATGGATGAAATTATTCTGATTTCTTCTGAATTATGATAATGTTGGTACATATTCCATGAATTCTTATTGATATTACTCAATTAGATTTTGCAATGAAATCCCCTGACTGCTTTTGATATATCTTTTTATTAATGCTACCCCATTTTTTCATAGATTGTCATTGCCATAATAATCACTACATAATTGATGGAAAGTGTCCTGTTTTATTCACTTTACCTCGTCAGGGACTCAATGTTCATATGTTACATTTCTTGTTTTATTCAGCATTGCTTCCTCTGATTCACACTTCTAACAGTTCCACTTTTATTATACATGCTATGCAGCTTCAGACTTTACTTTTACGCCTGCATATCAGCAGCTGGATATCCTTGCTGTGTCATTAGGCAGGCTATGCATACATATCCTTTATCATCCATACTAACTAGTTGAGTGTCTTCTGATCTAGGGGTCTCATTTTCCGACACCATAAAAGAAGTATACTATGGCCTCTTTCCTGTGATGTCTCATGGGCCATGTAGTCCCCTTCCTAGTATTATTGTGGCAGACGAAGAGGAAAACTTGGGTTTCCCACCGTTTCAGCCAGAATTGGAGCCCCTGCACCTGCAAGATGTTTGCCCACAAGAAGTCAGCCAAACAAGCCTTGAGCAGAAATCTCCCCCGTTCTCTCGCCGGGATAATTATAATCGAGATAGAGGCGCTAGGGAGGCGAATCGCCGAAGCGCCAGAATCGCTGCCAGACAATTAGCTGATTAAGCCTGTTTCCCTTGGGAAATCTTAAGGAGTCATGCATCTGGACACAGTATGGGTTTCGCTTCTTGTTCCCCAGGGAAAGTGTTCCTTGGCGGGAAAACAATATCCTATATAGGTGTTTACCCGCAAGGAAATCCTTGCGGAGTCAATTCGTCAGCTTCAGGAGTGAGATCGTGTGTGGACTACGCTACTCCAGTTCCTTGTTTCCAGGACCTTGCCACGGACCTTGTTCTAGTTCCAAGCCTGCCTTGTCCCCGGACCTCGCCACGGACCTTGTTCTTGCTTCTTGCCTCTTGTTGCCACGTACCAAGTCTTGTTTGCCAAGAATCTAGTTTGCTTCCAGCCTTGTTGTCAAGCTCCATTGGACTAAAGGACCCTGTCATTTTCCCCACACTTTGCTTAGCAAAGTGTGTGTTTCGGTTATTGGATTATAACTTTGGACTCTAATATCACATATTGGACATTGTTTTCCTGGACTATATTTGACCTTTCCTGAAAGGTCTACTTCTGAACTATATTCTTCACTTGTTTTTATTGACTTTATATATTCCTTTAATAAAGATATTAGATAGAATCTGGCCTCTGCGCATGGTTATTGGTGCTCTGTAGCCTGGGTCCTGACATTTCCTTAGCTAATAAGAATTAGCTAAAATATGATTGCCTTTACTTTTGCAAGTGTGTATCTACACTGTAGAATTCATGCAGTTTGAGATCACTTTCACTATCATGGCTCAGTGCTATTGCATCTTGAGATGTATTGTTTGGTAAGACACAAGCATTCTTTGGCAAAGCCTAAAGGCTTTGTAAAAATATAACTCCCATGATCCATGGCATTGAGGAATGGCAGTTAAAGTAGTATCGATCTGCATTAATTCTACAGTGTACATGCATCCTAAGATTAGATAGAGTCATGATACCTGCAATATCAAAGATAGTATCTTTTTCAATTACTGGTTGCTTGTTAATACTAGTAGGAAGGTATTACTATATTGAAGTTTTGTTCATGAACATCCCAAAAGTCATCTGCTTAGCTACTATGCAAACAAAATACTGGATTCATCTATTTCTCTCCTTTATGCTCACTTTTGAGATTAGAAATCAATGAACTTATGAAGTTTACTTTATGGCTATATTTAACATAGTCTAAAATCTGGAGTTTCACAGCACTGCAAAAAGGAAACAGTAAAAGGACCAAGTTACTTTACTTGTCAATATAAAATTCAGTGCAAAAATGTTGACGATGGGTTCTACAATGTTAAACAAGAACAAAAAGAGCCACCCCCCATTACATTTTCTTCTTTGCCTGAGGCCTCAGAAGTTGTTCGCCTCACACTGCAGTTCCAAAGGATCTTAGATTTGGTTGGGTTGGAAGCAATGCCAAGACAGAGGGAGCCCCAGTGTCTGAAAATCATAATAAGCAAGCAGATAAAGGGCGATAACAAGCTAGCTCCAGGGTCATGCCTCCAGTGAATCAGATTCTTTATTTATCCTTTCTTATTCCACTATAGCTTCCTCACAGAAAGATGAGGAATTTTGTACTAGTATCCTTTGTAAACCACACATTCATTTCCCAGACATTGTGAACAACAGATAGCTGTTCTGTCTATATGTATATTTGCAGCACTGAACAGCAGCCACGAGAATGTCAGTACTATATACACTGAGAGTATTTTGGACTTTTCTTTCTTCTGAGGCAGGTACGTCTTCATGCAGTCAGAATCCAGTAAGGGAAGAATGGCTAGTCCCCATGGCACAATAGCACAGAGAAGAAAATGTTCTAAATATATTAAATGTTCAGTTGTATTGAGAATTCACTTGAGCCTCATAACAAAAACTGGCAAGAAATTTCTCAGTCACAGGCATGTCCATTGCCTTTCCCCCCCACAGGCTTAAAAACCTTAGATTTTCATCTCAAACGACCAGACTCTGGGGAAAGGAACTTTTTGATACAGCATGAATGTTCATGGGAAGTTTGATTCTCAAAGCTGTTCCAATGCAGGCCCCACTGGGATCACCACTCAAGTGTGTTGCCCTTCCACCGAAATTATCTAACACTAATCCTATATACAAGGTATTTTCTCTGTTTATGTGCCATAAGCCTAGGGTACCCTGGGACAAAGCATGATAAAAATGTGTACTGAGAATTCTAGTGATTAGCCATAAAGCCTCTAGAAATTTAATTATTTTTATCCAAATACTTTTGGGCAATCTCCCACTAATAAATATAAATTAATGTTGAATTAGAGGGTTTTTTCTCAGTAACAAAGCTCAAACACATTGTGTATTGCTCTTTCAAATTTATTTACATACAGAAAACCTTGAGTACAAACAAGTTTTTAATAGTCACTAGTATTACAATAAAATGAGAGATTTGCAAAACTTCTCATTGGTATAAGTATTTTAGGGCAACTATTCTGAAACACTGCGAAACAGTATCAAGCAAGGATCAAGGGTGCTAGTTTTCTGATTATATGTTAAGAAGAAGAAGCAGAAGAAAAAGAGGAGGAGGAGGGGGAGGGAGAGGGAGAGGGAGAGGGAGGGGAAGGAGGGGAAGGAGGGGAAGGAGGAGAAGGAGGAGAAGGAGGAGACTTCATTTATGTTCTGCCCTATCTCCACGAGGGGACTCAGGGCGGATTCCAACCAGTAAAAAGGAAAACATTCCATGCCTCAACAAAACAACAAATACAAACATAGGTACAGGTAAAGGTTTTCCCCTGACATTAAGTCTAGTCATGTCTAACTCTGGGAGTTGGTGCTCATCTCCATTTCTAAGCCAAAGAGCCGGGGTTATCTGTAGATGCCTCCAAGGTCATGTGGCCGGCATGGCTGCATGGAGCACTGTTACCTTCCCGCCGGAGCAGTACCTATTGATCTACCCACATTTGCATGTTTTCGAACTGCTAGGTTGGCAGAAGCTGGGACTAACAGCGGGAGTTTACCCTGCTCCTCGGATTGGAACCGCAGACCTTTCGGTCAGCAAGTTCAGCAGCTCAGCGGTTTAACCCGCTGTGCCACTGGGGTTAACATGATAGTGCAAAATAACCCAACATATAAAAGCAAACTGTAACATAACACCTAAAATTAAATAAACATAACCTATCAAATAAATTATATCTTACATAAAACATCAAACATTGGTATCAATTTTCAACATCAAGCCTCATTATATACAATGGTCTCGTAAAATGATATGCCTTCTAGAAAATGATAAAATCAAAATCCCTTTACATCCAAACTTCTCCTTCAGGGTACCTTACAATATAAAAATGTCACTGATCCATGACATAACCACATACTATGTGTCAGGAAAAGTACATGAGCCCCCAAACAAGTAACACAAAGAATAAACAAAGCACAAGTATTACATTGCTTATTTTGACCATGTGTCTTAGAGAATTTCTGTCCATTTCTGACAGTTGCAGGTGTTTTCAACCCTTCTCTTTCTAAGGTACTAAAGGTTTTCACACAAAAATCAACTTAGTGAGCAGACAGAATCTGTTTTTATTATAACTGAGCAAAACAGTGTGTCATACCCCAGCCACCTTTGGTTTCTGAACCTGATTCAGAAATGAACTTTGACCAGGATGAAGCTTATTCTGACTTTTTGCCTAGTCCGCAGAGCTCCTTCCAATTACAGAGCCCAGCTGTTGAAAGTTCGGATGCTTCCTTAATTGGGAGAGATACAGAAAATATTACTCCTGTGGCTGAAGCAGATGTCCCGAGTTCCCCAGGGAATGTATCCTTTAACAGAAGGGAGTTTCTGCATCGTCAGAGATCAGAAAAACAAGGGCTCCGAAGGAGTCAACGTTTGGCATCTCGAGGGGATAATAGATAGAAAATTCCCTTGGGAACCTCTGGGGAGTTTGGCTTCCCTTCGCTGTGATCAGATCTAAGTTTCATAAAAGTGCCCTACACTGTGAACACTTTACGGTGTCAACATAGCGATTTCCTGAGAACAGTTCACCGACTCTAGTTTCCTGATTTCAGCAAGCCAAGTTTCCTGTTCCTGGCAGCCAAGCCAAGCTGCGACTCCCGATTAGAACCGGAGTAAATTCACTTCCTTGCCTTGTTCCTGAATCAAGATTGGTTTTAGCTTCATCTCGTTCCTGCCTTGATATCAAAGACTTCCTAGTGACTTTGGACCTTGTTATTCACTCTTGCTTACTTGGTGTTTTCCCCGCTCAAGAACTTTCCAACAGTTTTGAGCGTGTTTCGGTTTCTGGACTTTGGACAATAATATTGGACATTTCTCTTCAATTCTTTGGACTAATTCATACTTTTTTATAAAGGACTATTGCTTACTCATCCTTTCCACTTATTCATTCCTGAATTTATAATTGTCTTAATAAAGATATTATATGATTATTGGTCTCTGTTTGGTTTCCAGTGCTCACGCTGCCTTGGGGTGCAACACAGTGAGTAGTCATAGAAAAAAATTCAGATTATGAAAATAATGAAAACTTGGATGAATCCTGTGTCCTCAGTACACAAAATGAAAGCAAGAATTACTTTATTGCTTGTGGATTAAAAAAAACACAGTGTAAAGCAGCACTGAGTATTTTGCCCATGTGAACTGCTAGACAACAAATTGCCTTTTTTCATCTTCGCCAGGCAAGGAAATTGGCATCCTACCTTTCAACAGAAGCATTGGCAACGGTAATCCATGCAACAGTCACCACTAGGTTAGATTATTGTAACGCTTTATACGCCGGCCTTCCAAAGATAAAAACCCAAAAGATCTGAATGGTCCAAAATGCGGTGGCCAGGCTGCTAGTGGGATCATCTATAAGATCCCATATTACACCGATTCTGAAACAACTGCATTGGCTACCAATAGAACATCGGATCTCTTACAAGATACTGATCCTGACATTTAGAGCTCGAAATAACCAAGGACCATTATTTCTTAGGGACTGCCTCATTCCTTTTTTCCATCAGTGGTCACCTCGATCCTCCCAGGAAAATCTCCTATACATACTGGGCCCTAGGGAGGTATACCTGGAAGCCTTTTCGACCTATGCTCCAATTGTGTGGAACTCATTGCCTCCATATATTAGAGCAAAATTGGAGTTGCGACCTTTTGTAAAAGTGCTCAAGACTTGGCTGTTTGGTTGTGCATTTAAGTAAATCAGATCTAATTTGCCAAATAGTCACTGTTGAATGTTTTTATGTTGAATGTTTTTATATTGTGGAATGATATTTTAAATTGTAAGTTGCTCGGAGCACTCTGGTGGAGAGCGACTAATTAAGAAATAAAGTGAAGGTGAAACCCACAACATCAGTAGTTTGGGGATACTTCAAGGTCTGAATTTAGGTTTTGGCAGTGACCAGGATTATGTTTTCAGTTAAAGTAGTATCAACTGTACCTGGTCCTGGAGAAGTCAGACCTGGTCAAGATACATGCTTTTAATTATGTAACTTTGAATTCTATGTTTATGCTGGGTTTAGTTGCCATGTAAGCCGCACCGAGATGGTGGCGGGTTATAAGAATGAAGTTGATGTTATTGTTATTATTATTATTATTATTATTATTATTATTATTGACACAACAACATTGTATAACAGAGCAAACAAGATAGATATGCTGGATTTCGTTTCACAAAATAACAAGTCGAACACTTCCCAAGTGTCTAGGATTGTGTGGAGTATTTTTGGATGATGTGTGCAGATCCCAGTAGGGCGGCCTTTTGCAGTTGGCAGATTGTAATTTTGTCAATGTCTATTGTTTGCAAATGCCGGCTGAGATCTTTTGGCACGGCCAAAATCATCACCAGGACCATCTGTACTGGTTTCTGCCAGAGTCATTGAAGTTCAATCTTGAGGTCCTTATAGCGGCTGAGTTTTTCCTGTTGTTTTTCGTCAATGCGACTGTCATCTGGGATGGCAACATCAATGATCCAAACCTTTTTCTTTTCCACAATGTGATGTCTGGTGTGTTGTGTTCCAGAACTTTGTCAGTCTGGATTCGGAAGTCCCACTATGGACTTGTCAACATCAGAAGAGGAATTTTCCAGGGAAACTCATTGTCCCCTCTGCTTTTCATTATTGCCATGATCCCTCTGTCAACTATCTTACAAAAAACAAATCTCGGCTATCAAACATCTAAGAAATCTGAAGCTGACCTGAAGCTGTATGGGAAAACGGAAACTGAAATCCTGTCTCTGACCAACACTGTCCGAATTTTTAGTACTCATATCAGCATGGAGTTTGGCTTGGAATATTACAGCTTGGCATGTTACAGCTGGACAACATCAAGTATGAACATGTGAAGACTGTGGTCAGTAA
The DNA here is from genome assembly GCF_035594765.1 of Anolis carolinensis. Taxonomy (NCBI): domain Eukaryota; kingdom Metazoa; phylum Chordata; class Lepidosauria; order Squamata; family Anolidae; genus Anolis; species Anolis carolinensis. The sequence continues at coordinate 64,738,232 of NC_085842.1, read as the reverse complement.
AGAATACACAAAAAGGGTCAGGAAAATTCTCAAAAGCAAGCTCAATGGAGGCAACACCATCAAGGCCATAAACACCTGGGTAGCTGAGGAGATGATCAATGGTTTCGTCGGTTTCCTTGCACAGTCTGCATTTTGGGTCATCAGCTGATTTTTCGATCTTGGCCTTAATTGCCTTTGTCCTGATGGCTTGCTCCTGGGCTGCAAGGACCAGACCTTCTGTCTCCTTCTTCAGGGTCCCATTTGTGAGCCAGAGCCAGGTCTTCTCCTTATCAGCTTTTCCTTCAATTTTGTCAAGGAACTTTCCATGCAATGTTTTGTTGTGCTGTAAGCTCTAGGTTGCAGTGCGGTTTTCTTGTACTGGTTATTTGTCTGCTGTGCTTTGAGGAGTTTCTGATTTTTGACTTCAATCAAAGCAGGTTCTTCACTTTGCTTTACATATTCTGCCAGGGAATGTTCTTCTTCTTTGACTGCTTGTTTTACTTGTAAGAGTCCTCTGCCCCCTGATCTTCTAGGCAGATATAGCCGGTCAACATCACTGCGAGGGTGCAGTGAATGATGAATGGTCATGAGTTTTCTTGTTTTTCTGTCCAAATTGTCCAGTTCCATCTGTGTCCAGTTTATGATGCCAGCAGTATATCTTATGACAGGTATGGCCCAGGTGTTTATTATTATTATTATTATTATTATTATTATTATTATTATTATTATTATTATTATTATTATGCATGGCATGGTTACATCCCATTTGGATTACTGTATCTCTCTTTATGAGCGCATTAGAGCCTTCTGGAGAAGCCCTTCTCACCATAACAATGACTAATTATTGAGTGTGACATCTAAAGTGATCTATAGCAGAGCTTTCCATAGTGTGTCATGACATGTTATTGTGTCAGCTGCAGTCTGTAGGTGTGTCACACAACTGTAAAAAAAATGTTAGAAATTTATGTTACAAATCATATACAGTGTTCCCTCACTTTTCGAGGGTGTTATGTTCCAGGGCCACCCGCAAAAAGTGAAAATCTGTGAAGCAGGGACACTATATTTATTTTAATATTAATACATTATGTTAGTAGTTAGCCGGCCTTTCTCCCCTTTGCAAGCCTGTTTTGCACTGTCGTTGTTTTAGTTTGGTGAGGTAGGCCCCAGCAATTTGGTAGAGAAGACTTTAAACCTGCAACTCCCAGGATTTCCGAGCCTTGGGCCCTGGCATTAACTCGCCTATCCCGGGGAGCCAGTGAAGCCTTCCTTACCTGCCAGCTCCTGCCGCGCCCTCCCTCTCATCCATGTCCAGGGGCAGCTCTCCATTGAGGTGTTGTTGCTGCTGCTTCCCCTCCTCAGGGCTGCCCCCTTTTTCCATGTTGCTCTGGCTGCCTCTGCTCCTGAAACCAGGGAAGAAGGAACACTGCTCCAGCCAGGCCACTCCATGGTGGGAAACGTGGAGGACTCGGAAGAGGGGCCAGGGTGAGAGCGCATGCACAAAAGGCAGGCACCGCCACGGCCTAGTCCTCTGTGAGTTGCTTTGTGTTGTTTGATTGGTTACAGTTTGATAAATAGATACCACTTTTGATTTGACAGCATTAAGGTCCAAGGCATTCTGAGAGTGCCTTGGACTACAAGAAAAAGCACAAAACAATGAGTCCGTGAAAAACGAACCGCAAAGTAGCGAGGGAACACTGTATTTTTAAAATATAGATGAAAGATGAAAGAGATATGTTGTGTCCCCATACATTTTGTTCTTAAATGTATGTATTTGCCCATATCGCTTGACTTAATCTTCAGTTGGCTAGTAAAACTGAGTTACTTTGATTGTGCTTTTCCTACATAGCAGGGAGTTGGTCTAGATGGCTTATGTGGTCTCCTCTAACTCTATGATTCTATTATTCTACTATGCTGCAAAATGATGCATGTCTTAAAAGCGTGTCGTGAAATGTTTTCCAACATAAAAATGTTTGGAAAGCTCTACCTGGAGGATAATAGGACATAGAAACCAACAATGAATACTAGCACTATTGTGTTTTTAACAGTTACGTAGAAAGGAGTTCAGCAGGGAATATAAAAGAGTACAACTTTTCATATGATTATGCAACTGGAGTTTGAGAAATACACATGCTCACATACTGTTATGATTGAGCCTCATGGCTCTGTTACTGACAGACGTGGGCGTAAGACTCCTCGAGAGTCAGATACTCTCGAGGAGCGAGAAAGGAAAAGACTGCGAGACATTTTTGCAGCACCATCTGACGAAGAGTCTTTTGAGGGGTTTACGGAGAGAATGGAGGAGGGGCTGGTTAGCTCGGAGGAGGATGAGATGGATTGGACTCGGGTAAGGGAGGAATTGGGTGCCACTGGTCATGATGGGATAGAAGATGAATGGGGACTTTCAGGATTAGACCCATGGCTTAGCTGGAGGGATGGGACGGGATCCACAGCTGGAGATGCTGTGGGGTGTAGTCAGAGGTGTTCCAGCTCTGATGAGGAAAGTGATGAGGAAACGCCCGGGTTAAGGAGGACAGCTGGCAGTGATGAGGATTTGTAACTGGCATAAAATGGGGCTTGGGAGCAATTGCAAATTGCGTTGGGCAAGGTAATCTGGACAAACGCTTGGGATCTGTGTGGGACGCTTTCCTGAAGACTGGTGTGTTTTCCTGTGCTGAGACGTAAGTTGTTTTTGGAATTCAGGGACAGACGGCGGGAGGAATTGTGTGGGCATTTGTTTGTGCAAACCTGTGCTTACTCTTATTAGCTTGACCTTCCGTCGTCTTCTTGACGGACGCCATCTCCTGCTTTGAAAACTCGGATTGAACTGACCACGGCTTGCCTTCCCCCTTCTGGACTTGGAAACTACAAACGTCTACTTCTGGCTTTGAACCACGGAAAGGAACTGGGTCTACTCTTCTGCTACAATCCTTGGCTGATCTGTTCGTGTTGGAAATCCTGTCTGCTGTGTGTGTGGGAGCGACGCAAGTTCCTCTAAGCACCGTGTTGGCAGCAGAGAGGAATCTGCTGCCAATTAGTTGCATTCTTTTGTTCCTTGGCTTTTGTTTTGTTTACCCTCAGGCTGAAGCAAGCAGTTTGTTTTTACCCGGATTAAACTTCGGTTTAATCCGGTTTATCTTTTGTACGTTTTTTCCTTGTCCCTTTTTTGCTCCTAAAGGCTAAAATTGCCTGGCCCTTGTGTTTTTACGGGCATTTTTGAGTTCTGTAATTAAATAAACTCTGTTATTTTGAACCTTGTGGCGTTCTGTCCTTGACACATACACATACCTTCACCTGGCCTAATCTGTGTGCACCACGAGAAAATCAGTCTTCAATGCAAGCAGTCTGATTAAATGCCAACCCTTCCTTTCTAGCTTTACCACTCCTTAACAATATGTACGACGTTTTCTGAGGATAGTCAGCAAGGATGCAATCCTACATTCAGTAGACATTATAGTTGGGAGCTATAAAACTGGCTTGATGTTAATGAGATTTGTATTACTAATTGTTTAGTAAGTATCAGTTCAGCTCACTGGAAGTCCTTAAGTGCCTTTCTGTATTCCTCTGCAGCCCCCATACATTCATTAGAGCCCACATCCATTCAAGAGGAGAGAGAAAGGAATCTTTTGTGTGGAAATATATGCAGTTCACTAAAAGTGCCCAAACTGGCAACTATAAAACAGTTGCCAGTTTGGGCACAAACAGCCCCAAAAGAGAATAGAATAACTTTTAAAAAGAGAGATGTTAGAACAGGTTATTAAAAAATAAACCCAAGTTACCTATATGAGGGATCTGATCTATATACAGTAGAGTCTCACTTATCCAAGCTAAACGGGCCGGCAGAAGCTTAGATAAGCAAATATCTTGGATAATAAGGAGAGATTAAGGAAAAGCCTATTAAACATCAAATTAGGTTATGATTTTACAAATTAAGCACCAAAACATCATGTTATACAAAAAAAATTTGACATAAAAAGTAGTCCAATATGCAGTAATGTTATGTTGTAATTACTGTATTTACGAATTTAGCACCAAAATATCATGATATATTGAAAACATTGACTACAAAAATGGCTTGGATAATCCAGAAGCTTGGATAAGCGAGGCTTGGATAAGTGAGACTCTACTGTACTCTAAAACAGATTTTCTCAATCAAACTTCCTTGGTTACTATGGGTTCTGCAAAATATTATAATTGGAAAAAAACACTTTTATGGGAGCTGCAGATATATTAATTTTTCCCTGTCTAGAAAATATTCTATTTCCAGGATAAAAAGGAATGCCGATATCCCCAAGAGGGAATCATTCAGACTATCTATTCTATTCTACTACAGAAACACATGACAGATTATTAGTGTCATAACATAATGAACAAATATAGATGTTCAGAAAAATAAAGTTCGGCTTTAGAAATAATCTCCCATCCCCTCAATTTTATTTTGCCCTTACAGAGTCACAAGGCACTCACAAAGGGAATGGAAGATGCGCTACAAAGCTTCCCAAGAAGATACTGGTAAATACAAATACTCATTCACCACTACTAGACATTTGATTGAGAGCAGTCATCAAAGTTAGCATAGCTCCATCAACTGTTGCTAATAAGGATTGACAGAACTGTTGCTAGACCATCATATAGAGCAGTCAATGGAGTTACAACTAGACCGTCACAATATTAACCTAGATGAGGGCACTGGCCACCAACCTTACTCTTGCCCTCATCCAATACGTATTTGCATTTTCTTTAACATGGAAATAATCGCTGCTGCTGCTGCCATATTGTTGCTACTATTTATAAAGAAAAAGTGAATGCATATTGGATTGCGGTAAGGGTCTACTGATATCTACAGATTACAATGTTCAGGTAACACAAATGTGTCTACATTTTTAGTAGTACTATTGCAGCGGGGAAAAAATCAATTATACAGATTTTAGTTCTTCTTTAAGGATACCAAAATTATAATCATCCTTTTCCTTCTTCTTTTATTACTGCCACTTGCAAAACCATTACAACCACATAAACCACAACTGAAATCCACAAAAAAGCCCAGAGCTGGAGGATTTCAAAAGCCAGTGAGGACTAGTATCTAGGGAAAAGTTCCCCATTATCAGGCTGTATAAACTGAAAATATCCATAACAACAGGATTAGAGAATACTACAGCTACATCCAACTTCGATTTTGTCTAAGCAGACAGATGCAGGCAGATGCAGTGTGATGAAAATTGATCACAACAGGACTTTGATGATTCCACCTGATTATCTTTTAGACACAGACTATGCGGGCATTTAACCACCCAGAACACTAAGAAGGTATAATTGTGGTGGCAACTTTATTTTCGGGGGTCACTGGCATACAAAAAACCTGAAAATGAGCTGTAATCTGGTTTCTTCACATATATTCCATGTTTCTGGCCCTCAGATGTCAACCATACCATTTTTATCATCCTCACTTCAATAGGATACATAACACTGTTAAGTCCTCAGCTTGGTTGTGGATATTTGCGAAAGTTTACAGTATAAATCCAGAGGTCAGCTACTCAAATCTATGTGACATAAAGCTCATAATTGTTGTGATGTCCTAATTTATTCCAGATAAGGTCATTTCAGTTGATTGCCGAAGGACTTGTCAAAAGTAAACGCCACATAGTGTTCAATACCATCTTCATCATCCCAAGTGGAAAGGGTAAATAGCTCCAAGAAAAATGCAGGCAACAAAATCAACCCCTGCACATGGCATTCATTGACCTTGCAAAGACACAGTGAATTGTAAGATTCTCCTGAAAATTGAATACCTTGATAAATCTGTGAACATCCTGTGGCTCCTCCATGCTGACGTGGTGGCAACAGTCTTGGGCAGCAACAACCCCCCCCCCAAGTGACTCATTTCTTGTGGAATAAGGTGTCAAATAGGGATGTGTTATTGCCCCAACATTATATTTCATCTTCATTGCTGTGCGTCTATATCTTATTGACAGGAAGCTTCCCACCAGTGTGGAAATCACTGATTAAAGATGACAAGCTCTTTAAGCTTAGCCGGCTGAAAGCAGTGGAACTCTCTCCCCCGGACTGTGGTGGAGGCTCCTTCTTTGGAGGCTTTTAAACAGAGGCTGGATGGCCATCTGTCGGGGGTGCTATGAATGCGATTTCCTGCTTCTTGGCAGGGGGTTGGACTGGATGGCCCATGAGGTCTCTTCCAACTCTACTATTCTATGATTCTATGATTCTATGAAAAGGATTCGACAACTTCTGTTACAGCACTTCAATATGCAGGCAATAATGTAGTCTGTGCTCATTCAGAAGAAGATCTACAAGCCACTCTAAATACATTTGAAGAAGCATATGAAAAGCATGGCTTCTTGCTGAACATCAAGAAAACCAAGTGCTCTACCATCAGGCACCAACCAATCCCTCTGCAATGCCAGAAATAAAGCTTAATGGTGTAACACTAGAAAATGTTGACAATTTCTGCTACCTAGGCAGCTACCTCTTCACAAAAGCCAACATCGAAACCAAAATACAACACCATCTGAGCTCTGCGAGCACAGTGGGGTTTTTTAATGAAGCAGATAACGTTCAAGGATTGGACATTCATAGAAATACCAAGATGCTTGTTTATAAAGCGACTGTCCTTCTAACTATGTTGTATGCCTGCAAAAAGACACTCTCAACTTCTGGAAATATTCCATTAGCGTTGCCTTTAAAAATCTTGCAAATCTCTTGGGAAGACAGGAAGAAAAATGTCAGAATTCTGCAAAGCAAAGCAAAGACCATCAGCATCGAAGTGATGATCCTCCACCATCAACTTCGCTAGACTGGCTACGTTGTCTGAATTCCTGATCACCATCTCTCAAAGCAGTTACGTTACTCTCAGTTCAAGAACGGAAAAGGAATGTTAGTGGACAGCAAAAGAGATTTTTAAATGGGATTAAAGCTAACCTTAAAAAATGTGGAATACACACAGAGAACAAGTATGCCCTGGCACTTAAAGGTTCTAACCGGAACTCAGTTGTTACCAGTAGTGCTGTGGATTTTGAAGAGGCATGAATAGAGGGCAAAGGGGAAATACTTGCCAAGAAGAAAGATTCAATAAACCTGTTGGGACCACCTTCCATCTGGAAATGTCTGCACTACGAAAGACCATGTGGATCCAGAATAGGTCTACAGTCACTTACTGACTCTTGAAAGACAATCATACTCAGCTACGAGTGATAATCCATGATGATGAGCATTGTGGTTGGTGCACCAACAAAATGCTAAATCTTTCCTGAACCCTCAGACACTCAGAACCATATAGTTGTCAAAAATCAGAAGTGTTTTAGGATACAAAATCAAGAAGTTAATTTTGAAAAGTCAAAAAGAGTCTAAATGAATAAGCATTTCAACACAAATTTGCATTCTTTCAGTACAAATGCTATGATAAGGTCCCAGTATATACTAAATCACATAGATGTTCACCTGAAAAAATATGAGAATCCATGACCCTCTCCTTAAATAGCCAAAGGAAAATCAAGCATTATAATGTATTAGTCCTTTTTTCCATAGAACAGCACTTGTGCTTTACAATCTTTTCAATCTAAGACATGCTGGAAAGCCTAGTGGCATGACTTCTAAGAAATTATGGTCTTCAAATAGACCCATGGCTTTAATAGAGCAGGAGGTGAAAGGCCTTTTAAAATGACATTTGTATTCTTGATTTATATTTACTGTTTTGGTCAACCCTTCAGTCAGAAATGTAAAGACAAATTTTTCAGGCTATTGAAGGTCATGCAACATCTCTTTAAAGTGGTCATTTTCTTTTGATTTATAACAAGATTTTACATTTAGCCTGGTGTCAGCAGTAGCAATAATCTCAACACACATAAAAGAGAAAAAAATTGTTCATTTTCTGGAGACAACATTGAGAACTAAAGATAAATTCAGTTGAAAGGATTCAGTTTCACAATGCAACTCACCTGAATATGCCTCTTAACTGAACATCTGTTGCTATTATGCTCCAACATAACAGGTGCATCACAGATGTACTGTAAACTGAACTTTCTAGCAAGTAAATAACATTTCAGGAAATCCTTCAGTTCATCTTGTTATAAAATAATAATTTTGCATAGTTTTTGCAATCCCACGGACCTTGTTATTGAAAGCATATTCTTGCACAATACTGAAGCCAGAGATATTATATTACCTAGCTTATTTTACAAGCAGACAAAATTATAAAATTCTTTATCGGGCTGTTGGTATCAATCAGAAATGAGGGCTTTGTATTTTTAACGACTCCTGAGAGCACAGTTGCAGATATTTAATAATAATAATAATAATAATAAAACTTTATTTATACCCCGCCACCATCTCCCCAACGGGGACTCGGGGCAGCTTACATGGGGCCATGCCCAGGACAATACAATATAGCAAAATATAAAAACAACATATCATAATACAATTAAACAATACAATAAATAATCATGTACAGTACAACACAAAATCAAAAAAGCAATATAACAGGGCGGGCCGCATGAACACTCAGTTAAAACTTGGGGTGAGAAAAAGATAAGAATAAAAACCACGGGGAACAGGGACATAAGATAGAAAAACAGTCTAGAGGATAGATGTTGAGGGGAGTAACAAAAGAAGTGTATAACAGTTACTCTCCGAAAGCACACCGGAAAAGCCATGTTTTTAAATCTTTCCTAAAGGCTAAAAGAGTGGGGGCTTACCTGAGTTCAATGGGCAGTGAGTTCCATAATCGGGGGGCCACAGCAGAAAAGGCCCTCTCCCTTGTTCCCACAAGGTGGGTCTGGGATATAGGCAGTGGCAACAGGAGGGCCTCCCCTGATGATCGAAGAGATCGGGCAGGTTTATGGTAGGAGATACGGTCACGAAGGTAGGTGGGTCCCAAACCATTTAGGGCTTTATAAATGATGGTCTGCACCTTGAATTGGGATCGAAAAATGAACGGCAGCCAGTGGAGCTCCTTAAACAGGGGAGTAGATATCTCCCTGTAACTTGCCCCCGTTATTAATCTGGCAGCCGAGCGTTGGACCAGTTGTAATTTCCGAGCCGTCTTCAAGGGAAGCCCCACGTAGAGCGCATTACAGTAGTCCAGTCTAGAGGTAACTAAGGCATGCACCAACGTGGTCAAGTCAGACTTCACGAGGTATGGTCGCAGTTGGCGCACGAGTTTTAGCTGTGCGAAAGCCCTCCCGGCCACCGCCGACACCTGTGCCTCAAGCGTCAACGCTGAATCCAGGAGGACCCCCAAACTGCGGACCTGTGATTTCAGGGGGAGTGCAACCCCGTCCAGCACAGGTTGCCACCCAATACCCCGATCCGACGAGCGACTGACCAGGAGGGCCTCTGTCTTGTCAGGATTGATCCTCAGCTTGTTCCTCCTCATCCAGTCCACCACAGCGGCCAGGCACTGGTTCAGCATCCGAGGGGCTTCCTTGGATTCAGATGGAAACGAGTAGTGGATTTGTGTGTCATCTGCGTAGAGATGGCAACACCCTCCAAAACTCCGGATGACCTCTCCCAACGGTTTCATGTAGATGTTGAAAAGCATGGGGGATAAGATAGACCCTTGCGGGACCCCACAGGTCAAAGGCCAGGGGTCCGAGCAGGTATCCCACAGCTTCACCATCTGGGAACAGCCCTCCAGGAAGGACTGGAGCCACTGCAGAACCGTGCCACCAAGCCCCATCCCAGAGAGCCTCCCCAGAAGGATACCATGGTCGATGGTATCGAAAGCCGCTGAGATGTCCAAGAGAACCAGCAGGGTCACACTCCCCCTGTCCAGCTCCCTGCGGAGGTCATCCACCAAGGCGACCAAAGCCGTCTCGGTACTGTGCCCAGGCCTGAAGACTGTGAGCGGTCCAGAAAATCAGTGTCATCTAGGAACTCCTGGAGCTGCGTGGCAACCACCCGCTCCAGAACCTTGCCCAAAAACGGGAGGTTGGAAATTGGTCTGTAGTTGTTACATACAGATGGGTCTAACGAGGTCTTTTTTAATAGCGGTTTTACTACCACCTGCTTGAAGCAGGATGGAACTGACCCCTGTCCCAAAGAGGCATTTATTATAGCCACAAACCAATCCAACAGCCCCTCTTTGGCCAGCTTAACCAGCCAAGAGGGACAAGGATCCAGAGCACAAGTGGTCGCCCGCACAGACCCAAGAATCCCCTCCACGTCATCAGGAAGAACAAGCCGGAAAGAATCCCACAAGATCGGACAGACAGGTACCTCGGTTACCTCCGCTGGTACTACAATTAAGCTGGAGTCCAACTCATGGCGTATCTGAGCAACTTTGCCTGCAAAATGGTGCGCGAAATCGCTGCACCCAGCTGCCGAGTCATCGGGAAGCCCCTGGGTCTCAGGAGGCCGCAAGAGCTCCCCAACAACTCGGAACAGCTCCGCTGGCCTATTGGCCGCAGACGCTATGCGGGCAGTCGTGAAAGCTTTCCTGGCTGCTTGCAAAGCCACAGAGTAAGCCTTAATAGCTGCTTTAGCCCATGCTTGGTCAGACACATCCTGAGATTTCCTCCAGATGCACTCTAGTCCCCTCCTCGCACGCTTCATCACAGCCAGCTCCTCAGTGAACCAAGGAGTCGACGTGACTCTACGCAGCGAGAAGGGACGTTCGGGAGTGATCGTGTCCAATGCCCTTGCCAACTCACTGTTATAGTGCTCCGCCAGGACATCGACAGGAACACCAGTCTCCAGAACAGGAAGATCCCCAAGAGACCTCAGGAGTCCATCCGGATCCATCAGCCTCCTACGGCGGACCATCTTAGTGGGTCCACCACCCCTGCGTAGGTTAGAAGACACGGTGAGACTTAAACAGATCAGATGATGGTCAGACCATGACAATGGAAGAATATTTTGCTCTTCCACTCTGACTGTCCCACCGTCCACAATAAAAACAAGGTCCAACGTGTGTCCCGCTTGATGAGTGGGCCCAGATATAACTTGAGACAGCCCCATGGTCGTCATGGTAACCATGAAATCCTGAGCTGCACCTGTCAATGTGGTCTCGGCATGAATGTTGAAGTCTCCCAAAACTATAAGTTGTTGGGAGACCAGGGCCACATTAGAGACCACTTCTGCTAGCTCGGACAGAGAGACTGCTGGGTCGCGGGGTGGACGGTACACCAGCAGAATCCCCAAGCTGTCTCGGGCTCCCACCTTCAAGAAGACACACTCAAACCTCGAGGGTTGTGGAACGGCGCGTCTGATCAGGGCGATGGACTGCCGAAAGATCACCGCGACTCCTCCTCCTCGCCCCCCAGTCCTGGTCTGCTGATGCACCACAAAACCCGGTGGACACAGCTGGGTGAGATTCACCCCACCCAGCTCGTCCAACCACATCTCGGTGATGCATGCCAGATCCGCCCCCTCATCCAGGATTAAATCCTGAATAACAGCTGTCTTACCATTGACAGATCTGGCATTCAAAAGCAGTACCTTAAGGCCGGGGGGTCTGTCCTGAAGACTACCACACCTATTCCTCTCCAGGGTCGCAAAAACTCTGTTGCGCTTCTCCCTGGGTCGCAAGTGACCGCTCTTCCTCTTCCTCCTCCCCCACACCACCTCGATGGTGCCCCACCCGTGGGAACCCTCTTCCCCCTGATGGATTGGCTGATTAAGATTGCCTTCTAAAGGGGTTAGTCAACTGTCCTGGGATTGGGAGCCCCCAAAAGTATTTCTTTGTTTAAGGAAGGAACCCATCTCCATTTGTGGGAGAGAGAGGGAATCATCTGACATGACGTCATCTGACATTGAAAGGGGGCTAAACAAAGGTAATGTCTGTGGGCGGGATTGGGAGGTGGAACTGGCATAACTTAAAATTGGGGAGAGGGTCTCAAAGTGGAACTCTGAAAGGGGGGCCAACACTGGCGAGCATTCGACCCCGTTGTTTGATATTATTAGATCTTGTGTATCGGAGTTCAGCCCGCTAACCAAGGGGCGAATCAATGGATCTACTAATACCCTTCTAAGAGTGATGCCCCGCAGTTGTAATTTGGGCCCAAGTGAGAACAATTCCTCTACTAACAATCTGTCTTCCAGTCCAATAAGAAGACATGAGGAGCGGTCCCGGGAGTGGTAATCTCTACGAAGCCAGTCAATGGTCTCGATCTTCACTTCCGACCAGCTTACAGATAGAATTTGCGATAGAGATATCTGGACCGCTCGCTTAGATGTCCATCTGCCTCTGTTCAGTATTGAGTCTGAAACTTCCACTGCCACCCTATTAGTTCGTAACAGATATTGGGAATTGCAGGGAATGTCCAGCGATTGTCCAAACAATTCAGAGGCTGATGCATTGTTAGTCCTCTGAGAAACTCTGTTGGTCTCCTTCCAGCCATCCCTCCCCTGTCCCTCTCCCTCGGATAGCAACCCCTCTCCCCCCCTAGCCACTTCCGCACCAAACCTATTGGCTACCTTCTGCTCCTCCAGCCTCTTCCTTCTTTGGCCTTCCAGAGCACTAAATTCCTCTTTGACATTAGTAAAATTGGCTGGTACAGTTGTTCTACTGTCTATAGGAGAAGGATTTTTCGCAATCAGGGAAATTCCTTTAAAAAGAAGATCAATTTTCTTGTTCAGTATCTCAATCTGAAGCAAGACAGTACTGAACGATTTCCCCAAAAGGTCACATAGGTAAGAAAGATCATTCTTCCTCCGAGTTTCCTGCATACTCATTTTCTATTACCTTCTCAATGACCATCCAATAGTAAACCACTCAGATCTTTCACAAATTCAGAGTTGACACCCCGTTCCTAATTCAGCCTCTCACACACTAATATGTCAACCTACATACACAAATCATCTATCACATTCCAAAACCATCAAATCAACCATCAATTAAACTCGAGGTACTCTCAAATCCTATGTGATTACTTCCTATGACGTTTAATACCAGACTCTCGCGCCCACTTCCTATTACCGTCTGTATCCCCTGTTAGATTAAATTAAAAGTAAATTAATATTTACTTTCAAAGAACAAGAAAAAGGATAAAAACCAAGCTACAAAAACCCCCACTCATTTAAATTTATTTGACCTAAAACAACTATTTTGAAAGAGAGTTTTAAAAATTAGATTTTTTTGCTCTATCAAATCTACAAGGAGAAATTTCACTCAGTAACCTTTATAGCATACTGATCAAAAAGAAAAAGAAACAAAAAAGAACAGAGTGACTGATAAAAGTTAGATATTTCAGATTGTTCAGTTGAACAAAAGACACTATCCTCCAATCAGAGTATGACATAAGACAGTTTGTGCAATCCAGTTTGGTTAGCTTTTTAATCCTCTTGTACTTCTCAAATATAGTTTTCAAAATAGATACCCTATTTGCTTCTGCTGCAATCCTCTGAACTTGACAAGAAAACCAAAATTCGGCAGGTGAAGATGAAAGATTCCTTTGTTTTATTTTCATTCTTTCTACACAGTGACCTTGTGGAAAACACTTAATGATTTCATTTTGCTTCCTCATCTGTCATCATGCCCTACAAAAAGCTCCCTGAGCTATAAATATCTCATAGAAAAGGGAAATTTTGTCCTTATACGCACGTTTGCCAGAATATAGCAAAATAACCCCTGAATACTTATTTCCATGATCAAGACTTATAAAATAATTGACCATTGTGATTTTAAAAGTATATGCTATTCAAAGAATGTCACTCTTATTTATCCACAGCTCTCCTAAAAACAGATTACAGAATTAAATTAATAATACAAATATAGCTTGTTCCTATCTTTCTTAGGCATAGTGTGTTCATATACAATGATATCAACTGCAGCTAGAACCCAGAGAACTTCTTATGATAAATTACCTAGTAATCTACTCTGAACATTTGTTTTCCCATGTACAAAATCTAATGATGCACAAAACCAATCCAAGAAAGAATATTCAATCAAAAACTTCCAAAAGATACTGGCAGTGGCATGGAAGAAAACAGCGAGAGCAATAAAGATTGGCACAGTAACTTACTTAGTATTTTCCAAAGTCTTCTGCATTTTCTTGGTCATCTTCTCAATGGCAGCCTGTCGTTTACTTTCAGGGAGAAGATCTATTTTGTTCAAAACCACAATCATTTTCTGGCAAGCAATCTGCCCAATCACCAAGCATTCTGCTGACTGAGTCTGCATCCCTTTTGTCACATCTATCACTAGCATCATCAGGTCAATGATTTGGGCACCTGTAAGAAAAAATAGAATACAGTCACTGACAATTTTCCAAAGAATGAAATATTGGTTCTTAAAATACGTAACTATGAATAATAACTATATTTGTTGCAGCCATAGTATACCTTCTAAAACAGTCAAGGATTTTGAGTGCAAGAAGAAAGTAAGAAAAAACCTCAGAAATCAAGAATTCCTACATGTTTGCTCCAAAAGGCCAATTTCAAGTTAAAAAAAATCTAGAAGCAGTTTCTTTAAAAACGCACCATCATTCTAGGATTCCTTCAGCTCCAACTTGAAAAAACTGAAATATTTTAAAAATATGAACCTAAAAAAAGATAAGGTGCTACTCCAAGTTTTTTTTAAATACAATATAATACAGTGCTTCAAAGCAGATAACACAAGCATTTTGACTCACAACTGAGAAACATGCCATGATAATCGTCTACTTATTATACTTAACTGAAATACACAGCAAAATGGCAACAACTCAAGTATAGCTCTATAAGCCCTCATTCTAGGTTATTTCACATCTCTCTCTAGTGCCTTCCCCCATCCAATACTATCACTATTATAACAGATTTGTGTGTTAACAAAAGGAATCAGACAACATCACTGAACAACAGACATGGAGATTTTGAACTGCATAGTAGTTTTTCAGATAGATTCTAACCTGTATACTCAAATTCTTACTGCTTTGTTTGAACACAGGTCAAAAGCAAAATCATTGGCCCAATTCAGAAGTAAATATGCCAAATGAATAATCTGAAATCGCGTGAATCTTTATCCTGATGTTTTTCAACCTTGGCATTTTATCACAACCAGTGACCTTCCCATTCTATTCCAAAAAGGATTCTGTGGTTAATGAATTCAGAACAAGCCAGGCTCTCAAATCACAGTGTGGATTTCTTTTTAAGATACTGGCTTGTTTCAAAACAAGTGACAACAGAGCTTCCGACACCAATGTAATGAATCATAGTTTCCCACGAATTAGGGAAAGAAGGGAAAACATACACTACATTCATTAGTATCTTCCATCAAACAATCTCTAATAGCTTTTTGGGAGGGAGCAAGGTTCTGGTGCATGTTATGACCTCCCAGCTCCTGATGTTCCAGGATGAATAACCTAGATGCATTTCAGTATAGCCTGTTTATGGAATAGAAGAAAGACATTTGGTCATCTGCATAGAAGACCTATGTCAGGAACTGGAAAGGGGGAATGTGACCCACTAGTTCTGTTGAACCTCTGAGCTGGTTTTAATACCATCAACTAAGGCATCCTTCTGTGCCACATGTTCACTATTTTACTGTGGCTTTAGTCCTTCCTGCAGGGACGTACTCAGAAGGTGATGCTGGGGAATTCCTGTTCAATACCCTGGTCACTGATCTGCAGTGTTCCTCAGTTTTGTCCCCTAAAACTAGTGCATTGGCTGTGCCCATTCCTAGAGATGTCCAATCTGGCCCCGGTCTTTGAGAAATGACATTTCTGTAATCAAACCAAACAATTTATCATTTTCTGCTAAATCTATCAGTTTCAACAAAAATTTCTCCATAGTGGGTAGTGTTGAATTCTTCCATTTTAGTGCATACAACAGTCTTGGTGTTGTGATCATATAAGTAATTTCCCATGACTGTTTTCTTGGCATATAGCTCTAAAACCCATACTCCATAACACTTGTAGAACTCTTCTCCAACACATTTCAAATTATTTTCTTCTTATAAGCTTTTTTCAATGCCCAACTTTCACAACCATAGATGGAAATTGGAAATACAATGGCATTGATCATTTACTTGACCAAATTTTGATAGTGATTCAAGATAAAAACTCAGAATCACTGTCTCCAACATATCAAACATGTGGCTAACTTTGTATATGCATTTAATAGACTAGGAAGACTCCAAAAAGCATATTTCTGGTGCAAGAAGTTGGTTCTACCAATTAAACTGGAAATGAAGATCTATTCCTATCCCTTCTTGACTCTTCAATATTGAAAAATTAGCATAGCAAAACAAAACCAATAAAATTGAAGCAACAGTTATTAACTCACAGGTCTATGAAGTCAATTGATATCCCTCACATTTTTACCTGTATGCGTCCAAAGTGAATTTGATAGCTATTCCAGATAGAAAAGCAAATAAATGGTTGGTTGAAATCCTCAGTCTCATAAAGCTAAAAACCATCCAGCAATATTATACGAAGGATGCCATGGACATACCCATGCATTAAACAGCTAGGTCTAAGGAAGATAGGTCTTGATGGATATAAGTGAATTTGTTGTCAGAATGTCTTGCAAACTTTTCACAATGTACTGACAAGAGTTCTACCAGAAATCATATTAGTCCAAACCCCAAAGACCCAGAACAAGTCAGAAAAGCTTTTATGGATAAAAAGAAGATGCTATGGCGAAAAAGAAAAATTACTTCCATCACTGCCACAAAATAAACTTGATAAAGTCTCATACATGCCTGATACAATCACTTTTCCTCCATCCATGCTCCAATCATCTCAGAACTCATTTCATTTTCCCCATCAAGCAATAAAGAGGAAAATGGGCTCTGCAAAGCGGGAGAAAATGCTCAGGAGTAATCATGTTGGTGGCCCAGGTCATCTCCATATACTTCAGAGAGACGAACATTTTGATAGAAACACTAACCATACTAGCTGAAAAAGTCCCCAGATTTCAGGAATCCACTAGTCTCCAGGGCAGATTGTCCAAATAGATTTCCCATTTCTGCAAAAGAGACTAGCTACTGGGTATCTAAATATCAACAGAAAGTAGTCAACTCATGACAAGACAACTAGCCAAACCACCTTCAAAAATCACATTATTATCTCTAAATATCTCTAAAATAAGATAAATGTTGATATGCATACACTGGCTAAATCTCTATTCCTTTTTGTCTGCTTTATTGATAAAGGGTTAGCGATCAATCCCTCTGCTTCACATGACATTTCACAATCTCAAAAAAAAAGACCAAACATATTGTTTCCACTGTATGCAATGAGAAGAACCACACTGGGAGAAGTAACCTCACTGCCACCCCATAAATATCCTCATCTAAGACCAATGGCATTTTTAAAAATGGACATATTTAGGCTTTTTTTAAGTTGTATTTTATTTACCTGCTTTGACAACATTCCTAAGTCAAACATATTTATGAATCAGAAAGAAAAACACCAGAAAAGAAGGTAGTATGCTTTGCTTTTGGGGGGGGGGGGTGCAATTTCACCTATTAATGTGCCACATTAACAAAATAGAAAAATGAGATACCCCACATAAAATAGCATTATAAGGTCCTTTTCCATCTCCCCCAACCTCACAGCAGAATTAAACTAGCCTGTATTTGAAGGAACTCTGGACATAATTATACCTTAAATACTCATGTATAATTCAAGAAATCAAAAAACAATCCAAAAAACCTGAGCTAACTTATCAATCGGTCAATGTGACTACTGTACCTTAACCCTTTTATATAAAACAGGGAACCATTTCCTTTTCTGAGTAAAGTGATGAAAGGAAAGAAGACAACAAAGGATCCACCAACCTCCTCTACTTTCTTTGACATGGCATCGCTTCTCACCTTTTTGAATGTCTGATGCTTTTCTCTCTTGATGGAATGACCCTTGACTTATACACAGGTCATATGAAAATCCCTAACTTTGACCCCCATATCTGCCATTGACACACACACATGTTGATTTATACATGAGTATATACAGTAATTCAGTTTTAGTTTCAATGCTGAGTTCTGGCACATGTAATTACAGGTAACAGATTAGTGCTGAAAATTATATTGGAGATAGGACAGAAATGAAATGTACTAAATGGAGAACTCCAGATTCCCTGAAATTCATAGGGCTTAGAGACCTATGGGGCCCCTGGTGGCACAGTGTGTTAAAGCGCTGAGCTGCTGAACTTGCAGCCCGAAAGGTCCCAGGTTCAAATCCCAGGAGCGGAATGTTAGCCTGCTGTTAGACCCAGCCAATCTAGTAGTTTGAAAACATGCACATGTGAGTAGATTAATAGGTACCGCTCCAGCAGGAAGGTAACGGCGCTCCATGCAGTCATGCCAGCCACATGACCTTGGAGGTGTCTATGGACAACGCCGGCTCTTCGGCTTAGAAATGGAGATGAGCACCAACCCCCAGAGTCGGTCACGAATGAACATCAGGGGAAACCTTTACCTTTAAAGACAGAATGTGGTCTTAGAGATTTTTTTTTTCACGGAAAAACAAGAGAGGGAAATACATTAAAATTATCACAGTGGAGTTTACTGTGAATGTTTTCCCATTATTAGATTTTTACATACATGTAGTATCTTCCATATTCCGGAAAACAAAGTGATAAAAACATTGGACCCTACATACATCATTCCACTCTGGAAACACCACTGCAAGGTATAGTGTTGAATTACCATTTCCATGTAAAAGTAAGGCTCACAGTGTGCCAGATATATAAAAATAGATTCCTGAATTATATAAACTAGCTGACTAGCAAATCAAATTTATGACAATAAAAAGACAGCCAAAATAGACTGAAGATACTCTTCAGAGACTAAGGACTTAACGGGGGAATCAAAAAATTAAGCTACGTAACTACACAATATTATGCATACGATCTCATGTGCAGAAGACTTTTAATTCAGGTATGAAAACAGTATCAGAGCAGAAACAGTAGGGACATCAGAAACAATGACAGAAATAAAACAAGATGATGGTATCTAACCATAAACCTTCACAATTTGCTCAGAGAACGTCTTCCAAAGGCACTATGGGGAAAAAGAATAAAAAGAGTAACTGAACTGTTTCAGTTTTTCAGAGGATATTATTCCATACAGATAAAAAGTGATCTGAGAGATGAGAAAGTTCTTCAGAAACCACCAAAGGCAGACAAGTGGGACTCAAAATGAATCTGAAATAAGCAGACATGCAGAATACATGAAAGCATCACTGAACAAGAAAAGGATTATAATCTCATCGTGGATACAGCCTCCACGGATCAGATAGAACCAATTACAGATTAGGAAACTCTTCTATTGAAAAGAAAACAATCTACAGGAGGAAATATTTACATATGTTTTTTTTAACACATGAGGTGTTCTCCAGCGAAACCAAAAAATTCAGAGAGACTCAAAAAAACTTGAGTTAAGGATCATTCTCAATAATGATGATGTAAGATCATGCAACAGGATTTACTCCTTCTTAAAAGTAGAATAAGTCAAATAGTCTTCAAACTTCAAATATATCGAATACGGCAAAGGAATATAAAAAAATCCAAGATTTTTTCCTGTCTATAACGTAATATTGAAAAGGATTATTCAGAACAGAAAGTCAGCTGTAAAGTCATGGAACCATTTCCCAGCCTATACATGATTGTACTAACAAATAATTTGCATAATATGCAACTTAGGTTAATCAGATACAGAAAATTGGAATACGGCAGTATTACTGATGGCAGACATATTGCACAACCGTATGGATAGAACCAATCACATGATCCTCACACAACAGGCATTCTAGCTAAAGGACTAATTGTGAACAGAGATGCAACTGTGCTTTTGTTCAAAAAGTCAACAAGCCTTTAAAATTCAAAATACAACTCAGAACAGATCCATTCCACCAGCAGTATTTACAAGAAGACCTTTATAATTATCTGATAAGTGGTACACCAGTATTAAAACTGGACCTCTTACAAACTTCTTTTTTTCTCAGAAACCAAACAATTAATACTATTTTTATAAGCTTGCTACATTTAACAAGAATGGCTACAAACTCAAGGCATGCGTTGTACATCCAGGTGTTTTTATAAGTTGATGTGAACACCAAAGATGAATTTTCAGCTACTCATTTCAAAGCATATGAACTTTTGCCCCCTAAAAATGAAAACTAAAAGAGGTGCCTTGAATCTGGCACATGATCAGACTGTTCCATCAGTATCTATCAATATCAAAAACTGTAGATGCCTTGATCTCCAAACACAATAAAATTGAATGAGTAGAGGAAAAGGGAAGAGGGTCCAAGTGAGAATGAGTTAAGAGGTTTCACATGTCACAAAAAGATTGAACATTAAGCACAACAGTCTGACTACTCGCCTCTTTAAGCTACTGCTCTGTTCTTTTCTGTTTGGGTAATCTCTTTAGTTCACTTTGCACAAATAGCACAACCTCTCTTCACAGGCAGTGCAAATAGCAGAAAATGGAATTTAAAACGTAGAAATAAAATAATTGTGGGCCATGGGCTATAATTTGATTTCATGCTTTACAACAAAATGAAATAGCATTTCCTTGAATGTATTTTTTAAAATGTGCTTTTTACCATGTTAGGATTTCCTCTAGCACAGAAGAGAAAATGTACTGTTCTCAAGTATCACTCCTATTAGGGGGCAAAGCTGTTTTAATATGCACTTCCCATTCTGGGGAAGAGGAAATTCTTCAATTAATAAACCGGGTGGACTGAGGCGAGTTTTAAAAGATTTAATCAATTTCATCTGCACTTAGGATAAAAAGACTGACTATTCTACTTTTCTCCCCCTGCATAGTAAACTTTAAAAAAAAGAAAAAAAGAATCATAAACTAAATATTTTATTTTAAATTCTTTGAGGTCAGTATCTCCTGTTTCAGGAAATATTGTCTGTTTCATGCAGTGAGTATGAAACTTCCCCTTACCACTCCTTAACTTTTTTTTTTCTTTAAATCCCTATTCAGAACTACATAAATTATTCCCCATTTCATATATAGTAACACCTTGGGAGATACTGCAAGCTGTACAGGATTTTTTTAGGTACCTTGGGGGAGATGACAAAGTGAAGAAAGAAGATTTTTCCAGGATATGTAAACCTTCATTATCCTTCACAAAAGGGAGGGAGCCAAGTGCATGACCTATACATGGGGGAGAAAAAACTATTCCATAACCAATGCAAATTGTGTATCAAAACCGGATACCAGAGGTTTAGACAGACAACATTCTGAAAAGAAACAGAAACTCCCAATGTGATTCCAGCATCTCATAAGCATTTTGCAGTATGCTGTTCCATATGGAAGGTGTCACTAAACCCTGGTGGTTAGAGGTATGCCGTAAAGAACAGAGAATCAGTCATTCCTTAATTTTTCTGTCGCTTCCTATGAAAGCCTAATTTTAATTACAGTAGTAGTTGACATATTGGTTTAGAGAAACCTTTGAACAGAGAATTGCATACGTAGACATCATGAATAAGTTGAGATCAGGTTTTGGAGCCAAAGATGTAGATTTATATATCACTGTGGATAGGCTGTGGAGGTTGTTCAGGTCCTGAACCAGTGCTTGGCTGCTGTGTCGGACTGTATGAGGGTGAACAAATTGAAATTGAATCCAGACAAGACAGAGGTCCTCCTGGTCAGTTGTAGGGCCAAACAGGGAATAGGGTTACAGCCTGTGTTGGACGGGGTCGCACTCCCCCTGAAGACACAGGTTCACAGTCTGGGTGTTCTGGACTCATCACTGAGCCTGGAACCCCAGGTTTCAGCGGTGGCCAGGGGAGTATTCGCACAATTAAGACTTGTGCGCCAGCTGCGCCCATCCCTTGGGGAGTCTGGCCACGGTGGTCCACGCTCTGGTTACATCCAGTTTGGATTACTGCAACACTCTCTACGTGGGGCTGCCTTTGAATATGGACCAGAAGCTCCAATTAGTACAACAGGCGGCAGCCAAATTAATAACTGGGGCGGTATACAGGGAGCGTACTACCCCCCTGCTAAGCCAGCTCCACTGGTTGCCGATATGCTACTGAGCCCAATTCAAAGTGCTGGTCTTGACCTACAAAGCCCTAAACGGTAATGGCCCAATTTACCTGTCCGAACGTATCTCCTCCTATGAGCCATCAAGAACCCTAAGATCATCTGGAGAGGCCCTGCTCTTGGTCCCACTTGTCTCACAAGCGCGGCTGGTGGGAACGAGGGACAGGGCTTTCTCAGTGGTGGCTCCCCGGCTGTGGAACACCCTCCCTAGCAACATCCGACAAGCCCCAAATCTTCTGAGCTTTAGAAAAGCTTTAAAGACATGGTGTGTGCCCAAGCATTTAATGAATAAACATCTGAATTGTCAAAAAGATCTGAACTAAGGTTTACGCATGAGGTTCTGGATGAATAGATTTGATTATACAGTAGAGTCTCACTTATCCAACATAAATGGGCCGGCAGAATGTTGGATAAGCGGATATGTTGGATAATAAGGAGGGATTAAGGAAAAGCCTATTAAACATCAAATTAGGTTATGATTTTACAAATTAAGCACCAAAACATGTTATACAACAAATCTGACAGAAAAGTAGTTCAATATGAAATAATGCTATGTAGTAATTACTGTATTTGCGAATTTAGCACCAAAATATCATGATTTATTGAAAACATCGACTACAAAAATGCATTGGATAAACCAGAACGTTGGATGAGCAAGTGTTGGATAAGTGAGACTCTACTGTATATATGCTTTTAAGTTTTATAATGTACTAGCTGTGCCCGGCCACGCGTTGCTGTGGCGAAGTATGGTGGTATGGGAAATAAAGTATAGAGGAATTGGTGGTAGTTAAGGTAAAGGGTAAAGGTTTTCCCCTGACATTAAGTACAGTCATGTCTGACTCTGGGGGTTGGTGCTCATCTCTATTTCTAAGCGGAAGAGCTGGCGTTATCTGTAGACTCCTCCAAGGTCATGTGGCCAGCATGACTGCATGGAGCGCCATTATCTTCCCGCCAGAGCAGTACCTATTCATCTACTCACATTTGCATGTTTTTGAACTTTAGGGTTCGCAGAAGCTGGGGCTAACAGTGGAGGCTCTCTCCACTCCCTCAATTCAAACCTGCGATCTTTCAGTCCAGAAGTTCAGCAGCTCAGCGCTTTAACACACTGCGCCATCAGGGGATATTATTTCCTAAAGCTTGTGAATATACAATATTTCGGATTTTTTGGTCTGTTTAGGCAAGTATGAGTGCTGCAATTAGGGAAAATGATTAGCATGTAATGGCCTTGCAGCTTTAAAGCCTGGCTGCTTCCTCCCTGAGTGAATTTTTTGTTGAGAGGTGTTAGCTGGCCCTGATTGTTTCCTGTCTGGAATTCCCTTGTTTTCAGAGTGGTGTTCTTTGTGATATTTTATGTGCTTCTACTTTCTGTGGCCCTCAGAAAACAGAGGATTTGCCAGACTTTGGTGATGGGAAGACTTTGTTGGGAGGTGTTAGCTGGCCCTGATTGTTTCCTGTGTGGAATTCCCGTTTTCAGAGTGTTGTTCTTTATTTAGTGTTCTGATTTTAGAGATTGTATTGTTCTGTTTTATTATACCACAGTAATGTTTATATATTCTGATTTTAGTGTTTTTGGATACTTTGAGTCAAATTGTATTCATTTTCACGGTTCACAGCAACAAAATAATAGTAATAATAATAACAACAACAATAATAATAGTAATAATAATGACTTTTGTAATACACACTGCTTCACTCCCTTCTCAGCTTCCTTTCTGGAAGAATCCTTTCTTGGGAGGTGTTAGCCGGCCCTGATTGTTTCCTTTGTGGAATTCCCAATTTCCCTGCTTTCAGAGTGTTGCTCTTTATTTACTGTCCTAGTTTTAGAGATTATATTGTTCTGTATTATTCTACCACAGTAATTATTTCATATTACAGTAGAATTTCACTTATCCAACATTCGCTTCTCCAATGTTCTGGATTATCCAACACAGTCTGCCTTTTAGTAGTCAATGTTTTTATAGTCAGTGTTTTAGATTCATTGTGATATTTTGGTGGTAAATTTGTAAATACAGTAATTACTACATAGCACTACTGCACATTGAACACATTGATAGGAGTCATCCCACCAGGTTTCAGTAATGCCTATGACATCATAAGTGTGGTGTTGTGCTAAATGTTGGCGTTAGTCTTGTTTATTTCCCATGCTCTGTGCATTAGTGTAAAAACATGTAAGCTCCTGGAACCTTCCCCTTAGCTTTTTATTTGGGATTATTGTGCTCTTGCTACTTGGTCTTTGTTGTGCTGGTGCAGCCCTCCATTTAGCCTTTTGGCGGTTCCCTGCGGTCATAGATAAAGTACTGTTCGCAAGGCTGTTACCCCCCTCCCCCAGTGGACCTAGTTTAAAGTGTGCTTGATGAAGTTTGCAAATTGTGGGTAAAAACATGTTTTCCTACTTGTGTGAGGTGCACCCCATCCCTTGTCAGTAGGCCATCCTCCTGGAAAAGTAGGCCATGTTCAAGGAAGCCAAAGCGCTCCTCCTGACACCATTTTCTGAACCAGTTCTGAGTTTAGTGAGTGGCTTATCATTCATGCAGAGGCTCTGATTCCCTTTCTCATCTTCCAAGAAATCTATTGTTAGGTTGCCATAGGTTAAATATCTATCACCACCTTTTTATAGAATCTATTACATTATTACACCCCATACATACACAAAAATGCTTCTTGCATAAATTCATCATCCATAAGATGCTGCATGTTAGTAAATCAAACTGATCCTAAAGGCATGATGTTGCTGTTCCTCTGCAGAAATCTCCTATCTGATGACCTCCTGCATCTCCAGCAACAATTCATACTGTAGTTTACTGAGAGGACCTTTTCACCTCAACACAGATCCACATAATTGGAAATCCAAAAGTCAATACACATCATAGATGGTAGAAATAAGTACGACCGGTGCATTGCAGTGTAAGTGCTGAATAAGCAATACCAAATGGCAGGTTATTTACATAGGAATCATGTTTATGTCTTAAGATATCCCTACTCCAAATAGTTTATAACCTAAAATGTTTTGTGAACTGCTTCACAGCAGACTTTACAAAATTTTATTTCCAGTAGTTGTAATATATTGTATTGTGCTCCTCCCATCTACAAGCCAAAAGCTGTTGTTCTTTATTTAGTGTTCTGATTTTAGAGATTGTATTGTTCTGTTTTATTATACCATAGTAATTTTTATATATTCTGATTTTAGTGTCTTTTAATACTCGGAGGCAGATTGTATTCATTTTCATGGTTCACAGCAACACAATAAAAATAATAATAATAGTAATAATAATAGTAATAATAATGACTTTGGTAATACACACTGCTTTACTCCATTGTCAGCTTCCTTTCTGAAAGAATCCTTCCTTGGGAGGTGTTAGCTGGGCCTGATTGTTTCCTTTGTGGAATTTCCAATTTTCCTGCTTTCAGAGTGTTGCTCTTTATTTACTGTCCTGGTTTTAGAGATTATACTGTTCTGTATTATTCTACCACAGTAATTATTTCATATTACAGTAGAATCTCACTTATCCAACATTCACTTATCCAATGTTCTGGATTATCCAACGCAGTCTGCCTTTTAGTAGTCAATGTTTTTGTAGTCAGTGTTTTAAATTCATTGTGATATTTTGGTGGTAAATTTGTAAATACAGTAATTACTACATAGCATTACTACACATGGAACTACTTTTTCTGTCAAATTTGTTGTATAACATGATGTTTTGATGCTTAATTTGTATAATGATTACCTAATTTGATGTTTAATCGGCTTTTCCTGAATCCCTTCTTATTATCCAACATATTCACTTATCCAACGTTCTGCCGACCTGTTTATGTTGGATAAGTGAGACTGTACTGTATATTTATAATCTTATATTATCTGCTTGGAACTGGATTATATGAGGCCCCTTCTACCCAGCTGGATAAAATGCACACTGAAGTGGATTATATGGCAGTGTGGAGTCAATATAATCCAGTTCAAAGTATATAATATAAGATTATAAATGGGTTATATAGCTCTGTGGAAGAGCTTTGAGTCTACACTGCCATATAATAAAATCTGATATTCTGTATTTTATAGTCAGTGTGGAAGAGGCCTAACTCTGCCTGTCCCCTGGGCTGAGTTGCTTGCTAGGAGACCAAGTGGGAAGAGATTAGTCCTCTAACTGGCAGCAATTGGATAAAACAATTATTCCTTTTCCTCTAATTAGGACTTTATTTTTCTTTTCTTTTTGTTGTATCAACCTAGAGGCGTGGATGATGGGTTGTGTTGTCAAATTTCGAGGTTGGGGGGCCTGTAGTTTTGTTGTTTTGTTGGTAGCCATGATGCCATCACTCATTTATATATATATAGATATGTATATGTACCGTGTTTCCTCGAAAATAAGGCAGTGTCTTATATTAATTTTTGCTCCCAAAGATGTGCTAGGTCTTATTTTCAGGGGGTGTCTTATTTTTCCATGAAGAAGAATTCACATTTATTGTTGAACAAAAAAATGAACATTTATTATATATTGTACAGTAGTTGTCATCACAAACCACCATAACCAGACAAACTGTGAATCCTATCAAGAATTTCTTGTTACTATCATTATTTACAACTGGTATGTACTTTTACCAATCCTGCATGTTCTGGTTTCTGTTTGGCAGGCACTGGGCATGCTTCCAAACAAAAACTTTGCTAGGTCTTACTTTCGGGGGAGGCCTTATATTTAGCAATTCAGCAAAACTTCTACTAGGTCTTATTTTTTGGGGATGTCTTATTTTTGGGGAAACAGGGTATGTATAATTTTAGGACTTTGAGAATCTCTTCATAAAAATGAAATGTCTTTAGAAGCCCCTCATTATTTTAACTACAGCTCAATATCATAATCTCTTGGAGAAACCCAAGCCAACTCTCAAGGAGTCCCAGGATTCCAGGTAATCCTGGTTAAGAACCCTGATTTTGGTAATCATTCAGGAGGCATTACAGAAACCTGCTTCAGAAACTCAGACTCACCACTGACACCAAAAACTGAACTAAAATGTCCTCACGCAGCTTTCATATGCAATTTGACAATACTTGCATTTCAGCTTTCTGAGGACTGGCACAATTTACTTAATTACTTGATATTATGGTCACATCTTTTCATTCAGCTGTGACAAAAATTCAAAATTGGTATTTCTAGAATGTTTGATCGCTTTACCCCACTATGACAACCAGCATACTCACCATTTTGACATAGTAAGGGTGAAAAGCAAACTGTTACTGCCTATAATTTAAAACCAAAGCAAGCATTCAAGTCATGTCTTCTCCTCCTCCACCTTCTTCTTCTTCTTCTTTTATTATTAAAACTAATCATGCAGCAACCACCACTTTTCACCCTCATGATGTGTCTTACATATAGAGATGTTTATGGATCTGTCATATCAATAGGAGAAAGTCAGTGGAAACACAGTGATTGGTTACACGTGAATCAGAGATAATAAAATAAACAATTTTCAAAAGAATTTTCAAATCCCAAAACAATTCCTTTCAAAAAGCCTACATAAAAATATTATAAATACCTCTAATTATATGTTAACAATAGCTTATGGAAATAGGAAATAGCATGATGATGATATGAAATAGCATGATCAGCCCTATACTTCAAATGATACACATAGATTGCTCTCTCACACATTCTTTTGCTATCGGTGTATTATCTCGTTTTAAATCAGATTAACCTCTTGTTAACTATATTCCTACATATGTCTATCATCTCAATAAAAAGAAAATCACAATAAAAGTACTAAAAACAGCATGTGCCACAAGTCTCACATACCTTTTTAAATAGAAGTATATAAGTAAAATAACACTAGTTTCAGTTTTAAAAGGGTTTTGAATTCTAACCATGATATGCCAATGCTATCAAGCTACAATGGACTTGGTTCATTTCAACTGCACCTGTCTCACCTATGCATTCTCATAACAGATTAATAAATTAAATTTGGGGAAGGATGGCTGTAAATGGAAGGGGCAAAACATAGGATTGAAGAAAAATAAAGATATTCTAAATCAGTGATTCCAAACCTGTGATCCACGGACTACTAGTGGTCCCCTAGAACTAAAATATGATCCGGAGCCTCATAGTTACTACACCACTGCAATGAGAGTGACTGGTCTCGCGAAACCCTCTTATAGGCTGACTACCCACGAGAGGCGTGACAACAAGCCTTCTGATTGCTGCTTCTCCTCCTCCTCTGTAGCACCTGGAAGCAGGGGCACCTTAGTGCCTTAATTTTTAGGCCTGTTCCTGGGGTTATTTGGGATGCTGATTCAGAAAATTGCATTGGATAAACCACATCAGCTCTAGATTATTAAATATGTTTTTTTGTGGGCAAGCAGATGGTCAATACTGGGTGGCATATGTTCTGTATCAGAAACTAGAGCTGATGTGTTATATCCAATGGAATTTTCTGAATCAGCACCCCAAATAACCAAACCAAGTCTAAAGTTGACCAAAACCTGATTTGTAATCCTTTTGGTACTAATGTTGGAGGGTGGTCCATAGTCAATGTAGTGCCTGGTCTAAGTGGTCCCTGGTCAAAAAAAGATTGGGAACTACTGTTCTAAATCAGTACCTCCTTAAGATGATAGTGTGAACACAAGTAAGCTCAAGGCAGGACTTCTGCAATGCACTGTACATTGGGCTATTTTTATACCAAGTTCTGAAATATCAGTTTGTACAAAAAATGGTAGTCGTACTGGTTGCTAGTCATGTTACCACATCATATACTTTTGTTGCAATCCTATGTTAGGTGCTACTCACCTCTGTAGAACTTATTTGTTAGGTATATATGCAAATGAATATACTGTTAATTCATTTATTAGTTCCTTTGCCACAAAGCCATCTAGAAGGGGGGAGGTTTGCATAACAGGAGAGGAACAGGCAGGTTTCTGTGGATGTACAGAAGACCACTCAAAGAAGCATGGTTACAGGCAAGCAACCTGTCCTTTTTCTTCATGGTCTCTGTGGATGTACACACATAGAGACTAGCAAGTTACTCTGCTTGTGGTGATTTCAACTGCGAGTGATTCTGGAGGTTCATTCAAAGGTTTTTAAAGAGTACTTGGTAATTTAAAGGAAACAGCTAAAATTAAGTGATTCATTAAGTCCCTGGGGGGGAAAGGTTTTAAACTTAAAGATCCAGTACATTTCCCTTTGGGATAATAGTTTTTCCAAGTCTATATAAGGCTTTTGAGTAATGCATTCCAGAGCACAAAATTTAAATGAGGTAGATGAATGCTTGTATTGAGTGAAGTGTGAATATAAAAGAGATTCTGTAGATAAATTTTTGATTCTGGATTTGTGTTCAGAGATTCTGATTCTCAGGGGTCTGGTTGTCTTTCCAATATACCAGAGATCACAGTCACATGTCAAGAGGTAGATTACATTGCTGCTATTCCAAGTGGAAAAATGTTTTAGTGTGGTACCCACTTTGTTCCTATGATTATATATCTCCTTGGTCTTCCAAGATTGAGGACAACATTTACAGTGACAACAAGGATAATGGCCTCTCAGGGTGCTCTTCGGTGTACTAATGGGAGTGATCACCACAAGCAGAGTCACTCAGTGTAAGCAATTAGGCACTATGTAAGTATAATACTATTATATGGGTTACTTTTACTTCTGTTAATACTGCTGGTAAAATACTTGTTACTCTATGTTTTGTTTTAGATATAAGTTCATTGTTGCTGAACTCCTGAAGAAGGGGATTTTCTCCCTGAAACAGGGTACAAAAATACCCGGGACCCCTGTAGACTTGGGACTTTATTTGGACTTTACTTTCGAAGACTTTTTTGAGAGCGGTGCTCCATCATTATTTTTGGAAGATATTTTCATTGACTATGTATCCCTGAAGCCTATATACATTGGATCCAATATCAGACTTGGATAACTTTTGTGTTAGAGCTGTTGCTCCTTGTCATTTTGTCTGGTACTGTCAAATTGAGCTTTGTGCGGGGAACTTTAATAATATTATATGTTATTTGAACATATTTTCTTTGTACATAGACTATCTTGTGTTTGTGTAGATACTTTACAAGTATTCTGAGATTTTGTATAGGAGTAGGACATAGAAAGCATAAGCAAACTGTCACTTTAGCTGTGCCAATTTTATACTCTTGCTCAGTCTTGGGAGGAAAACATGGCATTTGTCTTCCAGAGGTTGCACCTTCCCTCACATCAAGGCATGTAGATAGTGACAATAGCAGCAAAATGAGCTGTTCTTGCACTACCGTTATTCGGTTGCTGTGAGTTTTCCAGGCTGTTATAACTACAGTTATTCCTGTCAAATTAAAATCCCCACAATGTTGGCATCCCTGAGAAAGTGTCACTCCTGAGCACAATGCTCCATGTGAACTCCCACTGCTGTCTAGAAGAAATTACAATGGTAAAAACAGCAGTAGTACTTATTTATTTATTTAGTGTTTCTTTAACCTGTTTCAAGAGTAGGAAAAGTGACTACATTTGCCACTATTACCTTGTTTTCAAAGAGCAGCATGCGGAGACAGGGGAGATTTAGGTTGAAGGCTATTCTGCAGATAGTGAAAGTGACAGGAGTACTTCAGGAGTCCAGATGCTCCTGGCTGCTGCTGCTATTTTCCTATCTTGGCAATTCAAAAAGGCATTTTGTCACTCTATGCAAGAAAGTAGTACAAATTTTTAAACTGTGTATTTACTGTGATACTGTTATGTTAATTTAACCTGCTTATGATTGTTGGCTATATATTATGTCCTGTCTTTTTGCTTTTGCTTATGTATGTGTTATGAATTAATTTTCTTGTAAGCCGCCCCAAGTCCTTTAGGAGATGAGGTGGGACATCAGGTTTATTATTATTAAAGCAGTGATTACATTTTTTTATAAAAGTTTAGGTACAGAATTAACTCTTTCCAAAACAAAAGAAACCATCTTCTCTGACTAGTGGTAAAAGGTGAGAAATTAGTCCACCCTAGGAGAACCCCCCTACTTTCTACATTGTGACAGCACTTCTGACATTTCCGAAAGTCTGGACAGGAAAACAACAATGGCATCTCTTTAGCACTTCCCTTCAAAGGAGCACTGAGACAGTAAAAGAAATCGATGCTCTTTTTAGGTTATCCTGGGATGGACAAACCTGTCATCTTTCAGCACCCTACTCAGAGACGGGGACAAGATATAGTGCTTACACTATCCCATGAATAAATCAACCAGGTTGATGGGGTTGAATTTTTTACTCAAGTTTCTGGACTTATATATGAGGATATAATGTTCTACCATTAGGTTAGGATCATCTAGAAGGGCTCTGCCCTAACACCCCTGCCCCGACGTATCAGAAGTATCAGTATGAGCTAAACAGGATTTGTTACCCAACTGTTGGTGGTAGTAACTAGTGTTTATTAGGGGAAAAGTTTTTACAATAGGGCAAAACAATAAGATGTGTTTTATCGTGAGATAATTGGTCGTCTACAGAGACGTTGCCCAGGGGACGTCTGGATGTGTTACCATCTTGCTAGAGCTGATAGACCAGAGTTCACCCCATCTTGCGGATACAAACCGGCAACCTTCAGGTCAGCAACCCAACCTTCGGGACAGCAGTTCATCCAGCACAAGGATTTAACCCATTGCACCACTGCAGTTCCAAGGAACGGTAAGATAAAGCCTCAGGGAAAATCAGGTAGAAAAAATAACTTCCTCAGAAACCATAGAAATTAAAAAGATGCAGAAAACACAATTCAGAGTAAAGTCAAACCATTTATATTATATTTGTAGAAACAGTAAAAAAAATGACAACTCACCACTGTTATTTTAATTACTTTCTAATGTGCTTTTTTCTCATAGGATTGGTATCAAGAAGTCCAATCAGTTCACCTTTAAAATACAGCCACCTACATTCAAACCTTGCTTTGATGGTCCGGAAAAACAAATAAAAACTCAGCACACCTTCTCAAACAGAAAATGTGGCATATTCGCAGAAATGTAGGATCGCCCTGTGGCCTGCTGAGTTGGTACTGAATATTCAATAGAAATGTGATTAGTTCAAGCTTCGGTCTTCTTGTTGGGAGGTATTTTGTTTTGGTATCAAGGCCATATGTGCACATGCAATGCTTTGGAAAATTAAATGTTATTTAGCATTTAACCTTGGGCTTGCACATCTGACCATAAATGGCATCTGTGACTCAGTAGACCTTTTTATAAAAAGAGATCTGAAATGCAAATAAGATGGAAACGTCTAATTTTATAAAATGCATTGACTTAATTTAAATCAGATTTATGTATATTGTCTGCAAAATTTTCTAATACATGTTTACAGACAAATATGATAGACCATGTGTAGTTAATAAATTCTAGGTAAAGTAGTAAGGAAGAATCTCTTGCCCCAAAGTGCTTCCATTTACCACAAAGACGTCCCAACACCACAAGTTAATGTCATCACAATGACAAGAAATCCCACACCGGGAAGCGCAAACCTCAAGATCCATCATGAAAGGTGAGGAACTAGAGAAGTCCCAAAATAAAAAAAATCACCTGAGACTTGCATATAATCTGAGAGTGCTTATCTGAGAATGCTATCCTTTGTATGTTTTAGCTATATTGTATTTGTTTTAAATTGTAAGCTTCCTTGAGTTTCAAATGATTCTATGATTCTATGAAAGGACAGGTTGCTTACCTGTAACCGTGTTTCTTCGAGTGTACTCTGTGAATTCACACTAATGGAGAAGGCTGCGCCTGCGCAGGCTCCAACGGATACTCTTCCAAGCTAAAGTTTGAAATTTGGCGGTAACCCCGCTCCTCTCCCCAGAGGGTATAAAGGGCGCCCTCCGCGCTCGCTCTCCAGTTCCTACGCCGCAAAGGCGACGAGAAAGGGAGAGGTTTGCATGTGGGGAAGGAAGGGCGGGATTGTGTGAATTCACAGAGTACACTCGAAGAAACACGGTTACAGGTAAGCAACCTGTCCTTTTTCTTCGTGTACTCTGTGAATGCACACTAATGGAGACTAGCAAGCTGAGGTGTAGGCAGGTGGGATAGCAAACCCAACAACGAGTTAAAATAAAGGCTGAATGACATCGGTGAACTTGTAAGAAAAGAACAGAAAAACTGGCTCTGAGTAAGGCAAGTAACGTTAGGAAAGGCAGGAGGAAAGGATAGACCTGGCGAAGGCCGAGTCCCTGAGGTTCTTTGAGTCCATCCTGTAGTGTGAAACAAAGGTGGATGGAGTGGACCAGATAGCCGCTCGATAGATGGAGTCGAGAGGGACACCCCTCAGGAAGGCAGTAGAAGTGGAAAGGCCCCTCATAGATCTAGGGCGGATCGAAGGGGGGGGGGGTTGGCGTTTAGCCAGCTGGTAAGCGAGTTCGATAGCCTGAGCAATCCAGTGTGAGAGTCTTTGAGAAGAAAGTGGTTCGCCCAGCTTATGGGTAGCATAAGCCACAAACAGTCTAGGTGACTTACGTATGTCCTTAGTCCTGTCCTTGTAGAAAAGGAGGGCTCTTCTGACATCCAGAAGATGAAGTCTCCGCTCCAAAGAAGAAGAAGGGTTAGGAAAGAAAGCAGGGAGTATTATGTCCTGGTTAAGGTGAAAAGCAGAGACCACCTTAGGTAGGAAGGTGATGTCCGGGCGAAGAACAGCCCTGTCGTGGTGGAAACGGAGGTAGGGTTCGTCCACCCGAAGAGCAGCCAGTTCCGAAGGCCTGCGCGCAGAGGTGATAGCGACTAGGAAAGCAGTCTTCCAAGAGAGAAGGTGAAGGTCGGCGGAGGCCATAGGTTCAAAGGGAGCTGAAGCCAGTTGAGAAAGGACGAGTTCGAGGCTCCATCCGGGAGTCGGAGGTTGGAGGATGCAGGTTGTTGTAACCTCGAAGAAAGGTCTTAATGAGGTTGTTAGAAAAGAGAGAGGGTTGTCCTTGATGTTGGAAATGCCAGGAGAGAGCAGCGAGATAGGATTTTATCGAGGCCAGAGAGAGTTGACAATCCGCAAGAGAAAGTAGGAAGTCCAGGACCAGCGGGATCGAAGTAGAGAAGGGATCGACGTGTCGGTCCCGAAGGAAGGTCTGGAATTTTGCAAGCTTGTAAGCATAGGCCTTTGACGTGGCCGGCTTATGGGCGGCACGAAGGATCGCCTGCAGGTCTGGGTGGAGAGAATTTAAGGAAGTATCCTCCAGGCAGTTAGGTGTAGGGACGGGACGTCGGGGTGGAGGACCTGTCCCCTCTGTGAAGATAGTAGATGAGGGAGAGTTGGGAGAGTGCGGGGAGGATCCGCACACATCCGGAGTAGAGTTGGGTACCACGGCTGGCGTGGCCATGCAGGGGCGATCAGGATGGCCGATGTCGGCGTTAGATAGAGTCTCTCTATTACCCTTGAGATGAGAGGGAAGGGAGGAAAAAGATAGACGGGCTCAAGAGTCCAGTCGAGGAGAAACGCGTCTCCGGGACAGCCCGGAGTCGAGTTTGGAGGTAGTCTCGCTCCGAAGCGAGGAAGTTGAGCGTTCGAGGGGGAGGCAAAAAGGTCTAGAGCTGGCCAGCCCCAATCGTCGAAGACGGATTTCAGGATTTCGGGATCGAGACGCCACTCGTGGGGGGAGGTTGTTATTCTGCTTAGAGAGTCTGCTAGCGTGTTTTGAGCACCCGGAAGGTGAACCGCCGAGAGGGTTATGTGTCTCGCTATGCACCATAGCCAAATGTCCATTGAGAGAGCCATCAGTTTCCTCGAGCCCGTACCCCCTTGTTTGTTGATGTAGTACATAGCTACTACGTTGTCCGTTTGGATCAGAACAGTCTTGTGGGGAAGAAAGTGAGCAAACGCCCGGAGAGCTTTGAAGATTGATAACAGTTCTAGAAAGTTTATGTTGTGAGACTTCTCTTGGATAGACCAAAGGTCCCTGACAGTGAGGTTTGACATGTGGGCTCCCCACGCAAAATTGGAGGCGTCGGTTGTGAGGGTGACTGACGGAAGGGAGGGATGGAAGGGAAGACCACACAAACGTGGTGGGTCCTGCCACCAACGAAGGGAGAGGCGAACCTGGTTCGGTACTGTGAGAAACATTGAGCTCGGATGCCGATGGGGTTTGAAAGAGTCTATAAACCATCTTTGGAGAGGTCTGAGACGCAGTCTGGCGAAAGGAGTAACCATGACCGTGGAGGCCATGTGACCCAGAAGAACCTGGACAGAGTGGGCTCGGATCCTGCGGTTGCAGAGGAGGAGAGAAAGGTGTTGTTGAAGGGCTAGGAACCTGTCCTTCGGTAGGGAGGCGGTTTCCGCGATGGAGTTGAAGAGAGCTCCGATGAAGCGGATTTCTGTGGCCGGGAGGAGTTGGGACTTTGCGACATTCAACTGAAGGCCCAGCCGTTGTAGAAGAGAAAGAGCTTGAGAGACATGGTTTTGAAGGGATGAGGGGTCGAACGCGACAATCATCCAATCGTCCAAATAAGGAAAGACCATTATGCCCTGTTTCCTTAGGTGCGCTGCCACCACGGCGACCACCTTCGTGAAGACCCTTGGAGCCGTGACGAGGCCGAAAGGGAGAACTGTGAACTGGTAAGACTGTCCCAGGAGCTTGAAGGAGAGGAAGCGCCTGTGAGATCGGCGTACCGAGACGTAGAAATACACATCGCGTAAGTCTATAGAGGCAAAGTAGTCTCCGTGTCGGAGCATTGGGAGAATGGAGGCCACCGAGACCATTCAAAATTTTGAAGGCAGAATGAAGAGGTTTAAGGCTCGCAGGTCGAGGATGGGCCGAAGACCTCCGCCCCTTTTGGGAACCGTAAAGTATCTCGAGAAGAAACCTCGAGTGTCCTGCTCGGAAGGAGAAGGCTGGATTGCGCCCTTTGCCAGAAGGGAGTCGACCTCGGAGCATATTTCCGGTGAAGGGTCGGTGTGGAGGATGTGACCTGTGGGGGGCAAAGTTTCGAATTCCAAGGCATAGCCGTCTCTGACAATGCGGAGAACTCAGGCATCTGAGGTGATAGACTCCCATTCGTGGTAGAAAGGAGCTAGGCGATCGCGGAAAGAGCAGAGAGGAAAGTTCTGGTCGGAGCCTAGAAAAGGCATGGCAGTGGCAGTAGTAGTGAAGGTAGAAAAGGCCCCGAGAGAGTGGGCGTCAGGCCCGTCGTTGGGGTTGTGGCATAGTAGTAGCACCTTTGCCCCGACCTTTCGGGACCTGGTGCTGGCGGCGAGGTTGTTGCTGATGACTGTGGTGACTCGAGCTCGACGAGCGTCAAAACGGTTGGTGACGAAAAGGCTGAGGGTAGCGACGGTACCGTTGCGGGAACCATCGGGTCCGCTGAGCCTGTGATGACTCATGGGCCTTGTAGTCCTGTTCCTAGTACTATTGTGGCAGACGAAGAGGAAAACATTGGATTTTCGCCGGTTCAGCAAGAGCCGGAGTCTCTTCACCTGCAGGATGTTGACGTTTGCCCTCAAGAATTCAGCCAAACAGGCCTTGGGCAGAACTCCCCCCCGTTTTCCCGGAGGGACAATTATACCAAAGATAGGGGAGTCAGGGAGGCTAATCGCAGAAGCCTGAGAATCGCTGCCAAACAAATGGCTGATTAGGTCTGCTTCCCTTGGGAAATTCTAAGGAGTCATGCATCTGGACAGAGTTGGGTTTCGCTTCTCGTTCTCTAGGGAAAGAGTTCTGTTGGCGGGAAAACGAGACCCAATATAGGTGTTTGTCGCAAGGGAAACTTTGCGGAGTCAATTGATCAGCTTGAGGAGAGAGATCGTGTGTGGACTTCATAATCCCAGTTCCTTGCTTCCCGGATCAAGTTTCAAGTCTTGCCTTGTCTCACGGTTTTGCCACGGACTTTGTTTCATGCTTCATGTTTGCCTCGTTTTAAGTCTTGGATCAAGTCAAGAATCAAGTTTAATTCCAGCCTTGTTGTCAAGCTTCATTGGACTATAAAGACTCTGTTATTTCCCCACACTATTGCTTGGCAAAGTGTGTGTTTCGGTCAAGTGGATTAAAACTTTGAACTCTAATATCTTATATTGGACAATACATTTCTGGACTATATTTGACCTTATCTGAAAGGTCTGCTTCTGAACTATATTCTTCACTTGTTTTTATTGACTTTATATATTTCTTTAATAAAGATATTAGATAGATTCTGGCCTCTGTGTAAGGTTATTGGTGCTCTGCAGCCTGGGTCCTGACAGAGCCTGAGGTTGATCGGTCCCGCACTTTGCTGCGAGGATCTTGAAGTCATGATTGGACTTCAGTTTGTCATCAGTACCAGAGTTGAAAAGACCCTGAGTGTCGAAGGGAAGGTCTTCGATCACTTGTCGAGAGGAAGAAGAGAGTCCTGAGGACCGAAGCCATGCAACTGCGTGGGCAATCATCTTTCCGGCGGTATCGCCAGTGTGCTTAGCCATTTGGATTTGGTGGTGTGCAAGGGAGTCCGCCTCCTGCTGGAGGGTTGAGAGAACTGACCGGTCTTCGTCAGAAAGTTTGGCGAAGAAAGGTTGGGCTTTTTCCCAGAGGATCTGTTGATAAGCACCCATATAGGCTCCGTAGTTCGCCATGCGGCAAAGGAGGAGAGCGCCGGAGTAGAGCTTGCGGCCTATGGCATCGAATCTTTTGCCCTCCCTGTCGGCAGGGGAGTTGGACTGTCGACCCGACGATTGGGAGGCCTTTACCACCATGGAGTTTGGATCAGGGTGATGTTTGAGCCATTCCAGGGCTTCATCATCGGTTCGGTACCAGGCCTCTATTTTCTTAGAAGTTGGAGGTATTGAAGATGGAGTCTTCCAAGATGCCTGGATTACGTCCAGGAGGTATGGAAGAAAAGGCAGCAAGGTGGCTGGCGGGGCTTGAGCCTGGACCCTCTTGAAAACGGGGTCAGTAACAGCTTTTGAGGTTTGCTTAATTTCCATCCCCAGAGCGTCTGCCATTCTGACCATCTGGTCGGAGAAGGCCCGGATGGTCGGAGAAGGTGGGTCGACCTCGTAGGCGTCGTGAGGCGGGGAGAGGTCGAGACCGAGAGAGACAACGGAGGCGGAGAGGATCGACTCTGTGTGTTCGATATCGGGGTCGTCCTCCTCGGGCCCTTGAGGGGACCGGGGAGGAGAAACAAGCAAAGAGTCCTGTTGAGGTATCACCTCAAGAGCAGCAGGAGCCGGCTGTGGACGAACGCCCTTGGACGCAGAAGCCTGGGCGGCACGGGCTAAGCGTGTCATCTGTCTACCCCTCTCGGGTGTCTGAGCCGGGGGAAAAAGCTCTTGTCGAGCCGGAAGGCGTGATGGCACTGGCTGGGGAGCCTTAATAACTGTGCTGACCGACCGGTCAGGAGAGGCTTGAGCGTCCGCATCCGAGGACTGACCATGAGGAGAAGAAGAAGAGCGGAGGCGTTGCGCTGGTTGGATAGGGGAGGATCTCCTGGAGGAGGCCACAGAGGAGGGGACGTCCTTCTTCGAAGAAGCTGAGGACGACCACCTCTGGATCATTCGTTTCTTTGCTGAAGGTTGCTTCGACGCGACCCTTAGCGATTTTCCCGGTGTCAGAGGAATCGGGCACACAGCTGCCGAGTCAGACTGGGCTCGTCTGGATTCCTCCTAGGCCCTCTTAAAGGCAATCTCCATGGCGGAAGAAGATGGCGGCGAAGCCAGGCGGGATCGAGTGGAAATGGCCGAAGTTACCTAACTCGAAGTCGATGAAGGGCCCATTTTGCCCGACCGGGTCAAAACCGTGGCTGTAGTCACCGTGCAGGGCGGTTTGGCCGGTTTTGCTCTCGAAGTTTTCGAGGCCTTGGATGATACCGACGGAGCAGGCCTGGACGCCATCGAGGCCGGGGTGGAAGTAGAAGCCTCAGGAGCAAGAGTCTTTTCGTAGAGAGCTGCCCGGAGTCTCGCAGCCTTATTTATTCGAGCCTGAGCTGTAAAGGCCAAGCAAAAACGGCAGGTACCGACGACGTGACTTTCGCCGAGGCAGAAAAGGCACTTAGCGTGACCGTCGGAATCTGGAATCTTAGCGGCACATTGAGTGCACCGCTTAAAACGTGTGGTCGACATAAGAACGAAGAGTCCGAAGTGAGCTTTGCAGCGGAAAAAAAGGAACTGGAGAGCGAGCGCGGAGGGCACCCTTTATACCCTCTGGGGAGAGGGGTGGGGTTACCGCCAAATTTCAAACTTTAGCTTGGAAGAGTATCCGTTGGAGCCTGCGCAGGCGCAGCCTTCTCCATTAGTGTGCATTCACAGAGTACACGAAGAAAAATGGTAAATTTTAAATTAAGTTAACAATAATAATTAACAAAGAAACGTACTGAGCAGCTACATAGCTCTTTTTGAGTATTCAGAACACAGTGCTCATACATTTGCCTGTTTTGGACTATGGTTTAACATTTGAAGCAGCCACAATAGGCCTTGACAACTTTCCTCTCTATTTGTCCCCATAACACAGATGCTAAATAGAAAGTTACTCCTTTGGTTTTTGCATTTTGTCTGAATACTGGACATCTATTTGCTTGAAGTGCAATTACTACAAAGAAAAGGTGATCTAAGATTTGATTGTTTTATTAACCATAGGTAGAATAAATTCCAGTTTCTGAAGAAACAAAGTTACATTTACTTAAGGGAAACTGAAGTTTGTTTCAGACCAAGAGCAGCTTTCAATTTCTAATCTACAGAAGAAACATGTATGAATTCAAAACATATCACAGCTCTTTCTTGTTAGAACTAGTTACAAATCAGTATAATATCTAAAACAGGATAAGTATCTCAGCAATCCTTACAATAACCCTTTGAAATAGATGAATATATTATTTTTATATAGAGAACTGAGACTAAGTTACACAGACTTGCCCAAGGCCAACACTTAAACACGGATTTACCAAAAACAAGTCATGCCAGACTAATCTGATCTCTTTTTCGATAGAGTTACGAGTTGGGTCGATACAGGGAATGCTGTGGATGTAGCGTACCTGGATTTCAGTAAGGCCTTCGACAAAGTCCCCCACGACCTTCTGGCAAACAAACTAGTAAAATGTGGGCTAGACAAAACTACGGTTAGGTGGATCTGTAATTGACTAAGCGAACGAACCCAAAGGGTGCTCACCAATGCATCGTCTTCATCATGGAAAGAAGTGACAAGTGGAGTGCCGCAGGGCTCCGTCCTGGGCCTGGTTCTGTTCAACATCTTTATTAACGACTTAGACGAAGGGTTAGAAGGCACGATCATCAAGTTTGCAGACGACACCAAACTGGGAGGGATAGCTAACACTCCAGAAGACAGGAGCAGAATTCAAAACGATCTTGACAGACTAGAGAGATGGGCCGAAACTAACAAAATGAAGGGACAAATGCAAGATACTTCACTTCAGCAGAAAAAATGGAATGCAAAGATACAGAATGGGAGACGCCTGGCTAGACAGCAGTACATGTGAAAAAGACCTTGGAGTCCTTGTGGACAACAAGTTAAACATGAGCCAACAATGTGATGCGGCAGCTAAAAAAGCCAACGGGATTCTGGCCTGCATCAATAGGGGAATAGCGTCTAGATCCAGGGAAGTCATGCTCCCCCTCTATTCTGCCTTGGTCAGACCACACCTGGAATACTGTGTCCAATTTTGGGCACCGCAGTTGAAGGGAGATGTTGACAAGCTGATTAAGGGTCTGGAGAACAAGCCCTATGAGGAGCGGCTCAAAGAGCTGGGCATGTTTAGCCTGCAGAAGAGAAGGCTGAGAGGAGACATAATAGCCATGTACAAATATGTGAGGGGAAGTCATAGGGAGGAGGGAGCAAGCTTGTTTTCTGCTGCCCTGCAGACTAGGACACGGAACAATGGCTTCAAACTACAGGAAAGGAGATTCCACCTGAACATTAGGAAGAACTTCCTCACAGTGAGGGCTGTTCGGCAGTGGAACACTCTCCCCCAGACTGTGGTAGAGGCTCCTTCTTTGGAGGCTTTTAAGCGGAGGCTGGATGGCCATCTATCGGGGGTGCTTTGAATGCGATTTCCTGCTTCTTAGCAGGGGGTTGGACTGGATGGCCCATGAGGTCTCTTCCAACTCTACTATTCTATGATTCTATGATTCTATGCCCAAAGTAAAATTTAAGTTAAAATGCTGCAGTGGTATCCAATTAAGTCCTTTCATTAATGCTAGAATAGGAATCATAAAGCCTACAGGCTGCATACAAACTGCATAAGAACCCATGCCACAAGCTTTGGCCAAAAAACTGGGCTCTTCAGTTTAAAAAAAACCCTTGCTGGTCATAAAATAGATCAGTGGTTCACAAACTGTGCTCCTCCAGATGTTTTGGACTTCAGCTCCCACAATTCCTAACAGCTGGTAAGTTGGCTGGGATTTCTGGGAGCTAAAGTCCAAAACACCTAGAGAAGCACAGTTTGAGAAACACTTGAGTAGACTATTCCAAGTTGTTTTCTATTAAATAGTAATCAAAAGTGTTATTTTGATGGAGGATACAGGTTTCTTCTGCACCATCAAAATGGTGCCAGCAAGGGGACAGTGTAGAAGATTGGACTTCTAAGAGTTCCTATGGACCCCAAGTTGGAAATAGGAGGCTCCCTAGATGGACCATGCCCATCTCTGCAGCAATGAAGCTGCTATTGTCAGTGGAGTGGTTCCTCATACTCATGCGGGGCCCTCCAGGCCTTCAAAAACTATTATTTCCTGAGCAGATCTAAGGAGGTATGGGGCACCTCTGGAGAAAAAAAAAGAGAAAAAAGTAGACTTATATTCCTACACAAATGGCTTTCACTCAGAGCTATCAGCTATTCACATGATGTCTTGTACTTCTCTTTCAAATATTAACTATGATATGATTAGGCTTTATGCCCTTTCAATAATTAGAGTATCTAAAATGCATTTTGACCTTTGAACACTGCAAACCTTCTTACAATATAAATAATTGCGCATCAAATTTACATGTACGAGATTTTGCAGTGGATATGGGATATAATGGTTTGTATTAATATAGCAAGAGAAGAGGACATAGATTTCAAAGACTTTAAGAAGAAAGATTCTATAGTACTACAATGAAAAAGCTTACAAAATGCAATAGGTGTGGTGGGAGGGTTAGTAGCTCCTCACCAGCAACACCAAGAGGTTCTTGGTAACTTGGTCCTGCGTTGATTTAAATAGCTGATTTTAAAGTAGATATAATTGATTGTAATGTTTGTGTATATTTATAATTGTTTTATGTCCCGGCATGGAGTGCCTGCCATATATATGTTGTGCTTCGCCCTGAGTCCCCTTCAGGGTGAGAAGGGTGGAATATAAATGTTTTAAATAAATAAACTTGTTCACCTACTTTCTATACAAGTGACAGTAGGAATGAATCTGCCACTTGAAATAAATTTACTTCCTCAGATACAATATCTGTACTGTACACTGAGGGCTCCAGAAATGCAATATAATAAATAATTTGTATTTAGCTAATACAATGTAAATGTTTAGCCTTAAAAACACTACCTTGTAATATGTGTGACCTCGAAGCAATAATGCATATTTATTGCACATAAAAGGAATTCATGTTTTGTACTAAAAAGAATGATTACTCACCTTTGTAAAATAAAATGAAATTGTGTCCTCAAGTGAGCAGTCCCAACCCCTCCCTAACCCAGAGAGTTCTTCCAGATCTTTCAAACATGAATGAAAAGCCAAAAACATTGCTTAGAGGCAAATCCAGAAATGTGTTTGTTAGTTTTCTCCCACCATCTCCAACACTGGAATAGCATCACTCAGGGTTATAAACATCTGTACTAGCAGAGGGAATGTACAATACATTTTTTAAAAGTCAAGGCCCACATATCCTGTAGCTCTGCATTTTACAAACAAAAGGTTGGGGGAAGTCGAAAGAGGGGGTGGGGTACAGGGAATAAAGGCTTAAAGATTAAAGTCACAGGCAGAGACAGACGGCTCTGTTTTTTAATAACTGAAAACATGAGTTGTGCCTGAATGTGTTCATTGTTTTACAGAGGGGGGAAGAGGCAATGCACGCAGGACTTACTGGCGACAGGGCTGCCTTTCCATCAAAAGTAAGATTTTTTTTAAAAAAGTGGGAAGGAAAACTTCAGCTCAATGCCTTAATTTCCCTTCTTGTAATGTTTAATGATGCAAGTCAGGTAGAAGTCAACCCAAGCTACCTCTTCTATTTCTCCCACTCCTGGCTCCCTTCATTAAACAGGAAAAAAACTCAAGAGGGGAAAAGGGGGAATCTGAGCATTAAGAATTTAAAATGCAAACTGAAGACGATTTAAATCTATGTTATAAAAAAGAAAATATATTCATATGATTTTGAACATTTCACTTGGATAAATAACATGAAAGCTACTACCCTTTTAATGAATGTATGTTAATAGTAATTTATATACAGTGGCATAATCTATGTTTTATTAGAAAACTACATACTTAAGATCCTATTCACAAACTTTTAGAATGTAATCATTTCCCTTTTGGTTTTTTCAACACAATAATATAAAATAATTCATATTAGTTTACTACATTTCTGGTTTTGACATTCTTACATATAGGTCCTCTTAAAGCAAAATAATGACGACTTAACATAAAAATAGAATTATATTGGAAAAATGGGAGCCCTATAAATTCTAAAATAAGTAAAGCCTGTGTAAAAGATGGAGGACACAGAAAAAGAAGCTGGATTCCAACATGAAAACTCAAACAAAAAAAAATGTCATTCTTTTCAAACAAAGTACAACCCGCCAATGCAGCACAATTCAGGTTTCTACACATTATTTCACAATTAGCAATGAATTGCAAGTTTTAAAAGTATTTTAATTAATCTTCCTGTCAACACATGATTTCCAACTCAATAGTGCACGCTATACTGCACGGCATAGAATAACATATTATAGAGAAATAAAGAGACAGAAACAACAATTTATAGTCTTGAATTGCATCAATGAGTGTTTCCAAATGCAGCATAACAGCAGCTGCTACACAGGCAAAATGATTGTGTCACTTTATGAGCCAAGGTAGGATGTCGCTGTTGTTTTTAAAGAAAGACACATACTACAATGCCAAAAAAAGCCATAATCACAAGATGCAACACTGTACATATTGGGGAACGATGAAAACTTAAAGGGTAAGTGAGTATGTAAGCCACAGCTATATCAGTAGAACATTTTGAGTCTAACATTTGCAGCAATTATCCAAAATCGGAGACAAATCTTAGGAGGCATAGCACAGCAAACTGTCATCTTTCCCACCACAGAATA
The DNA here is from genome assembly GCF_035594765.1 of Anolis carolinensis. NCBI lineage: Eukaryota > Metazoa > Chordata > Lepidosauria > Squamata > Anolidae > Anolis > Anolis carolinensis. Next base: position 64,694,152 of record NC_085842.1, on the reverse strand, counting down.
TTGTTTTCAGTCTGTAAAAACACCATAAAGCGTTTGCACTATTTTTAACTATACACTGATAATGTCCAACCGCTCCTCATCCACACTTCACAAGAAACCCAAAGATTTGGCATTTGGGATGAGATGCCAGAATTAAATCAAACATCAAAACACAATTCTTCAGAAAGTTCAACTTTGTGGAAACATTGCTGCCCAAGACCAAAGCTCTGCTGTCTCCAAAATAGCTCCAGGGCAAACCAGTAAAAGACAGGGTAGGAGGCAGGCTAGGTCTGTCCTCTACTGTTTCTTACTGCTACAAAAATGTAGCCAGGGTGGTAATTTACCTTGTACAACCAAATTGTACATGAAAGTTTTGAAACAGCCCATTAAACATAACATTGTGGAACAAGACCGAAGGTCCGAGTGGAACACATTAGTCATGCATTCCAAATCGAGGCTACAAGAATTAGTCTACCAGGCAGGCAATTGTCAGCAGGTGGTACAAATGGCCGACCATTTTAACCAAAGAGTCACTATAATTAGCCCACAGGCTACATTGGCAACTTCCCAAGAAGCCAAAGGACATCACTAATTTGCAGAATGAACCACCCACCGTTAAACAGTGGAAGGCTGGTCTATGATGAAAAGATCTAATTAAAATTTACTCTGACTAGATAAGAATTGGTAAAATGGGATAACTAATCAGATTGTTTCTACCCAAGAAGGACATAGTCTGACAACTAACACAGGCATTAGGAGATGGTGGTGAAAAATATTATGGAGTCAGATATAGGACTGCATATACTATATGGAAGCAGTCTTGGGGCTGCATATATCTGCTACCTTCCCCATTTTTTTCTCAAATATTGAGCAACTCAACTATATGGTTCTTTTCAAGTCTACTCAGTTCTACGATATTTCTGTTGAGGCTCTGTAAAGCTGTAAGAGCATATCAAGTAAAGCACTAAGATTAAGGAGATTATACATTATACAAGGAGATTACACATTATACAGAACAAATTATACAAGGTACTAGAGTGAACAAAAGGAACAATATTTATTTAAAAGAAAACATTTTACAGTACTTTTCAATTGTAATCCTACCAATCAGTTCACACAAGTACTATGTTAAAAACCAAGGAAATGCAATGAAATGCAAGGGATGAAACAATAGAAAAATAATAAATTATAATTAAATAATTTAAATCAAACACGTAATCAGCGAACCCAGCAATCAGAAAAATGCCTGACCAGGCAAATCAACTGGTAGTGATAGTACCCTGCACTGGGAAGCAGAAGAATCTCATGCAACATGGTGGACATCACTGTAAGCGGTAAAGCCTTTTATACCTACTGGGTGTAGAGTTTAGGGCAATCCATAGAGAAGAAAGTAATCACTCAAATATTCTACTCCTGAGTTGCTCGGATGCTTATAAATTAAGAGTAAAATGTGGCTCAGTAGCTAACTGGCAGCCAGTCCCGAGCTTTCAGCACAAGAGTTATATGTGCATGATAGATGTCCCTAAGCAGTTTTGCATTCTTCAGTCACCAAACCAAGCCAAGAGCAGCCCTACAAGATAAAGCACAGTCCAATCTTAAAGTTGTCAAAACACCTGAGTCATATTTCAAGCTATCCCTGTCCAAGAATGGTAATAATTGCCAAGCCAGCCCAAACTGGTAGTAGACACTCTTACTCAATTAACTAGCTATCTGCCTTTACTGTAAGTGAGGTTCATGACCTACAGGTAATTCAATCAGCAGAATTTTAAACAAATCAGTGGAAACTCCAGATATACGCAAACATATTCACCACCCAAATAAATCAACCAAGGAAACATAAAAAGTAACCAACAAACATCTTAACATTTTTGGTGAGAAATAATCTCTAATCTTCAAATTTCCTTGATACAAGAAAAATCAGCTAATGAAAGCACCAGTTCCTATATCTTACTTTTTTTTGTTCTGTGAATATTTTTGCTCTACCTATCTGTCTTGCAGAAATCTAAATATTGTTATGCTTAATCACCCAGACCACGTTTAATAAAAAGCCAAGAACATTTGGAAGGTCCTTACTCATTCTAAAAGCCAAGAGGCTCAACCGTTTCCTTTCTGGGCACAACCCCAAATTGTAATTAGTAATACAGTATGTAATGTATTTCTGAATTATGTAGTCAAAACACCTTAGTTGGCCTATTTTACACCACCTGGACTTATTTTTTGTTTTCCTTTTTAGTTTTTGCTTGAACATTGCTTCATTTGCATTATGCAAAAATAGATTTTACCATGTAAATTACAATATTGCAACATGTTGATATCACAGCTATGCGGGTAGGGGTTCTAGAGAAGAACTGAGGCCTACAGAATATGGATGAGCCCTTTCCACTCACACAGTGTGGCCCCAGCGAAAGTCCACCCAATCTTCTATTTTTCATGGGAGTGCTTTTGCATAAAGAATGAAAAGGTGGAGGAGGTGTTTAAAAATGTTCTTGTCACAATCACAGGGCAACATCAGTTCTGATCAATGCCCCTTTCAGCTTTTTTAAAACTTTTAATCACTTTTTTAAAAACCACATCCCACTAAGCTACACATTTAACATATGATGACCCAATAACTGCAGGTGTTAAAAAGTAATAGTCCAAGGAAGCAAAAAAGTAAACCTACTCACTCAACTGAAGGTGTCACTGAGCATCATTCCAGGAGGACTTATTACTTTGGATCATAATATTTCTCTTTTTCCCCCTTCATGCAAAGGCATGTAGCTCTTTTATTAAGAAATAAAGATTACTAATTATTGTAAACTGTAAACTCATGGGCTCTTCCCTGTTTGTTTTGGGTTTTTTTACAGGAATACTTGGTCCATCCATTGACAGTGGTCTGGAAGTATGGCTGATTCTAAAAGATGGCTCAGGAGATGAGATAATTATCTATGCATAGCATAAGGAATGAATTGGGAGAATCTGAATATACCAGTTCAAATCTTGAACTTCATTATTTCAGACCAGGGATTCTAACTACCCAGTGTTGTTGCCAATGTTATTGAAGTTATTATTAAACAGCAGAAAGTCAATGCTATTGATCTAGTACAAATATCCAGCAATCTACTAACGGCTCTTCACTGACATTATGCCCAGCACTGCTATAAATGATCCTCTAAGGAAATATGGTATTTGCAAAATCCATGTTGAGCATTATACTAAAGTACTACTGTATTCATATTACAAAGATAAAGCCATTTTCAGCAGAATGGTTATTTATTGCTTTAGAATTTCAGTTTCACCAGCATACGATTTGGCATAATTTTCCATCCCACCATAAATATTCCTATCATATTAGTTTATAGTTCCAATTCCTCTAATCTCCTATCACCCTTCTCAATGCATCACACATTATGCTCCCAGCTTCACTCTCCTTTTTATAGATTCAGTAAGGGTGAACTAAAGTGAAGATAGGCAAGTGATGCCCTCCAAAATTGAAAGCCAGTCTCCAAAGTACCTGAGCATTCCTTTCTACTTCTGGAGGAAAAGTGCTTCACTATTCAGAACAGTCGGAGGAAGCAAAACATACTGCTAACAAGAATGGTTGCATAATGCAGGCATAATATAAAGAAAAGGAAAAAACGTATGTCTGAAGACAGGGATGCAATGAACACTAGAATAGTTCATGAAGAGAAGAAACAGTCGTCCACTATGCATTCTGCAATCACTTATGTATTTCAGACCAAGGATCAAAGCTTAACCAGCAAATTTCCTGCAAAAACTACTCCTATGGGTTTGTTAGTCTCCCTAGAACAGGATTCCTTATTGTGCAAAAAAACTTCAGCAAGAAGGGGAAATGGCAAACTTCTGGCCTTATTTATACATAAAAATGTATCCTGCTTCCACAGGAGGCCTTGCATCTTGGTTGGATCCTGGAATCCTTGAAAGAAGACATATTTGATGAGAAGCGACCATGGTTTTCTTCCTACAGTAGAGAACCACAGGCACTGGAGAGTGAAACTGCTTAAAAGAAAATCGGAGGAAAATGAGTCAACATACCTTTTAAACCTGACACTTTCACAGTACTGAGAAGCCTTGAACGTATATATTTCTGAAGCCACTTTTGGCTCTGGTGTATTATTATAATTGGAAATATTCCATATTCTTAGATTTGATGAGAAAGGAAATAAGATATACTATTTCCTTCTAACAGTGAGTGGTAGCTTTTATTTAATATCATGCTGAAGAGGATTTTTCACCAAGCTTCAGGATCTTCAAAAAGGTAGCCTCACTGAGGTTTAACAAATTAAAATTTACATTTTGCAAACCAGTTAGAGCCATACTGTTAATTGATTAAAGAATCTTTTATCTCTTGACAGTCCTAATTTCCTTGCTTGCATTAATTTTATGCTACTGTCATACATTTTCTCTCTTGGACCACTTGAATTTTCCATCTTACTGCTCAAAGACAGAAGCAAAATGGATATCAAAGCTTCAAGGTAGAACCCAAAAAAGAGAAATATGCAGGTAGGAAAACACATTTTTTGGGAGAAGAATGGGAAGGAATGGCCTATTGATCAAGGAGGTTTTTTTGTTTGTTTGTTTTTTTGCAAAACATTAAGGAAATCACATCAATACAAATAACCTATTCATTTTCTCTGCACTTACAATTAACTTCCTTTTGGGATATAAGATAGGTGGACATGTGTGAAAGAATTACTAGACCCATCGACTGTGGGCCACAGCTACTGAATGGTGCTCCTATTAATATCTTAGCATTGTTTTAATTTTTGTTCCTCATTTTGTGCTGTTAATCAAAGAAGACAAGGTCAAACCACTCCTGAACAAATTCTGCCAAGAAAGTCCCATGAAAGATTTGCCTTAGGGTCATCATAAGTCAGAAACAATCTCAATGCACAAAACAAAAACACATTAATTGAATGGTGTGAAATTGAGTTCTTCTGTTGTTGAACTTTTTTACCCTATTCAAATTTAACAATGTTATGCTGTGATTGTGATTATTTTAACCTCTTTTTTGGATATGTTCTGTACTGTGTGGATATGTTCTGTCCTGTGGAAATGACAAACCATGAATTATAGCTAACCTTATTGAAATGAATGACTTCCAGTAGAAGCATACCATAGAATCCTGCTGGAAGACCTAAAATGCCTAGAAAGAACATTTTTTTCAGACATGAGTCAATGTAACCTCTTGTACCAGTGTCCCATATTATAAGTATTTCTAGCCTCAAACATGACTCAATAAGTGCCTCCAAACTAAACAGTAGAACCATAGAATGCAAGTCACATGTGCAAACAACCTACCCATAACCATACCTAGACTCTGATGGGGTCAAACTACAATTTCTTAGCTCCCATACAATCAATGACCATGAGCAGACACTGGTTCAGCCCTCCATTGGCTCAAGTTCTGCTGGATGATACAAACAGGACACAATGGTGATAGAGAAAAATTACTTCTTCATCACCATCACCACAACCCAGACTTTACAAGATCTCTTGCTTGTACTTGACTGAACTCATCACAAGCCTTTCTCTATGTGCATACTAAGCATCCTTCAACCTGATCCATTCCTCTCATCTGAATGATGGGTTCACCATAAAAGTGATCTTCACATTCCACAAAGTGACAAGAACAGCAAGTATACCAACCAGCCAAAGGGAAAAAAAAACTCTAGAGATTAGTTATTAAGACTCTGGTCAAAGTCTGTTGGCAAATCTGCCCACAAACCTGGTGGGTATTCTTTTCCCAGCTTCCGAACCTGATCTCCGCAAAAAAAAAAAAAACCCCATACCCATTTTCATCCATGAACTAGACAAATCCACTCTCTGTTTTTCAACAGAATCTTTCTTTACCTCACTTCTGGACTTCCTACCCACCCCATGCAGCTGGCCACCTCTGCTCTTTGGTAAATTATATAATTTAATTATAAAATGCTGCACACCTTGAAGAAAGGAAACAGTCTAATTCTCAACAGGAAGCAAACTGAACTATGACAAGGTCTTTCAGACCACCATCCTATTGCTCACTAAAATGTCTAAGTGCTACATGTTGGTGTAGTGTCCTGTTTGTCACAGTGGCCATACATTCCTGGGCTATCCAAGGTACATCCTAGTTTTAGGCAGAGTGTGGCAGCCACCTCAGGTTTCAAATATCTGGTGCCTATGCCATATACCTTGCCCTCTGCTCCCTAAGCTAACCTACTACCTTAAGATATACTGGAAAGTGACATTAAAGTTCAACTACAATAACTTCATGTCCTTCATTTATCAGTTCTTTCATATTCTACTTTAGCCCACCACTGTTATTGTGTAGCCAAGGTCTGCTTCACTCCCTCCTCCCAAATCTAATGTTGGGATCTGATGTAGAAAGCTGGCAATATCTCTAGGGAACTGAGATATCTCTAGGGAACTGTGAGAGAATGCACATACATGTACACACACACACACACACACACACACACACAGAGAGAATCTATTCAGAATGTACATTGTTTTGTCTTGCTCATGTGATTTGGCTCTGGGGAATACTAGCATCATTCAAGTTATTTAATGGAAGAATATAAAAATGAAGAAACTTAGACAAGAAATAAAGTAATATGGCATAAAAGAACATTCATTCTGTATACAGTGTATCCAATACAATGGTATTTAAATATATGCAATATAACAGACGATTATATGTTTTACACAGCATTGAAATAAAACTATCAAAAACCACAACCATAAATGTACTTAACCATTTTACCAATCCAAAATATCTGTATTAGAAAGTAAGGAATTCCACCTGTGATTCACCTTATCAATTTAAACTAAGATATTTCCTTGGAAAAAGATTCTTTGGTACAGAGAGATGAAAAATTCAAAGAAAAGATTACAGTATATTCATAGCATCATTGCTTTCAGGAATTTTGTAAATGTATTCACTGAAATTTACTAGCTATTATTTTCTACACTATAGTGTCACTAGAGCTGGTGTTTCCCAATGCAGTAACTTATGATGCCACTCCCATGGACCCTCTCCTATACTAGGCTATACCACAATATCACAGCTAAAATACCAGAAAATTTGACAAAATCAACAGCTATTTAAAAAATAGTGTCATCCAGTGATGCTTGCAATGCCTACACTATGCTACTGTTTCTAGAATGCATTAGCATAGAGACTGCAGTCATGAAATCAGAAGGCTAGTACTACATTAAACTATGATGGCACCATGCAAGATCCTAAAATATAAAGATATATTACTGAATACTAAAGTTAGGGTTGTTCATGCTGTATATTTCCAATTTCCATGCAAGTGCTTATCTCTCTGAGACCTCAAAAGACTATACAAGCCCACAGAACCTTTGTTTTCTTTTTAGGGATAACTTTAAAAGACTCCACATAACCTCCTGAAACTATAGGGAGCAATTTAATTATGCCTTTCCCATCTGGCTTGTTTTAGGCCTTGAGGCAGCTTTCTTTAAATAACGAAGTGACCAGACATCAGTACACTGCACTTTATATAAGCTGCTGAAACTAACTTAGGAGGTACACATGTGTAAGGTCACCTATAAATTACTACATGCATGTGAGAGTATATATTTCCCCTAGTTACTTATCTTGGATCATTTAATAAGTTCTAGCATTGGCTGAGTAACTCCACTAGCATACAGGAATGATTTCTCCCTTATGCTTGGCTGCTCATGTATAACACTGCCTCCTTAGCTGACTGGGTGGGGACTGCTTTCTCCCCAAGCAAACAATGTGGTTTGGGCTCCCACAAGACCTAGACTAATGTGGATGGCATCAACATTTTTTTTTAAAAAAAGAAGCACCTCACAGGCTTCCTTGAGGGTGTATGTCTTATTTCTTCCCCACGTGTCCATAATTCATTTGTAACAGCTCCTTAGCTATTGTTTACATCTACTCTTCCTATTGGGAGTAATGAAAGCTCTCCCTTGTTGGAGACACACTGGTCATGTACCATAAACTGCTCATGCAACCTCGCTCATGTCTTCTATAATTTATAGCATCAGACTTCCTATCCCTTATTTTACACATCTAAGCAACCATTGCCTATTGACAATTCAAATAGGTTGTTAGATACGAATTTCCGGTCAAATACAATTTATGGCAGATAACACTCCTGTGGATGTATTTGTCACCCTTCTCCCCAAGATTTTGATTACAGTTCACTTTATTTATGCCCTCTCTTCTCCAACAACTGACCAAGATTGGGTATCCCTTATCTGAAAAGCTTGGAACCAAAAGTGTTTTGGAATTTTTTCAGGTTCTAGAATATCTATATTTGCACATAATGAGATACCCTAGAGATGGGAACCAAGTCTAAACATTAAATTCATTTGTATTTAATATATACCTTATACACATAGCCTGAAGTTTATACAGTAGAGTCTCACTTATCCAAGCTAAACGGGCCGGCAGAAGCTTGGATAAGCGAATATCTTGGATTATAAAGAGGGATTAAGGAAAAGCCTAATAAACATCAAATTAGGTTATGTTTTTACAAATTAAGCACCCAAACATCATGTTATACAACCAATTTGTCAGGAAAAGTAGTTCAATATGCAGTAATGTTATGTTGTAATTACTGTATTTATGAATTTAGCACCAAAATATCATGATATATTGAAAACATTGACTACAAAAATGGCTTGGATTATCCAGAAGCTTGGATGAGCAAGGCTTGGATAAGTAAGACTCTACTGTACAATAATTTTGAAATTTTGTGCATGAAACAAGGTTGGTGTACATTGAATTATGAAAAAAAAAAAACAATGATGTCACTTAGCAATTATGGATTTTGAAGGATTTTGGAGCTCCAGAAAAGGGGTGCTCAACCTTTATGGTCAAATCCTCATTAATACAAAATCTTTTAATACCAGATACAAGAATCTCTCATAAAGGGAATGCTGTATTCTCTTTGGATACAGAGATTAATTAGAGATATTCAATACAAGTGCTTGCGTGATCAAACTTCAATTGCACAGAGACACTTGACTTTATATGGATTGTGCCCTAGTTAAAGTATTTTGGTCAACACAGAGCAACTTCCATGTTCTTGAATCTAGAGGCTTTGACATTGGTACTGCATTGGCACTGTACTTCTAATGCAATGGACTTCTCTTCCTCTCCAATGTCCACTGCAGTCTCCAATGCTTCTAGTTTAATAAACAGTAAAGGTATGTGTTTATGCAAGCAGCTTCTATATATCTCAGACGCAGAATGAGATTGCAACAGAATTGATTAATGACCTGAAAGCAAGAGGCTCTCTTTGGTGACTCCCTTTGGAATCTCTGACTATGTTCCAAAAGGAACAGGTAAATGGAGAATATACTGATAGAGCAATATTTTTTTACTTCCTGAACTGACTTGAACATTGCTGAATATTAATTGTTTTCAGTCAGGAAACTTGCTGAAATTGCTAAGTATACGCTAGATTCAATAAACCAACAACATCCCTTAACTGCAAATGCTTTGCTAAGATAAAATTATGTTTAATTAAAGAGTACTGATCGCTTTTTAATGAAATGCTGAAACTACCAAATGAGCCTGGATCTGTAGAGCAAGCAGATGTTTAAGCTCAAGGTTTTGGTATATAAAAGCAGGGAGGGTAAAAGATGTAACAGCTAAGAAAGGCTTTCACAAGAAGCATACAATCTCATTTCCATACAAAGCAACAAAAACTATGCCCATGAATTCATTTATTTTTGGAAAATTAATCTGTTAATTATTTCTCAAGCTGCAGGGCAAATTGGCATTTGACATCAATGTGCTCTTCTACTACTAACATTTAAGATTTCATCAAGCTGGTTACTGTAAACTGCTCTATGGTAAATGACTATGGTACTTCAACTGAACGGACATAGGGTTTTTTCTTTAAATGCTGCATGGTCTATGTCTGACCCCTAGGATTTACTTAAATTAGTTTTACAAACACTACCCCCTTAATCTTACTAAAGTGTTATATTCCTAACTCACTGAACGCTTTTTTCTGTTCTACAATGGGCATCTAAGTACATGAAGATGCAGGAAGAAAGAACTCACAGGCTTATTTTATTCATTCTACATAAAGCCATTTAAAAACTCTATTTCCTGTAAGAAAATGCAGTTAATTCTTTATATATTGGTTTATTTATTGAATTTATCCTGGGATGAAATCCAAACCAGCACTCAGATGTTTAAAAAATACAGATTATTTTTAAAAGGATTAAATAACATAATCATTAACAACCATTGCTAAAATAGTTTCAAACACAATTACCATATATACTCACATATAGGTCAAGTAAATTTAGTCAAAAATCAATCCAAAAAACCTGAGTCAACATATTCATGGGTCGATGAGAGTACTGTATCTTAATTCGTATTAAAAAGGGAATCATCCTCTTCTATGAGTAGAGTGGCAACAGGCAAGGGCTTAGTCTGTCCTCAGAGAATCTTAAAAAAGCACTGATCACCTCTGCTTTCTCCACCATTGTACCAGATCTTGTCTTTGTGAATGTCTAGGTAGGGAAATAACAATGGCCAGGGGTGAGTGGCCTCATAAGGCATCATTGATATATTCCCGTCTCTGCAGAATGACCCTTGACTTATCCACAGGTCACATCAAAATCCATAATTTTGAACCCAAAATATATCTTTAATGTATACATGGGTATATATAGTAGTAAATAAAAGATTTTAAACATAAAATGACACATTACTCCTCATTCATTATGGTTATATAATTTAAAACTGAAAGGGCTGCATGTAGGAAAAAGATTCCATGTAATTAGGAAGAACTTTCTGACAGTAAGAGCTGTCTGGCAGTGGAATATGCTACTTTGGAACATGGTCGAGTCCCCTGCTCTGGAGGCTCTTAAACAGAGAATGGATGGCCATTTGTTGGGAGTGCATGGCACAATGGGGTTACATTGGATGGCCCTTCTAGTCTCTTTCAACTCTATGATTCTATGGCCCCATCTACACTATATAATCCAGTTTAATGCATTTAAATTGAATTCTGAAACTGCCTTATATGGCAGTATAGATGGGGCCTATGATTCTAAATAAACAGATCTTCACTGGAGGAGGAGGAGGGGAGGAGAGGAAGAATTTTATTTTTTACTCACCTCTCCTCCTGGCTCGAGGCAGGTTACAGAATAATTAAAACACAGAAACATTGCAAAAATACAACAAATCTGTTGGATTTTTGGTTGTGTGTATATGAAATGTAAATCAAGTGTTTCTTCTGTTTTGCAAGTGTATGTTTCAGCAATGAAACAGTTAACAGCAGGCCAGTTTGACTGACAGCCTGCTGTGACCTATGAAGCATGATTTCTGGCCTTGGAGGTCGGAACTTCCTTCGGACTGAGGAATGTGTTTTCTTATCTTCAGTTGAGCTGCGTTTTGCCGTGCCGAGAGGCAAAAGAAAAAATGCCAGCTTCGAGCGATGGCTTTTGCTGCGTTTTGTAAATATAATTTGTAAATACTGAATAAATGTTTAAACTACAGACTGCAGATGACTTTGGAGGAATTGGTAAGGGCAGAATTTCGCCAATTCATCAGGGTGCTGGTGTGGAGCTGATTGATCGATGGTTTTGAAGAAACCCACCAACACGCACCCTGACCCCTGGCTCTGCATCTTGACATGGGTTATGGGCCTAGATAACCCCAGGATTTACAACCCCAACATGCTTCCTGCCGCACAGTGAGGAGAAAGCTGATGGATGGTAGTTCAGCTACTGTGCGTGAGAATGGAAGCAAGAGACGGAGAAAGAAAGACCAGTGAAGCTGCCAGAGAGGAGTGACTGCCAGGGGCTTGCATTGTTGTGAGTTTGCAGACAAGGCTTAATCTCAGGGGGACTAAGGGTCACAGAAGCAGCCGGTTCACTGGGAGTTTGGGGTGTAATTCCAGAAGTCTCCAAGCAGGCTGAGGTGGTGTCTGGTAGTTGGAGTGAGCAGAGATGGCAGCTAAAACTTCATATCGAGTTTTGAGAAATTGTTTGATGAGAATTACTCTTCATGGTCGGTGATGATGAGGTCTCTGTTGGATTCAGAGGATCTTGGAGGGACTCTGTCTGGAGCTGATCAAAATGCTGAGCACATCAGAAAAGCTAAAGCATACTTGGTGTTGTGCCTCCAGCCAAATCAGCTTGCCCATATAAGGAACAAGGACACTCCACAAGAAATCTGGCAAGTCTTAAAGGATGTCCATCAGAGGGAGACTTGCATGTCTCAAATAATTTGGACTAAGAGGCTGTATAACACAAAGCTTATGAAAGGCCAGGATCTAAGAAAGCATTTGGACAATGTTAAAGAAATTTTGGTTGGAGCAGAAGAAAGAGGCTTGGATTATTCAGAGGCACAGAAGTGTTATATTGTGCTGTCCAGCCTGTCAGAGGATTGGGATTTCCTAATACTCTCATTCCAAAACCTGAGAATCCAAGACCTGTCTTTGGATTTGGTTTGTGGAAGGATTTTGGAGGAACTAGATCGGAGAAATTTGGAAAGTTCCTTAAAGAAGAAGCAGCCAGTGACGCAGTGCGACCAAGAGGGGGCGCAAGCAGCCAGTTTTGGTCCAGATGGTGTGCCTGGGAATGGTGAGGAGGTTCAGAGTCAAAACAAAGCTATGTTTTGAGTGCAAGCAGCCTGGGCATTTTGCCAGGAATTGCCCAGTCAACAAGTTGAGGTCTTCCAGAGGCACAGGAGCCCATAGGAAAGGAAGATTTTCAACAACAGCAACGATAACAAAGCCCCAGGTGTTCATGGCTGCAAATGGCAGAGTGCCTGAGAAAGACAAATGGTATTTGGATTCCGGTTGTACACACCATGTGGTAACTGGCATTAATCTTTTGAAGGATATTAGGGACGTTACAGGTACAGCAGTGACTTTGGCTGATGGGACTGAAAGAAAGTTTGATAAATGTGGCACTGAATTCATTTCCTGTTTGGGAGTGGATTGGGAGAATGTACTGTACATCCTTGAATTAAGTTCAAATTTGTTAAGTGTGGCAACCTTAACTGATAATAGGTATAATGTGTTGTTCCGTGATATATATTCATATATTTACAGAGATGGCCGTGTGGTGGCAAAAGGTGTGAAAAGGAACAAAATGTACATGATGTTTGAGAAGAATAACTTTCCTGATGGGGCACAGGTTCATTGTGTTAAACAGAAAATCATGCATGACAGATGTATCCATCATCTTCACAGAGCGATGGGTCATGCACATGTAGAGGTGCTCAGAAAAACTCTAGAGACATGCACATATTAAACTGTATTTCTATAAAAGCTACATATTAAAGCATATTTCTATAAAATACAAAACAGAGATTAAACGCAAAACATGCATTTAAAATTCATGCTTAAAGACTAGCTGGCTAGGCCTGCCAGAAGAAATAGGTCTTTACATGATTTTAAATTTCACCTAATAATGAAAAGAGAAGAGGGAATCAAATGGGCTTCCCATGAAAGAGTGATCCACAACCTGGGAGGAGCAACAGAGATGTCTGTTTCCATTGTCTTCTCCAAATGGATCTGTGAAGATGGTGGGATTGAGAGAAAGCCTTCCCCTACTGATCTTAAAGCTTATGCTGAACTATATAATAAAAATGCCTTAAACACAAGTCTACAGATTTGCATAGAAGAGTTCAGTCTTGCAGGGCCTACTTCATGAGTATACTTACCAAGACATCACTTTAAAGTAAGAGTTCGTTAGAAAAATGTGTAACATTCCCATATATTGCTAACATTTTAAGATTAACTGCACTGAAAGGCTGTTTTTATTTTTCAATTAATTTTTTCCATTTCATTGGATTTTAAATAAGAACTGGAAAGGCTCTGCATGTGGAGGCTTACTTTATTTTCTGTACCTGAACTTTACCTTCAGATGAAGAAAAGAGGGATGCCATATTCCTGTTTTCAGTAATGTAGTTATAACTGTACCACTCACAACTGATAAAAAGGCAGAATATTAACCCGTGCATGTATGCCTGTGTGATATTGATTTAAATAAACACCTACAAACCCATTTTCAGAATAATTATGTGATAAATATAATTTCAGTTAATTTCACAAGTAAGACTCCTTAGTTCAAATCTTCAAGAACTCAGTGCATGTTTTGAAGGCATAGATACAATAAGCTTTCTGAACTTAAAGACCCCGAGTCTTTTCACTGTCTGAACATGAGGATGCCTGGGAATTCATTGCGTCTTGTGCTGAGCTACATGCAAGATGGATAAAACATAAAAACAAGTACTGGCGCAGTAAGCACACTTTTTCAGGGGTTTGTTGTGTGGCCATCACAGTTTGGAGCTAGCTTCAAACTGCATTAAATAGTCCATGTAGATAGTCTACATCTGGGTCACAGCCCTCTATGCAAATGAAGATAGGCAACAATTTTTCTAACAATAAGGTATTGCATTACAGAAATATTGGTTTGTGAAGCCCACCCATTTCTACACTTTTCCATCAGCAGGAAGCTCATATGGTCTTGAGATAATTATTCAATTGACACATATCTTTTAAAATACAGTAGAGTCTCACCTATCCAAGCTAAACGAGCCGGCAGAAGCTTGGATAAACGAGGATCTTGGATAATAAGGAGGGTTTAAGGAAAAGCCTATTAAACATCAAATTAGGTTATGATTTTACAAATCAAACACCAAAACATGTTATACAACAAATTTGACAGAAAAAGTAGTTCAATACGCAGTAATGTTATGTTGTAATTACTGTATTTACGAATTTAGCACAAAAATATCATGATATATTGAAAACATTGACTACAAAAATGGCTTGGATAATCCAGAGGCTTGGATAAGCGAGAGGTCATGAGTTCAAAGCCCGGGTCGGGTTAAGCCCCCGACCATTAAATAGCCCGGCTTGCTGTTGACCTATGCAGCCCCGAAAGACAGTTGCATCTGTCAAGTAGGGAAATTTAGGTACGCTTTATGCGGGAGGCTAATTTAACTAATTTACAACACCATAAAACTGCCAGCAAAACACGAGGAAAGGAATGAGGAAGTACAGCCACTAGTGGACGGTGAAGCAACAGCTCCCCCTGTGGCCGGAATCATGAAGCTGGAAAAATGTTAAATGCCTCTGTGTCTGTCTAAACTGTATGTTGTTTGTCTGTTGGCATTGAATGTTTGCCATATATGTGTTCATTGTAATCCACCCTGAGTCCCCTTCGGGGTGAGAAGGGCAGAATATAAATACTGTAAATAAATAAATAATAATAAACTGTGTTTGGGGGGGTTTTAAGCATTTGCAATCTCTTTAAATCATGTTAAACAGATACCTGTCATTTATTATCCAAAAATCTTATTTTCTCCTCTAAGTTTTTATTTTCTCCTCCAAATCTTTGTAGGAGAAATAACAGCTTAAATTATCTAATCCTTGTAAAAGAAAAAATGCTAGGGATGCTAAACCCCACTATGCATCTTCTCAAGATTTAACCATGGCAATGTAGGGTGAAATAATGCTCTTTGGCATCATTTTAACTGCTCTGGCACAGTGCTATGGAATTATGCAAGTTGTAGTTTTACAAGGTCTTTAAACTCTGCCTAAGAGTGCTGGTGCCTCAACAAACTATACAAGTTCCCATAATCCCATAGTATTTAGTCATGGCAGTTAAAGTGGGGTCAGACTGCATTAATTCTACAGTGCAGATGCACCCTTAGTTGCTACCTTAGAAGTAATTAAGAGTGTGGGGGGAGGAAGTGGGCTAAGATACACAATTACATTATTAGCATCCACATGTAATATTTAATTAATTGTTTAAGCAAAAAGGATTAGATAATTTCACCAGACATTTCAACACAAATATGAGGGGATGGCAAACAAAAATATATGAAACAAATCATACTTCTGTACTAAGATGTCATATCGAATGTATGTTGTAACAGATTGAGTTTATGTTCAAAATGTGGATTACTTCATGGTGTTGATACTTTTTTTTCTTTGCTCTTCTGAAATTAAAATTTTCACTACAAAGTCGCCATCTGAATTCAGCACATAACGATCTTAAGCGAAAATCCCAAGGCCATTTTCAGAAAAATTTAGCAAATTACAAAGTTGATGGATCATACCTAGTGCCCTCATAAGATCAAACTGGCAGACACAGTATGCATTGTCAAGATAAAAGTATCATCCACGTCCGTCCTATGAAAATTGGAAAACACCTCCTGTGAAAGCTAAGAGCCCTAGCATCTCCCACTGCCTTCACATAATTAATAGGACAAAATAGCACATTGCATGTGGTATAAGGATACCAAGTTGCTGACACTATTAAAATCTCCCCAGAATACTCAAAACTTTTGAACACCAGTTATTACGCATTTTACCAACCTGACACCCTTCACATATGCCAAGGCTACAACTCCTACCATCCCCAGCCAAGTGGTTTTTAAAGACTGTTTGACATTTTAATTGCATGCCACTTTGAGGACTGCTTTAGCAAAAATGGCAAATGAACCCAAACAGAACCCAATTTCTCCCTATGTTACATAACTGTGAGCATGGACCATGTCTATTTAAGTGATGTAGGCACTCCATTCGTTTTCAAAAAACAAATTGCAATGAACAGGAAAACTTGTTGTAATTTTGATATTGTGTTATTGTTAAATGTCTCTTATAAAAAAAACAAACCATGAACTAGATTAATACATTTCTTCCCAAAGGTTAAACATGCATTATATTTGAAAAAGCATGAGTTTCCGGTTTTCTTCAATAAGTCTCTCCAGAGGAGTGGGAGTCTTCCTAAACAGTGTGGGACACAAATTGGGAGCTGCTGAAAAAAGAGAAAAGGTCATTCAAAATAGAGTGGAGATACCATTGGAAGATTAAAAGTTTCATTGTACTTGTTGCTTTCACACGATTTTGGGAGATTCCTCTTTTCTATGAAGGTCCCCTCCCACTGCAACCTAACTTGAGTGCTCTGGATCTAGTCATAGTTTTTCAGAATTCATGGCATAACTATTTATTGTATATATCTAAAGCTTACACTTGTCTTCAGGCCATTATCACTTCTCTTAAGGAGGTACACAACCAGAAGGAATCTACAAAATGATCTGTCTGCTAGGAGAGTGATTCAGCACTTTGACAAATGATTATACACAATCAACACGTTCGTCCCGCATAAGGTACTATACTTCATTAAAAAATGTATATTTTTGTTCATAAGTAACAGATTTTTGAATACTCAGATTTGGGCAGGGGGGAGTGAAAAATTGTGAACTTAATAACATAAATCATAATGTTTGTTATGCAATGTTTATAGAGAGCAGGCATGCAAACACCAACAGCAGACAGAAATACATAACTAAGCATTATGATCATATTATATCTGTGCCACCAAAACACAATGAATCATATTTTATTTCCAGAATCAGTTCAATGGCCCTTTTTATAATGTACAACCATAGCACTTTCATGCCACTTTAAGGTCCATAACTGTATCCTATTGAATTCTGGGGTTTGCAGTTTATTGAGGTATCACAACCCTTGGGCAGAGAATGCTTAATACTTTACAAAACTACAAATCTCAGGATTCCTCAGGAAGGAACCATGACATTTAAATAGCATCAACATGTTGACTGTAAAAACCTTTCACAAATCTGAAAGACCATTGACTAAGCCGTGAACCTTCCCATACATCAAGACTCTTGAAGAAGGCACTTCTTTATTTATTATTTCCATCATTTCTATGCCGCCCTTCTCATCCGAAGGTACTCACTTCTTTAGGTATCCACATTGTCTAGGTTCCAGTGATGGAGGGCTATGGAGAGCGTACCTGGTGGCAACACCCAGATCCTGGAACACGCTTCCCAGGGAGTGTATACCATAAAGTAATTCCAGGGTTGAAAAAGTTCCTTTTTAATTATCCAAGATTTTCTAATTTTCTAGAGATTATTTTCATTCCGCCTTGTGATTTTCAGATTTCGGCTGCTTTTATATACTAGTCTTTTAAATGACAATGTTTTTGTTTTTAATTGTAATTTCAACATTTTATGAGTTCATTGAAAATAAGCAATAAATCCCTTAAACAGACACAGAAACAAAGTGGAAAAATGAATTAAAACTCTGTCCCACATCTATGCAATACAATATGCATATTTTGCTAAGAATATCCATACAATTGTATTTCAGTGGGTTACTGTGAGTTATACGGGCTGTATGGACACGTTCCAGAAGCATTCCCTCCTAATGTTTCACCCACATCTATGGCAGGCATGCTCAGAGGTTGTGAGAATAGTGGCCCTCAACCTGTGAGTCCACAGGTGTCTTGGCCTACAACTCCCAGAAATCCCAGCCAGCTTACCAGCTGTTAGGATTTCTGGGAGTTGGAAGGCCAAAACATTTGGGGATCCACAAGTTGAGAACCACTGTTCTGGAACTTGGCCATACAGCCCGGAAAACTCACAGCAACCCAGAGATACCAACCATGGAAGCATCCGACAACACAATAGTATTTCATCTTCACATTTCTTTTCCCTATTTCTAGTGTCACTGAAACAAATTACTGTCAGGAGAGGCAAGTAGTTCTGCAAGTCATGAGGCAACACTGTCAAACTGCTGCTACCATCTGAATTGCTAACATGGGACACACATAAAATAAAAGTTCAAACCTTTATTTGTTCCTAGTCTTTATCCTACTCATGTTCCTCACACAAATATAGCATTCTGCTTTAATGTAATAATTCAGAAGGAAAAAGGCAAGGACAGACTCCAGTGTCATAACTGATTTGTAGTGATTCAGTCCAATGGAACACGTTTATTCACCATTCTACAATCAGTTATTCTGTGACCAAGTAATTCACTGCCACTGTGGAGTAGTCTAGATGCAGCAGCAGCATGCAAAGCCCATAGCCGCTTGAGGCATACCAGCGGTTACTCACTCGTTAAAAAGCCACGCTTTAAATCATTCCACATACTAGAATGTCAGGGGTGGATAACCGCTGCCCGAACACCACTCAGAATCCCCCAAAGTCAACCACAGGTTCAGGTAATTGTGACCTCCCACTTTACAACAGAAATGTATAATTTCCGTATTGGTCTTTGATGAAGGGACCACAGACTTGAAAAGAGGAAACAGTTACACTCATTAGATTTTCACCCAAGCATGAGATTTAATCGTCAACTATGGACCTGCCAATGGTTTTGGGGGTTCGCTCAATGGAGATCCAATATGGGGGATGGACAGCAATGATGCCACTGACCAGCTGGGGACTGTACTTTCTTGCCTACATATAGAAAATCTATTATACCCTAACTTACAAGTTGCAAATAAGGAGAAAAATCATTTCTGTCACTCAGTTTATAACTTTTGCCTACTTCTAAAGGCTTCCTTGTTGAAAGAAAAAACTGCTTTGCAGCAGCAGCAACATAAATAAAGCACTGAACAACTTCAAATCCAGTATAAATGGCCATAAGTAAAAGGTAATACTAAAAAAGTAACCTAAAAGCAGATGCAGGAATTTTAAGAAGCAATATATTGTGCATCTTAAGATTATTTTGGGAGATTCCACTTCTCCAGCTTCCCCCAAATTAAACTGCATCCAAGAAATAATGAATACAAACAGGAAACACGTATTTCAGAGAAGTAGTTGAAGAGATGTGTTAGTCCTGATGAAAAAAAGGGATGCAATTGTAATTTGTAAATATATTTATCGTTTTCCCATCAAATGCTACTCTCTTCACCAGCTACCATCTCTAACACTACACAAAATGATATTAAAATGCTTCCTAACATTATTTTCAATCATACCCTCCATGTAGCCCTATGTGCACATGTTATTTACACAAGCACGGGGATGGGGATGGCTGGCTGCAACCACTCCTGATGCTGGTAATGCTGATAATTACAATCTAATGCAGAACTAATCATCTTGGGCTTGAAACAGAAATCATAATTCAAATTGGGACCCGACACTAATCATTTGATGTTCACTTGAAGAGATTAGATAGGCTGTGCTAGAACGTTTTGGTAGAAGTACAGATAAGACTACGGGAAACAGGAATTATTGGTATTTACTCTGCCTGTAATGCTTAGGGAAGCAAACTGTTTAAAAGGAGCAACACTTCAGAATAGCTATTTAATCTGAAATTTACAGATAGCACAGAAAATATCTTCTCTCAGAATGCACAATATCTCTGCTATCATATCTTTCATGTAGTCTGTTCTTCTCTTTCATTGCAAGAATCTTACTCAGTTTTGCTCCATTGTAGGATGCAACCCAAAGTACACAAAGCATTAAAAAAAATCTGAAAATTACCAAGCTTTGCTTATTGTCCCCTAGCTTGCCTCTAGTAAAGCAAAATGAAACAGTAACATCATTCATATCCAAGAGAAATCTGGAGCTTGGGTTTATTTACTCTGGAAATATAAATGCAGTAGAACTGGGAATAGTTTAATCAGAAGATTATGGAATGCCTAGAAAATTCTGCTGTAGGATGTTATAAGAGAGATACATAAAATCATCCCTATAGATGCCATTTTAATAACAATAATAGCAGAGGAAGGGGATGATGATAATACCACAGAAACTTGAGGAGCATCTTACACTGAGTACAAGGAAAACTTCTTGCAATACCACATATACAACAAATGTGTGCAATCTGAAAAGTGGCATAATTAAATTAATCTGCAAAAGCCCCACCCTTGAGCTGTAATACTATGAAAATGTTTTATCCTTCACTTCCCATCTGTAATCCCAGGAATGCTTTATGGAGAGTATGTGGCTGGAGAGGGGCACACTAAAACAATAATCCATCCCTAAAATTCTCCTCCTAACCACACAGAAATTAGACTTCAAAAATGTTTCCCACTGGGTATGTCTTCCAATACTAACAATGTTGGATGGCCACAATGAGGCTGGGGAGGTAACTTGGTAGTAATCACATCTGATTCCTCCTTACACTGCAGTCACATTTGGGGAACACCTTCCCCTTGGCCAGATCTATACTGATCTGATCTGATCCCAGATTATCTGCTTTGAATTGGATTATATGAGTCTATACTTAAAAAATAATCTGAGATAAACTGAGATGATCTGCGATCAGATCCTGGGATATAGTGCAGTGTAGATCCAACCTTGAGCCCCTTATAGGCCCAACTCTTGAGGCTGGGGCACAAAGGTCCTGGGAACCAAATCCAAACTCTAGGCCAGATATTTCTTATCTTATCTAGCCCAAGCTCTACAATGCAGGAAAGCCATTGCTACAGCTTTCCTCAAAGATGGCCATGCAGCCGCTGATAAAAATCTCCAAAGAATGGAAGTCCAACATCTTTGGAGGTAGTCTGATGACTTCTGTTCCATCGCTGAACAACTCAGTTAATCAAAACCTCTCTTCTTGTAATTTGAACCAACTGATTCAGGCCCTAACCTCTGGAGCAACAGAAAGCAAATATGTCCCAATGCAGGTTAAATATTTGAAGATGTCTATTATATATTGCTCCTTAATTGTCTTTTCCTGAAGCTAAAATACACCCAGCTCCTTCAAATCTTCCTCACAGGACTTGAACCTGAATCCTACTGGAAATGCTAACTACAATAAAGGTAATGAATCAGCTGCTGAACATATGTAAATCTCATTAATTCAATGGATTTACTCTAACTGAAATGAACTATAGGATACAGGCTCTCATCTGGAAGCATTCTCCCTTGTTCAACTTTTTCGGGCATGTTTTGTCTGTTCGTGTATTTCTCAGACAGTGGTGTTGAAGACTGAATACAGTGTTCAAGATAATGTCTAACCAAAGCAAAATACACTGGTTTCATTATTCCTCAAAAAATATCTGTTCCTTCTATATTTCTGTAACATCTAGCCTGGCAAGGAATTATATGAGACTCAAAATTAGCTCATTTTTATGAGTTTCTGCTGCTGCAAATAAAGGCTCTGAAAGGTAATTTACAGTGACAGGAATACATATTACACTATAACATACATACATTTGCCTATATTTTAGAAAATTAGAGAAATTCTTAAGAATGAATACTATTGAGCTGCTGTGAGTTTTTTGGACTACATAGACATTTAGTCTGATCACATATTGCACTCTTTTTCACTATAAGTATCTTTTTCTGAACTCAACTTCCTGTGAAAACATTCCTTCATCCCAAAAAGGAATGCAAAAGTAGGCAATTTGGCTTCAGAAAATTACAAGAATGTAAATATGAAATGCATATATTTTAAAACTCTGAAAACCATAAAAAACAGAAATATGTACTTTAAAAATACTATGTCAAATAAATTCCAATTTTAGAGTGTTAAAAATCAAAATAATATTTTACATTACAGCCACTACTTCATTCCTAAGCTCTTTTATTAGTCTTAGTTTATTGAAGGCTTTGCTAAAATGTATACTATACATATAGAAACCTGAGGATAATGGTAACTGGAAAACAATTAGGAGCCGAGGTGACTGATTACTTCTACTATGATTCTAAAGTGATCCTCCTTTAATGCATTAGTATATATTAATAGTATATTCTGCAAGATGAACGTCTTTCACAAATCACATAGCCCTTACAAACATTAAAAAAAATGACCCACTTTCCTACAAGCATGAAACAAGCAGACAGTTTCTTTTCCTGATCAAACCACACTTAACATTACTTAAACAATTAATAGTGTTTATTTAATACAGCATAAAACAAGGCTTTTTCTGATGAGAAAAGTGGCTGGACTCCAGGGAAAAAAAAAATCAGTAGCGTTATTTTAAAAGGAAACTTGTTGACAAAGTGTCCTCACCTTTTCTTTTATAAAGAAAAAAAACTTTTTGAAAAGAAGAACTAGAGTTAATGTTTGAAGGTTAGACTACGCAGAGCTTATATTTAATTTTTCCCCAGTACAAATCCAAGGACACGTTACCCTATGCATTTATCATAAATATCCAACTTTGTAAGCAAACACTGCCCTCTTGTGCACTAGAATATCCAGCAGAGTGAATCTGACTACATTTTAATACATATTTTTAGCATAAGCAGCAGGAAGTGTAACAGGTTTTAAAAAACAGTTCAATGCATTTGGCCCAAGAGAAGATCCAAAAACTGGGAAATACAACTATGCAATCAATATAGCAGCACTTTTATAGCAGTGGCATCATATTTACTCAGACAGAAGTGTGCACTCAAGTACAATAAAGGGCAATTTCATGATATTAACTCCCAGAGCAGATCTCATTTGTATCAAGTGGGGCATTACTACTTCCATGTAACTGTCTGTAGGACTGCAGCCTCAGACCGACATCATGTTTTGCTTCAATTACAAAAAAGGCTTGAAGCAACTGACTGACAACAAACACCAATTGGAAAGGGTTCCAGTAACATCATATGAAAAGTTGCTAACCTCCCCATTTCGGACCTGTATCGCTTGCAACCTTCCAAACCGCCTTCCCTGCTAAAAATTGGAAATGCAGGAGAAAGGATTGGAGAGAGAGGGAGGCAGAAAGTGAAGTAAGATTTAAAGCAGTGCTTCTCAAACTGCTCCTCCAGATGTTTTGGACTTCTGCTCCCAAAAATCCCAGCCAGTTTACCAGCAATTAGGAATTGTGGGAGCTGAAGTTCAAAGCATCAGGAGGAGCACAGTTTGAGAACCACTGATTAAGGGGCACAATCCATGAGAAATGGCCACCTGGGCACTAGGTCTAAGTTTGCCGTTCCACACATACTTTGAACACAAATCTATTTCTGTTTATAGACAACAGTCTGTTTATGAGTAATATTCTCTACAAAAACATGAGAAGTCATTTCAGAAAAGCTCATTGTAATAGTTCAAAGTGTTGCACACTATTAGCAGATGCCAAGACTGTTTTTAAAATTGCTTTTTGCTCATTTAAAAATAAGATTTGAGCAGACAATATCTAGGTTCACATGTGCTGCACAATTAAAAATCACATGGTTTTAACTGTTTATAATAGTTTCGCTGTTTTATCCTACTTTAGTGTTTATATGTTTTGGGGTTTTTTTATTGTATTTTAGAGTTGTTTTTAATTAGCCATTTTGAGATAAAGCAGCATATAAAGAAGATGGAGACGAAAACAGGAACTTCAACCAGCTCTAGTCCAACTTTTGGGGAGGGAGAGGCATGATTCTATCATTTCTAAATTCCCCAATGAATGTATATGTAGAATACTGACTGCTGGATTTGAAAGAGCAAAAAGAGAAGTTGAACAGAACAAGTGTTTTGAAAAACACAATGAAAAGTCACCTATAGAAATTGTATGAAAAATTGTAAAATATACGAAGGTTTTGGACAACAAATAGCACCACCACAATGTTCTCCCTATTCCAAGACTTTAACTGTAGTTATTGATATTAGTCAAACTCGGTTTTTGCTATATACATCTCCCTCTCCCATAAGCCCTCCTTACAAGAGTTCAAAAGTCTTGGCCCCTCCAATGTATCAGGTATGAATTAATACCCTTCCTTAAAAGAACACAGCAGCAAAGTAGAAACAGACACAGGCAAGCAGCCTGTCTTTGAAAAGAACGGGGGACAAATGGTGACAATGAAGCTTCGGTCAAAAGTAAAAAGGTCAAAGGTTCAGACAAGTGTAAGGAATTACAAAAGTACATGCTCGGCTCAGTTCCTCTCACAGCTTAAGACAATCTAGGTCAAGCAGTAGCTTTTGAATAAAAAGACTTCAACACCACACTGGCTTTTTTCTTCCATAAAGAATAATAGTATGCACATATATGTGTGTGAAAGAGATATATATCACCTTATAGAACTTTTGTCATATAATACAAAGTTAGCCAAATCAAGGACATCTTAAAAACAGTTTAGCCTAAAATTGGGGGGGGGGGGCTTGTGCTCTGTGTGTGGGGGGCAGGAGTGAGGGGAGGCCAAGGTGAAGTAATCATGTTCTCCTGTATTAGTGTGCTGACCCTTTGTAGGGCATGAAATTAACTATCAGCAAGGAAAAAATCTGCTACTTGTTAAACTACTTTGCTACGCAGAGTGGCCTTAAAATAAAATATGGGGATTGAGTTTCTTATGAAAGATTAACTTGTATAACCTCTCAGCAGGTTTCCCCTATCACTGAACTCTAGCAGAAACCACTCAGGACCAAATTGGAGGTACAGGCATTTTGCAGGAATGTACAGAATAATTACCAACAATGGACTGCCTCGAATACCTTGCCTTGACAGCCATCTCTTCTCTAGGAAGAAAGTTTAGCTCTGGCAATTTCAGGTGTGTGTGGTTTTTAAAAAATGTTGACAGAAAAGCAACAGAGAAAGAAGTAGCAGCCAAAACCACTATTTAAATCCCACCTGACTATAAACTTAATCTTAGCACCCAACCTTTTAGAAATGTCAGGAATAGAACTATCTGAAGCATTCACTATTCCTAGCATGTAGGTAAAAAATTATTTTGATTTAATACATGATATGCGTTGCTTTCAAGGGCAAAGACTGTAAGAAAAATGTAACCACGGAAAATGAAATATGACTTCCATCTTCCATTTCTCTTCTATTTAGTAAATGTTCAAATATTCTGCATTTGTTTAAACCAAAAGTTTTCTCCCAAAGGAAGCTTCTTTGTGCTATCTCAAAAAGTATCTTCAAGGTCAGATATTGTCCAACATAATAAAACAGATTCTGTCATAAGAAACTGTTAGAAAAATACTTAGACAAAACAGTTTTAAGTGATGGAATTTTTAGTTGAACCTTTCAAGTTTAAGAACAAAAATTCGAACTATAAAAATATTCACATAATTCAACCAACTGGGACCATAATGTACCTTGATATTTAAATACAAGTTTCCTTTTAAGCTCAGTTTTATACACATAATGAGCAGCTCCGACCTCCCAGTGGGAAGTAACACACAAGTTCTCTAACACAAATTAGGTTAAGGATAAAGTCTTTAAACACACCTTTTTTGCTGCAAAGAATGAAAACCCATCCATATTAAATAAACCGCCTATAAATATGTTCCTCAATACTGATCAACTTTATATTCAGATTGCATAGATAATGTCATTCAGATCTAGCATACAAGTTACATGTAATTTTAAACCTATCTTCAGTATTTGTTCCTCCAGATTTTTAATCAAATCAGATGGTCATTCCATATAAACAGTTGATTCTACAAGACTGCTAGTATGTAAGAACTTCCATCTTTTCTTACTTTCAAAACTGACTTACACCCACCACTATCAATAATCTACACTTTAAAGTTGAAAATGTCAGGTTTGTGCTACACTTTGTTAAGAACCACATTTGCCAATCTGCCTGTAATGTGAAGAGGGAGAATATCTTTTTTTTAATAAGACATAGCAGGTGAGAAAGAAGAGTGAAACTCATTTCTCCCTAACTCTTCAACTCCAAATGCAAGAACATTCAGCCGCTTCCCCTCTGGTAATTCATTTCAAGAGTCTGTGCCAAAATGAGGCAAAACATCTTAAAGTAGTAGAATGAGCAGAGTTGGGGGTAGCTTTCCCTTTCTTTCTCCACCACCTTGTTGTAAATTATTAAACTTTCAACCCATCTTATTCCCTGATGGGGAGGTTAAAAAGCAGCTTTCTCCCCCTATTCCTGTGCCCTTTGCCAAACAGCATTTACAGTCTTAATTTCTTTGAATGAGAGGAAGAGTCTGGAATATAATTTTTGTGATTCAACATACTGTAGTGATTTGAGTGTTGCACTATGACTCTGGAGAGCAAGGGTCAAATCTCTACTTGGCCATGAAATCCTACTGGTTGACCTTGGGCAAGTCACACATTCTCAGCCTCAGAGGAAGACAAAGGGCTGCTGAACAATTTTACCAAGAAAACCACAAAAAGCCAAACATTGCAAATGATTTGAAGGCAACAACAATCACCAAATTCCCAAACTAGCGAGCAAATGGTTAAGAAACAAGCACAGGCCTGATATGTCCTGTATTGGCTACGTGGATATTTGATCTAGAGCAAAAGGCCCTGACCCCAACTCTTATGAAAGACTGAGAAAATCACATTTAAATCCGGTGTACTGTTTGCTTACTTCCAACAATAACTAATATTCAGCCTCTGTTGCCTAGCAGCGGTTTTCAAACCATGGTCAATTGACCTCTAAGGCAAAGCTAGATTACCAGAGTCTACAAAATAATCTATTTATGTAAAAATTAATCTTAACCCATCGAATGCATCTGCATCATTAAAACAAGCTAAAGACCTATAAACCAGTAAAATCTCTAAGTCAATGTACCAGCCTAAAATAATAAAATAATGAAAAGGAAATCATGCCTGTATATAAAAACAACTATAACCACTACATTAAACAAATCTGAACCTGGTAGTTCAAATAATTTCTAGACCAAAATACTTTTAACCATGCAGTAAGAAACAATTAGAGATAGGAACCACACAAAGCTCTTATACATGTTATATTATCATGAAGCAGGTGGAAGATTTTAACTGCCACAGGAAAAGATGGAGCAACATTGCAGTTTCACTGACTTATGCTGCCCAAGTAGAAGAAAATACACCCCTGCTGCTACATCATCTCGTAAGCTTTGTTAACTCTGAACCCTGAAATTTCTGATCTCACTTCAAGCCTGTGCCAGAGTTTTGCAAATGTTTTACAGTTGAAAATCTGTGTTTTACAGTGTCCATAAAACTGAGAATCAGACAATTCCATTTTGAGGTTCAAAGCAGTTACTACCTTCTGAGAATAAAGGAAGTCAGAAAAAGATGCTGTTTTAGCTGTGGAAGACATCCAGCCGCATCCAACTCAGAATGTGGATACGTATTAAGCCAAACAGCAACTATATCCACATGAAAGTAGGTATCCTCAGGCTTAAAGAAACTGAGATTTGCATAGGTACAAAATCGTATTTAAAGGAAACCTTTAAAAAGACAGGAGAAGGGCACAAAAACAATGAGTATGGGCACATAATGCAAGCTGACTTTGGACATAAAAGGGAAAGGGTGGTGGAAAACAACTAGGAATGGCAAGGGGTTAATTTGGAAATTAACATGATTAACAGCTGAATCAGGAAAACTCCATGCTAAAACACTGTGTTTGCATATGATTACTACCCCGATCCACACATCCTGTTGAAACATCCTGTTGAATGCCCATTCACGTGTGAAAGGGATGATTGGTGACAGTGGGGAAGGGAATTCCTGAAGATTGTGAAGGTTCAGGAGAGACATACAGTAGAGTCTCACTTATCCAAGCTTCACTTATCCAAGGTTCTGTATTAACCAAGGCAGTCTGCCTTTTAGTAGTCATTGTTTTTGTAGTAAATGTTGCAATGTCTTGGTGCTAAATTTGTAAATACAGTAATTACTACTTTTACTCCTTCTAGAAGCATTCCTAAATATTTACACAATATAAACTGAACTAATTAAGAAAAAATAGTGTTTGGGAACAAAGGTGCTGTGCAAAAATCAATGTATACTATAATCTGCAACCTTACACTTATGGAGGAGTAAAACCAGTTCCTTCAACAGGATCTAGTTCTGAGTAGATGTGTGCAGGGCTGCCTCAGAGGTAAATGGCCACTATAAATTTAATTTATTTGTTTTACACTGATAGTCTTTAACTTATCTGAGGGAAACTATAAATATCTTGAGGATTATTGTGAACCCAATTCATGTTGTAGCTCAGTAATATTGTTTTTCTTAAAAAAAAGTGAAAGCAAAAGTTTATTTCTATCACTCAGTTCAAATCAATATATATATATATAACTACTACAAAATAAACAATAAAAAATTAACATCAAATATTTTTATTCCTTTATCTCAGAGCTCCAGAAGTGGGCTTTCATCTTTCACAGATGCGTTTATATTATATTATTTTTATATTATAATGAATCTATTTGTATTTAAAGATTCCATATGATTCTTGCTTGTAAGGCTGAAACAGTACACTTCAATACATGTTTACTCAAACATAAATCCAGATTGAGGGCTTACAGATAAGCAGGTATAGCACCGTAGTCTATACAGCTTACCTTTCTGTGCACTTTCCCAAGAGATTGAGAAACAGTGTTACACCTACCCTTCTGCCCATACAGTGCATACTCTGTACATGTGCCTCCTGAGCAGAAAGCATTCACTTCCTAGCTTTTTTAATCCACAAATTTTGTATTACTACATGTAACCAGCCATCTCAGAATGATAAACAACTTGCGTTCCATAAGAATGGGAGACCTATATTCTACTTGTCAAACTCTCACTAGTAGTTTTTGACATTAATAATAATAATAAAAAAAAAACTTTATTTATACCCCGCCACCATCTCCCCAACGGGGACGCGGGGCGGCTTACATGGGGCCATGCCCAGAGCAAAACAATATAACAAGTATAAATACAACATAACATAGAACAATTAAACAATACAATAAGTAATAATATACAATATACACTACAACGCAAATCAAAGAAACAGTAAAAACAGGGCCGGCCGCATGAATACAAAGATAAAACTCGGGTGAGAAAGATAAAGAGAATGGAGACCACGGGGAGCAGGGACATACGAAAGTGGAACCGTCTAGAGGAAAGATGTTGGAGAGGAGCAAGAAAAGAAATAAATAACAGTTACTCTCCAAAAGCGCAGCGGAAGAGCCACGTTTTTAAATCTTTTTTAAAAGCTAATAGAGTGGGAGCTTGCCTAATCTCAATGGGCAGTGAATTCCATAGTCGGGGGGCCACAGCAGAAAAGGCCCTCTCCCTAGTACCCACCAGGCGGGCCTGGGATATAGGCAGTGGTGTAAGGAGGGCCTCTCCAGATGATCGGAGAGATTGGGCAGGTTTATAGTGGGAGATACGGTCACTAAGGTAGGTGGGTCCCAAACCGTTTAGGGCTTTATAAGTGATGGTCTGCACCTTGAATTGGGACCGGAAGATGAACGGCAGCCAGTGACAGAACAAGGAATTCTACTAATCACAATTTAAAATTACTCATCAATTGCCATCAAAGCAATCTTGACTCATGGTGAGCTTATGAATGAGAGACTACCAAATCACCCTGGTTTCAACAGCCCTACTCATGTTCCAGAGCCATGGCTTCCTCTAATGTGATCTTTCTCTTTTCTACCTTACTGAACATTATTGTCTTTTCAACTGAGATGTCTTCTCATGATGTGTCTGAAGAACAGGCAGTCCCCAAGTTATGAAAAGGATAGGTTCTGTAGGTTTGTTCTTAAGTTGAATTCATTTGTAATAACAATAATAATAATAACAATAATAATAATTTTATTTATACCCTGCCACCATCTCCCATAGGGACTCAGGGCGGCTTACAAAATAGCACACAAAGGTGCCATACAACATATAAAAGGTAGTAGAACAACATTTAAAATCAGTAACACATTTACATAAAACCACACATATAAAATTAACAAAAGCAAACTCTATTTAAATAAAATAATGAAGTAAAATGTGGCTATAGACAATAATTAAAAAGATCCAGTAATTTGGAACAGATATTTTTTTAAGTATAACTCCAGCTATATATATATATATATATATATATATATATATATATATATATATATAAACTTTGGATAGCCTAGGGAAGGGTTAACACCCCTGTGGTGTTTGTTTTTCTGTCTGTGTCCCTATTCAGAAGATTTCACCTCACTTTGATAATTTGATTTTGTGGAAACAAGGATTGGTGTGAAAGCGTCAGTGGAGACACCTTTCCCTATGATAATTCTTCCGGGAATGAATTTCCCTTCCGTGGGGTAGATTTCTCTCACTTCCTGTTGTCTTGCCCGTTTTTAACTATGAGTCATTTGTAAGTCGGATGTCTGTAACTTGGGTACTGTCTATATGACAATCTCAGTCATCTTGGTTCTGCAGTGACTCCATGCTTGATTTGTTCAATACATTTGTGGAAGTCCACAAACTCTTCTCCAGCACCACATTTCAAATGAGTTGATTCTCTTCCTATCAGCTTTCTTCAGTGAGTGGTGACACTGCCTGAAAATCTTTCAAGAGACAATGGCAGCAGCATCACAGCTAATCTTTGTTCGTGCTATGCAGAAGGAAGCACGAATAAAGCACTTTTGAATGTTTTAACTGGAAAAAACTCTATGATGATACAATCTAAACATAGTCTTACTAATAAATGAGTAAATATACCTGGGATAGTACTGTTAAAAACATCTTCTCTCACAAAGTTCCACAGTCAGATTTGTTATCCGGGAGTGTCTGCTAAGAACGCCAACCAGTGTAGACAACTGACATGTATAATAGTCATCACCATCTGTGGAGAAGCCCCTGAGCTATCTTTGGTGAATATCCCCATACTGTGTCTATACAGCAATGGCAATATCACAGCCTCCTTGAATCCTTCCTCTTCCTGTTTCCTTCTTTTCTCACACAGGTTTAAAGGGCTTGTGACATATGACTAAACATAGCTACTACCTACCCTGGTGAATTAGGCAGGCTGACTCATGGTTGCAAAGATAACATTACTGCCTTGTTCACTTACCCTAGTCACTTTACCAGTAATGCTTGGGTCAGGCCTCCTTCACTTTTTAGGGAGGGTGCAGGCAAGCAAGATGGATGAAGTAGTAGCCAATCCTGCCTCCCAACCACTGTCTCTCTTTCTGGCAAGTAGAACCTCAGTTCACCAGTCCAGAAAGATAGACATGTACTTCAACATGTTCACTTTCTTAATGGTGCTGTAGACCCTGCTGCTGTCCCCAAAAAGAGAATGAAAGCGAGAAAGAAGCTGCAGTTGGCCTCTGTGTCAATTCATACAGTTTTTCTGGGCAGCAAAAAGGATTGGCAGGGGGGTGTATTGAGAAGAATGGAAAAATAGAAAATACAGTTGAATCAAAGATTGTAGGAAAATTTGGCCTAGACTAAAAAAATGGATGCAAGAGAATGACTGACTGAATTTTGTGAAGGCAAACACAGTCTTTAATCTACCAAAGAGGAGACTATATTCATGGACATCACCTGATGGCCAATCTAGAAATTAGACTAAATAATTGGAAGCAAAAGATGAAAAGACGATCTTGTTTTTGCAGATCATTACGCTGCAAAAATAAGATGAACTGAAACCAGAGGCATTGTTAGGGAATAATGCAAAATGATATCTGCAGTCAAAGAGAGAAAGAAGCCTCAATAAATCATAGAATCATAAAGTTAGAAGAGACCACATGGGCCTTCCAGTCCAACCCCCTGCCATGCAGGAAAAGTACAATCAAAACATTCCTGACAAATGAAATTTCTCAAGCTTTTAAGTATTAATGAGAAGTAAAAGGAGTCTGTTCAGTGATTTGTGCACAAGATCAAAGTGAACTACTGTAACAGTCAATGCAGAGAAACAGAAGATGGCAACTTAAAAGGAAGAACCACCCGAGACCTACTTGCCTTTCAGAAAGCCTGCAAAACCTTGCTCTTCCGACAAGCTTTCAATGGGTGAAAAACTCAGGGCTATGTCTGTTTTTATTGTTGCTTTTATTGTTTTTATTGTTATTTTAAAGCTAAGTGTATTGTTTTAATCTATTTCTGTAAACCGCTCCGAGCCAAACTGGGAGTAGCGGTATACAAGTTTAATAAATAAATAAACATGAGCCCTTTTCCACAATGTCCAAGAAATCAAAAGAAAATGTAAACAATGAATAAAGATGCTTTACGACCAGCAGGGGAACACAAGTAGAAATAAAAAGCCATTGGGGAAAAAAACAGATGTAATTCAAGGAAGAACCATCTGTAGATAAACCTCCAATTTTAGAAGCTTTACTTAGGGAAAGTGTAATGACATAATACAGAAAAGGGAATCATTTCCCACTGGCAATGGGGTTAGGCAAGGATGCATTTTATCACCCTATCTGTTTAACTTGTGCACGGAACATATCATATGAACCAGGGTTAGACATGAAAAGATAACATGAAAATTGGATGATGGAACAAATGGAATCATAATATTAGCAAAAAAAAAAAAAGCAAATAATGGAGGTAAGTTCAAAAGCTTGTTAGAGATGAACACCAGGAAAACAAAAAAAAATGGCCTTGGGTGATTTATATAACTTCTAAGTAAACAATGAAAACATAAATAGTTAAAAGGTTTCTCATATCTTGGCTCAGTCATTAGAATGGATTGAAGAAATCAAAAGAGCACTAGGACTTGGAAGGACAGTGATGAAGAAATGAGACAAGATCCTGAAATATAAAGTTCAGAGTGTCTATGCCAGTGGCTTTCCTACCCTGTTTCCCCTAAAATAAAACATCCCAAGAAAATAAGACCTAGTAGAGGTTTTGCTGAATTGCTAAATATAAGGCCTCCCCTGAAATTAAGACCTAGCAAAGTTTTTGTTTGGAAGCATGCCCACCGAACAGAACACCCGAGCATGCAGGTTTGGTAAATGTACATACCATAAAGTGTTGTACATGGAAATATTGGTAGTAACAAGAAATTCTTGATAGGATTCACAGTTTGTCTGGTTATGCTGGTTTATGATGACAACTACTGTACAGTATATAATAAACGTTCATTTTTTTGTTCAACAATAAATGTGAATTCTTCTTCATGGAAAAATAAGACATCCCCTGAAAATAAGACCTAGAGCATCTTTGGGAGCAAAAATTAATATAAGACACTGTCTTATTTTCGGGGAAACACAGTATTTCTATGTTCGGTTGTGAAAGCTGGACAAAGAAGGGAGCTGATAGGAAGGAAATTAACTCTCTTCAGATGTGGAGCTGGGGAAGAGTTCCACGAATATGAGCTGCTAAAGAAACAAATGGGTCCCTGAAAGAAAACAAGCCTGAACTCTCCCTAGAAATCAAGATGACTAAACTGAGGCTGGCATACTTCGGCTATATAATGAGAAGACATAACTCAATAGAAAAGACAATAATACTTGGTAAGGTAGAAGGCAGTAAGAAAAGAAGAAGACCACATTACATGTAGATGCTAGACTCAACCAAGGAAGTCATGGTCATAGTTTTGCCAGGCTGCTGCTGACTTGAAGATCTCTCATTCATAGGGCCACCATAAATTAAAGTCAACTTGACAGCAGTCACCAAAAAAAAAAACTGAGAACAAGTCAGCCACTTCTCTGCCCACTTCACTGAGGACAAGACTTGCTGGAGGAGGGCAACTAAAATGATCAGCAGTCTGGAGAACAAGCCCTATGAGGAGTGGCTTAAAGAGCTGGGAATGTTTAGCCTGCAGAAGAGAAGGCTAAGAGGAGACATGATAGCCATGTATAAATATGTAAGGGGAAGTCATAGGGAGGAGGGAGCAAGTTTGTTTTCTGCTGCCCTGGAGACTAGGACGCGGAGCAATGGGTTTAAACTACAGGAAAGTAGATTCCACCTGAACATTGGGAAGAACTTCCTAACTATGAGAGCTGTTCAGTAGTAGAACTCTCTGAGCCGGAGTGAGGTGGAGGTTCCTTTGAAGGCTTTTAAGCAGAGGCTGGATGGCCATCTGTTGGGGGTGCTTTTAATGCAATTTTCCTGCTTCTTGGCAGGGGGTTGGACTGGATGGCCCATGAGGTCTCTTCCAACTCTATGATTCTATGAGGGTTCTTCTCTATTGTCAGGTGAGAGAGTTCTGGTGAGGGAGAGAAGAGAGAGTGGCTGGGGTGGCTATTCATCTCCTCCTATCAACTGCCCACTACTTTTACATGGCAGGCATAATGGGAGGAATTGGGTCTCAACTTGCAAGGCACAGAGAGAAAAGAGTCACCTTGCAAAGGCCAGACCTGAGTTCCCAAATGCCTCCTTTGTTTGATCTTCCCATAAAAGAGGAGCATTTTCTGCAGATGGGAAACGCAAAGCCCCTCTGAGGTCTAAAAACAACAGGAGGAAGAGAGAGAGAAGGTGGGTCCCTATGGGGCCAAAGGCCACCTCGAGTGCCACTGACATCTCTGTCTTTCACTTTCTTTTCCCTCTATCTATGGGCACATCAACATGGTTGAATCAATGCAATTTGATTCACATGAACTGCCATTAATCAATGTTATGGAATTTTGGGATTTGTTTTGGCAGGGCACCAGCACTCTTTGGCAATGAAAGCTGAATGTATTTATTTATTTATTTATTTATTTGCCATCTTTATATCCCGCCTTCCTCTACCCCAAGGGGAACTCAAGGTGGCTTACGGACGGCACTTGCATAGTGCATTAGACTATGCAAAAGCATAAACTTGAGGTAAAATTAAATTAAAATTAAATTAAATACATGCATTAAAAATAGATAAAATACATTCCAATGTTAAGACAAATCATCCAAAAGCAAGGTCTAAGTCCGTTCCATAAGCAATTGCACAATTTCCAAGTCAACTTATTTCACTGTGCTATTTTTCAAAGGCCTGCTCCAAAGCCAGGTTTTTATTCTCCTTCTGAAGGCCAGGAGGGAGGGGGCTTATCTAATATCACTAGGGAGGGAATTCCACAGCTGAGGGGCCACCACTGCAAAGGCCCTGTCTCTCGTCCCCACCAATCGCGCATGCAAAGAAGGTGGGAGAGTAGGGCCTTGTCAAACTACAACTCTCCGGATTCCATAGCACTGAGCCATGGCAGTAAAAGTGGTGTCAAACTGCATTAATTCTACAATGTAGATGTACTTTTAAGCAACGTTAAATATCATGTATTATTCTCACCCTGTCCCTCATTTAGAATACTGTGTCCATTTCTGGGCGCCACAATTCAACAAGCATATTGACAAGTTGGGGCGCTTCAAGAGAAGGGAGTCCGAAAGGGTTAAAGGGGTAGAAACCAAGCCCAAACAGGGAGATGGATGTGTGAAAAGAAGGCTGAGAGAAGGGGACAATGTGAGCCATGTGTTGTTGAAGGCTTTCATGGCTGGAATCACTGGGTTGCTGTGAGTTTTCCAGGCTGCATGGCCATGGTCCAACGCATTCTTTCCTGACATGTCACCCACATCTATGGCAGGCATCCTCAGAGGTTGTGAGGTATATTGGAAACTAGGCTTGTGAGGTTTATATATCTGTGGAAGGTCCAGGATGGAGAAAGAACTCTTGTCTGTTGGAGGCATGTGTGAATGTGGCAATTAATCACCTTGATTAGCATTTAATAGCCTTGCGACTTCAAAGCCTGGCTGGTTTTTGCCTGGCTGGTTTCCTTTGTTGGGAGGTGTTAGCTGGCCCTGATTGTTTCATATCTGGAATTCTCCTGTCTTCTGGGTGTTGTTCTTTATTTACTGTCTCAATTTTAGAGTTTTTAAAAAAAAAAATACTGGTAGCCAGATTTTGTTCATTTTCATGGTTTCCTCCTTTCTTTTGAAGTTGTCCACATGCTTGTGGATTTCAATGGTTTCTCTGTGTAGTCTGACACGGTGGTTGTTAGAGTGGTCCAGCATTTCTGCATTCTCAAATAATATGCTTTATCCAGGTTGGTTCATCAGGTGCTACGGCTGACTTCTCTGGTTGAATTAGTCTGCAGTGCCTTTCATGTTCCTTGATTCATGTTTGGGCAATGCTGTGTTTGGTGGTCCCTATGTAGACTTGTCCACAGCTGCATGGT
This sequence comes from Anolis carolinensis, assembly GCF_035594765.1. Lineage (NCBI taxonomy): Eukaryota > Metazoa > Chordata > Lepidosauria > Squamata > Anolidae > Anolis > Anolis carolinensis. Next base: position 64,657,736 of record NC_085842.1, on the reverse strand, counting down.
ATACCGTAGACACCTGCCTCTCTCACCCTGGACCTTCCACGGATATATAAACCTCACTGGCCTAGTTTCCAATATACCTCACAACCTCTGAGGATGCCTGCCACAGACGTGGGTGAAACATCAGACTTGGTCCCCATGTGAACTGCTTTGAGTCCCCTCGGGGAGATGGAAGTGGGTTATAAATAAAGTTTTAGATTATTATTATGCTTCTGGAACATGGCTATACAGCCAAGAAAACTCACAGCAACCCACTGTGAGCCATGTTTAAATACTGGAGAGGATGTCACCCTGAGGAGGGAACAGGATTTTTTTTCTGCTCTGGAGACTAGGACAAGGATCAATGGATTCGCATTGCAAGGAGAGAGATTCCTCCTACCCTAAGCATCAGAAAGGGCTTCCTGAAGGTAAGAGCCGTTGGGCAGAGGCACCGGCTGCTGCCTCAGAATGTGGGGGCTGCAAGCAGGGTGCTGGAAGGAAGTCCCTCTGCCTGGGTGGCGCTTACCCCCGATGATGGTGCGGATGAGGGAGGCGTGCCCGGGGCAGTCCACCAGGGTGAGCTGCAGGAGGCCCGGCCCGGGGCCCAGGTGCGGGGGCAGCGGGGTGCTGAGGCAGGAGAAGCCCAGGTCCAGCGTGATGCCGCGGGCCCGGCTCTGCGGGGCGCGGTCGAAGGCGGCGGTGGAGGCCACCGTGCTCAGGGCCCGCGCCAAGGCCGTCTTCCCGCTGTCGATGTGGCCCAGCACGCCCACGTTCACGTTCAGGCACCGAGACGCGGAAGAAGCAGAAGGAGAAGAAGAGTCTGCCGCCATTCTGTCACTCAGGGACCGGTCCGACCCCGAACACCACCCCAGCGGCAACCGAGGCCACGCTCGGAGCGTTCCGGCTGCAACACGGACCGCGCCTCTGAGTGTGTGTGTGTGCGTGTGTGGCTCTGCCGAAGTTGTTTTACTTTATGAAAGCGTCCTCAGCAACCTACAGACGAGGTCCCCGGTAAAATCTGGATGCATACTTTCCGTCCAGAGCCAGGCATGGGCAAACTTGGGCCCTCCAGGTGTTTTGGACTTCAACTCCCATAATTCCTAACAGCTGGTAGGAATTGGAGTCCAAAACACCTGGACGGCCCAAGTTTGCCCATGCTTGGTCCAGACTCACAAATTCAAGACTCCTCATAACCTAATAACATAGACATGTTGTTGAGTGCAGTCTGGGGTCTGGGTCAGGCATAGGCAAACTTGGGCCCTCCAGGTGTTTTGGACTCCAACTCCCACAATTCTGTTGGGATTCATACTCTATTTACAGAGTACAGTATTATCAATTGTGGGAACTGAAGTCCAGAACACCTGGAGGGCCCAAGTTTGCCCATGCCAACCCTAGACTGGAGATCCTGGTTCAAATCACCGCTCAGCCATGGAAACCTGCTGCCACCACACTCTCTCAGCTTCAAAGGATGGTAATGACAAATTTTGTCAAGAAAACCCAATGATAGGTTGGGTAAGTCACCATAAGTAGAAACGACCTGAAGGCACGCAAGAAGCAGTCAAGAAGATTTGCCCTTGCCTTTCATCTGTGGCTGAGAGAGTATGACTCATCCAAGGTCATCCAGTGGGTTTTCACTTTCCATGTCAGGCCAAATGCACACATACAGTACAAACCCCCGTATCCAAAAAGACCAGGATCTGCAATTTCATTTAGCCATGTGTGACTCAGTAGGCCCTCTCTAGACATTTCCTAGGTACAGTATTCCCAAGAGATATTCTTGGGGCAGAAATCTTTTTCAATACGGTTTACCATATCTGTTGTTTCGCATACCTATGTGAAGTCCAGAATTGTATCCTCCAGGAATATGAGGTTTGTTCTGCACATATTTTTCCTTAGGTGCTCCTGTTTGTATGCAATGCAAGCAACATTAACAGATGCTAAGGAAAGTCATAAAATATCCAGGTTTTAATTAATAATAAATTCAAAATGAAGAAGCCAAACTCAAGAAGAGGCAGCTAGAATATCAATTTCTAACTTTATGAATTTATAAATATTCATCTGGCATTATAAATACTGACATTATCCACAGATGAAGCAGGCCCGTAGCCAGGATTTTGATTCCGGGGGGGGGGGGGGGGGGCTGGGATTTTGGCTCAGGGGGGCAGGGGCTGAGTCTGGGTGAGAGGGGGGTCTGCCCTAGCAAACCTTTTGTATCGTTATCCCCATACCCCCATGCATATGCGATATATTGAGCATAGTGATCAGATCATGATTTGAATAACAGTTTAAATAATAAATGTAAGGCTTTCTTGCGGACCACCCTGAGAATTTCGGGGGGGGGGCTCAAGCCCCTCAAGCCCCCCCCCCCCCCCGCCCAGCTGCATGCCTGGCCCACAGTTATACTGACCATAATTGCATTATATGGTCAGTGCAGACTCAGTCAGCATGGGCAAACTTCGGCCTCCAGGTGTTTTGAATTTCATTTCCTATAAATCCCAACCAGCTTACCAGCTGTTAGGAATTTGGGAGATGAAGTCCAAAACATTTGGAGTACAGAAGTTTGCCCATGTCTGAGTCTACACTGATGAGTTTCAAACTAATTATATGGGCAGTGTAGATAGGGCCTCTATGCTGCCAGGTACAACTCAACAAAATAACTGTCCAAATGACTACATTGCCCACATCTTTTGAATACATTGAAATACTACATCATATTTTCTGAGATATCAAATACGGATATTTAATTTCTCTTAAGGCTACTTCAGAATAAGGCTTTATGTTAGACTCATCCAAACTGACTGCAAGAACACCGTGTCACTGTCCATGAATGCGGAAAGTGGTCCACTGTAACATCTGAACCAGTACATCATGTCAGTACATCTCATAAGATTTTAGTGGATAAAGAAGCAATATAAATTCAAATGCAGTAAGAGGTGTCTGTAGAATTGCTACATTGCTTGCATCAACCATTAAGAGTTTGCCCGAGTGAAGCAAAGAGTATGATTTATATGTGTTATTTCTACTTTGTTTGCAAGAATATTTGTTCAGACAACACATATGCTATTGTTCACTTTCCATGTGAAGCTGAGAAAAAGTTTCAGGAGTGTTGAAGCCTGAACACAGCTTGCCTAAAGGCTCTCATATAATTTACATCCAATGTAAAATAGCATATATAGTTACACTATATCATCAGAGAGAAAAACATTGAAAATCACACTTCCCCCTAATTTCACTGGCCATATAATTTAATCTGAAAGTAATCATGAGGAAAGTATTTGTACAGGCTTTGTCTCAATTGTCAACACTATTTTTAAGAGAACGCAAAAAGACTTTGTCATTCCTTTTAGGTTTGAAAGGCCTAAAGTATAATTTGATATTGCACTAACCAGAAAAATAATACTGTTAAGAAAAATTGACCTGTTGGTCTTTGGGTTTAGTCGGCTTATTTCGCCAACATCTCTTCTCTTATTCTCTCGCCTCTGTTCTTGTGGGGTTTGTGTATGTCTGAACAGCCAGCCCTCTTCAGCCCAATGTCATGCGATACCCAAGGAGGGAGCTGGAGACTTCAGCTTGGTTGTTCCTAGACTAAACGTTTGAGGTTACAGGACATAGTCTAGTTTCACATAAGCTTCCAAATTTCAGTGGGACATGCTGAACCCTGAAATTGTCAAATAGTATATTATTTTTGGAGAGAGGAGGGTGTATGAGTGTGTGAATGACCTTCGCATTTTTAACCCATCCCAAAGGTCTGACTTCCTGCCCTTGATCCCATGAGTTTCTGGAAACTCTAGCAATTAATAGTAACATTTTGTAAAGGGGCAGCTCAATGTGTGGAAAAGGAAATTGGAGAGATGGGTGTTACATCTAATTAACAAAGAGGAGGAAAATGTTTTTGTGCCCTCTTCTGTTTCTTTATTTATGATTTGTAAGGGTTCTATTTTTGTAACCTTTCTAATAGCAAGTTTTGGGTGTCTCCCCCCCACCTTCCACATCTTTGCTGGCGGTCCCTTTTGGAGGGTCCAGGAAACTAAACTTCAACTTTTTTGGCCTTTAAAAAAAGAAGGAATGTTCAGATTTACAGATACTTTTACATCTCACTGAACAGCAATAGAATTACTAAATATTATCACTCAGCCTTTGTTCATTTACACTCATTTAATTTATTGTACTTATAAAAAAGATTCAGTTTTTAAAAAATCAGTAGGATGAGTTTTTGTATATAATTAAGGTTTAACATACATACATTTGTGCATGTTTTATAACTAGAGCCCCATCCACATTGCCATATAAGGTAGTTTGAAACTGTATTATAGTATTAGAGACTCATATTGTTGTTAAACTGTACTATGGGGCAGTGGAGATGCGGCCTAATCGTCAGGTCGCGTTTATCCTAGACTCTAAGATTTCAGGGCCAAAATGGATGCCAAAGTGGATACCAAATGCTAGCATCCCTTACATAAAATAACTCAAATAACTATTGCAGAAAGCATAAGTCTGTGAAATGGCAAAAAGCTATGCCTGTAAATCAACATAGTACTCATTATGTGGCAAAATCAAGATTTGCTTTTGGATATATATATATATATATATATATATATATATATATATATATTCAAGTCTTCAATGATTGAATTGGTTGATGAAGAACCTGTGGATACTGAGGGCTTGCTGTATTGAAAAATATTAAGGAATCTTCAACCTTCCAACACTGAGACCAGAAAAAAAATCCCAGCACAAGCTTTCATTGGCTCCAGTCCACTTAATCCAGAAAGGTTTGTGCTAGATATTTTTCTCAGTCCCCAAGGTATAACAGGATTCCATTATATCTTTCAATACAAATGGTAGTTTATAATTTTATTGTATTATTTTTTTTGAAAAAATATAAACACATTACAGCCCACAAAGGCTCCTGCAACTGTTATCAAGCCATGGTACCCCCCCCCCCCCGCCGCCTTGCCCCAATAATGTTTAGTACAGATTCCCCCCCCCTTTTTTTATTAAAAAAAAGCCTTTTCCGGAGGTTGAGAATTGTGCATGTTTAGGGCTTCAGAAGATCAAGAACAGATCCAGCGGCAGCGGTACCCTCTGAAATATATCATATCTAACCCTTTAATAAATGGTATTTATTTTATGATTGTTGTGTAACTTGTAACTTTTAGCCATATACTGTATTTCTTTCTTGTATAAAATGTATAAATTACCTAATAGAAATGTATCAAAATGCAGCCTGAAAACAGATACCCCTCTGAAATAATCCCCTGAGAATGGGAAGGTTGTGCAAATCCCTCTGGTTATTTCCCAAACAGATAATCATCAGGTTCATTGTGCGAATGTACAGACAGATGATTTTCCCCATCAGCCTCATAAGCCAGATGTTGGTGTAATTCACCTGAAGTTGAGAGCTGATGCTCCCTCCTGAGAACAGAGGCTTAAAGTATGTACATTCATTAACTCCTTTGTTGACAGCCAAGCCCTTGATTGGCCTCGATTGGAAACCTTTGTCCTCCAAGAAATATAAAGTCTGTCATTGCCTCCACGTTTTCTCCCTCTATTTGCCAGTTATCAATCGACCTTTGTTTCCAGAGCTCCATATCTTTGTTTAGCATGTAATTGGACAGCTGAGCAACTCAAAACCTCATCAACATATCATTGGTATTGTCTTCTCCAAGATCATGCCCTCTGCAACTGATTGGTCCTTCACCCTGACCAATCCCCAGCTGCCATCCTCCCCGCCAAGGGAATCTCCACCTGGAAGCTGTGATATCAGCAGAGCATTCAATCAATCCCGGTGCAGATCCGAGCCAGCCCCTTTTCTGGCCAATCAGGGGAGGCAGCGGGAGGTTTGAATGGCTATCAGAATTGTATAAGATGCCTTGTGTTTCCCTACATGTTTATGCTTGTTTATTTTAAAGCAAATTGCTTGTGCTTGCATCCCTTTTGGCTGAATTGTAATAAACATCTGTGGCTTGTCTTCAACCTGGTGTGCTGTTTTCACTGTTTCTGGCCTTTCTGGATAGAGATTCACAACATTGTTCAGGAGGCAGCAACAAAATATGTCCCAAAGAAAAAGAAAACCAAGAAGGCAAGATGGTTGTCTGCTGAGACACAGGAAATAGCCCAAGAAAGAAGGAAGGCAAAAGGAAACAGTGATAGGGGGAGATATGCCCAATCAAAGGCGCAATTCCAGAAGTTAGCCAGGAACCATTTTTAAACAAGCAATGCATGGAAGTGGAAGAAGACAATAGAATAGGAAGGACAAGAGCCCTCTTCCAGAAAATCAGAAACATTGGAGGTAAATTTCAGGCAAAAATGGGCATAATCAAAAACAAAGATGGCAAGGACCTAACAGAAGCTGAAGAGATCAAGAAAAGGTGGCGAGAATATACAGAAGATCTGTATAGGAAGGATAATAATATAGAGGATAGCTTTGACGGTGTGATGAGTGAATTAGAACCAGACATCCTGAGAAGTGAGGTTGAGTGGGCCTTAAGAAGCATTGCTAATAACAAGGCAGCAGGAGACGAATGGATCCCAGCTGAGTTATTTAAAATCTTGGAAGATGATGCTGTCAAGGTGATGCATGCCATATGCCAGCAAATATGGAAAACACAAGAATGGCCATCAGATTGGAAAAAATTAATGTATATCCCCATACCCAAAAAGGGAAACCCTAAAGAATCCCCAAACTTCCATACAGTGGCACTGATTTCCCATGCCAGTAAGGTAATGCTCAAGATCCTGCAAGACAGACTCCAGCAATACATGGAGCGAGAGTTGACAGATGTCCAAGCTGGGTTCAGAAAAGGCAGAGGAACCAGAGACCAAATTGCCAATGTCCACTGGAGGAAGCCAGGGATTCAGAAAAACATTGATTTCTGCTTTATTGACTATTGTAAAGCCTTCGACGGTGTGGATCATAATAAACTGTGGCATGTTCTTGGTGGTATGGGGATACCAAGTCACCTCGTCTGTCTCCTGAGAAATCTGTATAAAGACCAAGTAGCCACAGTAAGAACAGACCACGGAACAACAGATTGGTTCAAGATTGGGAAAGGAGTACGGCAGGGCTGTATACTTTCACCCTACCTATTCAACCTGTACGCAGAACACATCATGCAACGTGCGGGGCTTGACGAATCCAAGGCCAGAGTTAAAATCGCTGGAAGAAACATTACTAACCTTAGGTATGCAGATGATACCACTCTGATGGCTGAAAGTGAGGAGGAGCTGAGGTTCCTTATCACCAAGGTGAAAGAAGAAAGCACAAAAGCCGGGCTGCAGTTAAACATCAAGGAAACCAAGGTTATGGCAACCAGATCGCTTGATAACTGGCAAATAGAGGGAGAAAACATGAAGGCAATGACAGACTTTATATTTCTAGGCGTGAAGATCACTGCGGATGCAGACTGCACCCAGGACGTCTACTTCTTGGGAGGAGAGCAATGACCAACCTCGATAAAATAGTGAAAAACAGAGACATCGCACTGTCAATGAAGGCCTGCATAGTTAAAGCAATGGTATTCCCCATAGTAACCTATGGTTGCGAAAGCTGGACCATAAGGAAGGCTGAGCGAAGGAAGATAGATGCTTTTAAACTTTGTTGCTGGAGGAAAATCCTGAGAGTTCCTTGGACCACAAGAAGATCCAACCAGTCCATCCTCCAGGAAATAATGCCCAACTGCTCACTGGAGGGAAGGATATTAGAGACAAAGTTGAAGTATTTTGGCCACATCATGAGAAGTCAGGAAAGCTTGGAAAAGATCATGATGCTGGGGAAAATGGAAGGAAAAAGGAAGAGAGGCTGGCCAAGGGTGAGATGGACGGATGGTATCCTTGAAGTGACTGGCTTGACTTTGAGGGAACTGGGGGTGACGACGGCCGACAGGGAGCTCTGGCGTGGACTGGTCCATGAGGTCACTATGTGTCGGAAATGACTGCGTGAATGAAGAAGTGAAAGAAGGCCTTTTTGGTTTACCATATCCTTGTCAGGCACCGATTCTCCTATCTGTGGTCCTAGCTAAATCAAACTTCAAGACAATGAACAAATGAAAACAACGGACAAAACAACATTATTTATATCGTCAGAACATAATCATAGTGTACTTTTCAATTTGATTAGTGGAGTTTTTATGTATTAATTTATAATTTTAATATAGAAACAGATTAACAAGGCCATGTCTCTGGAAACTAATAGAAGTATGGCACAAGATTGCTGAAGAGTCTCACAAACTAATTTTTCTGATCAGCTATGTCAGTGGGAGGCTCAGTCTGAATAACCCCAATGCTTTGTTATGGGAAACAATAATCCACTTCCATGGAAAAGGCCTAAAACAACATACAGGTTCAACATCCATTATTCGAAAATCTGAAACACTCCAAAATCAAATGAATGCAAGATACTGACAACTTTGCTTTCTAATAGTTCAATGTGCATAAACTTTTGTTTTATCCAAAAAATTATTTAAAATAGTATGTATCACGAGGCTATGTGTATAATGTAAATAGGATGTTTTATGTTTTGAATGTCACCTCTGAGACATATCTTTATGTGTGTGTGTGTGTGTGTGTGTGTGTGTGTATATATATATATATATATATATATATTCCAAAAACCCACCAAAATAATAAATCTGAATCCAAAACACTTTTGGTCACAAGGATTTTGGATAATCACCTTTATCACCTTTAAAGCCAGTCACCTTAATATGGACAAGGCCTCTGTTTATATGGATACACCTCAATTTGGGTAGTAGGCCTTTTTAACTCATAGGAATGATTGTGTTTTTGACTAATGTTTTATAATGCTTACTGTTAACTTTGTTATTTGTGCTTTGGTTTATTGTGTTTATTTGTATATTGATTTGAAGTTATTACTTGTTTATTTTATTATGTATCTCATTGTATTTATTCATGTTGTGAACCATCCCAAGTCTATGGAGAGATGGGGCGGGGTACAAATAAAGTTTATTCTTATTCTTCTTATTATTGGAGCCCCCAATGGCACAGCGGGTTAAACCACTGAGCTGCTGAACTTGCTGACAAATGCCAGTGGTTTGAATCTGGGGAGCAAGGAGAACTCCCACTGGCAGTCCCAGCTTCTGCCAACCTAGCAGTTCAAAAACCTTTAAATGTGACTAGATCAATAGGTACCGCTCGCTGCAATCATGCCAGCCACATGACCTTGGAGTGTCTACAGACAACGCTGGCTCTTTGGCTTAGAAATGAGTTGAGCACCAGCACCCAGAGTCAGACTTAATGTCAGGGGGAAAGCTATACCTTTACCTATTGTTATTATTAGGGATACCCAGTTTGTATTGGCTTCTCCAAAAATACACAAAATTATAATAAATAATAATGAAACTTTGTAGCATTACATGGGATGTGCTGTTTATAGGATCTAGCTATGCGGACATTTTTTATTATTTGCTACCTGGTCAACTATATTTAGTCACAGAAGTTTAACACTAAATGCAAAGGATCCTGCCTTTATTACTGTGGGTGTATCTACACGAGTCTAGAGTGAACGCAGTTTGAGACCACTTCAACTGCCAGGACTCAGTGCTATGGGATCCTGGCAGTTGTAGTTTGTTTGTTTGTTTTTTTTGTGTGTGTCAGGAGCGACTTAAGAAACTAAGGGCCAGCTAACACCTCGCAACAAAGGATTCCTCCAGGTAGGATTTAGCCAGGCCTTGAGCTGCAAATGTGAGTAGATCAATAGGTACTGCTCCGACGGGAAGGTAACGGCGCCCCATGCAGTCATGCTGGCCACATGACCTTGGAGGTGTCTATGGACAACGCCGGCTCTTCAGCTTAGAAATGGAGATGAGCACTAACTCCCAGAATCGGTCACGACTGGACTTAACGTCAGGGAAAACCTTTACCTTTTTTACCTTGAGCTGCAAAGCCATTAAATGCTAATCTACGTGAATGCATTAGCATTCACATTTCCCCCTAACAGATAAGAATTATTTCTCCCACCCTGGACCTTCCACAGATATATAAATCTCTCTCGCTTAAGGCCCTTCCACACAGCATTATATCCCAGAATATAAAGGCAGAAAATCCCACATGATCTGCTTTGAACTGGACTATATGGCAGTGTGGACTCAAATAACCCAGTTCAAAGCAGATATAGTGGGATTTTCTGCCTTGATATTCTGGGATATAGGGCTGTGTGGAAGGGCCCTTCGTTTCCAACAGACCACACAAACTCTGAGGATGCCTGCTATAGGTGTGGGCGAAACGTCAGGAGAGAATGCTTCTGGAGCATGGCCATACAACCCGGAAAACTCACAGCAACCCAGTGATTCCGGCCATGAAAACCTTCGACAACGACTTAGAAACTTTGTAGTTTGGTGAGGCACCAGCATTCTTTGGCAGAGAAGGCTCAAGGCCTGGTAAAACTACAGCTCCGGAATTCTAGTGCAGATGCACCTTTAAATGGCCCGATGCTAAATGTTCAACGGACGGGCCTCAAGTCCTCGCGTCTTCTCGCCCGGTACATTCCTTCCTCAGCCTCAGGGTAACACCGGAGATCTTTCTACGTAGCACCAAGAAACTTGCGTAGGCGGGGCTTACACTGAGTGACAGCCGCTTTGTCCAGCGGCCAGGGAGCATTCGCTTTCAGCAGCCAATGATCCGAAGGGGGCGGGGACACGGAACCCGAGCGCCGGGAGCCTTGGTAACGCGCGGCACATTTGCCCGTGAGCAGCGCGTGGGGCGGAGGCGAAGGGAAAGGCGTCGAGGATGAAGATCGAGGAGGTGAAGAGCACCTCGAAGACGCAGCGCATCGCCGCCCACAGCCACGTCAAGGGCCTGGGTCTGGACGAAGGCGGCGCGGCCAAGGCGGCGGCGGCGGGGCTGGTCGGGCAGGAGAACGCCAGGGAGGTGAGGAGGCCTCGGGGCCAGCGGGGAGGGAGAGAGGCCGGACCTTTGGAAGGGCTGAGCAGGCCTGAGCAAACATGGCCTCTCCAAGGGTTTTGGACCGCGGCTGAGGGGGGAAAAGAAGGGGCCTGAGGCTGTTAGGAATGGTGGGAGTTGAAGTCCAAAACCCCTGGAGAGAATTTGTTTGCCCAGGCCTGTGTTTTTGTATTACAGAGGAGTTCTATTTCAAATGCTCTTCTCCACACTCGCATTTATTTATTTACTAGCTTGGGGACCCGGCGGAAGTGCATCAGTTTGTGGGTGTACTACAACTCACATCATGGCAGATTAACATCCTTAAAACGCTATCAATACTTAAAATTTGACATGTTGGGCAAATGTGCTCGAGTCTACCGTGTTTCCCCAAACAGTGTCTTATAGGACAGTGTCTTATATTAATTTTTGCTCCCAAAGATGCGCTAGGTCTTATTTTCAGAGGATGTCTTATTTTTCCATGAAGAAAAATTCACATGTATTGTTGAACAAAAAAATTAACATTTATTATATACTGTAAATCAAGGTGAATTTCCCCCAAAGCCCTCTTGCATTTTTCTTTGGTCATGGTTCTGTGTGCCAAATGCAGTTCAGTGGGGTTCACTGTGTGGTGACTTAATGCAGGGTGAACTGCAGCTTCCATCATGTGGAGTCAATCCCCCGTACTCCTCCAGTATGTTTAGTTGCTGCTTAGTTCTGCTCTGTTTGTTATGCAGACAGAGTTGAAAAGAGTAGGAAAGAGGCAGTGGGTGGGATCATGCAAATTAAGAATGGGCAACTAGGAAGTCCCTGAACAGACTCTGAAGTGGAGTTGGCAGATCAGAAGACAACCTGGCATAATGACGCTACCTAGAACAATTCTCCTTGTGAGACTGTGGAGCAGAACAAACAGAATCTGTGTTCTTGCCCACAATGCACTACCTCTTGCACATAGGGAAAAATGTTTAAAGCTACAGACAATGCAGTTGCTGTAGTCCATTTTGGTCTAAAATTATTTAGCTGCTTATGCTCCCTTTATTTTATTAGTTTTATACTTATTTATTTATGCAATGCTTTTTACTCCAAATAAATAAACTTATTTCACAATTGTGACTCAATTGTATTCATTATATTAGTAAAGTATTGCTATAACTGCTTAGCCAGAGAGAAATTATTCCTATTAATCAGCATTGCAGAGTTGCAAATAGCCTTGGAAGCAGGAATACACTGTCCATAAAACTTTTCAACTAGAGAGGGGTACATTTTGATTACTTAGACTGATATTTGCTTATACAGTATTGAATAAGGAGTCATGCATTACTATATATTTGGGGAATAATAAAATCTGGTTTATATAATAATAATTTTCAAACTTACAGAGGAAATACTACTAATAATCACAGCTTAGATTCAGCTTTTATTTCACTCAGGAAACTCTTGCCAGCTGAGGGAGAATTGTATTTTTCCTCAGTTCCTGTCTTCATCATCAGTCCATGAGGCGACCTGCCTTACTGTTTCAGAGACTCTTTCAGGCTTCCAGAGCACATTTTTAAGAACTGGGCACTACAGTTTGAAAAAAATATACACACAAAGATGTCTTGCTTTCACCAGCAGAAATCTCCTGGATCAAAATCTTTTTGTGGAAGAATTACTTGTGAATGTAACCAGATGTGTTTCTTATTAATTGTAGTGTTCTGATTTTCTAGGCATGTGGTGTTATTGTGGAATTGATCAAAAGCAAGAAGATGGCTGGCAGAGCTGTGCTATTAGCAGGACCTCCTGGAACTGGCAAAGTATTTTTGCTTAATAATGTTTATGTGAAAAATGTATTTTCCCAGTTAGAAGTACTGATGATATTGATGTTTTGGTATGAGAATGTTAAATACATGTATATTTGATTGACAGCAGGCTGTATGTATTTATACATTATTAAGTGTAGATAGTGGCAATAGATTGCCTCCCCAGACTCATTACCGTGTTTCCCCGAAAATAAGACAGTGTCTTATATTAATTTTTGCTTCCAAAGATGCGCTAGGTCTTATTTTCAGGGATGTCTTATTTTTTCCATGAAGAAGAATTCACATTTATTGTTGAACAAAAAAAGAACATGTATTATATACTGTACAGTAGTTGTCATCACAAACCAGCATAATCAGACAAACTGTGAATCTTATCAAGAATTTCTTGTTATTACCATTATTTCCATGTACAAAAATCTATGGTACGTATATTTACCAATCCTGCATGCTCTGGTATTCTGTTTGGTGAGCATGCTTCCATACAAAAACTTTGCTAGGTCTTTCGGGGGTGGCCTTATATTTAGCAATTCAGCAAAACCTCTACTAGGTTTTATTTTCAGCGGATGTCTTATTTTCAGGGAAACAGGGTACATACAAGCATAAAAAGAAACAGTGAAATGTTTTTTGCAGATGTGCAGGCATAGAAAACCTCTGGGTGATCATGAGCAAGTTGCTTTCTTTCAGCCTCAGAGGAGCGTAATGGCAAACATCATTTGAATAAATCTTGCCAAGAATATCCTAACATTGGTCTGTCATATGTTGGAGTCAGTTTGAAGGCATATAACAACAGAAAACTGATTACAGTTTTAATGAGCATACTGCACATCAGTGTGCTTTCAGATTCCAGAAATACACATATGTATTTGTGTGTGTACCTTCCAGTTGCCTGTTATCTTATGGTGACCCCATGACTTAGATGATTTTTTAAATCAAGGAATACTCAGATGTAATTTTGCCAGTCCCTTCCTTTGTAATATAACATGCAGCAACTGGTATTCGTTGGCAGTCTCCCTTCCAAGCGCTAACCCACACTGACCCTTCCTGGCTTACAACATCAGGCAGAATCTCATGCCTTTAGGGAATTTAATCTCTTTAAAAACCTTTAACATGAAAACAATATTGAATGTATGTGAAAGTATTCCTGTGTTTTAAAAAATATAAATGTAATAAGATGGTGTCTTTTTCCTTTGAAACCCCCCAGTCATAAAAGTGGTAGTTTTCTTGACCTCCCAAACTCTACCTCTTTGATCATACTGTAGTTTCCTATGCAAGACATTTTCCATGAAATGACCTTCTCACATACATTATGCTGCTGCTGTTCTTGATATGTAAATTTTTTGACATTCCTGGAGGCAACCGTCTTCCAGCAGTTAGCCTTCTTATCATAGGATAAGAAAACATAGGTTGTGGGAAATCTTAATATGATCCTGGGGCCTGCTAGTATCATTTGTGAATTGAAACATAGAGGGATGTGTTCATTTATGTGCTGAATTTATATCTATATACAATCAGCCCCCTCCCCCTGTTGCAGAGGTTAGGGACCCAAATCTCCCATGCAATTGGAAAAGCCACGAGTGCCATAGGCCTCCTACAAACATGCATTAGAAAAAGTGGGGTGAGAAGAGTTCATAACCTACACACTTGTGAATAATCACATTTGCGAAAGAGAAACCTTCAAATGCGAGGGAGGGCTATATGAAGCCTAAGTTGGCTCACAATTTCCTCATGACTGTATTGTAATATTTGGGGATAATGTAAAGAACAGAAAGATACAGTGAAATGTACGTACTTGAACCTTTTACATTTGGCTGGAGGCAAGTCCCATTGAACTTAATCTTACACCTGAGTAAACATGCCAAGGATTGCATTTGTATACAGTAATTTATCTCTCTTTTATCCCAGCTAAAACACATAATCAAGCAGCTACAACCTGTCTTAGACAAAATCTCAAACAGCAGCAAGCACCACAACTCTGAAAGTAAGCCAGAAAAAAGGCTTTTTGGTCCATTTCCTGAACACATACACTAAATCTAAACATTTCTCAGTGTAGTAGATTCCAACATTGAGGATGTAGAGGGCACACTGGCACCTGGAGGGTCATCCAAAGCTTCATTAGCAGCAGTGTCCCCTTGGCCAGTAGTATATAGGCGAGTGGATGGGGAAAGAGTCTTCTGAATGACTTGTCATCACAATGTTTTGTATCACCTAAAGCTTATTTACATGTTGCAATTTGGCAATCTCAATTTCAGCAGAATGAAACATTTAATACATAATATTATCTCATCCTGAGGAAGGAGAAAACAACAAACCAGCTTTTCCCATTTCAGGTCCCATAGAAGAAACCCATAAATTATGGATGATAACAGAATGCACGCCTCCCAGCATGACAAAATTCCTCCGTTTTCATCACAGTCCCTCTGAAAATCGCAAATAGAAGTAATATTGTGTCAGTTCAATTCACTCTTCTGAGAGGGACTGCCATGAAAACTTTTATATTGGGAAGTGTTTTTGCCTGTTTGAGGGGCACTTGCCCACTGCTGAAACTGAGTCCAAAGTAGAACATTTTTGACAAATCTTGTATTTTATGGATACCCTGTTTCTAATGTTATTTTGAATTACCAAAATTTTGGAATATGGGTGTATGGTGCTGTCTTGTTCTTTTTTCTAGACTGCTTTGGCGCTAGCTATTGCACAGGAATTGGGTAGCAAAGTTCCTTTTTGCCCAATGGTTGGAAGTGAGGTATATTCTACTGAGATAAAGAAAACAGAAGTTTTGATGGAAAATTTCAGAAGAGCAATTGGTGAGTATTGTAGAAAAATAAAATAATTATTGAGATATATTTCTATTTTTAAGTTGAGTAATGTATAACAGTTTTCACAAGCTCCTAACTACTCCTAAAAATAGTGTATTGCAGGGATGGGCACTCTCCCAAGGGTTCAGGGCCATGCAAACCTGGGAGGGGAGCTATACTGAAATAAATATAATCTTGCATCTCATTGATTTCTTCCTAGGATAGGCCTGCGGAGTTTAAGCTTGTTGTGATAAATAAACACAGTTCATTTCAAGATAATCACTCTAGATGGGACAGATTTAGATAGAATCCTATGCTAGCATTTTACTCATCTTGTGTCAGTATGTTTGTACAAGATCTAGTAGTAACAAGATGAGTAGCCTCCCGATTAGGTTAATTTTCTCTTTAGTGTTTCTGGACTTATCAGCTGGATTGTTTTATGTTTCAGTTTGTCAGGAGAAACATTTGGATTTGCCAACAAAACATGCATCTAAAGTCTTCCTATGTTACTTACTGCTGACAGCTGATGAAACTGTCCCTTCCAGATCTTTGGATTGCTTAAAGATAGCCTAATTGTTTTTATTATTGTGTCCAACATCCCTTAATTCCCCTGGGCTCTGTATCATGATTTACTACAGGCTTCATCTAAGTATTCAATGGCATTAAGGCGAAGAAACATTTCTATCAGTCTTTGCAACTGGAAAAAGAGTGTCCCATTGATTTCTGTAGAAAAGAGACTTTCAGTCATCTGTGGTCTTCAAGTTACAGTTAAATTGGCAGGATTGAGGGGGAGAGAGTGCAGAGATGGAGAGAGCGCAGTCTGCAATATTTCCTTGATGTGATGAAGTTTCCTGTCGAATTTGGAAACTTGAACCGGCAGTTGAAATTTGCGTCATCCATGTTTGTCATTTCTAAAGATAACAATAATTTAACAACTAGCCACATTGTTGGTACTCCACATTCCCTAGATGCCAGCATGGAGATGCTCCTAAACAAGTATTTAGTGTTAGTGAAAGATATATATTTTTTAATATCAATCTGTTGGATTTTGTGTCTGATTCACCTTGCACAGGTTATAATTAAAGCATTTACAGTAGAGTCTCACTTATCCAACACTCGCTTATCCAACGTTCTGGATTATCCAACGCATTTTTGTAGTCAATGTTTTCAATACATCGTGATATTTTGGTGCTAAATTCGTAAATACAGTAATTACTACATAGCATTACTTCGTATTGAACTAATTTTTCTGCCAAATTTGTTGTTAAACATGATGTTTTGATGCTTTATTTGTAAAATCATAACCTAATTTGATGTTTAATAGCCTTTTCCTTAATGCCTCCTTATTATCCAACATATTCACTTATCCAACGTTCTGCCGGCCCGTTTATGTTGGATAAGCGAGACTCTACTGTAGTAGTAACAGCAGTAGTATTCATTCACTAATTTCTAGCCTACCTTTACCCCAAAACAGGGACTCAATACTGCTTACAGAAAACAAAAACAGATAAAGGCAATTACAAATATATAAGTAAAAAATGAACAGATTTTTTTTATACATGATATGTTGTTTTGCTGTTTTTCTTCTTTAAAAGCAGAAGAAACAGCAGAAGAGCATATTATTAAAAATCTTGCAATCAGTTCCTCCCAAAAGCCATGGTGGGACCCATTCTGTCTTCCCAAGGAGGAAGTTGCCATTCATGGGAGCAACCACTAAGAAGTCCCTCTCCTCTGTTAATGCACATAATATCCATGTATTCTCAGTTATCTTTATAAAATTTGTCAGAGTTTGTTACTTCCACAGCAGAGTTTTAAGTAACAATGATCACTTTACACATCAGTTTTCAAGAATATTTCATAATAATGAAAATGTTACATTTTATTCTATTTGAGTTGTCGTCAATCCTCTCCTTTGGGCTTCATGCAAGTCTATCATTTGCCAAAGTTTACAGTCTTGTGCTTTTCTTTTCCATTTCTGGCTGAATAGCTGAACCATTGGTTAATCCATCGAGTACAGGTTCTGCGCAAGGGGCGCTTGTGTAAATGTGTAAAAATGGAAATGTGTTAAATTTAAATAATCAATATTTTATAGGATTGAGGATTAAAGAAACCAAAGAAGTTTATGAAGGTGAAGTCACAGAATTAACACCATGTGAGACTGAAAACCCCATGGGGGGATATGGCAAAACCATTAGTCATGTCATTATTGGACTTAAAACTGCAAAAGGAACCAAACAGTTGAAGGTAAGCATGTTGATTTCTCTTGCATATTCCTTAGGCTTTTGGTGCTTCTTTATCTTTTGAATAAAGGAACTGGGATGGTGACTGTAGGTCCTGTATTACATTTCATCATGGTAACTGGAACCCTCTGTGACAATGGGGGAGGTAAATCTGATCCATTTTTTAATCCAAACTTTAAGGGAACTGTTCATGCATGGAACCTTATTGCAAGTAAATTCACTATTTTGGACAGCTCCTTTAAAGTTGGACTGAAACCTAGAAAAATTTACCTCTCCACTAACATGGAAGCTTCTCACTGCCGCCAAGCTATCTATCATACATTCATTTATTGGTCTGTTGTTGCATTTTTATCCTTTCACATGGCTCCCAGATACTACAGATAGCTTATTGCTTGATCACTGGAATGGCTAAATGCTGCCCACTTTTGTTTCAGACAACAACCTGACCTTTCGAGTAGATATAGTTTTGTAAGCTGGAGTCACGTAACTGCACGCAATTCACTTATGTTCCAGTCCCCACAAAAAGTGTCTCGTTTTTCTGATGATGGACTTCAGTTCCAGTCAACCATAGCCAGGGTGATGCAAACAGCTGCTCACTGTTTAGAAGGCTCAATCCCTCTGTACAAACCTACCTGGGAATTAGGTTCCATTGAAGTCAAACAGACTTACCTCAGAATACACCTTGTTTGGCAAGGAACTATTATTTGCACTCGGTTCCCCTTCAGTCTCCCTAGATTTTGCTTGGGGAAGACATGGCAGAAACATAGAATGCTTCTCCCTGTGTTGGATTCCTCTGCGTTTAGGCAGCACTGACCACTACTCCCTCATCCTCCCCTCCTGGTCTATCCTTTTCTGAGGCAAGGAAAACCAGAAAGTGCAATCCACCACCTGCTTTTCTCCTCTGGAGCCAGGAAGCCCTGGGAGGTAATTGGTCCTCCGTGTCTCTTTCTCTTGGCCACACAAATCAGTTACTGGTATTCCTTATATTTTTGTTAGGGAGGGGGTAGACATTCCTATGCAATTGGCAAGAAGTATCTGCCTACCTTGTCACCTTAAAAGAAGAGAAGTCATTAATAATGAGATGCCTGCTCTCCTGAGGCTTATGCCGTTATAACCAATGTGCATAGTTTGTATAGTACCACTAAACAGTAATATCAGCTGTGTTGTGGCTAAGTTCATACGTAATTACTGGTAACATTCACATCTAATAAATATTACAGTACCAATTTGCAAACTTTTGAAAAAATGGCAGCAGATTGTATTAATCTACTGCTACTCAATCAAAAAACTTTGTCTTGATTTATTCATTTATCATGTCAGAAGTAAATTGAGAATACAATTATTATACATAAAAACAACAAAGTTAAAAACTTGGCATTATGCTAAATTTCCTTTGACCAGAAGCTGGTCATTTCAATTGCCTCTGGTGTCACTGTAAGAAGGGCTATGGGTTTGTGCTGTTCCATGCAATCCAAATGGACGGAATGGCACAAAACCATGAAAGAAACAGATGAAACAGGATTCAGGCCCGACTCTACTTTTTAATGGAAGCTCTTATTTTGGAATTTCTGCATGATCTGTCTTTTTTTTTTTTTTAAACAACTCTTGGATTCTAGTTGGACCCCAGCATCTTTGAAAGTCTGCAAAAGGAAAGAGTAGAAGCTGGTGATGTGATTTACATTGAAGCAAACAGTGGAGCTGTCAAGGTAAAAGCAAGGAAAGCAGTTGCACCTTAGATATAGAGTGCCTTTTGACAGGGCTTCCCATCTTTCGTCAAAGTTCTGTTAAGAAAAACTGGGACTTTTTTCCCTCCTCTGGCATGAAGTGAATGCCACCTTAAAAGAGGGGTGATTGATTCACAAGAAAGGTCATCTAGTTTGGGAACTCCAGTTACAGCGGCATTGAATATGATATCATTAATTTTAGTACCTAACTTTGTACTGGAAGTTAACTTGGATGTGCTCATATGAAATATATAGAGAACATCTGAAACAATTTTAGTCGTGCTCGTAAGAAATGCACAGAGGCTTTAATCTTTATCTCCCTAGTATTTTTGCCATAAGATATATGCATCTAAAAGGGAAAGCGGCATTAGTTAACATGCTGTTTCTATCTGATTTAAAATGTAATGTAGAGAGATACTTGGTGTTAAATGGATGGGCATAATATTTTGTATCAAACAATAAATCATCCATTTCCAGAGGAGTCTGGGACAGTTTCTCCAATCTCTAGCTAATCTACTAGATTTGTCCTTTAGCAAGAATTCTGTGCATTTGGAAGAATAAAGAAAATACTCAGTGCTTTTAGTGGAATTTCATGGCTTAATCAGCCATTCGTTTCCCAAGGACAAACCTGGCATTTTCAGAACTATCAGCTAAAACCTGTCAGGAATGCAATTGTAAAACAAGACCTTTGTTTATCATTTCTGTGTCATTCTGAGTATTGGCAATAACACTAACTATAAATATAGTGTATGTGATTTCCAAATTTTTCTTCACAGAGGCAAGGCAGGTGTGACACCTATGCAACAGAATTTGACCTTGAGGCGGAAGAATATGTGCCTTTGCCAAAGGGAGATGTACATAAGAAGAAAGAAATTATCCAGGATGTTACTCTCCATGACCTGGATGTCGCCAATGCCCGGCCCCAGGTACTGACCTCTGCTAATGAAATGAATCATTCATGTAGAAATCTTAATTGATATTTCCTTCCTTATGGAAACAGCTGTAGGGCAGGTGCTTCTGCCCTACTGCTACAATAAAAGAATGCTCCAATATTGCTTTCTAAGTCAGCCTTTCAAAAGCATAAGAGCCTTTAAAGCCATGGCTCTCAAACTTTGTTTTGAATTCCTGTTATCTCTGATCATTGGCCTTGCAGTTTGAAATTTTTGAGAAGGATTAATGAAAAACATATGTAATACTGAAAGAGCTTGAGACCTATTGTGAACTTAACCCAAAGAAAATCAACTGCTTGAAAGAAGGCATTTTTCCATATCAGGAGTGACTGCAAGTCGCTTCTGGTGTGAGAAAATTGGCTGTCTGCAAGGATGTTGCCCAGGGGACACCTGGATGTTTTGATGTTTTTACCATCTTTGTGGGAGGCTCCTCTCTCTTGTCCCCACATGGGGAGCTGGAGCTGACAGAAGGAGCTCATCCGTGCTCTCCACTAATTCGAACCAACAACCTTCAGGTCAGCAACCCAACCTTCAAGTCAGCAGTCCTGCCAGTACAAGGGTTTAACCCACTACTGACTGGAAGTCTCTTAACTCTGACACTCATTTCTTCAAGATAATTGTTCATTACTTTAAAGTTGAATGTTGTTGAACACCTGAAATGAACCTTTACACTGGATTATAATTTTCTTGATTCTTCTTCTATATTCTACATGCCTTTAAATGTGGCTTTTTAAAAAATACATTAACTTCCTGGTTTCTTTTTTGTAGGGTGGGCAGGATATACTCTCCATGATGGGACAGCTGATGAAGCCTAAAAAGACTGAAATCACAGGTAAAGACAAAAATGCTACCTTTTCACATTGTTGCATTGCTTATATGTAAATTAGTATCTTGGTGTTTTTAGGTGCTCAAGATTGCCCCTATTTAAAAAGAAGCCAAAAAAAGAGTAATCAAATGTACAGATGTTCTAGTGTCCAGTACCTCTAAAAACAGATGGATTTGGGAGGAATGATTGTTTGGTTTTTTGCCATAGAGTGACTAAAAATCTCTAAAGCAAAACTCAGATTATACTTCAGTAGAAATGTGGACCAGTTGCAGTTAGTGGCTTCCATGTTCAGACTTTTAAAGAGGCTGTTGAAGCTGCTGAATACTAGCCTAGTCTTCCAATAGAATGAACATTGTAAGGTAGGTAAAGTCCTGATGTCCAGTCGTGTCCGACTCGGGGTTGGTGCTCATCTCCACCTCCAAGGTCATGTGGCCGGCATGACTGCATGGAGCTCTGTTATTTTCCCGTCGGAGTGGTACTTATTGATCTACTCACATTTGCATGTTTTCAAACTGCTAGGTTGGCAGAAGCTGGAGTTAACAGCGGGCACTCACTCCGCTTCCCTCTTCCATTGTAGATAGCCATTTTAAAGTAGATAGCCTTTTAAAAACTACATAGAGGTTATAGAGTATCTTGGGTTGCAACCAACTTCCAGAGGGATGAGCAGCAAAAGGTCTCCCAAAGTATTTTACTGGCATTTTTTTCTTCTAGAAGTTTTCTTTAATTCTTCCTTGGGTTTTTATTGTTAGTATATTTTACATTTGTCATATTAGGCCTGAATCCTTTTGATGCTCCAAATTAAAGTAGACTGATTGAGTCAGTGAGATTTCATAAGTGATGATTAAAGGGACTCACTCTTTACTCTTTACAGGACTACTAATAGGATTCAAGTCTTAAGTTATGATATGTAATGTAAAATAGCTTGTATTTAGAATTCTAGTACATGAAAATATGTTAGTAGTCATTTTCAAAATGCTAGAATGAAGTTTGACCTGGACCAAGAATGGACTCGTACAGAAAACTGGAAGAAAAATGTATTTTGGTAGATAGCAAACAATGTAGGCTTGGGGAATTAAAATACAGTAGTTGAAATGTTTATTTCGCTATTAACCCTCTTTTAATTTTTTTTTATTGGAAATAAACTCACTTCCTCTAAAATGATTGTCTAAAAACAATTTGTTGGGCGGTAATTAACTTAAGTCCATAATTGTGAGAAATAATTATCTCATTATCTTTCATTTTAAAGGAACTAAACTAAAATGTAATGTTCCTCATACATTTGATTTGAGTGGGGTTGGTCTTTCTTGGTTCAGAGGAGGATACTGGTAAGATGGTGCAAATGGGACATTCTCCCATTATCAGTTACATTTGGAGTTTTATTCAAAAATAAATCATTTGGGAAGGTTACTAATTTGGAGGTTTTCCCTCTGTTAGACAAACTTCGAGGGGAGATCAACAAAGTGGTGAATAAATACATTGACCAAGGCATTGCGGAGTTAGTCCCTGGAGTGCTCTTTGTGGATGAGGTTCACATGTTGGATATTGAGTGCTTCACGTATTTGCACCGAGCACTGGAATCGTCTATTGCACCGATTGTCATCTTTGCTTCTAACCGGGGGAATTGTGTAATCAGGTACAGTCCTTAAAGCTTAGTCCTGCACAGTTTTCGTCTTCCCATAAGCCTCAGTGTTAGCTGCTTCAGCACAAAGAGGTATGATCTTCCAAAGCTTTTTATCCCTGATGCTGATACATCTGTGATAATGATCTTGATGGGTCACAACCATATCTGCGACTGCAGGGCTGCTTAAGGGCTTCACTGCAGGGGAAACACATGGCGATGACCAAGAATTAGTAAGTTTCTTGGCAAGAGCAGTTTCTCTTCCAGATTTCCCTTTTCCCTCTTTGTACACTTTCTTTGCTCTTCCTCCCCCAGAAATAGTCTTGAGTAGTGCTGCTAAGATCCTTCTTTTTTTTAGCACTCGCAATAACTGGCTGTGCTGTGTCTGTAACTTCTCCCTCCGTGTTGCAATCTTAGTTCAGGCTTATCTTTCAATGAACGAAATTAGGTTTTTTTTTCTTACTGGTAGCTTTTCTTACTGGTTTTATTTTTCCAGTGAGCTGCACTCCTCTGCCTATGAACAAGTTTTACTTTTGTGTTCCCTACTTGAGTTTTAACTTTCCCTGTTAGAAATTTAACCTTATCCTACATAATATTCATTAATAGCTAAATATAAAATAGGTGACTTTCAAGTATTACTAGGATCTTTACTTAAATCTGCTAATGAAACCCTTCAAATATCCATCCTGTTTCAGATTTTTATTGTTGCATCTCTTCTCTATATCTACTTTATAGCATTTTTTCCCCTGGAACTGCTAATTTAAGTATTTCACTTTTCACCATATAGGTAACCTTATCATTAATATTATTAAGGCAGTCAAGAGAATCAACACTGCATTAAAATAGTAACAATATAGTAGGTGGTTTTTATATTCATATACAATAATTAAAACAAAAAAACCTTTAAGATTTATAATCCAGTAGAAAATTAAAGACTACTCAATTCTTCTGCTATTTGTACCACCTTACTACAGCAAGCATGTCAAACAGTAAGATGTGCCCCTTCTAATTACTGAAATGTTCATGTTTGGAATAAGAGATACAGGTCTAATGTAGGAGCACACAACTACTACTGAGATAATAAATAGAATAATTTAGTTAAGTCGCTGCAAAATAGTATTTTGGTGTCTCAGTAAAATACACACAGATGTATCCACCAAAAATGGTATGCCTGGCTGTTGTGTAAATCTTATGGAACTTCTAATAGTCAGATATATTTTGTTTGCATATCCATCATTTTTTTCTGTTTACATTGTTACTTGACCCACACCCTTGACTTTTAGCCCATTTTCTGTTTTTGGAATTCTTAACTGGTTCTTCCACATTTAAGGTCCTGAGAGAAAGAAGTGAGCGTACATGAACCAGTGGATAAATAGTATTATATTACTTTGCATCACTATGAAAAGATGGTGTGTCCTAAAGGACTGGCTGCTTTCATTTTGCACAGTTCTTAGTGGAGAGGAAACACAGTCAGTCTGCCTTCCTCTGGCATCTATCACACATAATGCATGTTATAATCCATCTTGAATTTTTTAAAAGTCAAGATACAGTGTTCTCTCCACACATTTTGAGCCGTGGCTTATCAGTTGTCAGACCATAATGCCTACATTGACCACATGTTCCATTTTTTGTCTGCCTTTATAGTTATTAAGATTATGTGCTATTTAAAAATGAACCACACAACTACAGGAAATTTTCAGTCTTCAGACAAAAAGAATTACATTGGCACATCATAGATAGTTGCAAGGACAAGTAGCCTTGCCCCATGTTATATAGGTAGCATGATTGTGACTTTCAGTTGCCTCCAAAATGAAATTTAATTCTGCTTTTCCAAAATACATATTGGACCCATATAGTGAAAACACTTGTAGACTTAATTTTCTTACATGCTATGGCTGATTTGTAAAGACACTCTCGCATATCATTGTGGTAGGGAATATAGGTGCTCAGTACTCTGTTTATTGGGAAAGGGTACCTCTACACTTAAATTGGGGGGAGAAAAGGAGAAACAAATAAAATTAAAATACTATTTTGTCAAGTTTGTGGCTTCCTCCCTGCCCCCAGTAGAATCTTTTAAAAAATAATCACTTGAAATGAGAAATAGTTTCTGATGAAGCTCGGCTGCCCTCTAATGGAGAAGTTTTCCGAAATCATTTTCTTGTTTTACATAGATAAGATATTCTGATGGGCTGGGAGACAGGAGCATCCATCAGGCAAATGGCACACAATATTTGCACTAAAACTGTAAATTAGGATACCTTGAGATGACAGGTGATTTCTGCAGTCTTTTTCAGTAATTTGAATCCAAATTTCGGGCTCTTAAGAGTAATATGATCCATTCCAGTTTGAGGAGTGGATGCAGGGTTTACAAGCTTGCCCCTTGAGAGTACCAGGAGATATCCCTGCCTAAGTCTGTTGGAGGCAAACCTCTCCCTCCCCTTTCCTGATGCTGTATAAAGGCCTAAACTTTTTCTTCATACTTTTTTAGAGGTACAGAAGATATAATCTCCCCTCATGGGATACCACTGGATCTTCTGGACAGAGTGATGATAATTAGAACTATGTTATATACACCACAGGAAATGAAGCAGGTAATTTTTATTTGTGTAAAATTGGGAATGGGAGCACATGTCAAGAACCGTGTGGATTGGGGGGTGACCAGTGTGAAATAAAACTGGATCCTTGCTATTAACATACGACTGCTCTCAAAATTTACTCTTTTATTATATATTTTAATTTTTTGCAGTATGCTGTTGACTAAATTTTACATCAGCAAGGCTTTTTCTTAGACCAGAGCTGCACCAAGTATAAAGCTAAACTTCTTTTACATTGTAAGATATTGTGAAAGTTGTGGCTATTTCATTAAATAACAGTTTATTAGCTACTTTTTGTCACATACTCAGCTAATTGAATAGCATAATGAAGTGACTTAAGGCAGAAATAAAACATAATTTCCTCCAGATCCTAATAATTCAAAAATACACAATAGTTCAAAATCATGTAGCCAAAATATTATTAATAGAACCAGTAGAAAGCTGCTGAACGTTAATCTCCATGCAAACTAATATGTTGAACTGATTTCAGTTTATATCAGACTATATTTTCACTATTTAACATGTTGAAAAATTGTTTACAGTTCCTAATATTGTTTGAAGTTTTAAAATGTTATTTTATATGTTTTTCTGAAATACATAACCACCCTGAGTCCCTCTGGGGAGAGAGGACGGGGTATAATAATCTTTATAAGCATTAAGCTTTTTCTTTGCTTAATTTACATTAGTTGAATAACATCACTCCATTTGAGTATTTTGGACAGTATGAAATCATTACATCCTGATATCCAGCTTCTCTCTATGCTTTGAATTCTGTATGCTTTATTCCCGTGTTTTTATATTAATCTTATAGTTGGTATAGGAAGACCAGTTTGCTAGTACAGGTTGAGCATCCCTTATCCAAAATTCCCAAATCCAAAATGTCCAGATGGGTAGCCGAGGGGGACACCTTTGCTTTCTGGAGGTTCAGTGTGTACCCTCAAGCTATGTGTATAAGATGTATGTGAAACACAAAATGAATTTTGGGTTTGGACTTGGGTCCAGCCCCAAGGTATCATGTCATGTACAAATATTAAAACACTACCCCCCAAAATCCAAAATGCTATGGTCTCAAGCATTTTGGATAAGTGCTACTCAACCTGTATTTTTTCATTTCCCAGTAAATTTTTTAGCATTAATAACTTAGCATGCATGTCTTAAATTTCCAGGCATTTGTTGTGAGGCCCAGGCCCAACTTGGGATATTAATATATGATTATAATCCTTGTGTGCTATAATGAAGCATCTTTTCAAAGATCCCCTCTCATTAGTGTCTCAGGGCCGTGGACAGACACCATACAGGCGCCATTACGGTTTATCATGTCAATTCTTTGTATTATTTAGTAGATAGCGTCAGTGGCGGAAAGCATTGTCACTAGATAATAGTCTCAGCTGCTGGATAAGTGCCAAGGTGAAGCAGAGGCATTTATTGAATATAAACATAAAAGCAAAGCCTCATTTCCTTCAGTATGTTCCCCCCTTTAAAGAAAACATACTTGGAATGTTTTTGTGTACCTAACAAGATGGCTGTAGCACCTTAATGCAGATTACACCTTAGGCAGCCAGAGGAAAAAAAATGTACAATGAGATTGAATCTGTATTATTAGCATAAGACCCTTCAAAAGTTCTGCCATTTTCCAGAATTCTGAAGGTTCAGCAAAGGCTACTTCACTGTCACTGACTCTGTGGCTTGCTCTTTCAGGGACACAAAGGATAGGGAAAGATAGCAGTATGCTATTTCAAGTTACTTAACTTAGATATGTTATTATAAACTGTGTATCATATTGGACCACCCTCAATCTTTCCATATGGGAACTGTCCACTGCTGAAAGGGTTTAGATTGTGAGCTGTGTTTTGATCAACTTCTACTCACCAGCAAGAGAATCACTGCTGGATTGATTGTATGGAAGCACCAGCTCCTGCTTTAAGTGGGATATATAATAGTATTTAGTACTTCAGTGACACTGGGCCTCCTTCCTGAACTCGTTTCTCTGTAAGAAAGAGTTAAGAGTAGTGTCGTTTCAGACTACTTAAAAATATGCTAAAGGTAGGAAATCTTGGCACATTTTTCTAACTTCCTTATTGACTTAAAGGTAGATATCTCTGGTTTTTACTCACAGTTTCATAGAGTAATATCTAGTCTGTTTGTGATCAATTTCATTTCACAGGTTCTCCCATGTCTCCATTTCAATTGGACAATATTTAGATTATGAATATGTATTTATGTAATTCTCCCCTTGTGGTTGGGTAATACTTGTATGCAATGCAAGAGAAAAATAAGGACTTCCCCATCTCTCCACCATCTGTCTGTAATTCCTCACTTTGTCCATTCAAACAAAGATGCTTCCAAAAATATATCTTACTTGAATCAAAAAAGAGTGGCTCTAGGTCACTCAGGTGCCCATTTAGGTTCTTGGGGGCTTTCCTTTCCATCTGCCATTGCTTTTAACGGAATGCTAATTTGGATGTATGATCAGAGTGGTTCATTCTTTTAAAAACAATGCAGACTTCTTCCAGACTTGGGTTTGCATTTGGCCAGTTTATCCTTTTCCTTTTAATGCAGGTAGGAGAATTACCTCTCACAGTTCTGGAAAATCCTACATATATGAAGAATTGGATTTCGATTCCCAGAGTCAGTCCCCACCATTAGACACACAGAGAACTTTTCGAACTGCAACACAGTCCACTTCCTTTACAAATTACTAATGGTGTTGCTCTTGTAATTCATATTGATACTTAATTTTTGTACATGGATCTGAAAGACAGGATAGCAAAATCTTTTGACTGTGTTAAGAATAACATTTTACTGTACAGAAATTACAGTAGATTTAAAAACTGGATTTGGTGTCTTTATTCATTTTCTCACACAAAAAGGTATGCATGACACAGAAACATCTTTTGCAAAGCTTCAGATTTTATATTAGTCTCTATTGTAATTCCTAAAGAACGAGTTCATTTCAACAGTATTCAGTGAGTTAATTTCTTGATTTATTTGTGGAATAGCAGAACCAATGCTCTTAACTATTACTATTTTGAAAACTTTCCTGAGCTTGTCATGTGCTGATCCACAAATACAGATCCAATTAGGATATGCAATTCTTTAGATCAAAGACAAGGCATTTGTCTTAGATAGGAAGATGGGATTAGTAGCCAATTGTTTGAAGCTGGGGATAGATATATGGACACATTTTCCAAAAGTAACTTCACATTGCAATGTTCTTTTTTGAAAACAAAAAAGCCCACAACTACTATGTCAAGCCTGGTTCTGTGCTCAACCCTCCCTCTTTTCCACACACTGATTCCCGCGGTGCATTTTTATGGCTTTAATTTAAAGGAGTGCTTCTTGATATCTTGTTTACAAAGCTGCCAAAGTGAAAAATACCTGTATTATATGAGACTCGCAGTTCCAGAGTTATCTTAACACTACAACGCAACATCATTATCCAGTCTGCCCCTTATCACTCAGCTGGTAATACGGACTGCAGGGAGCCTAGTGCCACTTTTGTTACAGCTCTGTGTGCTCAGGCTTATTGGCGATATCTTACTCTTCTTCTTCGTCTTCAAGTTTACAAAGATCTTCAAACTTGTACAAGCTGGAGACTGTTCTTGATAGATTAGATTTATCTGAGTGGTTTTTGTGGGGCAGGTGAACCTTACAAGCTTTTATTTATTTATTTTTCCGTCCTATTTGTCAAGAGGCTAAAACATCTGCTATGGATTTGACTAGCAAAAGAAGTGCTGTACTTTCCAAGGGAATTTTGTTATACAATATTCCAGTTGGAGTACTACTGGTCATTGATTTTCTCACTCAAATCATATACAGACCATATCTTTCTCACATTTGGGGAATAAAATGAAGCTTAAATCAATGTCCTCAAATAGTCTCCCTTTTGTCACTATAAGAAGCCCCTACCTTGGTGCCTGTTCTCAACCAGATGCCGTAAAATTAGAAATTAAAGTAAACATAGCTTTGGTATTAACTATATTTTATGTATATAGAAGATCATTGCATGTTGTGCGCTCAGTTTTAAGAAAGGATTGGAAAAACAGAAACAGTTACATATATATTTTTGTCATATTTTTATTAGATCATAAAACTTCGAGCCCAAACAGAAAGTATTAATATTAGTGAAGAGGCACTAAATCATCTTGGAGAAATTGGCACCAAAACAACATTAAGGTAAGCTTTGAGAATTATGAAATGGTAGTTTCGACATTTTTTGCAGAGACCATGAATGTGGGCATGGACAGATATCTGTAGAGTAACCAGTGAAGGATACTGCATTTCTGGTGGAATATTTCATCCTCATCACTGATAAAACTCCAAATCTGACTAATTATTCTCACCAGGGCAACAATCAGGATAAATTCCTGTTGATGCTTGTGGTTGTATTGTTTCCAGGGTTGTACAGCAGTGGCAAGGGAAGACATACAACATCTGGCTCCAAGCAGCCTATTTGTCCAATTCATTACTTCCTTCATATTCACTGCAGTCTTTTTCCTTCTATGTTGGCATAATACACTTCTGCACTGAAAGTGGTCACCCATTTTACTACTATTAATGCACAAAATTTAACAGATACACACACCCGCAATAAGTGAAAATCCGTGAAGTGGGGACGCTATATATTTATACATTATTTTAGTAGTTATACACTATTTTAAGTCTTTATCAACCAATCGTGTGTTGATAAATCGCCTCCTCCCTTCCTTAAGCTGTAAATTGTAATTTTTTATGATTTATAATATTCTTTAAATAGAGTTTATTGAAAAACTGCAAATCCGCAAAAAGCGAACCATGAAGTAGTGAGGGAACACTGTGTATGAAATCTTAATTAAAATCTTAAATGCTGCAAATCTTTGCAAGGCAGTTAAGTGCCATGCAGATAGGTGCTAGTCAGTATAGCTTGGAGGAATGAGATGTAAAACACCATGCAACTATTACCATGTAGCCAAACTGATTCTGAAGTTTTCTTTTTCAAACAAGTTTGTCCTTCCACATCATATATTGCATTTAGAATTCACATTGTTCTCTGTAAGCTGAGATTGCAGCGTGTTTCACTGCAAAAAGTCAAACTTTTGGGTGTACTTTAAGTAGATCTTGGGATGTTGGTCTAAATATTTAATATTTCCAATTACCATACAAAATGTAGTAGACACTTCTGGAGACCAGATTTATGTATTCATAATGAAAACTATATATGGCTGCTCGTTTGGTGTATGGTCTGTATTCTAGGTTATATGTTAAATTTCCCACATATTTTTATAATTTGACTCTAGGTATGCTGTTCAGTTACTCACCCCAGCAAATCTGCTAGCAAAGATAAATGGGAAAGACAGCATAGAGAAGGAACATGTCGAAGAAATAAATGAACTCTTCTATGATGCCAAATCCTCAGCAAAAATCCTGGCTGATCAGCAGGAGAAATATATGAAGTGAAGACGTTTGTTCATCTTTATAGTCTTCAGATCTTCGTATTAACTCAAAACCAGTGACTGGAAGAAAACAGCTAAGAGAAATTTTACCTTTCATTGAACGTGAGAAGCTCCTAAATAACAAAATAGTATTTTCTGACAAAATGTAGAATCTTTTGTCTTCTCTGTTACTCAGATGAGAGCTAATGCTCTTGTAGCATCCTAGTGTTTGTAATCTTGGGTATCTCTGGATGCATGTTGGCATACATTCATAAAGATTTGATGGCTAAACTATACAAAATAAGCAGGTAATGATCTGTGCTCTTTTAATTTTGTATTAAAAGTAATTGGAAAACTGTCTATTGTTTGACTTGTTTGCTTAAAGAAGTCTTACTAGTGGGAACATTTTATTCAGTTATAGTCTCATCACCAAAGAATAACATAGTCAAGATATATTTTTGCCTACTTTTCAATTTTCTGGAACCAAAACTGAAGCATCACTTGACTTGAGTTTTTTAAAATAGGGATGCACATTAAATAGTGATGTTGCAGACGAATGATAGAGTTAGAAGCGACCCCTAGGGCCATCTAGTCCAACTCCATTCTGCCATGAAGGAAGACACAACCAAAGCACCCCCAGCAGACGGCCATCCAGTCTCTGCTTAAAAACCTCTACTGTCAACCAGCTCTTACTGTTAGGAAGTTCTTCCTAATGTTTAGGTGGGATCACTTTTTCTGCAATTTGGGGAAGATGAAGCTTGGGTGGTGTGGACTGCTTCTTAGTAGGGCATTTAGTTTAAGCCCTCCCTTCCTCCTCTTTTTCTCTTAGTCTATGTCAGGTAGAAGTACAGAGAAAAGTGGCTTGGAGAAGCTGGATAATTTGAAATGCCTTTATGATTTCATGTAATTTTAGTACACCTCTGTGAAATTCAGTTGTGGTGTTTGTGCTGCCAACTTTGCATTGAAAGAGATTTTTCTGAAATGATAGTAAAATGATAGTAGAAATCTTTTTTAAACCTGTAGTTGGGCGCCTGCAGAGTATTAAATAGACTTAAGGCAATGTCTGTAGCCCCCAAACCTTTGAACTTGACTGGAAAAGAAGAACTTCCAAATCTTCTGTGTATCCTTATTTATAGTCCTAACTATATTTACCATTTTCTAATACAGTCCTTTCAAAAACATTAACATTTTCAATACAGACATTCCCCAAGGTACGAACAAGTTGAATTTGTTTGTCAGAACAGGTGTGTATACGTATGTATGTATATATACATACATACATACATACATACACACACATACACACAAACAACCACAACCACATGCATGCTTTGGATAGCATGGGAAAGGGTTAACACCCCATGCGGTGATTATTTTGCTGTCTGTGCCCCTGTTCAGAAGATTTCACCTTACTTTTTCTCCCTGTGATCATTGGATTTGGAAAAAAAATTGACTTCTTGTGAAAACAAGGATTGGTGAGAAAGCTTCAGTTAAGACACCTTTTCTCCATGATAGCTCTTCCAAGAGTGAATGTCTCTTCCTAAGGATAGATTTCACTCACTTCCTGTTGTCTCACCTCTGTTCTTGACTGTGAGTCATTTTTAAATCAGATGTTCGTAACTTAGGGACTGCCTATATATGAAAACTCAAAATACTATAAAGGGATAAACATCAGTTAAATACTGTTTGTAAAATAATCACAACGTTTGCAATTGAAAACACATTATGCAATTCATGGTGCTTTGGTGCTCTTCATTTACAAAGCTGTCTTCCCAGAACTGTTTGCATGTTCAAAGAAGTGATGAAAAACACGTACTCTTCAGTTCCACAATAATCAACCTCCTCAGAAAGAAGTGATTACATCATATATAATCAAAATGCTTTAAACACACAGTACCACAAAGTTAACAACAGCAGGTAAAAACAATTCAAAATAAAGATGAAATCTAAATTAAATGTAAAGTCAGTTAGTAGTAGACAACAATTAATGCGCAGGTCTGGGAAAGAAGGTCCCACAGTTTTGATTCAGTTATGACTTATAACCTTTGACCATAGGATGCAGAGGAGAGCCTTCCTTTTAGATATTTGGGAACTGGAAGTATACAGGTTAGGCTAGATATTTTGAACCTCCAGACATTGAAGGCTTTGAAGGCAATCATTAGAACTTTGAAATGGCCTGAAGAACATATAGGTCATCTGTGGGCAGGCAAAATTGCTTCCCCAGCATATATCTACCCTGAGGTTACAAACTAGCCAATGATATCATTAAAAATGATGTTAAGCTCTACGGAGTCTGCATTAGGAGTGGCAGTCATGGTCCCATCCAACTTCCTTACTTATTAGCAATGCTGGATGATGACAATGAATCTCACCCATGGTCTAGAGTACTGCTCATTAGGAATAAGGAGTTGTGCAGTGAAGATACTTTCAATTTATTCTGTTTTCCTGGAGCAATCATAAGAATAGGCTTCCAGTACAAACTGGTTATTTAACTGTGTCTGTCTGTGAAACTCCATTTCTGGTGATGGCTCGTATTAAACTGCATCTCATGAATAGTTACTTATCACCACTTGTATTTTCATGACACAAAATCTACAAACCAATGTTTTGTGTGTGAGAAGTGACTGACTTTTTAGGTCTAAAATGAGAACTACCAAGTTTATTAGAAGGTACACTTAAAATGAATGCTGCTATCCTCCCATCCCACCCCACCCCACCCCCAGCAGCACACATCTAGAGGCTAATATTTAAATAATAATCAGGTTTTACCTCTGATAAAATATGCATCTAATTCAAATTTTATCTATTTTGATTTTTGATCTTGTTAGGGAATACTGGGAAAGCAACTTCCTTCTATCACTGAATACTCGTAGCTAGAAAATGGCCAGGAAAAATGCAAACCAATGATACAAAGGGTTAGCAATCCTTGAATGCTAAATTATACCTGAATGTTTATCTGGTCTATTAAGAGATGGCCATTGAAATTACTGGTGTCAAAGCATTGTCCAGGAAAATGACTGTCATATAACTGATAAAATGTGCAATTGAAAAAATAACAGCACCACGCTGTAACTTTCATTTAAAATCAATAGTCAAAATAAGAATGTACTTACATAGGGAGGGCAAGGTGATCAAGAAAGTGAGGAAGAATCCCATCTTGGTTATGGTTTGTAATTAAATGTGAAAAAATTGCTGCATTATTTTAATTCAGTTCTGCTCATTTCCTACAAGTGCTGCGCTTATTGCATTAATCTTCACTGCGAAGTTTTTACGACCGATTGCCTGCAGACTATCAGAAGTTTCTCCATCCATTAACCACGGAGAAACGGGCCTTGCTGGGTAGGAAAATATTTGTTACATCTTATCAGGGTGACACATAATCTAACAACAATTACAGCAGGCCCATATTTTGTACTATTTCAGTTTCAGTGTGAAAAATAGTTCTAATATTAAACCTGGAGTGGGTGGGTGCTATAGTAACCAGCTGAATATTATACTCTCAGCACTTGTGATTTTCCTTCAAGTGGTCGGTTTTGGGATCCTGCCCTAAGCAAGTGAGTACGTTATAAATCCTGTGTACATGGGCTGTATGCAAATTACACAACATGTGCTCGGCCAGCAGCTGGAAGGATGAGTCCATCCATATCCATATGAATTGCTGAAATGGCATTCTCCTTGTGCTTTATGCTTCTGTTAATGTAAAAGCTCTTCTAGGCACTTCAGGTCAGGCTCATTCTTTCAAAGGTTAAGCATGTACCAAATGTGTGCCCACCTTTCCCCTCTTCTTCCCTGAATGGGGAAAACAATGTAAAAGCAGAGATTATCTTAGAGGCTTTTCCTTCATATTACTGATGAATGAAAAAGTGAATAGTTGTATACCCAATTCTGCTGCTCAAATCTGATGCAACCTTGTTTTATCAGAAAAAAATATACAGAAAATAGGCACATCATTTGGTAGCTATTTGTCATCTTTAAGGCAATACTAAGACCCGGACCTAGATCCCATCTTTTACAAGTAAAGTTTTGCTGATGGAATCAGGCTTTTGCACATTACACCACCTGAAAGCCCAAGTATTGGTGGACATTTTTAAACAGCATGGAATATGGCCTGTGATTGATACAACTCCCCAAATGCAAGCAGAAGTTTCCTCTTTACACACTATTATACTGACATAATGAAGTTTAATGTTTCGATTTTGACAAACTGGATGTTTACATTGAATTAATCTAAGGACTTCATCTCACGGGTTTAGAGCTTCATTTCCATGCGCTTTGGAAACGGAGCAGCACAGAGGCCATCACATGATGTAAAGGCACTTCCTGTGGGACTACACGAGGCTCCATTTCCACAGTGCATGGAAACGGAGCCCAAAACCTGTCGTCAGGAGTGGGGTGTTGCTCAATTCCAAACAAAAAGAGCAGGGGAAAGACAGACGTTGATGTGGAAAGGATGTAGAGTGGCTGGTCATCCCAGAAAATGGAAAGACAGGAGAGAATGGGATCTGTCTATTCCCTCCAACTTTTCCCCCTGCTTGTGGGATGATATCCTAAGTCATTCTGTTGCATTAAGGTAATATAGGTTTGGTCTCCTTTATCCAAAATACTTGGGACACGTGTGTTTTAAATCTTTTCAGTTTTTGGAATATTTATATTTGCATATATATACTCCAAGATTTCTTTCAGATGGGACCCAAGTCTAATCAAGAAATTAATTTAAGTTTCATGGACAGATTGAAGGTGATTTTATATACAATATTTGTAATATTTTTGTGCATGAAACAAAGTTGGTGCACATTGAATCATCACGATCACTATCTCAGCCATCAATGTCAACAATTTTAGAATCTGTAGTATGGCTGATTTCAGAACCTCAAAGAAGAGATGCTCAACTTGTGTTTTACTTTATTCAGTGTGTGGCCTGCCCTTTTGGTTCTTAACAGACCTGCCTAAATATGACCTTAGCATATGTTAGATATAAAGTAGATAACAGCTTTCAAGCTAGTGAGGAACAATTCAAGAATGGAAACTAGATTCCATGACATTGGCTGAAATGACAGCCAGTGTTGTGATGCTTGAGAATTTGGCGTACCGAAGGAGGGAGTGAGGCAAGGCTTGCTAAAAGATTTACTTCTGATAATTAAGATAGATGAATATTGTGCTCTGACAAAGCTCACTCGAGATTCTAGTTTTTGAGGCAAATCACATCAAAAGGAAACATGGGTTTCTAGTTGGAAAAGAGGTTTTGGAAGGCCCAAGAGTTCATATTATGGTTTTTGGATTAATCTCCAACTCTAACCAAACTTGAAATCTATAACAGGGAATAAATGGAGAAAGAAACTGCAGGAAAATAGAATTTTCTTTTTGTGTCACTGGTTTCTCTTGCTGAATAAGCATGTGATTACTGAAACTGACAACACCTTGTTTCTTCGGTACTGGGAATTTCTGTGATTTTAAAACAATGAAAACACCATAGCTGCCATCTCTTCTTGACAAAGTCCCTTCTTTATTGGACTAATTGAAGTGAGACTGGCAGTTGCCCAGTAATGTGTTCTAATTGCTTTAGAGATGTGCTACTCCTAATTTCTCTGTCACCTGTAGAAGATGACATGATTGGCGCTGTCAGTCCTATTTCATATTCAGCGCCATTGAAGTGAAAACGTCATAAATGGGTCTTCCTTATGCAGAAATCTGAAATAATCCAAAGCCTAAACTTCTTTGTTGCAATCTGCACACTTTGGGGAAAGGAAGCTAGACAGGTTGGCCCTGTCTATCGTCCCAACCAATCACGCTTGTGAAGGAAGTGGGATTAAGAGCAAGGCCTACCCAGCCGATCTTAAAGCTCTTGTTAGCTCATAGGAGGAGATGCGTTCGGACAGGTAAGTTGGACCAGAACCATTTAGGGCTTTATAGGCCAAGACCAGCACTTTGAATTGGGCTCAGTAGCAAACCTGCAGCCAGTGGATCTGATGTATCAGATGAGTAAATATGCTCCCTGTATGCCGCTCCAGTTAGAAATCTGGCTGCTGCTTCTTCGACTAATTGAAGCTTCCGAGCCATCTTCAAAGGCAACCCAATAGTGAGAAGTTGAGAAATTAATGTATTAAAAATGCTAGGCAATCAACTAGAAAATGATACTGAGAGTGTATCATCATAGTGAAGATGATTCAAGATGATGACCTCAAGCAAAAAAGTGTCATGGAACAACATTGCCAGTTATACGCTTGACTGTGTATTTATCTGCCCCTCATTATATAGGTATGATCCCTCCTCTAAGGAATAAGAATTACTTCCAGAAAGTCAGTGCAGCTTTATAAATAGATCTACAGAAACCAAATTAGAATAACATGAAAATAATATCTTAGCCTACTTCCCTCATATTGCAGTACAACCTCTGTATCTGAAGGACCAGTACCCATATTTTCACTATATAGGCATTACAAGTGCAATTCTATAGTATGCTTCCACCAGAAGTCATTCGTTTCAACATTGTTCATTATTATCTCTGGCTTCACATTTCTAAGTAAATCCAGGAACATATCATACTGTATGCCTGTGCTGGTACAGCTGTACCAGAACCTTCTATTTTACTTTCTTGCTGCAAATGTTTGCAGCCATAGGACAGGCCACCTGTCTGTCACCATTAAGTTTGGTTCCGCCCCCTGTTCAGGGCTCTGGGAGGGAAGGAGCCATTTTTAAGTTAGTCTCTCTTAGGAAGCTCAGCTGTAGGACATAAACCAGCTCGTCCCGTAAAAGGCTTCCTATTTCAAGACCACCAGGGTTCAAGACCACCAGGGATAAAGAATACCAGGGTTAAAGACCTCCAGGGATAAAGACCACCGGGGTTAAAGACCACCGGGGATAAAGAGCACCAAGGTTAAAGAACCCCAGGGATATTGACTGTCCAGGGATATGACAACAGCACAGAAACATCTGCAAGCCATTGGCTGGTAGGTCCACTCAACAACCAGACGCACTTGGAGTTGGCAGTGGGTCCCAGACTAGCTAGGCCCAGATAACAGATAGCCTGGGAGGGGTTATAAGAGGGTTTTCACAGTTATTCAAAGCCTATCGCCTGTCCTGTGGGACAAGACTCCTTGAATATTATTTGTTTGTCAATAAAGACTTTGTTATTTCTTTAAAGACTTCAAGGCCATCTTTTCAGGAAAACTCCTCAACGACCCTTCTTTTAGGCCCCTGGCTTCCCGCTGGGCGTAAAGCATATGTCCTACATAACAGACAGTCAGTCACAGGCCCAGCGCGTGACAGAACATTGAAATAGGTAGCTGGTGGCTTCTGCCACCCGGGAGTAAAGTAAAGGACTTGAAAAAGCTAAAAGACAGTGCATAAGGGAGCCAGTTCAGGGCCATTCCAAGCCTCCATTACCTGCTATCCATGTGAATGTGTTCCTGCATTTTCGGCCATCTTGGAAGACAGCCCATGTGACCAGAAGGGAGGGGCCGGTGCATTCCTCCTTTTTTCCAAGTTTGCTACATTTGCAGCAGCCTCTGCAAAAGCAAGCCTTCCACAACAGTTTGCAACATTTTGCTCCAGCAACAGAAGCAAGCCTTTCCCGCCCATTTTGAAGCAAGGCCTCACAGTCTGCTACATTTGCAGAGTTCCAGCCCTGCAGAAGCAAGTCCTGCACAACATTTGCTACATTCGCTCTGCAGAAGCAAGCTTTCCACAGCAAATTGCAACATTTTGTTCCAGTAGCAACAGGACTAAGTCTGTACAGTGCTTGCTACTTCATCTACCAGGTGCCTGCAAAAAGGGGTTTTGCAAACTCCTTGGTGCTTGCAGGAGTTTGGTTTGCAACTGATTTATTGCTGTGTTCTTATTTCTTGATTTAAAGTAATAAGTTTTGAGTGTGCTTTGTAACTGCATTGCCATTTTGTTTGCTTAATTTGTGATTATGGCTCATACCCTAGGCTCTGCAAAATCAGAGGAAAAAGCTTATAGTTTGAGATCTCAGGGTTCAATTCATCCTACCCAAAAGGCTTTAGACCTGCTTTTGCTAGAAGAGGCTCAGCTGACAAATAAGGCTGAAAGCGTCTGGCTTTCTATTGTCAACCTTGATGGTCAACTAGAAGGTTCTAAAGACACTAGGGACTCTCAATGTATCAGGGCAAATATCAAGGTTCTGATTAACAAATGGAGAGCCCTAGTGGATGGCATCACACAGGTGCTTGGCAAAATAAACAACCAGGAAGCAGATCTTAGAGCTCTACAGTTTCTAAATAGTGTTAAGCATAGGGAACTAAGTTATGCACACCTGTTTCATGTAGCTGACTTCAGCCCCTCCCCCAGAAGGGACAAAGATGGTCAAGCTACACCCACCCGTAGTGTGAGCCCCGAGCTCCTTAAACATTCCCTACAGGCCTTAAGTTTGAAGGATAGTCAGGGAGGCATGTCTGCCCATAGCAAACACAGCCACCCCAGCAAGAAGTTTGGCAGCAGACATAACTCTGCGCCTGGATCTTCTGTTTCAAGGAGCAGCTCCTCATCGATGGCGGCCTTCTACAACAAGGAAGCCAAGCGCATGGAGCTGCAGGAGAAGATCCTCGAGGCGGAAGCTGAGGCAGCAGCAGCAGAGCTAAGCCTGAACTTTGAGCAGGCTCAAACTGAATTAGAAGCAAAGTTAAAGCTCACACGCATTCAACAGGAGGCAGCTCAGAAAAGGGTCCGTGCCAACATCCTGGCGAAGGCTCTTCAAGGAGAGTTGTCTCAGGAAAACGTCAACCGTTTACCAACACCACCAACCACGCCTCTTCTGCCAGCTCACGTTGGCTTCCAAGACAACAAGCTGATGCAGGTGGACAGCGTGATCGTGCCACGCAGGCAGGTCGAAGAATCCAGGGCCAGGAGCCCACAGCCACCAACTCAGATTGAGAAACCAATAGAAACCAGGGTTTCGCCCATACCTGAGATCACAGATGTTCCTCTGAAGGGACCTTCTAGGTTTGAGAAGAACTTCACCTCTACCCCTGACCAAACACCCCTTCCGTTTCTTCAGACTCCTCAGTCACAGCTCGAGTCTCTGTTCAGTAACCCGAAGAAGGATTTGAGGGACAAAGGTGTGGAGAAATTCTCTGACAGGCCAGAAGATTTCCTACTTTGGAAGAAGACCTTTCATCGTGCCATACAGAATTTAGGACTCACTTCTGAGGAGGAACTAACTCTTATGGTTGCGTGGCTTGGTCCAACATCAGCCCACCAGGTGAGAAGAATCTTCTCAGCCCTCATCGACCAACCAGAAAGAGCACTGGACACTGCATGGACAAGGCTTAACCAGCGTTACGGGTCCAGCACCCAAATTGAAGCCTCGCTGATAGACAGACTTCATAAGTTCCCGGTGCTCAAACCTAAGGACTTTGAACAGCTTTGGGACCTATCAGACTTATTGGTTGAGCTCCAGTCAGCTAAGGGAAACCCACAGCTTCCAGGGTTTGCCTGCCTGGACCAGCACTTGTCCCAAACTGCCATCACTCAAAGACTGCCCTTTTTCTTGCAGGAAGAATGGGGCAGGGAAGTCTTCAGATACAAGCAGGCCAATCATCAGGTCTACCCACCATTCACTCATCTTGTGGATTTTGTTACAAATGCTGCCATGCAACTTAACGACCCACAGACAGGATTTCCAACTCTTTATGGGGCTCCTAGGACGGATAGGCCCATCAAAGAAACCAAGAAACCTGCTAAAGACAGTAACACCAAAAGAAACATCACTGTCAAGACTACGGAGACCATCTCATCTCTACCTGATGCCAAGATGACACCAAAAGAAGTTTTGTGCCCACTGCATGCAAAGCCCCACAGTTTGGCCGACTGTAGAGAGTTTGCCAGAAAGCCTCACGCAGACAAAGTTGAGATCCTCAAGAAATCCAGGATCTGCTTCAGGTGCTGCGGTACAACCCCTCACCAATCAAAGTCATGCAAAGAAAAGGTAAAATGCGAGGTATGCCAATCCGTCAGACATTGCTCAGCGATGCACGATAAGGATTTTGTGCCCCTGAAGGCCAAGAGCAGAGCAACCAGTCAACGCACCCCAGAAGTGCATCCAGAAGATTCAGCTGGACCTTTATCAGACACTGAGGCACCCTCTGTGGCCTGCACCCAGCTGTGCGGCAGCCCAAAGAAAACTAGGATTTGCCACCCCATCTGTTTGGCAGATGTCTATCCCGCCAGCAAGCCATGGATGAAGAAGAGAATGTACGTGGCCCTTGACAACCAAAGTGACGGTTCCCTGGCCACCCCTGAATTCTTCAGCTTCTTCAAAGGGCAAACAAAGACTATTGACTATTGTATTTCTACTTGTATGGGCAAACAAAGAAGACAGGGCCGTGTTGCATCTGGATTTATCATTTCGCCATGTGGCAAAGACATTCGTTTTGAGTTACCTGACCTTATTGAGTGTGCGTCCATCCCACGAAACAAGGACCAGATTGCTACCAGAAAAGTGATGCAAGCACATCCTCACCTGAAAGGACTACAGGGCCTCATTCCTCCCTTTGAGCCAGGCATCGACATAGTCCTGCTCATCGGATCCAACTGCCCAAGCCTCATGAGCGTCCGGGCTGAAAAGAGAGGTCCTCCTGGTGCACCCTTGGCACAGAAGACTCCTTTAGGATGGACCATACAGGGACCTGTATGTGTCAACAGAATGCATCCTCCATCTTCTCTGTGTCCAGATCAGCCAAAAATTCTCAGCTGTGGCAGAGTCACCCTCATGCAGAATTGCCTCAGTCACATCTCTGTCTGCTGCCAAGGAGTTTCATCTGAGTTCTCATCCATCTTCGACGTATCCCGGGATGACGAGAACACAGCGCTCTCCCGAGATGAGCAAGCGTTCCTGAACATCATGAACTCCAAGGTCACCCTTAGTGAGGAAGGGAATTGGATAGCCCCTTTACCCTTCAAAGCAGACCGGCCTACGCTACCTTCCAACAGACAGGTGGCAGAGAAGAGACTGCAGTCTTTGAGACACAAGATGCAGCGTGATCCCAAGACCAAGCAGCAAATCGTTCAGTTTATGGACGACATGTTCACAGCAAGGTATGCTGAGCCATCCAGCCCTGGCTCAGACAGAGAAGAGTCTTGGTTCCTTCCATTCCATAAGGTTACTCACCCTCAGAAGCCGGAAAAGGTGCGCATTGTGTTTGACGCCAGCGCCAAATGCAAGGACATCTCCTTGAACGATGTGCTCCTGAAGGGACCAGATCTTCTGAACAGCCTTATTGGAGTCATACTAAGATTCAGGGAATCCAAGTATGCGGTCATCGCTGACATCTTTAAAATGTTTTATGCGTTTTTGGTCACACCGGAGCATAGAAAGTTTTTAAAGTTTTTATGGTTTGAAGACACCCAGGCTCTGGCGGGTGTGAAAGCCTTCCAGATGCGGGTCCATGTGTTTGGAAACACACCATCTCCTGCTGTGGCCAATTATTGTCTACGGAAGACTGCTGAAAGATTTGGACATTCCTTTGACCCTCGAGTCGCCCAAGTCATCAACCAGAACTTTTATGTGGATGACTTGCTTGTGTCCTTTGATACCATGCAGTCTGCAGTTACTACAGTAAAAGATGTCCAATTTTTGTTGGAAAAGGCCAACATCAGGTTGCACAAGATCAACTCTAACAGCACCGACATTTTAAGAGCCTTCCCGACTGAGGATCTGATACAAGACAACGTATTGGAGTTGTTCCAGGACGCAAGCGCCCAGTCCAGCTTAGGCCTGCTCTGGGACACCCGTCTGGACCTCTTGTCAGTCAGGGCTGCAAAGTTCAACTGCGTGAACACCAAGAGACAGATGTTATCAGCAGTGAATGGCGTTTTCGACCCATTGGGAATTGCTGCCCCTGTTATGATAACAGCCAAGCTCCTCTTTCGAGAGGTCATCGAAAGTAAACTGGGCTGGGATCAAGACTTGCCCCAGCCCATCAAGAACTCTTGGACCACTTGGGCCGCCCAGGCTCAAGATCTACACCAGTTGAGCATCCCGCGTCAATTCATGGCCAGGAGCCCTTTACAGAGCTTGCACACCGAACTCCACATTTTCTGCGACGCCTCAGAGAAAGCTATTGCAGCTGTGGCTTATGCAAGACAAAGAGACTCTAGTTCCTGCACTTTAGGTTTTGTCATGGCCAAGGCCAAGATTGCTCCATCTAACGCCACTATTCCTAGGTTAGAACTGTGTGCAGCTGTGCTAGCCATTCAAATAGCTCAAGTAATCAAAGGAGAAACTGGACATTTCTTTTCAGACACTTTCTTCCATACAGACAGCATGATAGTATTGGGTTATTTGAGGAACACCACCAAAAGATTTAAAGTGTATGTAAATAACAGAATCAACATTATTTTAGCAAGCTCCACTCCAGATCAGTGGCATCATATAACCACCGATGACAACCCTGCAGATATCGCTAGTCGTGGCGCTTCTGCACACAAGACTTTAAGTTCCACCTGGCTGAC
Organism: Anolis carolinensis; assembly: GCF_035594765.1. NCBI lineage: Eukaryota > Metazoa > Chordata > Lepidosauria > Squamata > Anolidae > Anolis > Anolis carolinensis. The sequence continues at coordinate 64,614,442 of NC_085842.1, read as the reverse complement.
AGGACCAGAGTGTCTAGCCAACCCCGACTTTCCAAAGGTTTTTTCATTTACGGAGGAGCCAGATCTTCCTGAGGTTCAGTCCTGCAAAGCCACATCTCTAGAGCCCAGCAAGCTGTTTGGAACTTTGAATCCATCAATTTTTGAACGCTTTTCAAGCTGGCCCACACTGAAGGGCATGGTGGCCAGACTCTTCCATTTAGCTGTGCACAAGAAGGGAGGCAATCCCCAAGGCTTAGACCTTTTAAAGGCTGAAAATTTGATTTTCAGGTCTGTCCAGAGGGACACATTTAAAAAAGAGGTTGACTGCCTTCAAAGGGGAGCCAGTCTCCCTGAAGACAGCTGTATTAAGTTGTTGAACCCCTTTCTAGACTCTCAGGGAGTCCTTAGAGTGGGTGGGAGATTAAATAGATCTAAGCTTTCAGACTGCATCAAAAACCCCATCATCATCCCTAAAAGCCGTTTAGCTACTTTGCTGGTTCGTTATGCTCACAGCAAGGTGCAGCATCAGGGCAGGGCCCTTACAGAAGGGGCACTGAGAAATCAAGGTTTCTGGCTAGTCAATGCTAGAAGGCTGGTCAGTAGTGTTATTTACAAATGTGTTACATGCAAGAGGCTAAGAGCCAGTTGCCAAAGCCAACTCATGTCAGAGTTACCCCCAGATAGAACCCAGATTGACCCTCCTTTTACTCATATTGGTGTTGATGTGTTTGGTCCATGGGAGGTGGCTACTAGAAGAACTCGTGGGTGCCCTGTTTACAACAAGAGATGGGCAGTAATTTTCACTTGTTTAGTTATCCGAGCCATTCACATCGAGGTGATTGAGTGTATGGATACTTCTGCCTTTTTAAATGCTTTAAAGAGGTTTATCTCAATTAGGGGACCTGTTAGGACAATCAGATCTGATTGTGGCACAAATTTTGTTGGGGCAGCCAAGGAATTAGACTGTATTGTTAAGTTTGCCAAGGACCCCAGTGTCGACAATTATTTGACTGCAGAAAAGGTTACATGGTTGTTTAATGTACCGCATGCGTCTCACATGGGGGGGGTGTGGGAACGTATGATTGGTGTATGTAGAAAAATTTTAAATGCTATGTTTTTAAAGTGTAAAAATTTGACCCATGATGTTTTGGTCACCTTGATGGCAGAAGTGACAGCCATTGTAAATAGCCGTCCATTGGTGCCCATCACCACAGATTCGGACAACCCACAGCTTCTCACTCCTGCATCCATTTTAACTCAAAAGACATCTGAATGGCAGGAGATTATGTATCCTGTCCCCGAAGGATCTTACAAAGCACTCTGGAAACAAACTCAAACTCTTGCCAATCAGTTCTGGAGACGCTGGAAGGCAGAGTACCTGGCTCAACTCCAGAGTCGCAGGAAATGGAAAGACTCTAAACCCAACATCCAAGTTGGAGACATTGTACTTCTCAAAGGCAAATCCTTACCTCGTTTCAAGTGGCCTTTGGCCAGAGTTGTAGAGACCTTGCCAAGTCCGGACGGATTGTTAAGGAAGGTAAAACTAAGAGTGTGCCAAAATGGCAATGTTTCTGTTTTACACAGACCAATTTGTGATATTGTGTTGTTGTTGAACGTATAATCAGTTCATTGCCAAATTTGTTTGTTAATGTTTTAGTGTAGATTTCTCATCATTAAGAAATCTAGGCCAGGAGTGTGCTGGTACAGCTGTACCAGAACCTTCTATTTTACTTTCTTGCTGCAAATGTTTGCAGCCATAGGACAGGCCACCTGTCTGTCACCATTAAGTTTGGTTCCGCCCCCTGTTCAGGGCTCTGGGAGGGAAGGAGCCATTTTTAAGTTAGTCTCTCTTAGGAAGCTCAGCTGTAGGACATAAACCAGCTCGTCCCGTAAAAGGCTTCCTATTTCAAGACCACCAGGGTTCAAGACCACCAGGGTTCAAGACCACCAGGGATAAAGAATACCAGGGATAAAGACCTCCAGGGTTAAAGACCTCCAGGGATAAAGACCACCGGGGTTAAAGACCACCGGGGATAAAGAGCACCAAGGTTAAAGAACCCCAGGGATATTGACTGTCCAGGGATATGACAACAGCACAGAAACATCTGCAAGCCATTGGCTGGTAGGTCCACTCAACAACCAGACGCACTTGGAGTTGGCAGTGGGTCCCAGACTAGCTAGGCCCAGATAACAGATAGCCTGGGAGGGGTTATAAGAGGGTTTTCACAGTTATTCAAAGCCTATCGCCTGTCCTGTGGGACAAGACTCCTTGAAGATTTATTATTTGTTTGTCAATAAAGACTTTGTTATTTCTTTAAAGACTTCAAGGCCATCTTTTCAGGAAAACTCCTCAACGACCCTTCTTTTAGGCCCCTGGCTTCCCGCTGGGCGTAAAGCATATGTCCTACATAACAGACAGTCAGTCACAGGCCCAGCGCGTGACAGAACAATGCCCAATATCCTGGACTTATTTTAATTTTTTTTTCGTGTCAGGAGCAACTTGAGAAACTGCAAGTCGCTTCTGGTGTGAGAGAATTGGCCGTCTGCAAGGACATTGCCCAGGGGACATCTAGATGTTTTTGATGTTTTAGCATCCTTGTAGGAAACTTCTCTCATGCCCCCGCATGGAGCTGGAGCTGACAGAGGGAGCTCATCCACGCTCTCCCCAGGTTGGATTCGAACCAGCAACCTTTAGGTCAGCAACCCAACCTTCAAGTCAGCAGTCCTGCTGGCACAAGGGTTTAACCCATTGCACCATGGAGGATGCCAACATCCTGGATGGGGAGATGTAATATAAGATTCTATTCCAAAGGGACTATACCTTTAAAGATTCAGGTGCTCCTGCATGCTACCCACTCCAATGATCACATAGTGGCCAGCGGAAATGGAGAAGCATCTAGATGTTTGCCTACAATGGATCCACCCAATGACATCATCTTCTCTGGATCTTGCAGACCTAGGAAGCCCCAAAGAATGCTCTACTGTCCCCTGCTCTCCATCGGCCACTAAATGGTTATGAGAGAGCACCATGAAACAGTTGATGTGGTGGAAGTCTGGTAGAGCTTCTCCATCACCATAGGGAAAAGGTGTCTGGGGTGTCAAGCGCTTGGCTCTTTCAGTTCTCAAGTACTGAAAAAGCCAAATTCTAAAACCAAGATTTTTTTTTTTCGTGTCAGGAGCAACCGGAGTTGTTTCTGGAGTGAGAGAATTGGCCGTCTGCAAGGACGTTGCCCAGGGGACGCCCGGATGTTTTGATGTTTTTACCATCCTTGTGGGAGGCTTCTCTCATGTCCCTGCATGGAGCTGGAGCTGATAGAGGGAGCTCATCCACACTCTCCCCAGGTGGGATTCGAACCTGGCAGCTTTCAGGTCAGCAATCCAACCTTCAAGTCACTTAGTCCACTACGCCATCTGGGGGCTCCAACCAAGATATTGGTTTAAAGCAAGTCTCTAGCAGCTATGGCTGAAAATGCATGCATTGGAAGTTGTGTTATCAATATCGTGTGTAACCAAGATATTGATAACACAACTTCCAATGCAAGCATTTTCAGCCATAGCTGCTAGAGACTTGCTTTAAACTAAAACGGAAGTTGAAATTGAAACATTAAGTTCTGCTTCCAGTATCTCATGTTGTACTCCTATGTAACTAAGCAGCTATGTCCCCTCAGTAGAAGGAATTTTAGGAGGAGAATTTAAAAAATAGATACAAGCATGCTTCAGTTAACAGAGCCACTAACCCAAAAAGTGCTCCTTTTTTACAGTTTTTTCACCTCCCTCTCTCTTTTTCCTTGTGTCCTCTGTCTTGCTAAAATTTTTGCTTAGCAGCATTACTATTGTGAAGACAGAGAAGAAAAGCCAGAAGAGCTGAGCCTCTCAGGCTGATTTACAAAAGCATGTCTGCAGCAAATAATACAAGAAACAGAGTCTGAGCTGGAATAGAATTATATTTTGACCCAGGCAATGGTCGTTGTGTGTATACGACAGTGGTAAACGACAGTGTTCCCATAAACTTGTACTGCACATGTAAAACAAGAAAAAAGTAGAGAGCAAATCAATCTGCCTCATCAGTAAAAAACCCCCCAACAGATCTGTAAGTTTGATCACCAAAATAAAAATAATAAGCAAAGTGGAGGCTCATAAAAGTAAAAAATAACCCTGGATGTATTTTGGAATAACCTTCAGGTGATCTTTACAAGATTCAAAATGTTTTTATTTGCTTATGCAATGCTTTTATGTTTCATTTCACATCTGAATATTAGTCTCGGTTATCTGAGATAAAGGGGTGGGCCCAATCTTGGATAACTGAGCTCCTTGCATAGGGTGGATCTCTCGTGGCACGGATCTCCCTCGGCCAGGCCCTTGCTGGAAGAAAGAGTTTCCTCCAGCAAGGGCCTGGCTGAGGAAAACCCACGGCTCGGATCTCCCTTGGCCAGGCCTTTGCTGGAGGAAAGAGATTCCTCCAGCAATGGCCTGGCTGAGGACCTGTCCCTCCGAGAAACGAGGAGCGTGCCGCAGGTTTTCCTTGGCCAGGGCATTGCTGGAGGAAACTCTTTCTTCCAGCAAGGGCCTAGTCAAGGGAGGTCCGGGGAGACGTCCCTCGGCGAGCCTCACCCCTTGGGAAGCAGCCCGCAAGCGCTGCTGCAGCAGCAATCACGGGGGGCTTCTGGGGTGCTGCCTCCTCCCTCTCCCTCTCCTTCTCTTGAGCTCCCTTCACTCGAGAGGGAGAGGGAGGGGCACCCCCGGCAGCGCCTCGGATGATACGGACACTCGGATTAGCAGGGTCCGGTTAAGTGGGGCTTTACTGTAGTTTGGAAAAACATGTTGAACTGCTCTTTTTTATGGTGTAGAAACACATCCTTTCTGTGTCATTTCTGTCTCAGGTACCAACTTTTCTATTAAGAAGTAATGCCTAGGAGCCCCGGTGGCGAAGTGTGTTAAAGCACTGAGCTGCTGAACTACCAGACCGAAAGGTCCCAGGTTCAAATCCCGGGAGCGGAGTGAGCACCTGCTGTTAGCTCCAGCTTCTGCCAACCTAGCAGTTCGAAAACATGCCAATGTGAGTAGATCAATAGGTACCGCTCCGGCGGGAAGGTAACGGCGCTCCATGCAGTCATGCCGGCCACGTGAGCTTGGAGGTGTCTACGGACAATGCCGGCTCTTCGTCTTAGAAATGGAGATGAGCACCAACCCCAAGAGTCAGACATGACTGGACTTAACGTCAGGGGAAACCTTTACCTTTACCTACCCAGGAACACATCTATTTCATTAATGGGAGTATACCTGTAATTTCTTAATTAAAAATATCTGAAAAAATATTATATCATTTTGGAGGGGTTTTTGTTTCCTCTTAGACTACAGTACTGATATAAAACCTAACTAGAATTTATACATGATTGCAGTATAGTATTATTAAAACTACATATGTAATGCACCATATGTAAAACTATTTGAATTTTTATTGATGTTGTTTTACTTTAAAAGGAGGAAAAGCAGCAATCCTATTCTGAGATTGTGTAGGATAAATCTTCATATGCAGAGTTCTGTATTTATTTATTTATTTTTATTTATTTACAACATTTATACCCCACCCTTCTCACCCGAGGGGACTCAGGGCGGCTTACAGAAATTGGCAAAATTTAATGCCCAAAAAACACAATCATAAAATCAAAACAATACATATAGATTAATTGTGCTACACAACCCTTGTATTGAATGATAATATTAGACAGCTCAAACCACTCCCTAATGTGAATTTGCATGTTCAGTGCCACTGCTCGCTCAATTCCATGTCCACAACCTTGACCTGAATGTGGACGTTTCACATCAGACAAAAATGTCCAGCCATTTCCCCTGGTGAATGTAGGACTCAAGAAGAATCCAGCTACCCTGTTTTTTCTAAAGCATATACCCCCTTACAAAAACAGCTACATGATCTATTCACTCATCTACCACCTGTTGGACTACTTCAAGAGGCATCTCTGTTGTAGGTACTATCATCACTCTCAGGGAGGCTGGCAGAAGTGCTTTCGGCTAAATGTAGATCTGCACTTCCTATAATATATATCTTCATTTAGCAGCTGTAGCACCTACTAAGTGGAATGCCACTTTAAGATTGTAGTGCAACATATTATCACAGTCAGCTAACCTTTTCTGCATGCTTGTGTGATTGCTAGTTTGCATTGTAAATTAAGATTTACAGAAACTTTAAATAACAGGAATGCAGAACCAACATTTAAAAGGCATTTCTTTGGAGAGTAAGGCATAGGTAAAGATACCTTAAGGGTACCTCTGTACTCTGTGCAAAGTTACAAAAGGTAGAATTAAAGCTTAAAAGAAGTGCTTTCACTATTAAAATGGCCATAGGTCATGGTGTTCCCACGGTGCTGGAATATGAAAGCTTATGTTACCAACTTTGTTCTCTCAGTTAGTCCCTGAGGTGCTACAAGATCCATTTGGGTACAAAGGGTGTTATACTAGTATTGGTGGATCCAACTTCAGAATGGATGACCATTTTAACAGTGAAAACACTTCTTTTAGGCTTTAATTCTACCTTTTGTACCTTTGCAGAGAGTAGAGAGGTACCCTTAAGGTATCCATCCTAACTAATTACCTATTTCAGTTGTCTAGAAAGGGGGAAAGGCTAGGCATGAAAGTATGTGCTTTTTATAGGTATCACAGGTAGCATATAAATGACTCCACACAATCTCAGTACTTAATAGCTACAGTGACAATAGCTGAAGATTCAAAATACATTAATGTAATCCGGGGCATGTCAGATGCTAAAACAGGATGATGTGTCAGGGGAACAGTATAACCACCTTGGATAAGAGCTCTAGCAACATCTTAAATCACCATCAAAAGTGACAATATTATTTTTAGGTAGGTAAAGGTTTCCCCCTTTAAGTCTAGTCATGACCAACTCTGGGGGTTGGTGCTCATCTCCATTTCTAAGCCGAAGAGCCGACGTTGTCCGTAGACACCTCCAAGGTCATGTGGCTGGCATGACTCATGGAGCACTGTTATCTTCTCACTGGAGCGGTATCTATTGATCTACTCACATTTGCATGTTTTTGAACTACAGTACTAGGTTGGCAGAAGCTGGGGCTAACAGCAGGAGCTCACCCCACTCCCCAAATTCGAACCGGCAACCTTTCGGTCAGTAAGTTCAGCAGCTCAACAATTTAATCCGCTGCGCCACCAGGAGCATATTTTGGTACGGACCAAGAATATTATTCTTGGTCCATACCAAAAGAGAAACTAAGCCTGTTATAGAACAAGTGGCACAGCAAGATTGTATTGGCAACATGAGTAATGCTGACTGAATTATGCTGCATACTCACAAGAGGAATAAGAGCTAATGGCTACATCAAGAGTGCATTCCAACAATGATATCAGGTATAAGTCCATGTCCCTCATAGTTCCCAAGTAAGTGAAGGAGTACTAGAAAATTGCTCTGCATGGAGTCATTGGCCTGGAAGCGAAGCTACAAATGATTGCTTTGAATTTAAACCTCTTGTAATAGCCATTGCAAAGATGAAATCAAGAAAGAACGAAGACTCCACCAAAGATAAGGCATTTTTTTCAGAGGGCACACTATGCCCTCGTGAAATAGGAAAATGCACACTGGGAAAAGATGACAATGGTTAGAATATGTTCCAAAGTCAGTGCCATAGACTGACCACCTCTGATTTCACGCGTCAGTGGGAGCAGAACTTAAGCCTACCAAGTATTTCTCAGATCACTATTAGTAATTGCTTCTCAGCACAAAAGAAAAATAAAGTTTCCAAAGTTGATGCCTTTTTTTGTGGGTTGGAAGGCAAGAAGAGATAGTCACTTCTTCCTCATCACGAGAGCATCATCACTCTGAGGTGACGTGAACATAACAGGAAGCCTAAGCCCAGAGGTCTATGTGCTTGCATCCACACACCCTTCAGCGCCATATATTGATGGCGCTGTCGTTCCCCATAGCCGCCATCACCTCCGGCTTCACTTTTTGATTAATGCTCTTCCAAACTTTCCTTGGCTCCCTGCGCTCCCACTTTGTGTCACACTTCTCATTATGAATGTATCTTTGCATCGAGGAGAGCGGGAGGAAAAATTGTTCTTTCAGGGTGACAGCTGAGCGAGGGCTATATTATTAAAGGTACCAATCATAGGTGCCCAGCTATCATCTCACGATGAATGCGCTTGTCAGGAGACCGAGGCGGCTAGGGGGAGAGGAGGAGGGAGGGGTGGAGGGAGGGAGAAAGTGGTGGGACAGGACTGCTCGCTTTCTCTCTCTTTTTGTCCCCCCAACACCCCCCACTTCTCTTTCTCCTTTAATGTTGGCCACCTCTGTTCGCCTGAACTTGGACCTTCAGCTGCGACAATTTCTCTGGCCTCGACAGCAGGATTAATTTCTTCTGCCCTCCGCAGGGCCTGCGAGTGCTGTGGAAGTCCAGCTGGCCTGCTGCTGATAAGATGTACCTTTTGATTTGTTTTGTCTTTGATTGCCTTTTCTGTCACCTACAATGGCTGGCCGCCTAGAGACCTTCACATTGCCTGACTGACGGATCTATTTATCTATGGGCCTCTTCTCTCGCCTGGTCCCCCCACCATGCTTCCCCCTTCCCAAACCTCCCCCCCCCACCCCACCCTACCCCACTCAAACCACCACCTTGTACCACTGAAGTCCTAGCCTAATAGAAGCTGTGAAGGCTCATCCACCATAAAATACATCTGCCATCCTCCTTCTCTCCAAGATAAAAGCCTGTCAGTGTTACTTTCCAATTCCAGGCAGCTTGATTAATGGTGAAAAGCCACTGCAAGATCGACTTCTGGTTTTTACAAGCGCTGTCAGCTGGCCCAGGGTTATGCGAAACACACACTCATACAAAACAAAACAAAATGAGAAAAGGTTGGGTGGGGAGGATGGAAGCAGGGGGGAGGTGGAAATGTAACCAAATCATATGAGGTTCAAGACTAAATAAAACAGAAGCTCAGAGAGCCATCGAATGCCTGTCACTCGGGTGCAGAAATATGTTCGCTGGCTCATTGTACCAAGGCAAATTATGCCAATAATAAATCATTGTTGAAGGAAGATGGTTGATAAATTTCAGGGAGGTGGCATTCGGTGGTGGGGGTACTGGGACACCTGCTACTAGGCGCAGCGTGGGAAGGGGAAGATTATTAGTCTGTCATTCATACATCTACACAACAGGAAGATGACAGTGGGCCCGGAATGAACAAGTATGGAGGAAGGAGTTTGGAGCGAAACACAGCTATTCAGAACAGAAATACAGGTGTGAACATATTCCCCATAGGGATGGGTTCAAAGAACGTGGTGACAACCTGGCTTAGAATGCTTGGAGGAAGATCGGTCAATCGCAATAGTCCAATAGACTCATCCCTCTTATTCTTCATCTCTCATGCTTAGGAATTTACACAAAGGCAACAACACTTTACTAAAAACAATACTCATAGTACATAATGTCCCACAAACAAATTAAAGCAATTAAATGCTACCAATGATCACTAGGTGCTAGGGGTGGTGAGCTGACATCTGTCCCTGGTGCGAGATGAGTTTGTAGTTCTTGTTGTTGCTTGGCAGGCTAGTTTTGAAGAATCTAAGAGGAAACTAGCCAAAGGAGACAATACCCAAAATTATTGTCAGTTAACTCTTGCTGCCTGGCGTCAAGAATTCCTGAGGAAGAGACACTGAAGACACTGAAGATCCTGGTAGGAGGTGCATGCAGGGTAACTACTTCCAATTATCATAGGAGTGTGCACTGGCAGCAGAGATTGTCCACTACTGTTTGTCACTGGTGTCTACAAAGAGGCATAGTTGGCCCTCCACATTTGTGGATTTGATTTTTGCAGATTTGACTATTGGTGGATTTGATTAAAATCTTAGCTTACGTACACTAACGATATACAAGGTTTCACTTACTGGCTTGGATGTGTCATCTCATGTCCATACAGTATTTTCTCAAGGCAATTGGCAGAGAGCAAGTGTGATCTTAATTGCTTGCTCTGCCTACCACCTCTTATTGGGATGTAGATCAGGCTATATAAAACATGCTGTATGAAATTATATATTCCTGTTAGAATTACATGAAGACCTACTGTGCTGTAAGTATGGCAACTATGCTATATATTATTGGTATATTTATTTATTTTATTTATAGTGTCAGAAGCGAATTGAGAGTGCAGTTATAATGTATCTTAAAAACACAAAGTTAAAAACTTGACATTATACTAGCTTTCCTTTGACCAGAAGCTGGACACTTGGTGTGCCTCTGGTGTCGCTGTGAAAAGGTTCTCCATTGTACATGTGGCAAGGCTCAAGCTGCATTGTAGAAAGTGGTCTGTCGTTTGCTCTTCTCTGCACTTGCATGTCATGGACTCCACTTTGTAGCCCCATTTCTTAAGGTTGGCTCTGCATCTCGTGGTGCCAGTGCGCAGTCTGTCCAGCGCCTTCCAAGTCTCCCAACCTTCTGTGTGCCCAGGAGGGAGTTTCTCATCCGGTATCAGCCACAGATTGAGATTCTGGGTTTTAACCTGCCCTTTTTGGACTCTAGCTTGCTGAGGTGTTCCTGAGAATATCTCTGTAGATCTTAGAAAGCTGTTTCTTGATTTAAGATGTTGGCATGCTAGCTGATATTCGAACAAAGGATGGACTGGAGATGATGATGATGATGATCATCATCATCATTATCATCATTATCATCATCACCATCACCTTTATTTCTATTCCACCCTATCTCCTGAAAAAGACTCAGGGCGGTTTACAACAAAAATGGTCAAACATTCATTTCCAAGAAATATAACAAACACATCAAATCATGGACAGTCAAATAAACAACATCAGTATATACTTATAACAACTCAAAAATAACAAATAAAAATTTAAATATACAAAGATCTTAATGCCTTGGTCCTTTCATTACTGGCTGCTACTTCCTGGCGGATGTCAAGTAGTGCAATACCATCTAAACAGTATAATTTCTCCAGTGGTGTAGGGCGTAGACATCCTGTCATAATGCAGCACGTCTCATTAAGAGTCACATCCACTGTTTTAACATGGTGAGATGTATTCCACACTGGGAATGCTTATTCAGCAGCAGAGTAGCAAAGCACAAGGACACATGTCTTCACTGTATTTGGTTGTGATCCCCAGGTTGCGTTGGTTAGCTTTCATATGATATTATTTCTAGAACCCGCTTTTTGCTTGATATTCAAGCAGTGCTTCTTATAAGTCAAAGCACAGTCCAGAGAAATTCCCAGGTATTTTGTTGTTCTGCAATGCTCCAGTGGGATTGCTTCCCAGGTAATCCTCAGGACTCGAGATGCTTGTCTGTTCTTAAGATGAAAAGCACATGTCTGTGTTTTAGGTGGATTAGGAATCAGCTGGTTTTCCCTGTAATAGGCAGTAAGAGCACCTAAAGCGACTTGCAGTATTGGTTGTCTGTGATTGGGTGTGTAATATTTCTGTATCATGATATCAACTGTGTAATTTATAGTGGTCTTCTAGTTACTCTGGTTAAATGAAGAAAATGTTAATGGATGAAAACTGGAGTGTCAAAACTCTTGGATATATTTCAGGACACGACACCCTAATTGTTCACCAGCAACCAGCTAAGTCTTGTTCTCACCTCAAGTATTGTCATGCTGGCAATGAATAAATAAGGATATGCTACCAATGAATGGATATGGAATTTGCAAATTACTTGTACTTCTGCTGAATTGCTAGCTGCTTTTTCTTCTTTGAACGACATTCACTCTGTAGTATTTGTTCATTTCCCTGTAAAAATCACTATAAAAACTTGATGTTGGATTTCCCTCAAGATTTCATTGCAGAGTTCTTGTTATTCATGAGAAATGGTTGCATCACCTATATTTTCTAAGATGATTGATATTTGTTTTTACTACACTGATATATGATATTTAAGCAATTTTTGTGTCATAGCTTTTTGATATATATCTTGATATTTTTCATAAGTGTTAGTACACTTGTCAGTTCCACCACCTTTTTGTTCCATTCCCTTTGATTTGATTGTTTTTCCAATATGAAGCCCAGAACAGCTTAGAACAATATATAGCTAAAACTTTATATATATCAAGTATTGAAAAGCTATTAAACAATCCAATTTAAACATAAATTTAAAACAGAGAAAGGCTTCCTGTAGAGAGTACAAATATGTATCATTATCATGATCATGCTTTCACAGTCTACCACATTTTACCAATTAGAGTTTTGCACCATCAAAGATTCATATTTTATTGCAAACTTTTAACAAACTGTGAGGTGTATTTTGATGATGCACCATATTCCAAGCAATGTTGCTTTTTCTAATGGTACAGTAGAGTCTCACTTGTCCAAGCTAAATGGGCCGGCAGAAGCTTGGATAAGCGAATAACTTGGATAATAAGGAGGGATTTAGGAAAAGCCTATTAAACATCAAATTAGGTTATGATTTTACAAATTAAGCACAAAAACATCATGTTATACAACAAATTTGACAGAAAAAGTAGTTCAATACGCAGTAATGTTAGTTGTAATTACTGTATTTACGAATTTAGCACCAAAATATCACGATATATTGAAAACATTGACTACAAAAATGGCTTGGATTACCCAGAGGCTTGGATAAGCAAGGCTTGGATTAGTGAGACTCTACTGTACTCTTGTGATGGTTGATGGTGATTTCACAAAATAGTTGCTCTAGGAGCACTCATGACAATTAGAACCACAATTATTTTCTTTTCCCAGGGGCATAGGAAAATTATTATTGCCGATGTTGCGTTATGTTGCGTTTACTGTTACGTTTAGGTTGCAATTCTGTATACATAATATACAGTACACACTATAGTATGAGCCCCATACCCGCTGGATCAGTACTCATGGTATAATTTAACACATGTGAAAAAAGCAAGTTGTCTCTAGCCATTTTCTAGGTCCTAAGGAACATTTATATGGTATGCAGTGCTGAAAATCATTCATTTCAATTGAGTTTGCTAGTATCCATGGTTTCGCATTTCCATGGTAAACCCAGGAATGTATCCCCCATGGAAATGGGAAACATGTACCTAAGAATAAACATTCCTATATGCAGTAGAACTTACCTCTGAGTAGAAACACAGCAAGTTTGCATTCTTAATTTCACTTGCCATTCTGCTGCCTTTTCATTCAATGTTCTGTGGACTTCCTGAGTCTGGGGCCCTCAGTTACCCCTAGTCTGCTTAGGCTTTTAAGGTCCTGAATTATTCAGATAATCTTATCCTATGAGAGGGGAAAGCATGTGTGCGTGGGTGGGGGGGAAGTCTTTTTTAGCGTTGTGTTTGTGTCTTTGTGTTGTTTGCAACAGGATAATTTCTGTCTCCCTTATCAAATGTATTACTCCTACAGTTTTAACAGTAATTACCTGCTCCATTTATTTATTTATTTATTTATTTATTTATTTATTTATTATCATCATATTTATATCCTGCTTTATCTCCCCAAAGGAGACTCAAAGCGGACTGACATAAAACCATTAGTATACAATTTAAAATATATACACATGCAAACATTAAAATAGAATTAAACACAAACAGCACTAAAAAAATATTCATAGTTAAAAACCACAGCACCCCGACTAGATCTTAAACACCATTTGTCTTCATAAAATCCAACTGAGGCATCTGATGACAGTTGCCATCACAGCTTCAAATACCTGACTTTCCCCACTTCCATGCAAATTGAGTGGTCTGGAGTCGATAGATACCTGACTAAAAAAAACAACAGTTTCTAGATACTTTAAAACAAGATTCCCATGGGAAACTACCACGAAGCAGTCTGGGGTAATTTGATGGTCTTGGTGGGGCTCCGTTTTTAAAGTGTCTAGAGATGGGAGGAAGCCTGCATGTAATGAGGTCCCAAGTACATAAACTTGACCACCTCACAGCTCATTCTTAATTTGAAATTATGGCTCAGTGTGTTAAAGCGCTGAGCTGCTGAACTTGCAGACCGAAAGGTCTCAGGTTCAAATTCGGGGAGCAGAGTGAGCGCCCGCTGTTAGCTCCAGCTTCTGCCAACCTAGCAGTTCGAAAACATGCAAATGTGAGTAGATCAATAGGTACCGCTCCAGCGGGAAGGTAACGGTGTTCCATGCAGTCATGCTGGCCACATGACCTTGGAGGTGTCTACGGACAACGCTGGCTCTTTGGCTTAGAAATGGAGATGAGCACCAACCCCCAGAGTCAGACACGACTGGACTTAATGTCCGGGGAAACCTTTACCTTTTTATAGATTTTAAATAGTACTAGGATATATTTTCCCTCTTTTCAAAAATGATTCATTTATTTCTATACTGTGTTTCTTGTCCTTTAACCTGTTTTTGTTTGTTTTTTTAAATCTATGTTGACTTGGGAGCCATAACCATATGCCCTTGTCAAAAGCATTTTGGAAGCTTAGAGTATACACTGTTCTCTTGCTACTTCGCGGTTTACTTTTTGCTCCCTTGCTGTTTCGCGGGCTTTCAATAAATATTAATGTAACCATTATCGTGGTATTTTCGTTGTTTCACAGGTTTTTGGGGTGTGCAAAGGGTTTAGGAGGGGGGGGGGGGAAAGGGAGAAATAAAGGGAGGGGGAGGGAAGGGAAGAGTTGGAAATAAAAAAGGGTTATTTAGTTTCTATTCTTCTTCTTTGCTGGTGTACTGTATATTGTAATTGCTAAAATAAAGTACAGACGGCATTGTGGTAAGTGGTCTGTGGTTTGCTCTCCTCCACACATAGAATAAATATAGTGTCCCTACTTTGTGGATTTTCACTTATTGCGGGTGGTCCTGGAACATAACCCCCACGATAAGTGAAGGAACACTGTATAATGTTTACATTTTTTTTAGATCTTCAAGACACCAAAGAGATGGTGGAATAAGACTTTACAGAAATCCTTTTTGGTGAAGTTCATCTATGCATACATTTAAGAAAGTTACCTTCTAAATTGAATTGGGAGAGGAAGATCTGTAGTTTTCTCAGAACTTCATGAACTGATCACTTGTTGATACTGGTAAATTAGCCTCAGATGATTTACTTCTTTACAGGTTTCCCTAATGAACGTTTTTCAAGTGTATGAGAAAAGGAAGGAGTTCATCTGCATTTTTCATAAGTTCCTTCAGCAAAGTTTTTCCTGTTTTATTACTAATCAATTAAATTTTTTTCCTAATTTCCTGTTGCTGAAAATGGAGGAAAAGGTGGTCCTCAGATATCTATGCCTCAGCGAATGACCCAGGAACAAGACAACTCAGGAGGAAGACTGCTGTTACTTAAAATGGACTACAGAGCAGCAATTCATTTTCTTATGAAAGAATAAGTACCGTAGGGATGCATCTTTTATGCAAGTTTATTAGTGTTCCTTGTTCATTATAAAGGTTAAAATAGTAAAGGAAAAATAGGAATAGTAGATAGTACAAGCATAGTATGTAATATAACCTTTGATCATCATAGATGACAGAACAACTCCCTTATTTGTGGTGATACGTTCCTGACCTTATCATAGAAAAAAGGAACCATGTATAGTAGTGAACCATATTGAAGTGACTTCCACCAAAGTTGTCTGGAGGACCTAGAAAATTCCTCAAGAGAACATGTTTTGCAAATGGAGTGGATGAAACTGTGAGTCCTGGTCCTGGAGTTCACTTATTGTGGGCTGGGTGGCGCCCTTTAGGGAATGCTTTTATTGCTGATTTCTGGGTGGTGATGCATTGGACAGGATAGCCTTTGTGGTCCCTTCCTATTCTATCATTCTATGCTTTTAGGTTTTCCTGTGCTGTCCATAAGTCTTCATTTTATCTGAGGATATATCAGAGAACTCTTTCCCCACTAATTCCCAAACTCATTTTTCTCACAGAAATCTGAAATAACACTCCCTCACCTGCTTTTCTCAAGCATAAATGTTATCAAATATATGGTGCTGTTTTCAAAATGTACACATACAAGCTCAGAAAGAATAAATTACCAGCTTTAAACAGTTCATTACACCTTTGCTGTTAAATCCATTAATAAGTGTCCTTAGCCACTCAAGTGCCTTACATTAATGATGTGCACAAGAATGTTTGCATCAGAAAAAAGATTCTTCCTAGCACAACACTGGAAGTAGAAATGTAAAGGACAGTTAATTTTGTTTCATGTATTACTTACGACATGATCTTGCATACTAGGAAACAAGTCTCATTTATTGTCACAGTGAACAGGTTTCCTGGGAAGAACTAAGGACTGGAAGGAAAATTAAAAGTTCAGAAAGAAACGATAAAAGACTTCTTCAAACTTAATATCATTGAAAGAAGCTAGCTAAGAAGTTTGAATAATTTTGAGACAATTTTTTAAAAACTTGTCATGTTTTTGTGTCTATCTTTATGAAATTGACTAGTCTTTTATCATGTCAGGAGCGACTTGAGAAACTGCAAGTCTCTTCTGGTGTGAGAGAATTGGATGTCTGCAAGGACGTTGCTCACAGGACACCTGGATGTTTGATGTTTTACCATCCTGTGGGAGGCTTCTCTCCTGTCCCTGCATGGGGAGCTAGAGTTCACCCCACTCCCCAGATTTGAACTGCCAAATTTTTGGTCAGCAGTCCTGCCGGCACAAGGGTTTAACCCACTGCGCCACCGGGAGCTCCATTGACTAGGTTGCAGTCTATGAAAGCTTACGCCAAATAAAGCTTCTTAATCTTTAACAAATGCCACACATCTTTGTTTGCGATGGCAAAAGCCTAAGTTCATATCTTTGTACTTCAATTAGTTGTTGAAAACTGAAGCTGGGATCAGAAATAACAATTGGGAAGAGTAGCAACTTTATCTGTTTGAGAAACTAGTTGATGACAGAGGAGGAAGAGGAGCTGAAAGAAGCCTTCCCCTCCGCCGCCCAAAATCCTCAAAGATGGTGAAGACTTTGGCATTTGGCTAAGGCTACCTGCTGCTGATAGAATGAAAGACTACATTTCAAGCAACAACACGTTCTTCCTTAGCATCTAATTTTTTACATTAATGATCTGCACAACTTGTTCCCGACTTCTTTTTTGCAGATGGAATGAATCTTCTCCCTCATTTGCTTCGAATTATGTAGCTATTGATAAAGCTAACTTTCTTAAATGTATGCAGTTTTTTTTATAGTGTCAGAAGCAACTTGAGAACATGAGAACTGCAAGTCGCTTCTGGTGTGAGAATTGTCCGTCTACAGAAATATTGCCCAGGGGATGCTTGGATGTGTTACCATCCTGCTGGGAGGCTTCTCTCATGTCCCTGCAAGCTAGGACTGTCAGACAAGAACTCACCCCATCTCACGGATTCGAATTGCCAACCTTCAGGTCAGCAGTTCAGCCAGCACAAGGGTTTAACCCATTGTGCCATTGCAGCTCATGCATAGATGAACCTCACATAAGAGAAGTTTGACTTCTGTACCGACCACCAGTTGATGCCCATGAATATAATATTGACTTTCTTGAATAATGTGCTTGTGATAAACAAACTGTTGGTCTCATAAAATTAAATCATTCAATTCTCCTGTACCATTTCTTCATTCTAGGTTATTTTTTCCTATAGTATTTGATTCTGCGCTGTTCCCTACTTTTGCATTCTAATCACCTATGACTAATAGCATATTTTGTTTTGGTGTGAGGTCAGTTTCTTCTTGTATTTCAGCACCAAACTGTCTTCGTCTGCCTCAAAATATATAATTGGAGTGTAATTATATTGATGGGTTACCTACTGGTACAGTTCTGTCAAACCTTGCAATATATCTTTTGACTGCTTTTGCTGTAGCTCTCCTCGCCTTTAATGCCACCTCATTTCTTCATAGATTTTCATTTCCTGACTAAAACTCTGTGTAATTTTCCAAATATCTATTTTCTGCCCACTTCAGCCTGCTTACCCTTTTGCAAAGCAGAGCTCATTACAGAGAAAGCACATTTGATTTATTATGTCTCAAGCCCCTTCTATACGTCTAAATAAAATCCCACATTATCTGCTTCGAACTGGAATATATGGCAGTGTGGACTCAGATAACCCAGTTCAAAGCAGATATTGTGGGATTTTCTGCCTTGGGTTATATGACTATGTGGAAGGGCTCTCACTTTCCCTGATTCATGCTTTTCACATTCCTTGTTGCTATATATTATGGAGCTTGAAACTTTCCTTTCATCTCTGAGTATGTCGACTTTTGCCCGTCCTTTTGGCTTGAATCCAGCTGTATCATTAGCCACAATGTGACTCGTAGTTGTCCTCTGCTGTAGCCCAGTATCTCATTGAGTGCTATCTGACCTAAGATTCTCAACTTCTGGCACTAAATCTTGTTTCATTTCGGATTGCCTCATCATAGGGTTTTCAAAATAAAAGACATTCAAAAGGAGTCATTGCTGTATCTTTGACAGATCCTTTGCCAGCATCATCTCCCTCCGACACATACATACTGCTGCCGCTGCCCAATAGTTGTTTTGGCACATTTAGTCTGGTTCCTCAACCAAAGCCTGTCTGACATGGGAGAAAAAAATCAGTCTGAGCCAGTATCTCATTCTCATAATGGAACCCAGTCTGATTCATACAAGCAATTGAGTGATGAATTGGTATGAATAAAGCAGCCTACACCGAGACAGCTTCTCACCACCAAAAATATTTTGTCCACTTCATGGTAATCCAATTTGGTTATAAACAGTGCATTTCAGACAGGAATTATTATAACTTTGACATGAATCAAAACTCAGCCATCCAGCCCATCTGAAATATAGGGATACATGACATGCTGGTATATTAATGTCCCGGATTAAAAGATATTAAAGACATTTCTTCTTTTAACACATTTTTAAGGCTGCATACTGGGGAACACCCGGACATTTACTAACCAGCAGGCAATTTCTACAGCATTTCTTTTTCTTGTCATGCATATCTTAAAATTCTTGTGTCTTGATAAGAATATATTTGTGAAATAAATTCCTGATAATGCACCACACCTGCCTTCTCCATCAAAAACATGGAACTCAGTACAGAGAGGAAACACATCAAGCTAATAGAAATCCAAAGATATTTCATACCTGTATGTTGAAGAATGCAATAATATCAGAACTATAATTTCATAATATTCTACAGGGAAGAAGGTGCTGGCGACTGCATTGGTGCATTGACACATCTCTCAATACTTGTATTTAACTTGCCAGCTGTCACTTCTGCTTTCTGCTTATCAAGGTTGATGGCACATTAGAATGGCATTCTATCCACTGGGTATCCTTTACATTTCGTCTGTAGAAGACTGAGATGTGTGTTGTTGGGTTCAAAAGCATTTTTGGGCATTGCCTCCAGTTTCACCACTTGTGTGATCCTTTAACCCAAATAATATTTCCCTGTAATCCCAAACATTTTTTGTTCTATAAGACAAACAACCACCTAAATCCAATGCAAAAATCATGATGCAGTCCTAGCACCAAAAATCTTAAAAATTTAAACTAACTTCTTTCTGTTCCAACTACCTGAAAACAACTCCTGGAAGATTTCCAGTACAGGATGACACCACCATATCCATGAGGGATATGTTCCAGGAATATGTATGGATATGCAATCTGTGGATAATCATTTCTATTGAAATTAAATACTTCTGGCTCAAAAATACCATACATTTGTGCTGGAGGACCTAGAAAATGCCTAGAGGGGACATATTTTATCAGATAATTGATAGATGAAACCACAGGTACCAGTCCTGTGGATATCAAGATTCATACCATAAATTATATGGTCCAGAAGAGGCTCTTCTGCAGGATTTCAGTATTCCGTCATGCTGGAGGTTCAGTTGGACCCATTCAGAGGATCCAGTAAGGTTACATTACTGAATGTTAAAGATTTTGAAATTGAGGCTACACTTCTATCATTTATGTTGCACATCTGTTTTCTGATCAGTTCTTAATAGAACACCACTATTTGCTCCTCCTGAACACTCAAAGCACAAGCCTTATTCACAGAGTAAAGTGTATGTGAGTAAAGAGCAGCCTAATATCCATGTAGGTGTGACAGCAAACACAGGGCTTAAAACAGGACACAGAACCCCCATTTAAAACATGTGTAGAATAGGACTAGCATACTTTCCAGCTATCCCAATTTGGCAGTGACAATCGTGACTAATCCCTTGGCATACTACTTTTTCAGCTGTTTTTAAAATGCCCGTTTCTTTCTCCTCCCCTCTCTCCCCCCCGCCCTTGCCCTCAGTTTACTTCCATTCATGTAAACTGAGTTCAACATGCAAAAGTAATTTGCACTCCGTGGGAGAAAAGGGGAACAAATGCCTTTCCTAGTAGGCTTTGGAAGAAGCAAACTAATTCCTGCTGGTTTGTCTATTCTTCCTTATTAAGACCTTTTACTGTCTTAATCACACTTCAGCATGTTTCCCAATTTTCACCTCTGAAATATTGAAAGGTATGAGCCAGACAGAAACACAGGTAACACCATAGGATCATCAAGCATAGCACCACCAGACATTGTATGGCAACATTCAAAACATACTCTACTCCTTGCCTCTGAGTTGATCAAAACCAATCTCTAATACTGGCAATAATGCAGATGTTTCACTTGTTTGCTATGGAAGCAGAATAAAAGTAGTTGAAACTGCAATAGAACAGCATCCTCTAGTGGATACTCACGTGCTACAATTTGAATGTTTCAACTATTCTTTTTAAACAGTATATTTTCCTATTTTTAGAAACCCTCTACTCACAAATACAGATAGTACTAGTTTGAACACATACTAATCAGGGTTCTTCACATATTTTCTTGGCATAGATTAGTGGAGCACTTGTTTGAAAAGTACAGCTTTATGTGAGGAAAACACATGTAAAGACTGGACCTTCCCATCCATTTAGCAACAGTATGATTGGGTAAGTGTACGTTTTGTATATTTCACATGTTTTGATATGGTCAAAATTGACTAATCAATAAAGAGTTGTTGTTATTTAGCAACAGTAGAGACAAGAGTAAAGAATGTAGAGTGTGCAACAAGAATGCAGGAAAAAGAGTGATTATAAAAAACAACTTCCCTTCTGCCTCATCCTGAACACAGTGGAACATTTTTGCCAAACAGTCCTGGCTCCTTTTCAGAGGCATTGTTTCCACAGTGACCTTCTGAAGGACACAAGTTGGGATTAGTCTTAAAACAAATCCCGTCTGCCTCCAGCCCTCAGCAAAACTGGTTCAGACTTGACAAAGATAAAAGAGAATTGCTCAATTTCTGCTTCATGAAAGTGGCTTCACAGTCTATACAGAGTCGTGTTACTTACTAACAAAATAAAAGATCAAATAAAGGACAGGTTCCACATTTAAAGAACAGTCTTAGGTGTCCTTGAACTTTTAAGGTAAAGATGGGATTTGCACTCAAGTAGTTACAAAACTACCAGGTATTGTCAACTATATTTTGGAGGAAGGAACGGGCAAAACCACTTCTGAATATTCCTTAAGAAAAGTCAGTGAAATTCATGGGACCACCCTAACTTGACAGGCAACTTGAAGGCACATGTGTGGGAAGTCCTAGGATATATCAGGTCTCTCATCCCAGTACTAACCAGGGCTGACTCTGCTGAGCTTCCAAGATCAGACAGGATCTGATGCTTTCAAGGTGTTTCGGCTCTTGAAAAACCCAATGAAAAATACAGCAAAATGGGACACAGCAAGGAATTTAATTTCAGAAGAAATTGTAGAAAAGCTCAGTCCCAAAGTGTGATGTGAACCTTCAATATTATTGAAAGAACATGAAGGTTGCAATCCTATTGAAGATACAGTTATATACAGTAGAGCAGGGGTCCCCAAACTAAGGCCCGGGGGCCGGATGCGGCCCTCCAAGGTCATTTACCTGGCCCCCGCCCTCCGTTTTATAATATAATATGTTTATATCAGTTTTAATAATATATTATATATACATATAATATTGATAAAATATTATAATGTTATACAATATAATACTAATAATAATACCATATAATAATATTAAATTATATGTTATATATTACATATAATATTACAGTACAGTGGTATAGTTCAATATATAGTAATATATAATGCTAATATTGTGCTATGCTAATAATATAATATATTGTTTGTACATACAGCTGCTCTGACTCCCCTTTGGGGTGAGAAGGGTGGGATATAAATGTAGTAAATAAATAAATGAATAATTTTAGACTCAGGCTCGTCCGAAGTCTGACATGACTTGAAGGCACACAACAACAACAACAATCCTAATTAACTTGATTATCTCATTGGCCAGAAGCAGATCCACACTTTCCATTGAAATCCTGATAGGTTTATGTTGGTTAAAATTGTTCTTATATTCAAATATTGTATTGTTCTTTCATTGTTGTTGTTTTTTGCACTATAAATAAGACATGTGCAGTGTGCATAGAAATTTGTTCATATTTTTTTTCAAATGATAATTCAGCCCCTCAACAGTTTGAAGGATTGTGGACCGGCCCGCTGCTTTAAAAGTTTGGGGACCCCTGCAGTAGAGTCTCACTTATCCAACACTCGCTTATCCAACATTCTGGATTATCCAATGCATTTTTGTAGTCAATGTTTTCAATATATCGTGATATTTTGGTGCTAACTTCATAAATAATTACTACATAGCATTACTGCATATTGAACTACTTTTTCTGCCAAATTTGTTGTCTAACATGATGTTTTAGTGCTTCATTTGTAAAATCAAAACCTAATTTGATGTTTAATAGGCTTTTCCTTAATGCCTCCTTATTATCCAACATATTCGCTTATCCAACATTCTGCCGGCCCGTTTATGTTGGATAAGTGAGACTCTACTGTAGCTATATATGTTATGTAGGACTGTAGGCTTCGTATTTCCACCTACTGAAGATTCACGCCAGTTATATCTTGGAACTCAACTTTTTTTTTACAACTCCTTTCTGGAAACTTTATTAAAGTCCATCCAGTTTTCGAGAAACACTAAAATTAGTCATTCTTAAATTGTCTACAAACTAGGATTGTTTTTCTTAAGATTTCTTCTTAAGCTCTTTGTAAGCCATACATCCTACCAATGTTCTGATTGTGGTTCTTCACACTAAAGGGAAGATCTGGTAATACTAGTACTAAAATATAGTGCAGGTGTTTTAATCCTTTAGGAACCCCCCCCCCCCCCCCTTTTCAGCTGTTGTGAAAATGTCCCCTACCACTGTCCAGGGGCTTCTTTCTCCTCCTACTTTCCCCCTTTTATCAAGTGCTTTCTGTATATTGCTTTCAAAGTACAAAAGTCGTTTGCACCAATTTACTCAACAGAGAGAGAAGGTGAAATCTTGACTCAATCAAAAGCAAACTGCTGCAATGATTGTATGATAAGAATGCTGGACTAAATTAAAATTACTAAAAGGGACATTGGAATTTCTTTTTTTGAAAGACTAGAAACCTTCTGTTCACTTTTTGCATGAGGAAGAGAAGGACTTGCCATTTTGGGTTTTAAGAATAATTTGAGAGGGGTTTTTTGAGAAAGAAGTCAACATTGGGGGTCCCAGATGGTGAAGCTTATGCGGTTTCCTTTTGGCTAGGTGAGGATAGATCGGAGGTAATCTACTTTTCTTCTTCTTGTCATTTTTGTGTGTTTCTATTCTATATTTCTTTCTTTTCTGGATTCACTTTTTTGACTTTTAATGTAACTTTTAAAACTGCAGGCAAACTGCTGCATCCTCTCCAAATCTGTCTTCTTCCTCATTAATAACATTTGGTAGTTTTTGACCACACTCTGATGATGCTTCTCCATACATGTCAATTATCATCTGTGAAATGTTAGAATGAAAGACCACTTTTGTCTCACCAGTTTAAGGAATTAACTTTACTGTTTGGTCACCCCTTTTAGTCATCCAAGCTCAGCAAAGCACAGGTTATAACTTTTTTAGCACTGTTGTCACATTGCTTCAAGTAATCTTTGAGCTACTGTGACTTTATCAGTGTTTTCCTGGGCTTTGTCATTGCTTTCCTCTTAGGCTAAGAGAGTGTGAGTTGCCCAACGCATTGGTTTCCTTAGCAAGAGGGGATCCAAACCCTTCAGTCTTCTCTAACATACAAGCTACACAATCCTGGCTCTTTTTGGAACATAGTTACTGTTAACTGATGCAGCTATGGTTATAGTTTTTTTTTTTTAGGAATTATTATTTGCTTTTATTTGGCAAAGGCACCTACTGTTACTGGGTGAATTGGGTAAAAGCATCACCAGCATCTTAGTAGCCCCTGGGCAGTGGTAGGAAACATTCACTCTCCCATCCACAGCCCTGTTTCCTCAACAGCCACAATAGATCACAAGCACCAGTCAGGATTGGAACAACATAGTACCCATCCTTGAAGAATTAAAAAAAAACACACACTCATAATCACACCAAGAAGGAATGAAACTGCTGTTAAATTGCATGTGTAAGATAATGTAGTAATACCTTCATGAAATAGGAATGGAATTAAAAACACATGCTAGCTTTTGCTTCCTTTCACACCTATGCCTCACCTCACTCTTCTTAGTATTTACTATACCTTTCAAGAGAAAAATGGGAGAAATCAAATAGCACAACTTCCATTAAATTTGTCCAGATTTGGCTTAATAAAATTGAATACTCGTGAAAGCAAGTGTTATCTCAACCCCAAGGACACACAGAAACACTGGAAGAGTGGAATCTCTTTGCCTCCTAAAATTACACCTTTCAGCCCAAGCTGTATGCCATAGTAGAGCAAAGGGGTCAATTCAGGTTTCTTTTTCATTGTTGGCTAAGCAAAATGAGCCCTGGATTTACAGAATAGTTCCCCAACCCTCATGTTTAATGACAGAGAAGCAAACTATATTACAGTATTAGATCCCTCTTGAAGAATGAGCTTTTATAATGTAAGTTCATGTATGCTAGATATTAAGTTTCAAGAATAAAGTTTAGTTTGACTCATCACCATTTGAGAAATGATGCAGCCCTCAGCTACAATTCCAGGCTCATGTGCTGTCAAATTAAGCATAGAAAGAGTTGGTACGGTAATTAGACAGAAGATCAACATTTTAGTTCTTGTTAGGAAATGATGCTCATTGTGTGATCTTGACTTAATCTCATCTTTTTGGACTTGCCTGACTAACAGGGCTTTTATGTCGATAAATAAGGAGCACATATGGATGCCACCCTGAATTCACCACAAATATAACTAATCAATAATTAGAAACTGTCCAACTCAATCATGTTTACCATGAATATATTGGAATCAGTAATGTATTCCTTAGAACCAGCCTTTCCACTGTGTTGTTCATGATGAAATACAATTTACATATTCAATTTGTTCTCCTGCTTCAGATATAGAAGAAAAAAAAGCATTGCAGCATAATATATACCTAACTAATATAGAAATCAAAAGTTGATGTAAGTATTGAGGACAGTTCTATACTTTATACAGACATCCAAGCTTGAACCCACACCTTTTTCTGAAGAAAACCAAGAGAAGTCAAAGCAGAAAACATTTTACTATTCACAACCTACCCATAATTTGATTCCTTCATCAGGCTGTGTCTTACCAAAAAAAAAGTGATACTCACATAATGTTTAAGGAACAGTATTTTGACAAATATCTAGAACATACAGAAGACATTGAAATTGTAGTCTAGTCCTAGTATAGGTTCTGTGTTTGTTCGGTGTACAGTTCTGAGGCATGATTATTTCCAACAAAATAGCCCTCAATGATTTAAGAGAATTATAGTTCAACTACAACAAATTTGACCTAGGAACCCAACTTTCCTCCACTTATACACAGATTGCTTTATTCCAGCATCTACAATTCTTAATACTTGGGTGCCCCTGAGATTTGCCACATATTACAGCAGTTAATTTGATCACTCTCTTCCATATTGTTGTCTTTATGTTTTCCTACTGCAAGACTTTTCTGTCTACTGTGAACGAATTGAACTGCATGGTTCAGCCGCCAATACTTGTGTTGCCTGGCATTCTCAGTAGCTGCCAGCATACCTGTCATCCTTCATAGCCCTTATTCATGTAGATCTTAAAAGGCTAGGAGGCAAATACAGCCCTGTGACAGAATCAAAGCTTTCAATAGACAGAAGAGAAAAGGGAGAGACACCTGGGCCAGTACCACTTTAACAAAGGGAGAATTTACTTATGGGCTTCCTGTTACACCAAGTAGTTTTATTTGGTCCTGTATAACGTACACAAACACCTTATAGCCACTGAAATAAGTTAATCTTTAAGACATTTTAGAAGGGGCAAATTCCTTAAAGATTGTCATGGCTATGCCTCCTGTTTAGCAGGTGAATGCAAGCAAGAACCACTCAGGACTCCAGAGATGTGGTGTCATAGCACCAGTATCACAGTGTCCTTGAGACATGGGAAAGGTATTTTTTGCAGACCACCAAGTGCAAAATTTGTAGTTGCTTTTCCAGAACAAAAAAAGTTCTAGAGTGATATGAGCATTTTATCAAATTCTGTGTACTTCTCCACAAACAGATAACTCGGCACTCATGCTTGTTGGAAATTAACATGACAGTGAATAAGGACTCACCAAGTAGACTACTGCATTGCACCAGTTCCTCTCAGGATATGGTTAAAGATTATAACCATGAAGATCGATATAGGAAATGCCAGTCATCCTGTGGCATTGCTTATGATACATGATTATTTCTTCTGAAGGAGTATTCAGAGCTGATATTTCAGCTGAACAATGGAGAATATCATACCCTGTATAAGTGAGGCAACGGTCTGAACCCAATAGTTTGCATTTAAATACAAGACCTGGAGTACCTAAGTAGGCATCCAGAAGTCTCAAATCAGCATCATCTTGGGATAATAATGAAGACATGGGTTTACAACTAGCAATGGATAAGTACTAGGGAGAAGAGCGGGAAAGAGATCCCTCCCTATAAAGAGACCACTTGTTGCAAAAATTAAGCTCTGACCTGCATGTATACACACTGAAACTGGAAAAACTCCAGGAATCCAAAAGTAAGATTTTGGGGGGAGGGGGTGAAGAAGAGAGACCAATCAAATTAAATAAGATTGAAGCGAGTTGTTTCAAGTAATAATTAAGAACAAAAAAACTTATTTTCTAAAAAGGTTTTCTTTTTCTTTTTTTGCACGTTTTCCAGCGATTTATAAAATGTCAACAGAATACTAACAAAGTTTGAACCAAAGGAATGTGCTTTGGGAAACATTAAAACAAAAGTTGTTCATATTAATGCAATGTACCCCTGTTAACTGTGTCGCTGTTAATCTTTCTCGCCTGATCTTTAAAAATCCCAGAACACTCGTCACCCTCCCCTCGGGTCCAAAGGACAATTCATTTAGAAGAGAAGCGCTCCCATGCTGCCAACTTCACTCTGCTCCTTGACAAATATTTCGAAGTACTGGTAAATGATGGTGACAGCTAGCAAGATCCCAGTCCCCGAGCCAATTGCCCCAAGGAAATCTGCTAGCACAGAGAGGGCGCCAATGCAGAGGCCACCAAACGCAGCAGCTGTAGGAATGTATCTGACGAGAGACACAACAAAGGAAATTCCAGTTAGACTAAAGGTTAAGGAGGTGCTATCAAATCATCTACAAGAATGGCCACCGCAGCATATTTTTACCACACCTAGAGCCAGTGGAAACAACAATTCCAGGTGCAAGGTCTAGGATAGTGGTTTGCTAGAGGGCCCCTTGCCTATGGCATCACCATTTGATGGCTTCCCAGCTTTTGTTGCGATTCCCCCCATCCCATTCTAAGAGACTTAAAGGTTTAGTTACTGGTAGCACGGCTTTAAGCTAAACTGGGCTGGGTGGTTTTACGGCATACTTACCATAAGAATGCAGTCCACAAGAACACCTTTCAAATTAAATTTGACTCTTTGGCCGAAAAAAGTTACCTTTGTCCATGACTAAGTAATTAAGACACTGGCAGAATACAGAACAGGTTTATCTGTGGTTTTAACTCCCATCTGCTTTGGTGTCATGTGAGTCTTAAGACAGGTTCTATATTTGAGACATACAGCCAGTGTAAATGGAGAATGTTGCACCTCTCCTAATCCCTTTTACAGTATGCATTACATTTTCAATTTCGACTGCAAGACTAACTGTAGAGGCTATCACACTACATGTTTGCAAAGCACTCTGGAAACTTTGGCAAATAAATGTACTGATTAAACAAATCCCAAGGAAGTAATAGCAAAAAAACAAGTCACATATGACGTGCAGCTCAGGCAGTTATTTGTGAATCACCAAACTGCTGGAAAAATCATGGAATTAGACCTGGCTTCCTCTAGCTTCAATTGCATTAACTGAATTATTACATTTGCGGACTATGAGGGCTAGAAACTTTTTCTAAAAAAAAAAAAAAAAAAAAAAAAGCAGTGTTAAAGATCTAAAGGGAGGTTTTATAAAATGATGGCTAAACGGAAAGCAAAAAATCTAGAATGGAAAAAATTATTCCAGTATAGCCTTTCTAACATGAACCACATATTGAGTAGTATAATGGATCTATACAGGTCTGCAACTCACCTGTTGAGTTCATGGACCATAGAAGTTTCTCTGTGACCCCTCATAACCATCTGCTGTTCTTTCAGTTGTTTAGCAACCTGAAATGATCAGAGTAAGGGAGTCAAGGTGTGTAGTTTTTTAAAGATTAAATCATATGAACATCTGGTTATAAACCAGAAATCACAATATTCCTCCATTTAATTTTTTTTTTAAATATGGCAAGGTTCTAAAGAAGTATTACTGCAAAGACTTCTGACAAACAATTAAAATTGCAAAGGTTGATGGAGGTATGCTGCCTATGGAAAAGGTAACCTTACAGTTCATTTCAGGAAACCTCACAGTTCAAGATGTTGAACTACTCTGGGAAAGCAGGAAGAGGTAATATTATAAAGTGTAGTGATACATCACATCAGTTTGTGCAAATGAAAGCCTATATTAAAAGTCTCAGGTTGAGAGTCCAGATTTGCGAGAGAGGAAGTATTAGAGTGTGATACTGCTACTTGGGGGACGTTTTCCACAACTTCAGCCCCATCTGACAATTTATAACTAGTTCCGTGTGCTAGGAATGATGAGAGATGCAGTCCAAAACAGCTTTGGGTCAACAGACTGGGGAGAAGACTGGTCCAGATAATATTGTGCTAGATGGAAAAATATCTTGACATGGTCTGAGGACGTTTCCTGTGTTTTTAGTCAAATCTGAACCTTACATAAGTATTTTCTCTTTTAGAGCAAAGAGAGTGTTAGAGACAGAGCTGCATCTTCTGTTATATGTGGCTAAGCAAGGGATACACTGCTTCTAAGGGAGAGGAACATGGTTGGGGGAATGTTCTTTACTTACATCTTTGGCAGAAGAGCCAGATACCTCAATCCAGGTTTTAGAGAAGAAAGCACAAGAGCCCAACATAAACACAATGTACACGACTGCATGGACGGGGTCTTCTAACACCGAACCAAATGACTCAGGAGGTGACAGGTAATAACACAGCCCTCCCACAGGATATGAACGGGCAGGACCTCCAGATGACGTATCCTGGAAGGAAAGCAGTTTCCAGATACTGTATTGAGCCATTTTACTAGATATTATGCAGCAATAAAAAGACAGAGGCAATTGCACTTAAGAAAATTCATTGCAGTGACCACAAGACAACAAAAGAGCCAGTCCAATACAAGCTTGATGTGAATAAGTACATGGCTCGTAAGGAACATGACATACAGGCCATTTACAGCTAGAGATAAACTTCAGGAAATATTAAAGCTATGGGGGAGATGGGGTTGGAAAAATGGAAATTCTTGGGGAAAAACAGAACAAATATGATATTAGCAACTTCTACAGATCTGAAAATCATTTGGCTAGCTTAGGAATATCAAACATCAAATTAGTTGGTTTTGCACAAACTTACAAGCTGTAAAAAGTACTGGTTATGTAGAAAAGTACTATTAATTTTATTTTGTTTTTGTTACAAGTAGAGCTACAAAGCCATAAACTTTAAGCAATGCTTGAACTGAAAGAAGGCTTACAAAATAAAAACCACAGAAGAAAGTATCAACATTGGATTACTTTGTCTCCTCTACACTTTTAATAACAGACTGACATAAAGAGTTCATTCCCATAGTAACTGTTAAAAGTAAAGCAAGACAATGAACCGCAATGACCTGACACCGTACACAAAAGTCTTCCTACTATATAGATTTTAGAAATAAATGAACAAAATTCCAATGACTTGGATAGTTAATGATTATGAAAGAAAACATTCCATAATCCATTTGCCAAGGAAAGGACACTTGTTCCCACGACAAAACTTTCCATCCTTTCCTTAGTCCCTCAGATTTCTGCTTCCAATATAACTGTATGCATATCCACTCAATGTAAGTTCCACTGACTTCAATAAAACATATTCAGTGCCATATAACACTAGAGCTACACCCTTCTCATACCCTCTTGCACCACAACACTATGCCGGTTTATTTTCACTGTTGCACCATATACGGCAGAATGCATCACAAGCCAATACTCACCGACCATGTACCCAGCAGGCTAACCAACAAGTTGCCACTGAAACGGGCTGAGAGCATCTGGGATATAACATACAAGTTGGACACCAGTGCAGACTGGAGAATGATGGGAATATTGGAGGTGTAGAAGAGTTTGATGGGATAAGTATTATATTGACCACGGTAGCGGGCAGATTTTATAGGGAGGTCCACTCTGAAACCCTATAGAAAACAAAAATGAAAGCTAAATACAACTAAACATGCAATCCATACCAATACCAACATCAATTAAAGAACACTTGCTGAGGCATATATTTTAACTGGAAAGCTGTTTAATGATGGGCCTGTAATGTAGGTGGGTATACATTATTTATTTATAGCATTTATATTCTGCCATTCTCACCCCGAAGGGGACTCAGGGCGGATCACATTACACATATAGGCAAACATTCAATGCCTTTTAACATAGAACGAAGACAAACAAACATAGGCTCCGAGCGGCCTCGAACTCATGACCTCCTGGTCAGAGTGATTCATTGCAGTTAATTGCAGCTGGCTTGCTCTCCTGCCTGCGCCACAGCCCGGGCCCTACATGGAATAGAACCTTGTTCCAAAGTATTTTCACTATCTAAAATCTATATCAAAACTGTGGAAATGTAGGTACAGTGCTTGCAACTGGGTGATGACTGGGAAGGATTATGAGAATATGTCAAAAAGCACATTGAAAATGTGGGTTTGAAGGAGTAGACAGGCATAATGGAAATCTGGCAATTAAGCACTTTAGCAATTAGGACAAACAGTGCTTTCAGAAAGATAGTGACAGGGAGAAGAAAGAGACCTTCAGTGAACGAAGAAACTGGAAAAATAAGAAACTAGTTAGAAATGTAAGCCACAATATAAAGAGGGCTTATTCTTCTAAAAGGAGGGCACTGATTGATATAATTCATGGAAAATGGAAAGGACAGGGAAGACAGCTAAGCAATCTGGGGAAGAAAGTCATACTCCAGAACAATCAGCCAGGTCAAACCTTTGGCCATAGTGTTTGGGGTAGAAATGAACCAAGGTGTAAGAAAGGAAGCTCAGAAATAATGCTACAGTACCTGGAGGCAGGAGATGATCAGAGCATAACTATTACTGCCTAGTTTTTAACACCATTCTCTGATTCTGCTTACCTGGAAGTAAATGACCACAGCAAAGACAAATATGGTGGCAATGAGGTTCATGAGATTGGGGAGGTTCTGACGATAAAAGGCTTCCCTGAGAGCTCTGACTTTATCTGTGCGTGTGGCCAGTAGATGGAACAGGGCAATGATGGCTCCTTCAAATTCCATGCCTAAATTAACAAGTGTAAATGAGAGAGTCAGTTTCAAATAAATTAATGATTCACTTAACTCTATTTGCTTTACAGACCGCATCTCTTGCACCACAGATGCTCTCATTGACATCAATGATTAAAAATTATTGTTTCAGACTCTAAAATAAGACTGTACTGTAGCAGATGTGATCACACAGATGTGACCCTTACTCACTCACATAGGTATCCACAACTACATGGATTGAGAAGTAATTTTTTCATCTGGATCTAGAGTAGTTCATTGACCGAATCTTGATAACAAATGTGCAAAACAAAGTAGGAACCCTAGCTTCACATATCAATGGGAATCTGCCACTGCAGAATTGCTTTTTCCCCCCTGAAGTTTAAGGAGATACTAGGACTCTAGTATCTCCTTAATCTAGGAGTAAAAAGGAAAGAGCCCTAGCATTATATCACAACTTATTTTTGAATAACAGATTCCTATCTTCTTATATGCCAGTTAAAACTATATTAGTCCAATAATGCATTAAACACCACAACATTGTAATACTTGAAATTGCCTGGTATTTCCATAAAAGAAAGCAGGCTAAACTTTGGATTTACAAAACAGAAGGATATTATTTTCTCTACTTAACCTTGCATGGTTCCTAGGCTTAATGAAAGTTCAGTATTGCTAACAAAAACATGCACAATATGTTGTGAATGAGCCTTCTGAGGCTGTGAGTAATAATGGTGAGATCAGGAGAGGAAGGAAGAATCCTTGTGAGGAGGGCTCGCTGGAAGATTTATATAGGAAGAGAATTAGGGAGATTGATGAGGAATCTTCTGAGGAAGATTCATGTGAGGATTTGGGAGAGAGTGTTGAGGTGGAAATGGATGGTGAGGAACCAGTGGTGAGGGAGGAAGCTGGCATTGATTGGGCACGGGCTCCGGAAGGGCTTGGGGAAGAATCTGGATCCATGGATGCTGTTGATGCTGGAGAGGCTTGGGTATCTTCAGAAGCAGATCCCACATGGTCTGCCTGGAGGAATGAGGGTGGTTCCACAGGTGTGGACAGAGTTGGGTGTGGGCAGAATGATATTGACTCTGATGAAGAGTTTGGGATGCCTGATCCAAGGGCGTTAGAAGTTTGGACGCCCAAGGAAACCTAAATAAATTGGGGATGTTTGGCCACTATGCTTTGCGTGTAGCAAGGTGTTGCTGGACGCCATTGGGTTTCCTGTACGTGATTCTGAAGACTGGCTTGGGACTTTGCAACAGATCTGCTGTTCGTCTTCATTGTTTTGGCTTTCTGTGCCATTCTGTGACGTGGACCTTCTTTTGATGACTTCAACTCCTTGGACCTTGAACTGGAATTTGACTCGGCTTTGCTCTTCGCTCCCAAAACGTGTTTTGGCATCGTTCTCAATTCCGTGGCTGCTGTCTGTTGCTGACTACTGGCTTCGCTCCTGACCCTGACGCTGCCTGCTTATCCCG
The DNA here is from genome assembly GCF_035594765.1 of Anolis carolinensis. NCBI lineage: Eukaryota > Metazoa > Chordata > Lepidosauria > Squamata > Anolidae > Anolis > Anolis carolinensis. The sequence continues at coordinate 64,581,206 of NC_085842.1, read as the reverse complement.
ACTTCTGACCGGCTTGACGACGCTTTCCTACTCTGCTCCTTTAACTCCTGGCTTGGCCTTCGCTCCAGCAGCGGTTTGCTGCGGGCTCGCCAGCGTCTTTCTGTTCCGCTTGCTTTGCTGCTCTCAACAGAGAGTTCTACAGCCCGGTTTGGGTGTTTGTTTTGGTTTAAAGCTACTTTCGTACTCCTGAATTTTGGGAAGGTTTTGGGGGCTTCGTAGCCGTTTGCTTTTGTTTGTTTCACCATTTCAAGCCCGTTTTGTGCTTTTGGGCTGAGTTCAAGTATTTTATGTTTAGTCCGTATTTTATCTCTGGTTATTCCGGATTATATGTCAGTTCGTGGTTTTGGCATTTCTTCTGTTTTAACTACTTAATAACACTGAAGTTTAAGTGTTTTAAGTACGGTAGTTTCCCTAGTCAACCAAGTCTGACATCATGTGTAAATTAAATGGGGCCTACAACAAATTATACATTCCCAGATACTAGCCTATATGATGTTAAAGACTCATGTAAATCTGTTCTGCACTCCAACACATCCACTAACACCTGACATATCATGACTCAGTCCTCCACTGGACTACACTGAGTGTTATATGGAGATTTTAATATTATCCTTGAGCAGACCAATATTTGTTTTACTTCTTAGTTTCACATTGCTTTAGCTCAAACTCTGTCTCTATAGGGATACAGAGTTCACAATCAGAAGGATTGATACACGTCCAAATAAGAAATACAAATAAATGATACCTCGGCCAGTGTTCACTGTGGTTGGGCTGAAAGCCTTCCATACAATTGTCTCACAAATGTTAGTGGCAATGAAGAGGGAAATTCCAGAACCAAGACCATATCCCTTTTGGAGAAGTTCATCCAAGAGAAGAACTATCAAACCAGCAACAAAAAGCTGCAAGAACAAGTCAGAATGATAAATTTTTGTGTAATTACAACCAGGAGCAGCATAACACTGCCAATTTTGATATATCAAGCAAGGATTAGATATGCTGAATTTTGATATTATAACCTATTTTGTTTTAAAGACACACTATTGAAAGTCTAACTCCATCCTTCTGTGAGATCTGTATAGAATATGAAAATTATATAAACCCAATTTCTCTAAACCTTTCAAAAAGCTAGTAATTAATGGCTCTCACAACCACTGAGAAATTAACCCAATCATTGAAACGTTCAGTATATCTTTCCAGTTCTTTATGTGGTTATCAATTAAATTCTATCTGGTACTATGTATTATTTTATTGATACACTGTACTGCTTGCAATTCTTTGAGCCCAAGATTAGGCCCATTTTAGATAAGGTTTCCCCTCATGTCTAAGTATTCTCAGTATTAATTAATAAATCAGTCAGATGCCCAATTCTGTGTCTTCCTAGTTCAGCTCTACCACTGTCATTTGAGGCACACTGGATCTACTCAGTAGCTTGTTGGTGAATCTGATGTAGAAGAGCAGCAATAAAGAAATCCAATGTTTAAAATCTTTAGATACAAATAACAAAAGCATAGAGTTGGAAGAGACCATCAGTCCAACCCTGTCATGGTGGAATACTGTATCAAACCACTCTCAACAGATGACAATTCAGCCTTTGTATACAAAACCCCCACACTTTTGAGGCAGAGTATTCAAAGTTTTCAAAGCAGCTGATGTAACAAGCAATATCTAAGCATAACTCAAAAATCATGCTGATGCTGCAACACCAGCAAAAGGGAGCTATCTCCTCTTTCTACTCAATGCTACATGAAAACTACCTGGTTTTGGAGTCCCTTGAAATAAGGCTGAGGTGTGATAGGAAGATCTGACAGAATTACTTCTGCATTATATGTCACCTACAGTTAGGTGATTTTGTCACGCAAACTGTTCACTTGAACTAGTTCTCCTTTGGTAATCTCATGCAACTATACAACTCAGAAACCACTCTGAAGTAGAGCAGAATGGTTTTTAATCATCTTCTATCTGTACCTTAGACCTATCTCTTTCAGAGATCCAGTTCCTGGCTGTCATGCTAACAGCTCTTACAACCTGCTCTTCACATATCTATTGATATATCTTTAAGCGATTTAAGGAACAGATTTCCAATATACCCAGAGACACGCACATACCATGGGAATGCCCCTGTTTAATAACAAAGCCAGATGCCTGGTAAAAGCATTCCACAGTTAATCAAAATTCTTGCAAAGAAGAAGGCTGTTTGCAAGATAACTTTGTTTTGTATCTTTTAAACTGCAAATATCTTAACAAACCTACCAGCTGTTCAAATACTATAAATCCTGTAGAACAATCTAGCAAATTGTACAATATTTTTAAAAGTTACCTGAATAGTGATGAGCAGACAGATTCCTGCTCCCATCTCTGAAGGGTCTCCATACATCCCAGTCATTACATAAACGATAGACTGACCAATGGTGATTATCATGCCAAATACTGAGGGACAAAGTCAGAAAGAAGAAAAAGCAAAATTTTAATTGTCTCCAATTCCACTGTATCTCCATGAGTATTGGCCAACCTGGAATGTACTTATTTCACATTTCCTGCTACTTACATTTCTGCGCCCCATTGAAAAGAGCTCTGTCTTTTGGTGTATCCCCAACTTCAATTATTTTGGCACCAGCCAGCAACTGCATGATGAGGCCGGAGGTAACAATGGGAGAAATGCCCAGCTCCATCAGTGTACCTGTTGTAAGTGGAAATCAAAATGACATATTAAACAGGCAGCGAGAGGGGTGGTGGTGATGGAATGATTTTACTGCTGATCCCTTCCAACTCAGCAGTACTTAGATAACATATGCATTTGACCTTTCTAGTCACTCACAAGTTAAGCCTCACTACCCAATTTTTCAGACACAAACTTGTCTTATCAATCTAGTAGTACAGTAAAGAAGTGCATTATTCAGACATAGGGAAACATCTAACCAAAATGTCATTTATGAAATTTTAAAGAGTTTTATACTTGATAATGTAAAATGGGGGGACAGGACTGAAATGGGGATTTTGTGTTCTAAGAAAAGCATGGGCAAGCAAGTTAATACAGAAATGATAGACATCGTGTAAGGAGATACTTGTTTTATGTGACATCCAGTATTAAGGGTTTCCACAATATAAGTCTGCAATAAGAATTCACTACCGTCTTAAGAAATTTCTTCCTGGGCGTGTTCAAGCATATTTTCCTAAATAGAAGCCAATTTCCATCCACCAGTTATTACCTGACAACCCTCATTCCATAAGACCAGATGAAGAAGGGAATGAAAACAGAACCACACTGTTGGCTCTGCTAAAAACACAGCAACTTCTAGAATGTGCTCTCCTTAATCTAATGACCAGTTAGAACCCATATATGGGATGGACTTGAAGTGCTAAAACCTGAATTTGTTTTTTTTCCCTGCCTCCTTTTTCTATATGTGAGATGCCTTTCAATTTTCAGGCCAAGGACAGAGATTATGTTATTATAAATTTTGAGGCATTCTGGGAGCCACGTTTTAGCCTGAAGAGCAGGATAACAGAACACTTATATTGAATAAGAACATTCAAAACTTGGACTTGACTCGACTGCTAGTCCCTACTAGAAGAAATCCACTAAATCAAATGCATTAACAAGTGTTGACTTCTCATTTGACTACAGTTCAATTCAAGTACCTATCGGGTTTAATCATAGAATAGTAGAGTTGGAAGAGACCTCATGGGCCATCCAGTCCAACCCCCTGCCAAGAAGCCACAAACTCCCTTGTTGAAAAGCTATTATCTCACACATAAACCCATATATTTACCACAATACTGCAATAAAGGGGTACATAACAGAATAACTGCAAGAAAAACACTTAACGAACTGCCTCAAAATATTTGAGATGTGCAAAGTATTATTTTCTCAATAAGACTGCAATGCTAAAGCACCATTAAAATAATAGAGTTGCAATATCAAGGTTGTGATTTAACCAGTTACACAAATTTAAGCATCACTGACAGTAACAGGAAAGTTGATCAGCTGTATCAGCTCTCCTGCTGAAGTGAGTGGAACTTCAAAGCTCTTAACTTAGGCAGGGGAAATAGCTGCATTGATTTTGCTACATCATATACAAATAGAAACATTTGCTAAGGAAGCAATTTCTACCTCTGTTTGAAGCCAGAATTACTCTCATCCAGTAGAAAGGATCCGCTGAGTCTGATGACATTATACCAAACAGAGGAATCTGAATTTCCAAGAGAAGACAAATAAGATTAACATAGTCATGTTCCCCACTATTGGTGTAAAGAAAACTTTGAAATACCATGAACATACCTGGCAGCAAACCAAAAAGATGAAGAGGGTGATGGCAGTCCATAGTACCTTTTCCTTGAACTGGATCTATATCAGAGAGTGAAATTAGAGAAATAAGTGTCATTACTTTCTCTAGGAAAGAAATACATTCAGCGAGTGATTAATAATTGAACAGATGGAGGTAAACATGACAACATGGAACAATATGTTATATCACTGACATGCGAGCCAGCACAGTATAGTGATTTTATTGCTGGACTAGGACTCTGGATGATCAGGGTTCAAATCCCCGCTCAGCCATAGAATCCCACTGGATGATTTTGGCCAAGTCATATGCTCTCAGTCTCAGCAAAAGGTAAAGCTTCCTCTAAACATATCTTGCCAAGACAATTCTGTGATAGGTTCCTCTTAGGAGTTGCCATAAACCAGAATCAACTTGAAAACACACAACAATAACTAATGCGCACTTATCTAGCACCTTGGAGGAGACCCATAGTCATTGGGAAGGACTATCTTCAGCTTCTCAGGAACAATAGCATTAAAAAAGGGAAAAGCAACCGGACCCCATCCATCAGGCATAACAAGAAAAGATGTTAAAACCTTGCTTGCTTCATTGCTAGCTTTCCCGCTAAATACCAGTTACACTCACATTGTAGAGGTGGAAGGGACAACACTCTTGACTCTATCATCAACTAGAGCAGTGGTTCTCAACCTGTGGGTGCTCAGATGTTTTGGCCTTCAACTCCCAGAAATCCTAACAGCTGGTAAACTGGCTGGGATTTCTAGGAGTTGTAGGCCAAAATACCTGGGGACCCACAGGTTGAGAACCACTGAATTAGAAAAATGATTCCTGATGGATCAATTATACCTTTATCCATGCCACACAGCCTCTGAGGATGCCTGCCATAGATGTGGGCGAAACGTCAGGACGGAATACTTCTGGAACATGGCCACACAGCCCAAAAGACATACAACAACCCAATTATACCTTAGTGTGTTAAAATTGCTATCCTTGTAGCAAACATTACACAGCAATATGTGTGTGCGCACGCATGAATTTTTGTAAAAAAAAAAAAGAACTTACTCTGGTATGTTAAAATGACTACCCTTTACCACCTTTGGCTTCCAGTTTCACTCCCTTGTTGATTGTGTCATTCTTTAAAGTGTGGGAGCAGGATCTATTGCTTTTAAAAAAAAATGGCAGCAAATATTTTGTAAATGTAACATTTTGCAAAAGGTGCATACCTTCCTTTCTGGTTTTTGGATCTCAGGCAAGATAACACAGAAGGGCTTGATTACTTCAAGGAATTTAACTGTAAAGAAAATTATAATACTGTTCAAATTATTCTTCCAAGAATCAAACAATAATGTAATAGACCTGTGGTAAACAAGGTCTGTGGACTTGTTTAAAATGTTGTGGGTTTACAAAGAAATTAAAGTAAAATCTAGTTCTGGCTTTCATCCACAGTACATGTAACAAGGTAAGATCTATTTGGAGGGGGTGAGAGTAGGGAATGTTGTGGATGGCTGGTGATCAGCTGATTGTTTGAATAGGATTTTAGAAGCTTTGCGTGTTTGACTATTGGGCAGTAACGGATGGGAGTTTCCATATTAGCTTAGACTCAGACCAGTTAATTAGTTAAAATACGAAAGATGTGAACTTGTTCATTAGGGACAGTCATGGTCCCTAATGAATATTTTTTCTATTATGATATATCTCCTAGAACACTACATAAGAGGTTTTTAGAATTCCTAAATTCAGATGCATAGACACAATTATTCAAGCAGAGTGGTCTCACACAAACATCAGGAATGTATCTGGATTTGATGCAATAGTAATGGAACAGGAAGAGGTCCCCACGTTTGATGGCAGAAATGAGGATGCGTAGAAGTCCTCATAAAATCATCATTTAGTTCAATGGAGATATAGGTTCAAATCTCTCAGTTACAAACCGAATAAATTTTACTAGAATTGATACCATGGACCTGGGAAGTCTAAAGCAAACAAAATACTATCTTAGCTAAGTATCTCTATAAGAAAACTGGCATATTTAAAGTATAAGTATTATTTTAAATTATGTTTAGACTTGGGTCCCATTTTTAATTAAACACCAAAAGTGACCATAAGGATACTGTGATATGAATGCTGATGATGTCAATTGAGGATTATAAGGAAACATTACAGATGCTAAAGCTACAGCTTCTCTTTGAAATTAAGAGTGGCCTGATTTGATCACTGGGCACTATCAATTCAATTGTCTATTTCATCTGGCGTTAGCAATCAGATTTAGGTCCCAGTCCTAATTTTTACAAGCAATTTGGATTGGGTTTTTTCTTAAGCATGTTACTAAGCTTTGGTCTCATCTTAGAAAAAGAACACAGAACTACAAAGCACACCAGAAAGGATAATTAAAATACATGAGAAAATTTTAATAGAATGTCAGTACGAGCAGACATTTCAGTATTGTGGAAAGAGAATGAAAGATGTTCGCATTCTGTAAGGATTAAGGGTACCTGCAAATTTTGTGTTAATATACAAAAAACACAAGTGAACAATACTGCAGTGAAACTGATTCTTAAACAAAAAATAGAGGAAAAGAAAGTGGTACTCTCACTCATCACATGGAAAGTGCAGCAACATTATTATAATCCCAACACAGAATACACATCTCAAAAAACAAGAATATTTTCTAACAAATGCCAAGAAACTTGGCCATTGCTGTAAGACAGGCACAGTTATACTATATATTTTCACACAATAACAATATTTAGATACAAATATAATTAAATTTTAATGTGTTATAAACTATAGTTTTAAAAAGTGTCCTTAAAACAGAATATTTTATTACTTTGTCAGTCTGAAGAAGTAGTACTCCAAAGATCCAGACTGAACCTTGCTCTGTTAATTGAACCTTTTCGTATACAGACTGGAATGACTAAGACCTAAAACTGAGAGAATTAGGCACCCATTTAACTCTGACCTGAACCTTTTCTCAAGAAGCATATCCCTTTCTGCAAAGTGGGGATGATGGCATTAATTAACTGGCTGTTGTGCAGTTCACTAAGAATGCACGTTAACCATTCTTAACTCCAGTGGTTTTCAACCTGGGGTCCCCAGATGGTTTTGGCCTACAACTCCCAGAAATCCCAGCCAGTTTACCAGCTGTTAGGATTTCTGGGAGTTGAAGGCCAAAAATGTCTGGGGACACCAGGTTGAGAACCACTGCCTTAAACAATATACAACATCTGCATGGTTAATAATTTACAGAAGAATGTGTTTAAAAAAGCTTCGGGGTGAATCTCCCATTCAGTTGTTTCTCTTGCATGATAACCCCAAAGTAGAAAAGCATGTAAGTTGAGTATACCTTAGCCAAAATTCTTGGAAATGGAAATGTTTTGGATTTAGTATTTTGGGGGGGGGGGGGGGGGTTGGGGTATTAACATATACAGTAATGGGCCCTTGGGATTTAGTTTCAGAACTTCCAAAATCTGCAGATGATCAAGTCTCATTATATATAGATGGTGTTCCTTATAGAGTAGCCCAAAAGCCACAAAGGGGTCCTCTATATATATATATATACACACACACACTGTATAAAATGACAAAAACATGGCTCACTATTAGGAATTTTTAAAATTAGATTTCTGAACCATGGGCTGTGGGTGCAGAACTCATGGATATGGGAGGCCAAATGAGGTATTTTGAAAATGGGACCCAAGTCTAAATAAAATACACCTAGTCTGAAGGCAATTTTATACACACTATTTTTAAATAATTTTCTGTTTGTATATTGGACGTGAAATATATTTCTTTCACATACACCTAGTCAATACTCAATATCTGTAATCGCTATTACTTGATGTGGATGTTAATATTTTTTTAAATTAATGTTTGCTTTAGTTATTTTGGTTTCTGATTGCACTTTGCGGCACTGAATCTTTGCCGTTGTCTGTTGAGCCCCCACGGGGAGAGAGGGTGAGATAGAAAAAATGTTTTATTATTATTATTATTGTATTATTGTTTGCACATGGAACACAAAACTCATTCATGCATCACATAACATAAACCAAATCTGAAGAAGGTACACACAATGTGATATCCTTAATAATGTTGTGCACAAAACACAGTGTGTGTGCCTTGAACCCTCAGAAAGCAAAGGTATCACTCTCTCAGGGCACAGGCATGGGCAAACTCGGGCCCTCCAGGTGTTTTGGACTTTAACTCCCACCATTCCCAACAGCCTCAGGCCCCTTCCTTTCCCCCCTAAGCCGCTTAAGCCCATGCCTGAGCTACACAGTGGAATACGATTTGAGACCACTTTAACTGTTTTGATTCAATACTATGGTATCCTGGGAGTTGCAGTTTGCTGAGGAACCAGTATTGTTGGGCAGCTAAGGCCCTTGTAAAACCACAACTGCCATGATTCTTGGTAAGGGATGCTCGACCTTCTCGCCCGTCGGGTTTCCCAGCTGTTCATAAAACCATCCTGTCACGCTCTCTCAGCCTCTTCTCTTCTTTCCATGCCTTCCAAGGCAGGAAGGGAAGCGGCCATTTCGTCCTTCCTTGAACAACCTATCCCAACCGCCAGCCCTCTCCCCTTGGCCTTCCTCGCGACCCTCTTGCCGGAAAGGCCTACTCCTCGCTGTCTCTCCCCAGCCGCCCTGTCCTCCCTTTCTTCCATTTCCTAGGCCTCAGCGCTTAGATACTCACTCCCCATCTTGGCTGAAAAGGGCAGAACCCAGCCGTCGCACCGACTCCAACTCCTTCCTCGGAGAAAAGGAGAGACACGTCAGTTAACTGAGCCTTTTCGGCCGGCTTCCGCTTCCTGCCACGCACTGAGGGCCGCTCACAGGAGAAGCAGAAACAGCCGCGCAGGCGCAGTAGAGAGGCGCTGCCCTCCTCGCGGCCACCTAGCGAGACTACGTTTCCCGGCATGCTTTGGAACGTACAGAGACGCCCTCCCACGTCTGTGCTGCGCGTTCCTGTGATTTGGGGCCTGATTGGGGTTGTACGTTTCTTTTGCTTCGCAGCTAAGGAGGCGGGCGTTCAAACAAATCCCCATGGCTTGCTGGGAATTGTGGTTTTTGCGTGACCGCCATTACCAAAAACAACACAAAATCCCTCAAGGGCATTTGTAGGAAGGGCGAGCCAGGTCCCTTCCTTCCACACAGCCTTATATCCCAGAATATCAAGGCAAAATAACCCACAATATCTGCTTTGAACTGGGTTTTCTGAGTCCACACTGCCCCTATATCCCAGGATCCAATCCCAGGTTTTCTGTTTATCCCAGGTTACCTCGCAGCAAACCAGTTACCTCATATAATCCATTTTAAAGCAGAATACCTGGGATCAGATCCTGGGATATTGGGGCTGTCTGGAAGGGCCCTCACTTCTCAGCAGGAATGTTCCTTGGAGCATTCTGGGATGCATTTACACTGCAGAATTACTACAATTTAACACCACTTTAACTACCATCGCTCAATGCTATAGAATCTTGGCAATTGTTTGGTGAGGCAGAGAAGGCTAAAGATCTCATGAAAGCACAACTCCCAGGATTCCAAAGCATTGAGCCATGGCTGTTAAAGTATTGTCAAACTGCATTAATAGTACAGTGTAGATGCACCCTTGGTCTCTAGACTCATAGTTCAATGCCCAGACTGCAACACCACTCTGAAGCTGAAATTAACCACGTAAGGAACAGTATGGATGATAGTTTAACCAACGTTTATGCCCTTGACAGCCAGATGATGAAACGCAGACCAGATGTGAAGGCAACTGTAAGGATGTTATGAGTTAATGGGAATTATTAATATGATTTTATTTGTTTGTTAAAAGAAAAAAAAGGGAGTTATGTATTAATGAAGGCAGGCCTCACATAAGAAGCCAGCTGGAGGCAGTGTACAGCAGGTTGCCATAGCAACGTAGCCTCTCCTTAGAGGAGAAGGGGGCGTGGCTTAGTTGGCAGTTAAAGCTTACCATTTTGAAAAAAAAACGGTTGCTGTTAGACTTCTGAAGAAGTAGGAGCTGTTAAAGTTAGCTGGAGAGAAGCTACTCTTTAAAAGCTTGGAAAATTAGGAAATTGAGACTTGTTCACACAGGCAGACGGCAGCTTAGTGTCATTCAGGGAAAGGCTGAGGATATAAGCTGACCGGGAGTTTAATCTATTGCACTCTGAGAGAAATTGTTTAAAAAATATTCATTCAAACAAGACTGCACTGTAACTTAAGATCCTGAAACATCTGTATATTGGAACCACACGCTTATGTACAAATAAACTTGAATTTTGTTGTTTATAAAGATCAGTCTCCTTGCCTCACTCTGAGCCTGAGAGAAAGCCATTACCATTGACTATTCATCACCTACTTTAAAAGACAGTACCTCACGTTGGTGGCAGTTACTGCACTTTCCTATATAAGTTACCATATTTACTCATATAAGTTCATCAGTTTTGTTATCCTTCCTTACCCTCCAAATCCCCCTGATATATATATACTCCAAACATATCTTCCCTCCATATTTGAAAGGCTGTTTACAAGTGGAAGCAAGTGGTGGGATCGAAAAGGATTCCTCCCTGTCACAGGTTTCACAAATTTACACATGCCTCTCCGCAGCAACAAACTGAGGTTTATTCGTTTTCAGGCCTGAAAGGATGTCTAATACAGAGTTTTCACTCAAAACGATCAGATATACTTTTGCAATGCAGCGCAAGACATTTTATTCCCATCGACTGTTGCACCCCAGCGAAGGTCCACCTTGCTCTCAACACACACCACTGAGACATACTTATAAATAGTTTATTGGTAAAAATATAGCAGAAAGTAAGGCGAAAATGTAATAAGAAAATGCAATAATAAAAATAGGATCCAATTCCCAGGAAACAGTAAGTAAATCCCTAGATGGCAAGGCTCAAAACAGGAACTTGATCTTCAAAGCAGAATCCAAAATACATGATACAAACAGGAACATGAAGGCAAGAATACTTTCACAAAATACATAGGCAAACTTGAACGAGGCTTGAAACAGGAACAAAGCAGGAGATCTTGTTCTAAAAGCAAAGTTGCTTGATCTGAAATGCTGTCCTCACATCTCTTCTATTTACCCATTTTTTGCAAGACATGAATGCATTTCTTTGGCCTTGAGTTCCCAGCCTTTTGACCACAATCCTTGGAGACACGATCACCATGTTTAAACATTTGAAAGGCTGTCATAAGGAAGATGGAGCAGGCTTGTTTTCTGCTGCTCTGGAGACTAGGAGTCAGAGCAATGGGTTCAAATTACAAGAAAGGAGATTCCACCTGAACATTGGAAAAACTTCCTTACTGTAAGATCTGTTCAGCAGTGGAACTCACTACTTCAGGGTGTGAAGCTCCTTCCTTGGAAGCTTTTAAACAGAGCCTGGGTGGCCATCTGTTGGGAGTGTGTTGATTGTGCCTTTCCTGCACAGCAGGGGTTGGACTAGATAACACATGTGGTCTCTTCCAATTCTATGTTTTTAATTAGTTCACCTGTTTTACCGTAAGGCACCCAGAACGCTTACCATACAGGACAGGATAAAAAAATTGAAACAAAGACATAAAAGTTGGATAAACCATCTTTTTTTTTTCTAACTCTGGAAAATCTTAAAGGGAAAATTATTACTGTTAGGTATATTTCTCAGTATGTAGCAGTATGCAGTGATGACTGCATGCATTTGCAAATAGAGAGACAGTGAGTTCAAGTCAGTGGGGTCATAGGATGTATCTGCACTGTAGAATTAATGCAATTTAACGCCAGTTGAACTGCCATGGCTCAATGCTACAGAATCATTAAAGTTGTAGTTTGGTGAGGCATCAGCACTCCTTGTCAGAGAAGGCTAGCTTCAGACTGCGACACCAAAACAACAAACTCCCACGGAAGTACATTAAAAAGTCTTTCATGCACATTCTTTTTTAAAAGGTATAATCAAGTACTCAATCTTCAGTTCGGATTGCTACAAAAATCAAACAGCTTGTATGGCCGATTGAGCACCAGTGATTTGTGTAATCACCATTCAGGCTTCAATTGGTTCCAGCAGTTCTTCTGTAATCATTGGAACAGCAAAACCACTTTCCTCAATACCAGTTTAAAACTGCATTAAATAATAATAGTAATAATAATAATAAAACTTTATTTATTCCCCGCCACCATCTCCCCAATGGGGACTCGGGGCGGCTAACATGGGGCCATGCCCAGAGCAATACAATATAATAAAATATAAAAACAACATATCATAGCACCATTAAAAAATACAATAAATGATAATAGGCGTTACATCAAGAAATCAAAAAACAATAAAACAAGGGCAGGCCGCGTGAACACAAAGATAAAACCTGGAGTGAGAGGGACAGAGGGGTACTCCACTGCGGGCAGGGACATATGGAAGTGGGGTAATCTAGAGGATAGATGTTCGGGGTGGGAGTAACACAGAAATATATAACTGAAATTACTCACCAAAGGCACAGTGGAAGAGCCATGTTTTCAAGTCTTTCCTAAAAGCTAACATCGTGGGAGCTTGCCTAATTTCAGTAGGTAGTGAGTTCCACAATCGGGGGGCCACAGCAGAAAAGGCCCTCTCCCTTGTACTCACAAGGCGGGCCTGGGATAAAGACAGTGGCGATAAAAGGGCCTCCCCGGATGATTGTAAAGATCGGGCAGGTTTATGGAAGGAGATACGGTCACGGAGGTAGGTGGGTCCCAAACCGTTTAGGGCTTTATAGATGATGGTCTGCACCTTGAATTGGGACCGGAAGATGAACGGCAGCCAGTGGAGCTCCTTAAACAAGGGAGTGGATCTCTCCCTGTAACTTGCCCCCGTTATTAATCTGGCAGCCGAGCATTGGACCAATTGTAATTTCCGGGCCGTCTTCAAGGGAAGCCCCACGTAGAGCGCATTACAGTAGTCCAGTCTAGAGGTAACTAAGGCATGGACCACCGTGGTCAAATCAGACTTCACGAGGTATGGTCGCAGTTGGCGCACAAGTTTGAGTTGTGCAAAGGCCCTCCCGGCCACCGCCGACACCTGTGCTTCAAGCATCAACGCTGAATCCAGGAGGACCCCCAAACTGCGGACCTGTGATTTCAGGGGGAGTGCAACCCCGTCCAGCACAGGTTGCCACCCAATACCCCGATCCGACGCACGACTGACCAGGAGGGCCTCTGTCTTGTCGGGATTGATTCTCAGCTTGTTCCTCCTCATCCAGTCCACCACAGCGGCCAGGCACTGGTTCAGCACCCGAGGGACTTCCTTGGAGTCAGATGGAAACGAGTAGTGGATTTGCGTGTCATCTGCGTAGAGATGGCAACGCCCTCCAAAACTCTGGATGACCTCTCCCAGCGGTTTCATGTAGATGTTAAATAGCATGGGGGATAAGATAGACCCCTGCGGAACCCCACAGGTCAATGGCCAGGGGTGTAGTTGGGGGCTTAGTGTCAAAACAGCAGATATTTCTAATTTCTAATTTACCTTTTTTTTCGATTGAATTCAATGGGAGGGAACTGCCTTGATTCAGAACCAGGATAAAGTTTGCAGGCAATGATAGAGCTTGGAAAGTTGCTTTTATCAGTTGCTGTTAGGCATTACAATGGCCCCATTATTAATTAAAATGTTAAAAACTAACTCTTTAAAAACATTTCTTGCTCTTCTTGGTATATTTCTGTTATTTTCCAGTGGGGTGGGTGGGAGGGGAAGAGATAAGATTGAGAAGAGATTGGGAAAGCATTGGAAAATTACTCTTAAAATCCCTCAAAAATATAATAGTAACAACAACAACAAAAACAACTTTATTTGTAGACCGCCCTATCTCCCTGAAGGAACTCAGTGTGGTTTCCAGCAAATATGGCAAACATTAAATGCCAGAAAGAAAAATCATACAAATCAATTACCGTATATACTCGAGTATAAGCCGACCTGAATATAAGCCAAGGCACCTAATTTTATCACAAAAGTGGGAAAACCTATTGACTCGAGTATAAGATGAGGGTGGGAAATGCAGCAGCTACTGGCAAATTTCAAAAATAAAAATAAACATAGATAATAATAGAATTACAATATTTGAGGCATCAATAGCTTAAATGTTTTTGAATGTTTACATAAAATTGTAATTTATGATAATAATAATAAGACTTTAATAAGATAAGATTATCTATGTCTAATTACCTATACACTTGAGTATAAGCTGACCCGAACATAAGCCAGCCAGGATCCTCACTCGAGTATAAGCTGAGGGGAGCTTTTTCAGGCCTAAAAAAGGGCTGAAAAACTAGGCTTATACTCGATTATATACAGTACATCAAATCAGATCACAACAAGCAATATAAATAATCTATAAACTTAACAGAAAAAATAGCCAAAGATAAAACATTAATGACTCACACAAACACAGAAGTTTGGTACTGTTCCATTATCTGGGAGGAGGCCACAAGGGGATGCCAGAGAGTAAAGGATCGTCTATTTTATGGGGGGAAGGCATGGGCAAACCTTTAGGTGTGGGGACCGCATGGCGGGCTGGGCCGAGGCAGACAGGCCCGGCTGGGCTGGGCTGGGAGGGAGGGGACAGGGAGAGGCTGAGGGAGGTTGTGGGGGGGGGGGGGGGATTGGCACGAAGGTGGTTGGAATCTGAAAAGAAGGTTATCCTCTCAACCTGGGGGTGCAGCGGACCTCCTTGCTCCCTAGCTGAGAGAAGAAGATAAGCCATTACTGAGAGCTCTCTCTCAGCAGTGGCCTGTCCTCCCGGCAGGCGGAAGCATCTGAGAGCCCTCCAAAGTGCTCCGCTGCTGCCTGCCTTCCTGGTGCTGTCCTCCCAGCATAAGGACAGAGCCACATATCCGAGGACGGGCCCAAGGAAGGCAAGTGGTGGCTGAGAGTGCTCCCAGCACTCTGTGCCTTCCTCCCTGGGCCGCGTGTCCTTATGCCCAGAGGACAGGGAAAATGAGGAGGGCCAGACGTTAGTGCCCATGTCCAGCTTGCAATTTGCCCATGCCTGAGTTAAGCTGTTTCCCGCAGTTTTCCTGTTATTCCCTCCACCCTTGTTGCCATCATCAAAACAATCATCATTTATGACATGGTAAGAGAGGGGAATAACCAGTAAAAAATGGGAAAAATAATTTTCCTTCTTCAACTCCCCCCCCCCCTCAATGAACTATTCTTTTCTGACTAGGCCCCTTTTGGAGTCCTTCCGCATAATGGAACAGTATCAGAAATGTTTGTCCAATACTATAAACTGTTATTAGTTCCACTAATAAAATAAAGCTGTTCTTATTTGATACATTGCTTTTAAAAGGTACACAAATTTCCTCCAAAAAGGAACAAGACATTGTTACTTGTAACTTATTATATATTTCTGTATTTACAATATTTATAAGCAACCCATATTGTAAGGTCTCTGGAGAAACATAACAATAAAGTAAGTTAAACAATTTATAACAGGACAATACCATTTAAAACAACAATGACTTACATATTCTAAAAACATGAATAACAGCAA
The DNA here is from genome assembly GCF_035594765.1 of Anolis carolinensis. Taxonomy (NCBI): domain Eukaryota; kingdom Metazoa; phylum Chordata; class Lepidosauria; order Squamata; family Anolidae; genus Anolis; species Anolis carolinensis. The sequence goes on along the minus strand of NC_085842.1, from coordinate 64,565,449 downwards.
CAGATTATTTTCCAAAAGGAACAAAACCATGTATGTGTACACACTAAGTGAAATCATTATATCCCAGAGGATTTTATGAAAAGAGTTTTAGATTGTTTAATCCTTTTGAACTTTTGTAAACTAAAGTTTAGCTTATTTCCTTAGCCATTGTAAACTGTCTTGAATCTCATCTTGGGAGAAAGGCAAGTTACAAATTGAATGGATGGATGGATATGGGGCATTCCTTCAAATATCAAGGTCCCAAACCATTTAGGAATTTAAATGTCACTCCCAGCACCTTGTATTTAGACTAAAACCACAGCCAGTATAATTCCTTTAAAATTAGTCTTAGATGGTTTTCCATCAGCAGTACAGTTGGTGCATTTTCACTACCTGCACCTTCTGAGTCGGGTTTTTCCTGTCCAGGAAATAGTGGATGGACTAGTCAAACTAGCCCAAATGTTATGAGCAAGGGAGTCTATTTGGTTTGTCACTGACAGAGGTAGTTTTACATAGGAATAATCCTGTGCTACACAACTGTTTCCTCATGGGAGTGCAACCTGCTCCAGGCTAAGTAGCTTACCCACTTCCCATATCCAGAAACCACCAATCCACAGAGTGCATCAACACTGTAGAATGAATCCAACTTGATATCACAAACTAATATGACAACGGAATTATTGGAGTTGTAGATTTGAAGGGTCTTTAGCCTTCTCTGCCAAACTACAATTCCCAGGTGGTTCAAGTGGTGTCAATCTGCATTCATTGTACAGTGTAGATGCAGACTAGCATTCAGATTTAGTTCATTGCCACTCACTGAGCTCATTACAGCATCCATTGGCTGCACAGTTCTAACTGGTCTAATAAACACCCCCAGACACCTAATGACTCCATTAACTTCAAAGAGATATTGAAGGACATGGGTTACAGGATGGGGCTGAGTAGTTTGGAGATGAGCAGGAATTGGTTCCCTGGGATTACTGTAAAACTTCTACTCCCATCATATAGACCATATGCAATAAGATACTGTGACCAATGATAGTAGCATTCCAATCTTTTACCAAGAGAGCAGCTAAAGCTGTTTCAGTAGTGCATCCTTACCTAAAACCAGTCCAAATATATCTCAGTAAATTTATTTTATTTAGTTCCAATATTTATATCCCGCCCTTCTCAACCGAAGGGACTCAGGGCGGCTTACAACACTGGCACAATTAGATGCCTATACAAAATCAATCAGTAATACATAAAATTAGTTAAAACAATTAAATACAATATAAAATTACAGTATATAAATTTTAAAAATACATATGCTTATATCCATTCATCCAAAAACCTCGTTCCTTATCCATAGGTCAGTCTGTGTCATTTTTATCATTTATTCGTTAAAGGCCTGGGCACATAGACACTCCTAGAATGTCTGAAACTGTCCAGCCACTATGGACTGAAGCATCTTGTTCCAAAATGGGAAGTGGGCAATGGGATGGTAGTTAGCACATACCTATGGATACAATTACCGGTACGTCCTTTTCAGGAAAGGGTAGTTTGTTTCAAGGCACCAAGCACCTTCTCTTGAGATAGATGCAATTACCACTCCTGGACCCGCCTAGTTGGCCTGTGTCTATCAGATGTTATGGTATCAGCCAAGATGGGTAGGGAGCAAGATTTCACATGGTGGAATAGACATATTCAAGCATCTTATTACCTTCACGTTCTGGTCAATGGCAATGTGGTAGTTATTCTAGCTGCAGGCATGATAGGGTATGGTATAAGTATGTTCTCTCCCATGCAATCCATGTCTCTCCCAGAAATCCTTTTAAATTTTAGCTTTCTGCTAGCATATTTAAACTGTTTCACTGACACAATAATCACAGAGCACATATACCTTGCACTCCACTGGCATAGTGAGCCATCCATCATATTACTGTCCCAGATCCATGACTCAACTATAAGATTGTTCTCTGAACCAGTGATTACTTTCAGAAAGACTAACCCAATAGCTTTTCTTTAAAAAAGCCTACCCCCTAAAGCTAGTACATGTTTATATTGTCAAATACACCACTTTATATGAAACATTCCCACAGTGGGAAAGTGAAAAATTAGTTCAATGATTGAAAACACATATTTATAAAAAGGAGCCTGCCTATATACCCCAAATGCACGAGATCTCATATAATCTTGGAAGTTATGTTATGCTGGGTCAGCCTTGGCTAGTAATTGGTGAGAAACCATGTCCCATGTGCTGTGGGCTATATTTCAGACAAAGTTAATGGCAATGTAATGAACTATATAACACAGTAGTGGTTCCACACATAAGTAGTACACAATATGTATATTAGAGCATCATATACATATAACATACACAGAAACAATACACAGTCCTAAGGTATATAACTCAAAAGTATCTAACTCAGTATTATAAATCAAACAAAATGATATAAGTCTCTGCAGTCCTAAAAGGTTTGGATTGGCTTAAAGGCAAACCGATTCAGAGTCTCTGCAGTTCTGGAGGGATTCCTCAGGACTCCACAGGTTTTGGATCAATAATGAAGCCAAGTAGACAGAGTCAATGCTGATGTAACTCCTGAGTAGGTGGTGATATATCCGTTCACACCGTTTGCACGCCGTTTACAACTGGTTCCCGGGTTTTATCCCAGTTTCGGTAACCCTTCTTCTGGTAAGCGGCAAAAGCTTTATTATTTCTTTATTGATGGCTCTGCATCAGGTATTCTTAATTCTTAACAGAAATAAAAATAAAAGGAAATTTGTCTAATGTTGTGCTCTTTATAACATATAAATCATCAATTGTATAGACCAGGGGTCCCCAAACTTTTTAAACAGGGGGCCAGTTCACAATCCTTCTGACCATTGGAGAGCCGGACTATAGTTGGCCACCGAGCAATAAATAATAATAATAATAATAATAATAATAATAATAATAATAATAATAATAATAATAACAGCAATAATAATAAAAAGAGGGTTGGAAGAGACCCTTTGGGCCATTGAGTCCAATCTTCTTTTGCCTTTGTGCACTGAAAGCACAAGCAAAGCACACCTGACAGATGGCCACCCAGCCTCAATGTTAATAATAATAATAATAATAATAATAATAAAGAAGGTTGGAAGAGACCCTTTGGGCCATTGAGTCCAATCCCCTTCTGCCTTTGTGCACTGAAAGCACAAGCAAAGCGCCCCTGACAAATGGCCACCCAGCCTCAATGTTAATAAATAATAATAATAATTAATAATTAATAATAATAACAGCAATAATAATAAAAAGAGGGTTGGAAGAGACCCTTTGGGCCATTAAGTCCAATCTTCTTTTGCCTTTGTGCACTGAAAGCACAAGCAAAGCACCCCTGACAGATGGCCACCCAGCCTCAATGTTAATAAATAATAATAATAATAATAATAATAATAATAATAATAATAATAATAATAATAATAAAGAGGCTTGGAAGAGACCCCTTGGGCCATTTTGTCCAACCCCCTTCTGCCTCTGTGGACCAAAAGCATAAGCAAAGCACCCCTGACAGATGGCCACCCAGCTTTTATGATGATGATGATAATAATGGTTGTAAGAGAAGAAGAGAACCTTGGGTCATTTAGCCCAACCCCCTTCAGCCCTTGTGCCGTGGGGGCCGGATAAATGGCTTCGGTGGGCCCCCGGGCCTTAGTTTGGGGACCCCTGGTATAGACCTTGTGAAAATAGACATGTCAAAGCACCCCAAGATATGCGGTATTCTAAGTTACAAACAAGGAATTATCTATTATTATATACTACAGATATAGTAGTAAACATATCTACTCACATGTTCGCAGTATCAATATGCTGCTGTGGATTTTGTGGTGCGAGCAGCCATTCATGGTCCCCTAGTGATTTAAATACCTGATTACAGGAAGCAGGTGAGGTCCAATTTGTCATTTAGACCATGAGGGGTAATGGTCCTCAGTTTGTAAATCCAGAAGGCTTCCCTTCTGAGGAGACTAGTTTTGATGTCTGTGTAGCCAGCAGCACAAACCTTCTCTAGAGCAAGAAATTTAAAACTGTTATATGGGTGAGATTTTTGTTGGAAGTGAGTGTACAGGGTGGAGTCTAAACTTCCTCTTTTAATTTTTGATTGATGCTCTTGTATTCTGATTTTCAGGGGTCTGCTGGTCATACCTATGTATAATAAATCACAAGGGCATCTAATAACATAGATTATGTTTTCTGATGAACAAGTCATGTAGTTTTTCAAATTGATCTTGATGAGCAATGATGGATGTTGAAATTGCTTAATATTGGACGTGAGACCACAAACGTCACAATGTCCACACTTAAAATTCCCTGTGATAATATTCCTGGGTTCTGAATTGGATATTTTGAAATCAGAATGAATGAGAATATCTTTTAAATTTTTAGATCTTTTGTGTGCTATAATAGGTGCATCTTTGCACCCTGGGATCTCCTGTACAAGATGCCAATGCTTATTGATAATTCTGCGGATATGTGGGGTCTGTGAGGTAAGTGTTAGTGGACAGATAATCCTGTTTAGTTGCTGTTTGGGTTTGTATTTCAATAAGGTACTCCTATCTAACTGTTGTGACTTCTGAAAAGCCTGTTTCAGTATCTTAGCTGGATAGCCTCTAGCTTTAAGCTTGTTGTTAAGGGAATGGGCTGCTGCAAAATAATGATCTGGTTTACTATTATTCTTCTTAATTCTAAGTAGTTGGGAATATGGCAAATTGAATTTAAGTGAGTAATGATGGAAGCTATTAAAGTGAAGAATGGAGTTTTTGTCAGTAGGTTTGGAGTAATTAGTAACTTATAAGCCCCTTTCATCTTGGTGTATAGAAACATCTAGGAAATGTATATCTGTCAATTTGATGGTTTTAGTGAATTTAATATTGGGGTGGATGGTGTTAATCCAATTACTGAATTGTTCAGCCATATTGTGTGATGTAAAAATTGTAAATACATCATCTATGTATCTCCCATAATAGATCATATCTTTGAAATATGGGTTCTGCTCTTGATCATAAATATGATTGGTTTCTAGTTGGGAAACAAAAAGATTAGCCAGACAGGGGGCGACTGCGCTCCCCATGGCTACACCCCATATTTGTAAATAAAATTGCGTATCAAATTTAAAATAATTGTTTTCTAAGACTATATCAAGTAAATCCATGAGGAAATGTGTTGGTGGTGTTTGGGATTCTCTAGAGTCAAAAAGATCTTTAATGATGGTTCTTACCTCATTTAAGGGGATATAGGTATACAGAGAAGTAATATCTAGAGTCATTAGAGTATAATTTCTAGGGATGTGTAATGATTCAATAATGTTTATGAAATGGGTGGTATCTTTAATGTATGATTGAGTTTTCAAAACAAAGGGTTGAAGGAAATGATCCAAATATTTAGCTAGTGGTTCTAATATTGATGATGTGCCAGATACAATAGGTCGGCCTGGAGGGGGTATAATGCCTTTGTGTATTTTAGGTAAAATATAAAAGACAGGAATTCTGGCATGTTGGTTTTGTAAAAAATCAAAAGTCTGCATTGTGATATAGTTCATCGCTAGTCCTTCAGTACATACTATTTTGATCAATGATCTAATTTTATTAGTGGGGTCTGATGGTATTGGTTTATAGAAGGAGCGATCTGTCAAATGTTTATTGACTTCTGTGATATAATCTGATAAGTTTAATAGTACTATAGCCCCTCCTTTGTCTGCAGGCTTCCAAATCAAATCAGGCATAGTAGATAGTCTATTTAGAATATTTAATTCAGATCTAGACATATTTGAGTGTCGTATGGTGTTTGCTCTAGATAATTTTTCGATGTCTCTAGTGACAACCTTTTCAAAGGCTTTGATCATTATGTTTTCAGTGTTAGGGACAAATTTACTTTTTGGTTTAAATGGATCTCGTATGATGTCAGTTTTTTGTCCAAAGAAATGTTTTAATCTTATTGTTCTAAATAATTTAAAGATTTCTATTTTAGTCCTGAACAGATTAAATCGAGGGGTGGGTACAAAACTCAAACCTTTGTTGACAACTGAGATCTCCTGTGTAGATAAAGGGTAACTGGATAGATTTACTACTAAGGATGATTTTTCTTGTGATGGCCCTTCTGAAAATGGGTAGATCTGGTGTATCTAATTCTGTTGGACCTTCGGGGAAGAATGGGAGATGTAGTCGAACTGTCAGTGTTTCTCCCTGATTCATCTTCTGTGGTAAGGGATTGGTCCGTGGTGAGGGATTGGTCCGTAGAGGCTGTAGTAAAACGGACTTTCCTTCTAGGGAGGAGGGACTTGTTCGTCCAATTATAGACCCTATTGCTTTCGTAGTCCTGTTTGTCCCTTTGAAACTTCTTGATCTTATATTCTCTAATTTGTACTGTTAGTTCTTTACATTTTTTGTCTATTTCTTGTAACTTCTCTCTGAGATCTGATTGTGTCTCTAAGTTTTGTGATAGTTTATTAATTTTCTCCTCGTGTTCTTCAATCTGAAAGTTGGCTTCCTGGATGATAAGTGCCATCAAATCGATGGAACATTTATTCAAGATAGAGTTCCATTTATTAATGAAATTAGGATTGTCTGTGAACATGCCTGGGGGTTTGTAAATTCTGAGGCCCCGTGGGATCATTCTATTCTTAATATAATCTGATAGAATAGATGCATGTAGATCCAATCTAATGCGTTTTCTTTTCAGTTTCTCAATTTCCATAATAGCATCTGGGGTCTGTGTAGGGAAAGCCTGAGTATGTGTGTCTAAAATTGATCTATCTTTGATTAAATTAGAGATGAAATCTTCACCAAAACTTAAAGTACTCAGACTTTCAGCCATATTACAGGCAAAATATACTATTGAGTAAACACAGATGTCTATTCTAAACAATGTAATGAACTATATAACACAGTAGTGGTTCCACACATAAGTAGTACACAATATGTATATTAGAGCATCATATACATATAACATACACAGAAACAATACACAGTCCTAAGGTATATAACTCAAAAGTATATTAAGCAATTTCAACATCCATCATTGCTCATCAAGATCAATTTGAAAAACTACATGACTTGTTCATCAGAAAACGTAATCTATGTTATTAGATGCCCTTGTGATTTATTATACATAGGTATGACTAGCAGACCCCTGAAAATCAGAATACAAGAGCATCGATCAAAAATTAAAAGAGGAAGTTTAGACTCCACCCTGTACATTCATTTCCAACAAAAATCTCACCCATATAACAATTTAAAATTTCTTGCTCTAGAGAAGGTTTGTGCTGCTGGCTACACAGACATCAAAACTAGTCTCCTCAGAAGGGAAGCCTTCTGGATTTACAAACTGAGGACCATTACCCCTCATGGTCTAAATGACAAATTGGACCTCACCTGCTTCCTGTAATCAGGTATTTAAATCACTAGGGGACCATGAATGGCTGCTCGCACCACAAAATCCACAGCAGCATATTGATACTGCGAACATGTGAGTAGATATGTTTACTACTATATCTGGGAAAAAGATAATTCCTTGTTTGTAACTTAGAATACCGCATATCTTGGGGTGCTTTGACATGTCTATTTTCACAAGGTCTATACAATTGATGATTTATATGTTATAAAGAGCACAACATTAGACAAATTTCCTTTTATTTTTATTTCTGTTAAGAATTAAGAATACCTGATGCAGAGCCATCAATAAAGAAATAATAAAGCTTTTGCCGCTTACCAGAAGAAGGGTTACCGAAACTGGGATAAAACCCGGGAACCAGTTGTAAATGGCGTGCAAACGGTGTGAACGGATATATCACCACCTACTCAGGAGTTACATCAGCATTGACTCTGTCTACTTGGCTTCATTATTGATCCAAAACCTGTGGAGTCCTGAGGAATCCCTCCAGAACTGCAGAGACTCTGAATCGGTTTGCCTTTAAGCCAATCCAAACCTTTTAGGACTGCAGAGACTTATATCATTTTGTTTGATTTATAATACTGAGTTAGATACTTTTGAGTTATATACCTTAGGACTGTGTATTGTTTCTGCGTATGTTATATGTATATGATGCTCTAATATACATATTGTGTACTACTTATGTGTGGAACCACTACTGTGTTATATAGTTCATTACATTGTTTAGAATAGACATCTGTGTTTACTCAATAGTAAAGTTAATGGCAAACCATGCCTGATTGATCCTTGCTTAAGAAAACCCTGTGAAATGCATGTAGTCACTATAGGTTGACAGGCAATTTGATGGCATATGTGCACACACATACAGATTAAAATATATTTCAGGTTCTGTCTTCCTTATTGTGGTCCATTGGAATAGGAGAGATTAACAACATGTAGTGACCATCATAGAATTTCCAAGGTCTAGGCTCAGAATTCAGTATACTGTAAAAGTGGCATGAACTTGTCAAACATCCAGATGTTTTCTTTTTTTCCGGTCATGGTTGAATGTAGGGGATTCTTTAGTAGAAATATATCCATAATGGAAATGCTATCTCTCTGAGCATAAAAATGTTTTTCAACACCTTGTTCCATTTTTTGGATGTGATTGTTGACATAATAGTTCCTGAATGTGCTGCAAAGATCAATTGCAAGTTGCCTGAAGGTACTGGCATTTCATCACACAGATGAGCCTGGTGAAATTGTAAGTCAAGCTTCATTTAATATACAGTATAAATGTTAATGAGGTGGTTTAGTAGTTTGAGTTTTAGTCTAGGACTCTTAGAAGCCCGGATTCAAATCCTTATTTGTCCACTCCTGGCAAGTCACACTTTTTCAGCATCAGAAGAAGTCAATGACAAACCTCTTCTGAATCTATCTTGCCAAGAAAAACTATTTATAAAAAGGTAAAGGTTTCCCCTGATGTTAAGTCCAGTCATGTCTGACTCTGGGGGTTGGTGCTCATCTCCATTTCTAAGCCCAAGAGCCGGCGTTGTCCGTAGACACCTCCAAGGTCATGTGATCGGCATGACTGCACGGAGCACCGTTACCTTCCCGCCGGAGTGGTACCTATTGATCTATTCACATTGGCATGTTTTCAGACTGCTAGATTGGCAGAAGCTGGAGCTAACAGCGGCCGCTCACGCCGCTCCCGGGGTTTTGAACCTGGGACCTTTCGGTCTGCAAGTTCAGCAGCTCAGTGCTTTAATGCACTTCGCCACCGGGGCTCCAACAATTTATAAGTTTGCCTTATTGTTGCCATTAAGTCAAAAATGTTTTGAAGGCATACCACAGAAAATAATACAGTGAATTTAATTTAATTAATTTAATTAATGGTCTCCTTTTAATTGGGTAAAAATATTTTGATTGATTGACCTACTTGATAAATCATTTATGTTTTCGAAACCAATAAATATAGATAACACACAAGCCTGAAAGAATGCCTGCATTCTGTCTCTGACAGTGGCCATTCTGATGTCTCCAGAAAGCTTAAAAAACAAGATTTGACAGCGATAGGAATCTCTCCTTGTCTCCAACATTTAGTAAATGAAGTTATACTGTCTGTAAACAAGGATGTTCAATTTCTAGCTATCGAGGCATTATATACTTGTCTTCCATTAATACAGAGATATGATCGTAAAGATTGCCTCTTAGGATAATTGACATTTTTCCAAATGGCAACATTTTAAAGACAAGGCATATAGGAAGAACTTTTTGTTTGCAGAGAAGAATTTGAGCCAGTAAAAACAATAATAAAATGTTGGAATTAAATGGAACCTCAAAGTCTTACTCCTATTAATAGCAAGAAGTCCATAGCAAAAATATCCCTAAGAGGCGGCCAGCCAGTCTGTGCTTACAAACCTTCAAGAGAAGAGAGTATGCCACTTTTTGAGCTGAATAGTCTCTTTCACAGCTGAATAGTTCCTATATTAAGAAATTCTTAATTTAATTAAAGTCTCCTTTCTTGCAAAGTGTTCTACGCTGTACAGCAGTAGAAAACAAATTTACTTCATCTTCTGCATGACTGTACTATAAGACAGCTGTCTCATCACCCTTCACCCTCAGTCATTTCTTCATCAGGCTAAACACACCCAGTTCTCTCAACCATTCCTTAGAGAAGAAGTCTTCATTTCTTCAGATCTTTTACCCTTATAGTCACCTTCCTCCAGGCATGTTGCAGCAGGTCAACATTTTTCATGAACTGTGTTGCCCAAAACTGGACAGAGCTGGCTGGCAAAAGAACTAATTATTAGGCTTGTCCGATCGATGGAAAAAATGTTTCAATTCTCGTTTCTAAAGTAGGGGGTGCCGGCTCTTCGATGTAGAAATTATTTCTAAATGTTTCACCCAAAATTTTCGGATATTTCCGAAAATTCGTAATGTTTCTAAAATGTTTCTAAAATGGCGGACGCGCATGCGCAATCACCAAAAAACAGGAAACTGGGGGGGACTTTTCTGGGGGTCTCCCGCCCTCATTTCTTGAGCTATTCTCATCAAATTTGGTACAGTGGGAGAACACATTCCACACTCTTTGCTCAACAAATTGCAGAATGTTTCCTGTCTCCTATGATTTTTGGCGAATTTTCATAACTTTTTATAATACACTATTTTTCAATATTTGAAGAAACCTGTTCCTGGTTTGAAAGTCTTATTTCCTGTTCAATTGGGTTCTTATCACTGTAAAAGTCCCTCTTCTACTTGTGTAGACTTTGGATTAGAAATGCAGCACATGCCAAGCAATGCCTTGACAGGATTGGCAACGTCCTTTGGAAACTATAAATTGCCTTTGAACCTTTTGATCAATGGTGCCACTGGCTGACCTTGTGATTGCAAAAATGAAACTCTGGCTGAGGACTTTGGATTAGAAATGCAGCACACGCCAAGCAATGCCTTGACAGGATTGGCAACGTCCTTTGGAAACTATAAATTTCTGTGGACCCTCTATTGAATCAAATCAATGTCTGACTATGTGATTGCAGAAATAAAACTCAGCCCAAGGCTTGGGAATAGAAATGGAGCGTGAGGGAAGCAATGCCTTGGCAGGAGTGCCCATGTCCTTTGGAAACTATAAATTGCTGTGGACCCTCTATTGAATCAAATCAATGTCTGACTTTGTGATTGCAGAAATAAAACTCAGCCCAAGGCTTGGGAATAGAAATGGAGCGTGAGGGAAGCAATGCCTTGGCAGGAGTGCCCATGTCCTTTGGAAACTATAAATTGCTGTGGACCCTCTATTGAATCAAATCAATGTCTGACTTTGTGATTGCAGAAATAAAACTCAGCCCAAGGCTTGGGAATAGAAATGGAGCGTGAGGGAAGCAATGCCTTTGCGGTTGCCCCACGTCCTTTGGAAACTATTACTTCCAATAAAAAATTTAAAAAGGAAAGGCTAAAGTTCTCCCTCAGGAGCTCAGCGCTTACAGGGAAGCAGACGTGCTGCTTAGAAAACTATAATTTTCAAGCTCCCTCCTTTTAAGGCTTGGAAAGAAAGGCTTATGGGGTGATTGCTTTATTCCAAAAAAGGAAAAATAGAAAGGCAAAAGGTCTATCTCAGGAGAAGGAACCAACCCAAAGCTCAGCACTAGCAGGGAGGGACGCAGACTCCTTTGGAAAAAAAAATTCCCAACATCCACAGCAAGGACTCTGCCCCAAGCCAATTTTCCCCCAACACAATATCTAAGCACTGCAGCAACCCTACCCCCAGTCACTTTGCCCTCTCAGCTTCACGGCGCGCGCGAACCACCCTCTCTCCTCGGTATCCCAACCCAGAATGGCTTGGCTCCGTGCAGAGGCGATTTTCGCGGAGGACGCTAGCCCCAACCTTTTTTAGCCATCGTGGAAGACTCTGATTGGCAGGGAGCGGGAGCCATGTTAGGCTGCGCTAGGCTCCCGTTCATGTTAGGTTGCAGAAACAAAAAAAATAAAAATATTTTAAAAATATTTAAAAAAAATTTGGAGGAAAAAAATTAACGAAAATTTTAAGACAATTACAAAATGGGCCAATGATGGATCGTATTACATTGCCAGTAGCGCCCAGGGAAAACGTTTCAATACTCGTGTCAAAAAACGGGAACAATACGAAATAATTACGGTAGGGGAATTTTTATGACAATATGGACAACCCTACTAATTATACTTTAACCTCCCATTTCTATTTTTTAAAATGTAATTTATAGCTTGGGTTTCTTCCAGGATAGGATCCAGAAATTGCTATACTTCTGTTGATGCATTCCATAATAGAAGACTGAATAAAAACAATAGGCAGCCAAGACATTTTAGAAAAATACCAGTTGACCCTATTTCCTAGTTAAAATAATATTGTTTTGTTTTATAGTTTAAAAATACACAGATATTTTCAAAATAATCATATCAGACCATAACTTATTGAAAGACCATTGAAGTTTGCCCTATTATGTCATATTATTCTTGTTCCCTAAATACATATAGACCTTTTGATTTAGCAGTGAACACTGTCTGTGAGTGTGTGAGAGAGCACCAGCTTAATGGATAGCTGTCAGAGTAAGTAGACAGAATCACTCTCCTATATCTGTCCCAGTAAAAGAGAATCCACATACTTGTCCAAATTGTCCATAGCAAGACAGTGAAAGATGACTGTATTTCCCCTCAGGGAGTGCAGCTTGTCTTTCTCCTACTGCTGTATCTACTCTTACTTCAGGCTAAACAGTGCAAGCAACATATTGTTTTTGCTAGTGTTTCTTATCTGGAAGATATGAATAGCTAATAAAAGCAGATTAAACTATTCACATGGGCTGAGCAGCTGTCAGATTTTGAGCCAGCTTTGAGTCAGCTTTGTTGGCTTTGTGCAAAATAACATTAAACAAGCAAGGGGTTTTTCTCTGTGTGTCACTCTTCCTAATGAGAAATGTACCGGACAGCTAAACCCTGGGCTGTATGCAATATGGCTAAGCTCAGCCCTACACAGACCAGTCTTTTTTACACCAATTAACCCTCCACTTTCCCAAAAGAAATAATATGGACCTATGCATATATCCCCCGCAGAACACAATATATCCAATATCACTTTGAACACACATACATGTGTTTAGTGAGCTGGACCCCCATTATCTTTATATTTGTTTTTTGAAATAGCAAAAATCAGATATCCATTCTGCTGTACTCACAAATTGGTCTAAAGCTATCTGACATAATAGATGGCAAAGAAGGCCAATTTGTTTCTCTAACTTAGTAGGTCTGGTCCCATAAGCTTAGCTCCCTTTAAAGAGAAACAATCAAGGAATGGTAACTCTGCTCAAGCCTATGAACGTTTGTAAAGGTAATGGATGAGTAAAATCGACTTCATAGGCATGCTATCCCAACATAATAAAAATAATAATAAAACTTTATTTGTATTCCGCCCAATCTCCCCAAGGGGACTCAGGGCGGATTCCAATATACAGTGGCAAACATTCAATGCCTCCATAAACAAACAAATACTGACATAAAATCCATTGTCTGCAGTGGCCGGGCTGGTTTGTAAGAGGAGATGCATTTGGTCAAATAGCCTGGACCCGAGCCATTTAGGGCTTTAAAGATAATGACCAGCACATTGTATTTAGTCTGGAAGCAGACCGGCAGCCAGTGCAGCTGCCGCAACATGGGAGTGGATCTCTCCCTGTATGGGGCTCCTGTTAGTAATCTGGCTGCCAATCTCTGAACCAGCTGAAGCTGCCGAACTATCTTCAAAGGCAGCCCCACGTAGAGAGCGTTGCAGTAGTCCAAACAGGATGTGACTAAGGCATGGACTACCATGGCCAGATCTGGCATCTCAATGTATGGGCGCAGCTGTCGCACAAGTTTGAATTGTGCAAAGGCGCTCCTGGCCAACGCCGACACCTGGGGTTCCAAGGTCAGAGATGAGTCCAGAAGCACCCCCAGACTGCGTACCTGTGTCTTCGGGGGGAGTGCGACCCTATCCAACACAGGCTGTTACTCCACACCCTGATCCACCTTCCTACTGACCAGGAGTACCTCTGTCTTGTCTGGATTTAGTTTCAACTTATTAGCCCTCATCCAGTCCATCACTGATGACAGGCACTGGTTTAGGGGCAGGACGGCATCCTTGGTATTAGGTGTCGTCCACATAAATTTGACACCAAACTCCAAAACTCCGGATGATCTCTCTCAGCGGTTTCATGTAAATATTAAACAGCATGGGGGGACAGAATTGAACCCTGAGGGACCCCACAGGCCAATGGCCTGTGGGGTCCCTCAGCTCCACCTTCTGGGTCCAACCCTCCAGGGAGTTCCCCAGCTCCACCTTCTGGGTCCAACCCTCCAGGAAGGACTGGAGCCACTTGTCAGGACCCAGGCTACAGAGCACCAATAACCATGCGCAGAGGCCAGATTCTATCTAATATCTTTATTAAAGGAATATATAAAGTCAATAAAAACAGGTGAAGAATATAGTTCAGAAGTAGATCTTTCAGGAAAGGTCAAATATAGTCCAGGAAAATAATGTCCAATATGTGATATTAGAGTCCAAAGTTATAATCCAATAACCGAAACACACACTTTGCCAAGCAAAGTGTGGGGAGAAGACAAGGTCCTTTAGTCCATTGAAACTTGGCAATTAGGCTGGAAAGCAAACTTGATACTTGGCTAGAACAAGACTTGAAACAAGGCAACAAGAGCAAAAACAAGGTCCGTGGCAAACGCGAAACAAGGCAGACTTGAACTTGATCCGGGAAACAAGGAACTGGAGTCCACACACGATCTCACTCCTCGAACTGACGAATTGACTCCGCAAGGTTCCCCTTGCGGGAAAACACCTATATAGGATCTTGTTTTCCCGCCAAGGAACACTTTCCCTGGAGAACAAGAAGTGAAACCCAAACTGTGTCCAGATGCATGACTCCTTAGAATTTCCCAAGGGAAGCAGACCTAATCAGCTAATTGTTTGGCTGCGATTCTGGCGCTCCGGCGATTCGCCTCCCTAGTTCCTCTATCTCGATTATAATTGTCCCTACGAGAAAACGAAGGAGAATTCTGCCCAAGGCTTGTTTGGCTGACTTCTTGAGGACAAACATCCTCCAGGTGCAGGGGCTCCGATTCTGGCTGAAACGGTGGAAATCCCATGTTTTCCTCCTCATCTGCCACAATAGTACTAGGAACGGGACTACAAGGCCCATGAGACATCACACCACTGCAGAACAGTGCCCCCAAGCCCCATCCTGGAGAGATGACCCAGAAAGATACCATGGTCCATGGTATCAAAAGCTTCTGAGATATGTATTATTCCCTGTATTTGGGTCCGTAGAACTGTTATGGTTAAAGGACACAGAAAGCACCTCTTGTTCATGCATTGACTACCCCCAGGAACTAATCAATCACAGAGAAAAGGGGTTGGGAACCTGTGCAATCTTTTTGTGACCAAGCAGGGCCCAGCAGAATGGTGTCCAAAAGCTTAATTTTCAGTTTAAGGTTCTTATTATCATTGGTTGTCTTCTTTTGAAACGGAGGGAAGGTAACTTGCCTGAGGTCACCCAGTGGGCTTCCATGGCTGAGCAGGGATTAAAATCCCAATCTCCCAGAGTCCTAGTTCAACACTGAAGCCGTTACACCATACTGGCTATGAACTGATGTTGCAGGAGCATAATACAGGCACAAACGTATTTTGAGCCAAAGAACACTAGAGCCAGCTGGGTGGAGGTTGTTGACCAAGGTTTAAAGTCATTTGACATTACAAAAATCAAATTTCCTGCTCTTCCAATGCAACTATATGGACTCTTTCACACCACAAAACTATAGCACTATATTGGGAGTGTGATCAGCGCGCTATAACTGTCTCATGAAAAAACAGTCTAGGAGATGTACAGCAGTTTCATGAGACTTCAGTAGAAGTCCAGAGACATGTCAATCCTAACAAGAGTATAAATGTTAATCAGGCGTCAATGCTAGTAACAAAGAAGAATGCAAAAGCAATTTGTGGGTTAATGTATAAACAGCATGGAAGGTAGCAGGGAAGATCTATTTAAAACAGATTAAAATTTGCTTGGAGAATATTCCCCCCGCACACACACACATACTTTGAGGTATGATCTGAGTTTAAGAAGCACTGTATTGAACTTATTTTTCTTTAGCGAGAAGATGTATGAAAACATAGTAGTATTACGGCCTCATCAGATGAGAAAAATTGCCCGTCCTATGACTTTTCCACTTCACCTGAGGCACAGAGTCCACTGGCTTCCATCACACAAGGTCAATCTACTTCCCCCTGTGGGATGAGGTGAGGGAATAGTCAAGTGATGCAGAGCGACGGGTTTCCCATGCCCCACGCCAGATTTGTCACAATGTGTGGCGAATCCCAGCCTTAATGTGATTAGGTCCTTAGTGGCAATTATTTTATTGATCTTAAGAGATTTGTGTCATTTTGGCTTTCTTTTTGCTACCATAATGCTTGAAAAGATGCATGAAAAGTTAGAAATTTTATTAAGTGATTGGCCTGTAATTAATTCCACTCTTATGGGGGATTTTTTGAACCCTGGTGGTTTCTCAAGGATTGTCTACATCAGGTCTTCTTAAGCTCCTTTCTACCTGGGAAATTTTTACATGGCTGCAGGAATATAAACTAGAACAATGGCTGCCAAAGAAGCTGGGTTTCTCAGAAACTCAAACAAGCTTCAGAAGCACTGAACTAGAAGAGGTTAAATTGACAGCCGTTGTTCTTTATTTAAATACTGTTTTTTGGAAATCATTAGAGGGAATGTGGTTGCTTAAGCAGGTGCTGGAATATATTTTTGGAACATCTGGAACTCATCATATTGTATGATGGAATTAATCATCATCATCACTGTACAATCCAACTTTTGTGCAATTTAAGCACCTATCAAGCAAAAAGTGGGTGCTAGAAATAATATCATATGAAAGCTGACTGGCACAACCTGGGGATCACAACCAAACACTGTGAAGACACCTGTCCTTATGCTTTGCTACACTGCTGCTGAGTACGCATGCCCAGTGTGGAACACATCTCACCATGTTAAAACAATGGATGTGGCTCTTAATGAGGCATGTCTATGCCCCACACCACTGGAGAAATTATACCTTTTAGCTGGTATTGCACAACCTGACATCTGCAAGGAAGTAGCAGCCAATAATGAAAGTACCAAGGAATGGCAGTCCCCTTCAGTATCTCCGGCCCATCCTATGTTCAAATATCAGCCAGCCTTCCAATGCCTTAAATCAAAAAATAGCTTTCTAAGATCTACAGAGTTACTCACAGGAACACCTCAGCAAACAAGAATCCAAAGTGGCAGGCTAAAACCCAGAACCTCAATCCATGGCTGATACCGGATGAGAGACTCCCCCCTGGGCACACTGAAGACTGGGAGACTTGGAAGGTGCTGAATAGACTGAGCTCTGGCACCAAGAGGTGCAGAGCCAATCTTCAGAAATGGAGCTACAAAGTGGAGTCCCCAACATGCAAGTGTGGAGAAGAACAAACCACAGACCACTGGCTACTATGCAGCCTGAGCCCTACCACATGCACTATGGAGGACCTTCTTACAGCGACACCAGAGGCACTCCATGTGGCCAGTTTCTGGTCAAAGGACATTTAGTATAATGCCAAGGTTTAAACTTTGTTTGTGTTTGTTAAATACATTATAACTGTACCCTCAATTTGCTTCTGACACGATAAATAAATAACCACCTAATAGTAATCAGCATAATGCATACACTTGTTATGAATTATTTAACACAACACTCCTGCAGTAATATTCATTTTAGCCACCAGGTGGGAGAACTGTTTAACTTATGAATCTATTTTACTAAATATGGCATGGGATGAATCCTACTGTTAATCTCAAGCAGAGTAAAATTGAAAACTGGGGCTTATTTATAAATGGATTCAGCACTCAACAATTAATTCAATCAACCTTCTTAGTTAGGGCCAATCAATAGGACCTTATCCAAAGAAATATATACACTTAGGTTTGGCATGTTCAACTTGTTATCCTAATTATATGTGTGATGATGGTATCTCATACAAAGCTATACACATACACCCCAATGAGCAAGGATCTGTTTCTGTAGAGGAAGTGGTTCAGGAAGAGAATTTAAATACAAATCTGCTATGTGGGAGCATGAAGCCTGCCTGTGTTTTCTTCTCCTGCGCAAGGCACTTAGATGTTTTCCCTGGCTTCATTTCTCCGTCATATCCAGACTACAGTTTGCCCTCCATATTTACGGATTCCACCTTCTATGGCTTGTAAGCAGCTGTCCTCCTAACAAAAAAACCCAAACAAACCTTTTGCTGTTTACATAAGGGACACCATTTTTCTACACCATTGTATATAATGAGATTTTGAATCACAGAATTCTAGAGTTGGAAGACACCACATGGGCCATCTAGTTCAACTCCCTGCCATGCAGTAAAAGCATAACCAAAGTACCCCAACAGATGGCCATCAAGCCTCTGCTTTAAAGCCTGCAAGGAAAGAGCTTCCAGCACACTCAGAGACAGAGAATTCCACCGCTGAACAGCACGTACAGTCAGGAAGTTCTTCCTAACGTTCAGATGGAATCTCCTTTCCTGTCATTTGAACCCATTGCTCCAAGTCCTAGTTTAAGGGCAGCAGAAAACAAGTCTGCTCCCTCTTCCTTATGACAGCCTTTCCGATATTTAAATGTCTCCTTTAGCTCTTCTCTTCTGCAGGCTAAACATCTCCAGCTTTTGAAGCCACTCCTCATCAGGCATGATCTCCAGACCTTTGTTTATTTCAGTCACCCTCCTCTGGACAGGTTCCAGCTTGTCAATATCTCATTTTTATTATGGTGCCCAGAATTGGACACAGTATTCCAGCTGAGGTCTGAACAAAGCAGAATAAAGCACACAATTACTTCCCTTTATCTAAAGACTATACTCCTTTCAATGCAGCCTAAAATCCTATTGACTTGGGCATTCACAGATTTTGGTACCCAATGGAGGCCCTGAAACCAAACTCCACTGTAATTCATACCAATAGGAACAAGCATCATGGCTCAGAGTAGAGTTTCCTAGTGGAATAATGTAATTTTTCAAGTAGACATTTTATATTACAACCATTTGTCATTGATTTTGGAGAAACACCAGAAATTCTACAATAAATCTGCAAACTTCGGTTTTCTAAATACTAATAAGACGTGCTATGTTGATAGCCATCCAAAATGCCAATTATTGTTGTTGTTGTTAATTCGTTTAGTCACTTCTGACTCTTTGTGAGTTGGAAGTCAGCCCACGCCAGAGCTCCCTGTCGACTGTTGCCACCCCCAGCACCTTCAAAGTCAAACCAGTCACTAATTATTATAGAAAGGCCAATTTTGAACTTTCTATTGTGTTTTCTACTGGGTTTTAAGCAGACATTCGAAGTAACATAGGATGAGTAGTGGTATTGCCTGCCATGCAGGGTGGGCAACATATGGGCCTCCAGATGCTTAATTAGAAGTCCCATCCTCTGAAACCACATTGGCATGGTAGATGCAATCCATCAACACCAAGAGGATGGCTCTTTGTTTTAATACGTTTATTTGGGAGGTGTAATGATGGAAGTCAAAATTCTTTTTGCATACCAGATAATGAATTGGAACATTGCAATTGAATAAATTACCCTTCATACTGTTGTGTTACTCTTTGGGAAGCTTAAAAAATTGTTTAAAGGATTTTCCCTGCCCCTGAATTTTTGTCCTTTTTTAAAATAGATGTTTAAATAAGTAATTAAAAGGAACATCAATTATTAAGTAATGTGATGAGTCACTGCAACATTTTTCTCACACATGAATAGTAACAATGTCTCAGGGTAACTGTCATGCAACATTCTTGCCACCTGGCATAATGAATTTTTGTAGATACAGATCTATACCCAACGAAATGCTTTTGCTTTTTGAATTGCTGCCAAATATGAAGAACACCCCCTTTCTCCCTTTCTCTCATCTCATGACCACTTTAAAACCTACAGAGTTGTTGGCAGGATAAAAAAGACCAGGGGATGCTATGTGTGACTTTGAAGTCTTCAGAAGAAAGGTGATATATCAATATAACAAATAACGAACACTCTTGGAATTAATTCAAGGAAAACTGTTTCACATAAAATCCTCCAAGTTCTAATTCCTTTTCCAAATAAATTCCTTTCTCTGTCTTCTTCTTTATCCTTTGGCAGTGCAAGGTCAGATGTAGATAGATTTAGACCTGGGTGATCCTAGTGTACGAAGGTGGGAATAATGCCCATCACTCCCCAGGACGTGGAGGAATACAGGGTGCTGACAGCACCGGCACCCCACCTGCCAGAAGAAAAGAAGAAGCAAGCCATGCCTCCCCAACTCCCCAGAAAGTAGAAGAGGATGAAACAGTTGTCATCAGATCCACCCCAGAAAGTGGACGATGCAGCGGAAGGACCTCTCCACCAGAGAAAAAGAAGTCTGTCCATCCCCACACCAAAAGGAAGATGTGATCAACATCTCTCCCCACACACCAGAAGAAGCAGAAAGAGAATACAACATGCCTCTTCCATGGTATAGGCTGTCTTACAGAGTTATTTCCTGAAAGACTGTCAATCTTTCCATTCCCAACTCTTTCCTAACTGCCTTTCAGATAGAAGCAGTTAGGAAAGATCTGGCTTTGTAGTAGAGCCAGCCCCTTGCACAATGGTGCTGCAAGTGTCCTGCTCTTATTTCTTGGCAAGTATACAAAAGAACTGCTGATAACTTCTTTTCTAAGGAATTACTTCTCTTCTTTGGTGGCAGCAATTGCTACTGGAGTTTCCTCTTTTTGGGGGGGAGGATGTTAAGAAGGACAGGCATTGGCAGCTCTCTGAGGGGCAGAAAGGGTGAAAGCAGGAACCTCCTCCACTTTCATTGTCCTTCCACCTCAAGGTGCATCTACACTGTAGAATTAATGTAGTTTAATTTTACAACTGCTATGGCTCAATGCTTGGAATCCTACGAGTTGTAGTTTTACAAAGACTTTAGCCTTTACTTGTCAAAAAGTGCTGGAACTTCACCAAACTATAATTATAGATGTACCCCCTGTCTCATGCCATGAAATTCTTTCAAAACCAAGATTCTTAGATCTGTTTGTTGCTTAGAGCTGGACATGCATACTTGATGCAGGTATGTCACTTCGACATAATGAAAAGTCTGTAGACTAGCTTGTCAGGTTAGTACTGTTTTAAACTGTAAAAACAGATGAAGACCTGAATACTATTGTTTTGTCCTAGAAAGAGTAGACATATGGGGTCCATGTCCAGTTTTCTCTCAATGCAATCTGTGTTGAGCAGGGAGAATCTAGTTCAAATTTTATGGAGAAATGTATGTATATGGCTGTGGGAAATGCTGATTGATATCCTGTGAATAACATATAGAGGCAGAAGTCCATTTTAAACCTGCATTTGTATTTTCTTGGTCATTGCAGAGGTTGGGATTTTCTTCTTCCTTTGCAAAGCACCCCCCTCCCCCGGTCAGCTCACTATTTTCCCCACAACAACCATACAGTGGCCAGTGGAAAGTGAGGAATAGTGGACAAGCATTTGGCTGTATGATAAGTTGATACACAATGATGAAGGCATTTGAAAGGATCTTTTGAGGGTCCTCCAGAGAGCCTGGGAAATGATCATTACATTGTGTACCTAGCTGATAGTCATGTAGCCTGATGCTTTTCTGACACCCGCTCCTCCCCACTGGCCATTTATTAGTCAGTGAGGAAGACGGAGGGTATAAATTATTTTATATCACTGTGCCTTGTAGAAATATGCATATTTTTGGGTAATGGGATCTACAAAGGGTACAGAGATAGCAGAGTGGACGAGTCTTTGGCCTGCTAAAACAAATGTGGGGGGTGGAGCCTGTTTGATTTGCATATCATTTATAAGAGGGAGGGAGCCAGTGTGTTTCAGTGGCTCAATTGTAGACTAAGGCCAGGGTTCAAATCCTCACTTAGTCATGGGAACCCATTGAATGATCATGGGAAAGTCAACCATCTCTGAAAATATATTGTCAAGAAAACCCTAGAATAAGATTGTTGTATATCAAAGCCCTGCCAAGGTTGGGGTGACCATCAATAGCAATTTATGGTACACAGGAAAAAAAGAAAGTTGTAAATTGAAAGCAACCAGTCACTAAACACATCTGTGAACGTTAAGGATGATTAATATGAGTTTATATGGTATAAAGACAAAATGTAGTGGGTGCATTCAAGGCTATGCAAACCTTATTCTGCTGCATGAATTTTCCCTATGATTAAAAAAATTAGGATGCATGGGGCATACATGTACACACCATTTTTTTGGAAAGCTAACATTTTAGACAGTATTCTTTCAGCTCATGATTAGTCAATACTTACCTGAGAGTAAATGCAAATGGAGTTTATGTCCAAGGAAACATATAGAACATGGTACTTTCATTACCGACTTATGAAGAGCAGCAGATTATCATTGAGTTCTTTCCCTGTTAGCTTTAGAAGTACGTACAGCTGAAATCAGATCTCTAACATTTGATGTGCAAAGAATAAGAGATTTACTGAGTAGTTATCATATTCCCCTCAGGCTGTTTCTACAGTGTAAAATACCTCTCTGGGACACTTACAAGAAGCTTTATAAATAAAAGCTGTATTGTTTCTCTCTGTGTGTTTTTACAAGGCATTTGATATACTAGGAAATTTTATCTCCATAAAGTGCCATTATGGGTTAGAAAATATGTGACAGAAGACCTGCACTAACACGATTTTATATCCCGCTGGGCTTTCTTAACAGACTTCTTTCCCTTCAACATCCAAAGACCAACAATTTTATTAACTGCCAAGGTTACTACGTGCTGGATGAGACAATTTAAGGTGTTTACAACTGTTGAAAACTGTTGCAGCCCTTGAAAAAGTTACTTTTCTGAATTATTACTCCCCAAACACCTCAGCAGTCATTATGACCCATGACCTTGCTTGCAGGGGGATTCTGGGAATTGAATCTCACAAACTAACTTCCCCAAGTTCAGTATTGAAGGACAAGTCAGTGGTTGGTGTAGATCAGGGCTTTTAAAACTTTTTTCCCGTTTGTGACCCTGTTCCACTTGAGAAAGTTTTACATTATCCCCAGACATAAAATAGGTATATAAGTCAAACCCTGAATATAAAATGGGTATACAAATCAAACATTTACTAATAATAAATAATAAGGAAATTTATTTTAAAACAATTCTTTGGTATACATATATTTTACCATATATTAAAGATTAAGGCAAATGTATATACTAATGAGATGTACTTGTTTATTTTTACATAAAGAATCAAATATTGGCTGAATATTTGATATTGCAAGAAGTAGAACATCTTCAATATTTTTCAAGCCATGCTGGCATGTTTGATTTGCAGCCTTAAGTGGCAGAATATACTCTGTAGACTCTCCTTTTCCTTCCTGGATTTATGAAAATGTCTAAACAGCCACTCGATGGCAAGCTATGCAATTTTTTCGTGACTTCCATATTCAGTTAGAAGACCCCAAATGAGGTCATAACCCATGGTTTAAGAAGACTTGATTTTAAAACTTGTCTGCAGTTAGACTCCACAGGCATTGCCAGACCATATATTGACTATATTTGTCAGGCAGCAGGTAAAGACAAAGAGAGACGGTAGTACAGATAAACGGACATTTTCCATCAACCATCCTGAAAAACAACTGGTTTCCCTCTCTTTTGTCTCCACCATTGTTATGAGCTTGCGACTTGGAGCTATCTTTTCTTAGTGACTTTTTAAAAGCCACTCTAGAAACTTTGTTTGCGTGGGTACAGGGGCAGCTCAAGCTATACGCAAACTACACATTTGCGGAAGGCGCAATCCTCTAGGGGGCGCAGTTGAGGTTGAAAATCCTTTTTCTCAAGTGCTTTGGGCCAGGAGTTTCAGATTGTTCCAAATTTTGTAATACTTGTATTTACTTATATACACACCTTGGAAATGGGACCCAAGTCTAAACACTTAAAAGTCTGAAGGTAATTTTAGACAATATTTTTTAGTAATTTTGTCCATGAAACAAATTTTGTGTACACTAAACCAGCAAAAGGCTAAGGTGTCCTTATCTCAGCCACCCATCTGGACTATTTTGGAGTCTTTCAGAAATTCAGAAAAGGAATGTTCAGTCTGTATCTTACTATGGGGAGGGGGGGGACAGTGTTTGCAGCATTTTTGTGGAGTTTTACTGAGGAAACACACAACGGGTTTCAATTTATAGCCCTAAGCAGACTGAGTATTAAAAAAAATACTATAACATCAGGATAGTAAATAAAGAGCAACTCTCAAAACACAGGGGAATAGGTTGCTGTGGGTTTTCAGGCTGTTGGGCCATGTTCCAGAAGTATTCTTCCCCGATGTTTCCCCCACATCTATGGCAAGCATCCTCAGAGGTTGGAAACTAGTCAAGTGGGGTTTATATATCTGCAGAAGGTCCAGGGTGGAAGAAAAGAAGAACTCTTGTCTGTTGGAGGCAGGTGTGAATGTTTCAATTGCTCACCTTGATTAGCATTGAATAGCCTTTCAGCTTCAAAACTTGGATGCTTCCTGCCTGGGGTAATCCTTTGTTTGGATGATGATGATGATGATTATTATTATTATTATTAAGCTTTGCTCCCGGGAAGGTTCCTCCACCGTGGCTCCATACCTATCTATCTACCTTGCCACATATTCTCCACATTGTGTGTATGTCTATGTATAAGATACACACACACACAGAAACAAGCACATATGCAGGGACCATATGTGCTATATATATATTCACCTTTACCTTCTACCTTTTATTTTCAGTGATTGTTTGGGGGGGCACCAAAAATACTGCTTGCTTACACTTGAAAATTACCTAGGGCCGGCCCTGCGTGGGTAGGGTGACAAACCTCCAACCGCTAGTACCAAGGAATACACAGACACATAGTTGGGTAAAAACTGGCCACAACTTGTTTACTGATCACAGTAACAAGGGTTGGCCAACATGCATGGGTCCTGGATCCCCAAATTGGTCAGCCTAATGCCAAGCACGCCAGGGTGCAGGCGGGTAATAAAATCTGGCAACCAGGCACTCCCCCCGCTTACAATGGGGGGGGGGGAAGGCAACCAGATCCAGGGTCAATGCCACATGCCAACCTAAAAGCTGTGACAAAAACATAACAAAACCAGAAATCCAATGAAGGGGAGGGTGGAACAAAAGAAGCAGGTGCGGTGCCTGCGCCGGGGAAGGGGTCGCTTTAAAAGGGCGACCCCAGCCAATCACCAGTGGGCCTGGGCCCACTGATAGCAGGAGGGGCCAGGCCACTGATAGACCGCCTGTCCTGACGGCGGGAAGTTTTCCCGCCAAGCAGGGGACTCCTGGGAAGGAGAAGCCCCCTGCTGACGCCATCTTAGCAAGGAGGCATCCCACCCCACAACGGATGTGCCCGGTAAGTCGGGCGCTGCTTTAATTAAAGAACAAAGATCTGAATCTTCTATGGGAGATACATATTTGTACTGAAGTTATAGTGCTTTATAGTGAACCATTGGCTGACTTCCCAAATCCCAACTTCCCAGGAAGCAGCTCCTGCAATCAATGGGGATCTGTTCGCTTATCAACTGGGAAGCAGTGACTCCCATGACTGATTTTAAGTGTGACAGCCAGAAGTGGTGCCCTGTCACAATTACCTGTCACAAATGCCAGAAATGGTTCACACAAGGGGATGGAGTGGATGTAGTCAGATGCTTCCCAGTCGATAAGGAAATAGACCCTCATTGTTCTGAGCAGCTGAGATGGGGGGACTTTCACAGTCCCCATGTAGTCTATAGTTAATTGACTCCTGTGAGATTCATTAATACATAACAGCCATGAACATGTAATACTAGGTATGCATTTGTAACTGCTGTAGAGTTACATCCATCCATTTTTAAATAATTATTTGATTACATGAATAAATAATACACTGGATAAAACATGAATGTTACCCTACATTTTGTGATGACATCTTATATACTGAATCTCAACAGGAAGCTCAATGGTTCAGTTACGTAATGCTGTTGACAGAACATAAACTGATATAACTGATAGATTGGCTTTTAGAACACTGTTGATATTTCATCACCAAAATGTTGTGGCCTAAATATTGTGAAGGCACCAGATCCTGTCTGCTCCTGGAAATGAAGCAGAATTGCGCCTGGTTAGTCCTTGGAAGAGAGATAGCCAAGGAATACCAGATGCTGCAGCCTATATTTCAGAGGATGGTAAATATTCCTCTGAGTATTGGTTGTCTAAAATCATGAAATTCACAGGGTTCCCATAAGTTGACAGGCAACTTGAAGGCACTTATTTCACTACTTACTTGATATTTCTACTTTTCTCTGATCGTGTTTGCATCAGATTGCTGTATTAACACCAGACAGATTATAAGTAGCTTAAATAACCTAAATCCTCATCTCCCACTTTACAAAACTGTCACCATTTTAACTAAAACAGATGGTGTTTGTACTGTAGTACATCAGCAAGTTTAATCTTGCAGTGTGTGTGTGTGAGAGAGAAAAAGAAAGAGTCTGTATAGTCAGTCCCTTCTGCCTTCAACAGGGCTTTTTTTACATTGTACATTGCGTTACCTCCATACCAAGTTCGGAAACTCCAATTAAATCCAAACTTGGCCACCAAATTAGTTACAGGAACATCCAGGAGTGAGTATATTACACCTATACTATCGTCACTCCATTGGCTGCCAATTAGTATTCAGGTAAAGTACAAAGTGTTGGTTTTGACATTTAAAGTCCTACATGGTTTGGATTCAGGTTACCTACAGGATCACCTTCTTCCATACAATCCACCCTTTAGAACACTGAGGGCACCTAGCCAGCCAAAACCCGAATGGCGACCATCATTCAGAGGACCTGTTGATCGGCCTCCGACAGCTAAACAAGCTGTTGGAATTTTAAATGCAAGTGAAGACTCATCTTTTCCAGCATGCCTCCCCAGTTAACTTTCAATCATGAGTTTTGATTAGCCAAAAGTAGCTCCGCACTTCCAATTGAATTACTGGTAGATTTATGCTGGTTAAAAATGTTCTTCATTTTAAATATTGTATTGTTCTTTCATGTATTTTGCACTACAAATAAGATATGTGCAGTGTGCACAGGAATTTGTTCATTCCCCCCCCCCCCCCCGAAACAATAGTCAGCAGTCTGTGGGACTGTGAATCGACCCTCTGCTTAAAAGGTTTGAGAACCCCTGTTCTATGGTATATTTTCAGTGCAAAGCCAATACTATATTCAGTAATTCATCTGTCATAAAAAGACAAATGATCTGACAATTTACACCATGAATCCTACCACTTGTCTTAACACCAAAAGCTGTGATGAGAAAAGCTGCACCCACTTTCCCGACCAGGCAATCTTTTAGTCCATCTGTGTATATGACAGAACTGGTTCAACATACCAAAATGCTACAGATTCTCCAGTCAATCACATTAGGTGGAGACACCATCCATGTCATATTTTTAACACAACACAAAGATGAATTTCCCCTAAAGAATCTTAATTTGCAGTGGAATGTAAATCATGGAAGAAGATGAAATCAAAAACACTGGGGCCCCATCTACAGTATCATAGAATGCTATTTGAAACTCCATTATTTGGCAGTCTAGACGGGGCCTCAACCTTGTATGCTGCCTACATTTCCCGAGTTTTAATCCAGTCGTTAGTCTCAACTCAAGTAGACCTGCTGAATCACAGCGAAATTGGTATGTCAACACTTAATAAAATTTCATTGATTGAATGGGTTCTTATTGGAGCTAATAATTGAATTTAAGTCCTAATTCAGGGATGAAAATGTTCTCAGCAAAGGTTGTTGGATGACAACTGACTTAGCAAGAATCGCCAATGTTGATGAATGCTAGTGTTTTTCTGTCTTTGCAGCTGCGAACAGAGCAGCTGGGAAGGGAGATGTGAGTTGTGGAAGAAGCACACATGGAAAATATGAATTGCTCCTGGATCAGCCCAATGTCTCCCACCCACCCCAAATGAAATTGTATGCCTCCCACCTACAAATACAGAGAGCCTGATCAGATTTCAATTTGGATCTTCCAACCTTTCTTGGTTTCCCCAGCCCAATGGGGAAGGATTGGGAGTTCCAAATTGAAATGATTAAATTCTCAGACATTGTAGGTGGGGCTCATGCAGTTTGGTTTGGGGCTTAAAACTTGAAAGATATTATGCATATTTTTTTTGTTGGGTGCCTTTTCTAGTTTCACACCATAGCAAGGCAGGGAAACACTATTTAATTTGAGGAGAAATTGGCTCCAGTCTCCAGAAAGGAATGGTCTTTCCATCTGGGTCCTGGAATTACATCATTCTTACAACTGAACAGAAAGAATGCCAAATAGATGGCTTCTAAAAAGCATGACTAAGAATGTATTTGACTGTGAAGATTTATTGTCCTGGTCATGAAAGAGGCCAACTGACAGGCTAAGCAGATGATCTATACAAATTCACTTCAAAGAAAGAAATCTCACATCTACTTTAGGTTATGGAACTGGCCAGCCAGAAACCCTGAAATCAAGTCTGGTTTGAAAAAATCCCAAGGACTTGCGTGCATTGCTAAATCACTTAGGATACAGTTTTCCTTACTGTAGCCCTTAGGAACTATTATTTTACACAAGTATTGAAAAGCTAATGCAGATTGGACAGAGTGCAGCCTGCCAGATGCTGTTGAATTGTTATTCCTTGTTATTGCCTAGGTGGCTAAGGCTAATAGGAGTTGTAATTCAGCAGTCAAGCTAAAGCGCTATTCACGAGGAGAGGCATAACAAGGTGAGATTGTTGTTGTTGATGGTGATGTTCTTCCTCTTCTTCTTTGTCATCTTCTTCGTATTAGCAATAGCAACAGCAGCGACATCACAATCACTTACTATGATGATGCCAGAAATTAATGTCAGGTGGCTAGAGAAGAAAATATTGGCTCCTTTCACATTATACAGTTATAGCATCATGCCTGCATTTGAACTGCCATGGCTTTATCCAGTGTAATCCTGAGGTTTTTGTTTGATGAGACACTAGAACTCTCTGACATAAAATTCTAAAGGCCCGTCCCTAAACTTGAAATCCTGGGATTCCATAAAATGTTGCCCAAGGAAAAGATGCCGAAAGATAGGAAAGCCTCTATATACCTCCAGCTGTTATCTGTCTTTTCTTTCGTATAATCAGCATTGAATGTTTGCTGTATATGCTGTGATCCGCCCTGAGTCCCCTTGGGGTGAGAAGGGTGGAATATAAATACTATAAATAAATAAATGTTTCGGCTTTCAACTCCCAGAAATCCTAACAGCTGTTAGACTAGCTGGGATTTCTGGGAGTTGTAGGCCAAAACACCTGGGGACCCACAGGTTGAGAACTACTGTTCTAGAGTGTAGATGCACCCCTAATGCACAAGTAAACTCAAAAGTAAACAGAGAGTTCACAAAAGCTCTGGACTGTGAGTCACCATGGTGGGGGTATAAAAAAAGTAGATAAATAAATAAATAAAAATACTCTTGTGCCATCCCAAGTTCTGCCACCCTTGGAAAATACTATTTTTGTTCCCCAGTGATGACAAAAATGTAAGAGTCAGCAAACTCCTGGTGAGGGCTGAATTTAATTTCTTATTTTGAAATGAATGAAGCAGTCAGTTCTTTGGCTGGAAGCTTCCGCTTTCTTTGCACCCTTTCCCTGGTGAAAACGATATATTTCTTTTCCTGTCCTTTCTTCTTTATCCTCACTTATGGCTCCAATTTAAAAAATAAAATAAACAAAACACAACAGGGTGGATAGTTTCTTATTTAAGAACACATCTGCTTTGTTGGGTAATCCTCCAGCTGTGTTTGTTTTATTTCTGCAAGTTGAAGAACAGGAGAATACCTTTATTTTCTTTACTAAAAGTCACTGGCTATTAATCACAATCTGTCTGTGTGTGTGCAAGAGACTAGCACTTCTAAGCCCCCAGACATCTGAATTTTACAGTTCATGTGGTGGCAGACCCAACAGCAAGCGACCCAAGGTGTGGTGCAGGGCTCACAGGTACAAAGACACCAGACTTTTTGACTAGCAGGGACTATTGCTATTGAGTCTGTCCTGGGGTGCATCTAAACTATAGATTTAATGCAGTTTGACACCACTTTAACTACCATGACTCAATACAATGGAATACTGGGAGTTGTTATTTGGTGAGACACCATCACTATTTGGCAGAAAAGGCCAAAGACCTTGCAAACCTACAGATCACCTGATTCCATAGTATTGGGCTACAGCAGTTAAAACATCATCGAACTACATTATTTCTACAAGGTAGATGCACCCCTAATGGAAACCTGTTGTTTAGATATTGTAGATAAAGAGTTGAAGATGGGAGATTCTGCATGGCCATATATGGCAACCAAATAACGCACAACCATTCATGGAATTAAATAGACCAGAGCCTTTTCAGTTAGATATGAGGAGGCTCGGCTCAACATGGATCTAATACTTTGATTACTGACTGATGGAGAGACTTTATGTAGCCTGGTTCTTGGCTAACAGAGGAGTAGCGTTGGGTGGGATTCTGCCACTGTGTGCTTGCTTCCCTTGTTACCTGGGAATGCTCTTCAGCTGGGCATGACCTACTTGCCTACATCACATAGTCCCATAAGGCGACTCCATTTCTGGGTATGACGGAGCTGAAGCCCTGCTCTCCCACCCAAACTGGATCTGACTCCATGCCAAAGCAACCCCTATATTATGACAAATTATAACCTGAATTGTAAGTAAGAACAGAAAATGCAGAGGGCAAAGAAAGGACAACTTTTTTCCCTGTTACTGTATGTATACATTTGGCTTGATGTGTGTTAGGACCTCACACACTGCCTTATAAGCATTCCTTGTGTAATGTCTGAGACACACCAGCAACATCAGGAGCAGTCAGATTAGAAAGACTACAAACACAGATTGTTCACGGGCGTCCCAGGAGATTTTTGCCAGCTGCTTTCCTAATCAAAGCCAATACAGTGTGCATAGTCGAAATTCACCTCAGGTATCACTTAACTAACCGTGTCTGCCGTACTTCCGCAAACCACTTTCAGTTTTTGTAGCTGTTCCAAACAATTCGTTCCTGCTGCTTATACACTCTTAACTGAATCACCAAATCAAGAGAATTGGGGGTAGCCTTGTAAGCTGCCTACTCTACCTTGGGGCTCCAGGCAAGAAACCACAATGTAATATATTACAGCCTATTCATGCAAGCCATAAAAAATTTGCAAAAGTAGGGGAAAAAAACAAAATTTAAAATAAGCACATTTAAGCCTGCCCAATACAGCAAATGATTAAATTGCAAAAATATATTTCCCAGTCCTGGCCATTGACCGGCTCGGCAGATTTGTTCTAGCCACTGGGCAGCAGAAGACAAATCTTTGTCCTTTTTATGTGACAGCTTTCTGGTGCAAGTTGAGTAACCCATGTCCAGAATTCCAAAATCCAAAATATCAATGTTTTTTTTTATAAAAAAAACATCCACATGAGTGACTGAGATAGTGACATTTGTTTCAGATGGTTCAGTGTACACTTGCACAAAACTATTAATATTGTATAAAATTACTTTCAGGCTATGTGTATAAGGTGTATATGAAATATAAATCAATTTCATTCTGTAGATTTGGTCCCAGTTCCAAGACATCCTGTATGTGCAAATACAGGTAATCTAAAATCCAAAACAGTTCTGGTCCCAAAATTTTTGGATAAGCAATATTCAACCTGTACATGCAAAGTGCAATTTTAATTTTCTTTAGGCCTTAATTTTCTTGCAACCCTTTCTCATATTGGGATTTACTTTCTATATGTTAGTACTTTCTGCTGCCCTCCCAAATCTATTCTAATTTGCCTGCAGTTGACATCCACAACTGTAACATCAAATATAATCAATATCTTTTGTATATAATATGAATTTTCTATTCATAAAACATAATTTTCTGCACAATAATACTAGTGTACAGAAATATTTTTGTTACATAAAACCCTGTTTTCTGCCCAAAGCAACCACATACACATTGTACGCAGAATAAGTCCTGTCCTGCAAAGATCCATGTTAGTCCCAGTTTCTTTTCATCAGGGTTGATACTCAACAAGCAAATTTTTGATCATTTTCAAATCATTGCATACATTTTTTCCACCCCTTCCCCCACATTTTATCCAATCACTCATTTGTTGCGGGGTCACAACCTTGGATGATGGCATTGTGTGCATATGTACTTCAAATTGCCTGTTGACTTATGGTGACCCCATGAATCCACAATGTATCCAGAGGTGGTTTAGCAGTTTATTTCTTTTGAAATGTAGCCCACAGCACCTGGTATTCATAGGCAGCCTTTTACCCAAGTACTCACCAGGACTGACCTTGCTGAGCTTCCAAGATCAGGTGGGATCTGATGCCTTTAGAGAATTTAGTCCCTATGAGGGCATTACAAGGGTGTTAAATATACAACCTGTTTAGTCTGAATTAAGAAGATTTAGGGTGCATTATAATACTTTGTCAAGAGGACAAATCCGTTGAAGTGGAGAGATTTGGCCTTCAGTGCTGCCTTATTTCTCCCCGCCATTGGACTGTGTGACGCACCTGCAGTGTTAACAATGGGCTTTGCTGTCAGATGCTCTCCAACCTTTTCTTTGTATAGCAAATTAAAGGATCAAGCTGTTTGGAAGCATATGAAAAAAGAAGAAATCATTTTAAATCAGAGAGAGAGGGAGAGAGAGGGAGAGGGAGGGAGAGAGACTTCAATTAAGGATCGTGGATATTTTAATTAACATGAAAGCAATTATAGATTAGTCGATTTTGTAAAGAAAATGCATTCATTTCTTCTGAAAAGGGTTTATTGTATAAGCACTGTGTTCTACAGTCAACAAAGACCATCTTTTTATTATTCAGTAACTAGGTTTTTGCAGAGCCTCCAATCTTTACATTTTGGTTTCTCTGGGGTTTGTTTTTGCAGAATTCATATTCTCCAGAAGTCAGAGGATATTACTAAATCATATCATCAAATACACATCAGGGCTGGTATAAACCATGCAGGTAACAAAAGCTGCTGAAAATAAAAAGAGGGGAGGATAGCGAAAGAGTAAAGGCTCTAGTGGCAGTTTTAGAAAAATGCCTTTCAACCAATCTCCAGATCTGGAATGGCAGTAAAATGCTGCCCCATCAACTCCAGGTGAGCATGGCTGGTAAACCAATGACCTTTCTTTGAAAATAATGCTGAAAACCAGTCTTACTAAGATCCACTAGAAAACCAGTATGGCTAACTGCAGGGATGTGTAAGAAAATCTAGTTAGATGTCTGGCCTCGTGGGCTTGCAACTTTTCCTTGACATTCTTCTTGTAACTTGATGCTGGAAGCCCTCACAATGCAGAAAATAGAACAGGTGGGCTGCAGCAGCTTGGCTGAAGAGGAGAGAAGTCTGGTCTCCTTCCTTTTCCTGAAGGAAGGGATATGGTTATGGTTCTTTTTGCAGTGGCACTGAAAACTACCACTGGATCTTCACCACAAAAAGATTCCAGTGTGTGGTGTTGGTTGGAGAGGGGAGCTAATCTTAGGGTTCAAATCTACTTCTTCAAACATAAAGCTCATGTGTTGTTGAAGGCTTTCACGGCTGGAATCACTGGGTTGCTGTGAGTTTTTCAGGCTGTATGGTCATATTCCAGAAGCATTCTCTCATGACGCTTCACCCACATATATGGCAGGCATCCTCAGAAGTTGTGAGGTCTGCAAGTGGAGTTTATATATCTATTGAATGTCCAGAGTGGTAAAAAGACCTCTTGTCATGGCTTGAACTAGCACCCCTCTTTGTCTGCTCTACCAAAATAGACTTGAGACCCAAGTATTTGGAAGGCTGAACTGTGTTCTTAAATCTACCAGGGGGAAAAAAAATCAATCCCATTGTTACAGAAGGTATGCTGGAGATGCCCTGCTGTGAAGTGCTCAGTTAGCCCTCTCTTTGTTTTCCTTCTGCCTGTGGCAATTTTTTTTTATTCAGATACTTGAAAATAGCTGTCTATTTACTTCACTATTGCATTACACATTGTGCTAATATTTTTAGTCATCTGAACAATAAATGGGATACAAACATTCTTCTCATCAACAGTAACAGCTAATTTACAGGGTTGTCAGGATAAAGGTGTTGGGGAACTTTGCATTAAGTGTACACCAGCTATCTTTCTTTCTATCTATCATCTATCTATCTATCTATCTATCTATCTATCTATCCCCATGGCTTAAGCAGAAATAGGTGTCAGTCATTTTAAAATTTTGTTGCCTTCAATGACCTTTGTAAACTAAGAACTTGGAAAAAGAGATGAAAATCCACCATTTCATTTGATCTCGGCAGATTTTCACAAGCTGATTCAAGGAGTAAACATTGTTGAGCTTCATGGCAATAATGTTCTCAGAAATGCCACTGATACAGACTCAATAATTCAGCCCAGTGATATTTAATCAGTCCATAGCTGAACCTTGTGTAGTTGTGGCAAAATTGGGGGTGGGGAAGTGCACATGCACTGGGTAGGGCAAATGCATGTAAGAACCAGGCTGTGTGAAAAGGTGATCGAGGAAATTTGCATCACCAAGGCATCAGTATTGTGCAATTAGAGCAAAGTGTGAAAGTGTTCCAATGACAATATGTTTCCATTTGCTTAAAATGCGATCACCATGAGACTACAGGCTGGCGTGACCAAAGTCCTGAGTCAATTAGTTTGGTTTGATTTAAGTCAATGTAAATCAGATCAAGGCAAGTATGTCAGGTTAAGGTCAGTTGGGGTTTGAGTAATCTGGATAAACTCAGCGAAGTCACAGTGAGTCAGGGCAGGCCAAGCCAAGCCAGATCTTTGCTGGCTTAGTCCTCAACAGGTTCAGGCAAATATGGTGGCAATAAGACTTCTAGTTAGTTTTCAGGGTGTCCTGTTAACTGAGTTTTTAAAAAGATGCTGTTTTACTGAAAGACTGCAATCAAATGAAGATTTTAAAAGAAAGGGCATAAATTGTAATACTGGTGGCTGTGCCCTTATAATAATAATAATAATAAATTTATTCTTATATCCCGCCCCATCTCCCCGAGGGGACTCGGGGCAGCTCACAACAATAATAAAACGGTGACAAATTACACATTGTAAAATCAAACATGAAAAGCAGTCATACAATCAATACATACATCACATGTTAAAAACAAGGAGATAAAACAGTTCTAGGCCGAAATAGAGGGCTTCTGTAGCTTCGTGGCAGAAGTACTCAGCAAGGTATCAATAATCATGGCAGAACACTCTCTAATTAAATTAAATGGGCAGACAAATCAACCCCCAAAAATTAGTCATCGAAGGCCCTCTGGAAAAGCCAGGTTTTAAGGCTTTTTCGAAAGGCAAGGAGGGTGGGGGCCTGTCTAATCTCCCTCGGGAGTGAGTTCCAGAGGCGGGGGGCCACAGCGGAGAAGGCCCTCTCTCTCGTCCCCACCAGCCGCAACTGCGAAGGTGGTGGGAGCAAGAGGAGGGCCTCCCCCGAAGAGCGAAGAGATCGTGCAGGTTCATAGGGGAAGATGCGGTCTCTAAGGTAGGTGGGTCCCAAACCGTTTAGGGCTTTGTAGGTGATAACCTGCACCTTGAATTGGGCCCGGAAAACAAACGGCAGCCAATGGAGCTCCTTAAACAGAGGCGTAGAACGCGCCCTGTAGTTTGCTCCTGTTAGAAGCCTGGCTGCCGAACGCTGAACTAATTGCAATTTCCGGGCCGTCTTCAAAGGCAGCCCCACGTAGAGCGCATTGCAATAATCCAGTCTAGAGGTAACTAAGGCGTGGACCACCGTAGTCAGATCAGACTTCTCGAGGTATGGTCGCAGCTGGCGCACAAGTTTTAGTTGTGCAAAGGCCCTCCCGGTCACGGCCGACACCTGAGCCTCAAGCGTCAGCCCCGAATCCAGGAGGACCCCCAAGCTGCGGACCTGCGCCTTCAGGGGGAGTGCGACCCCGTCAAGCACAGGTTGCCACACAATACCCCGATTGGACTTTCGACTGACCTGGAGGACCTCTGTCTTATTAGGATTAAGTCTCAGCTTGTTCGCCCTCATCCAGGCCAACACAGTGGCCAGACACTGATCCAGTGTCCGAGGGGCTTCCTTGGATTTTGGTGGAAAAGAGTAGTAGAGTTGGGTGTCATCCGCATAGAGATGGCACCGAACTCCAAAACTCCGGATGACCTCGCCCAGCGGTTTCATGTAGATATTGAAAAGCATGGGGGACAGAATAGAACCTTGCGGGACCCCACAGGACAATGGCCAGGGGTCCGAGCAGGTGTCCCCCAGCTTCACCATCTGGGAGCGCCCCTCTGGGAGCGCCCCTTGATGGGTATTGGTTAAAAGTTAAAGAGGTGATGGCTCATGTTCCTTGCTGTCTGTGAAAAGGAGAAGCTGAAGTCACTCTCAGAGTTAAAGGCTTATGGGAAGGCTATGGTCTATGGCCAGACAACGGGAGGAAAAATATGTCCCCAAAGTGAAGCGTTTTGTCTAAATTTGAGTCCCTATTATATTTATGCAGGGCCTTGGATAAAAGAGACATAGCAATGGAGATTTGTGCAAATATCTAAGCTACAAGTATCTGTTATGCTGAAACATGCAAGTGTGCATATTTCCTCCCATAAATAGGTTGGAGGGTTTTCTTTTTAAGAGGATGGGAGCAAATAAGCAAGAAAGGTCTGGAGTTTTAATCTTCCTACTCCCATTTCTCAGATGAAAGCTAGAATACAAGCAACATCAAATATGATTCAGTTGGGAAATAGCTTCCAACCATCAAGACATGGCCATTTTTAACTCTCTTATCAAAGAAGGGACAGGAAATGTCTAAACTCTGCACTGTTTTCTTAGCAAACGATAATCTTAGCAGGAGGAAAGACTTCAAGTTTCCTGGTTTCCTTTTTCAGTAGCGACTGATAGTGGAAATGACTGGAAACCACTTTTTTGCTTCCCCCTACCCTATTTTCCACAGTTTTAAATAATGATGTCACCAGGGGTCATTAATCATGGTAGCTTATGCATTGGCCACAGTTGCACAGGATATGCCAAACAAAACATGCCAAGTCTAGCAAATGAGAAATATATGTACATCGTCCACACATTTTTCAAGTCTTTACTCTTACCCTCAGATTCCTCACCCTCATCCTTAAGATCAGAGAAAAGAGCCCAGGTCCTGAGATCTGGAAATCCTTTATATACCCAGAGACATCATGAGTTGTGCATTCAATTCCAGCTAGTCCAGTCTCCAGTATAGATGGGAACACATTTTGTCAATCTCATATTCTACGTTGTTCCAAATATGTGTGTCTTCCGAGCTGGAAGTGGTTGCTATTCTAGGCATTCCAAAGATGGTGTTTGTACTGAATGTTGACACTTATTACTTCTATAAGAGAAGTTTTATTGGTAGTACGTGATGCAGCAAATGACATACAGTAGAGAAACATTTTGCTCTTTATCTGCTGGGATTCAGCATTCCTTCACTGCCAGTGATAGAACTGGGCCCCTAAACCACTAATTTGACTAATGGCTTGCATTTCAACTCCCCGTAACCGGCTCTGGTCCATTGACCACACACACTGGGCAGACTGGTTTCACAGATTCTTCCCCTCCCAGCAAGTGGGTGTGAGTTGACCACAAAAATAGCTGAGGTGATCTGCTGTCTTGATCACTCAATTAGAACCCAGAGTTAAATTGAGAAAGGAGATTGCTATTATCACGGTGCCATGGAAACATACTCTCCACTAAGGAGAGACCTTCCTCTCTGTTGTGGAATGGGGAGGGGGGAAGAGAAGGCAGTGAATGGGGGGAAAGGACTACCAGAAGAGAAGCAGAGATGGGAGGAAAGGCAGTGTTTCAAGGGAAAAGGTGCTCAGTTGACTGGAGTAAGAATTTGAGTGTCACAGCCACCCTGTTAAAATGTTGTTTGCAAATCTGTACAAAAGGCACAGGGGAGCTGTTCCATATTTCACAGGAACCTGGAAGTTACATTGGCAGTCTTTCCTTAGAATAGTACAACTCGTATTACAGCTGTATTTTCAAATAATGGCCAAAATTCTGAATCACAAATTATGACACATGCTTTTGCAATGAAGGAGCTACATTGATGAAACGGCATACAATGATACTGCTGAATTACATCAATGTACGATGGCGTACCATGCAAAAGGTCCCTTCATTCAACGGGGGACTCCCGCTGCACAACAGAAGATATTGTGCATCAGGACACCTTGCACAATGGCCATTCTGCTGGCTCCTTTTGCACAATGGTCCTGATGGGGTAGCTCTGTTTCCAGTCTTTTCCTGGGAGTAGGAACATTGTGCAATGGGGCAATTAAAGTTTTATAGGGTTGCAAGTCAGTGTACAGTGACATAATATCCCAACAGGATGCCAGCCCATGTGAGAGTAACTTTGATAAGTTCAAGTCTCTTGTTACATCCATTTTCTATAAGAAAAAAATATACTTTAACTTGAGAGACATGATAAATAGAAATCTACGGTAGTACCTTTTATTAGACAAATTAGAAGATGTTAAGCTACAGGAGGTATTTCCTATGAAACATAGGAAGCAAAAGTTCCTAAATGTAGTTGATCACCTGTACACTTTTATAAATATATATGTTTAGTGTATTCCCATGCCTCCAATGGCTGAACAGCAGAATGAGGAGTCAATCAGCATAATCTCTGGAATCATCATTCCTATTAACCCAAACTATATGCTAACATTTTCTCCCAGTGTTGACTGTACAGAAATGATACAGATCAGTGTTTTGACTGCCATATACATCCCTCCTACAAAGCTCACACAAAGAAAAAGGTTGAGTCACAAGGCTCACAGCAGTACTTATTTCCTAGAGTCATTCTTTCTATCTAAAACACACACACACACACACACACACACACACACACACACACACACACACACACACTGATTCAGGCTTAGCATTGAATTCTGTTCCAAGCAAGTTTTTAGTGTAATTTCTACTGCCTTTTTATCTTCAATGAAATGTTGATTGATATTTCAAGGTAAAGCAGATGAGTCATAAATGGAGTAGTGGCAGTCTTTTCTACTTCTGTTCCAGTGTATACAGGATCAATTCACAGTAATATAGGCATTGCATCCACTGTGTGGATCTGGCTGACAAGAAGCTGAGATTATTCACCCTAAACCTTCACCTTCACTTTCCCTTTCCTGGATGGTTATCTGTTGGGGGTGCTTTGATTGTGTTTTTCCTGCATGGACTAGATGGCTCATGTGGCCTCTTCCAAGTCTATGATTCTATGATTTCTGATTCTTGTCTGCGTTACTCTACTGTTCATTCCTAAGATTTGCATACTCATTGCTGATAACTTATTCTTTCCAAACACAAACTATACTAGGTGATGGCAGGGACAACCTTTCTACTTTATACTCTGAAATCAAAAATAGAATAGAAGGTGGGTCAAGAGGTTCAGAAGGACGGATGGGTCAAGAGGATTTTTGGCACGAAAGATTATCAGGACCGACTTCAGATGAAAGTTCTGATAGCCAA
This sequence comes from Anolis carolinensis, assembly GCF_035594765.1. Classification (NCBI taxonomy): domain Eukaryota; kingdom Metazoa; phylum Chordata; class Lepidosauria; order Squamata; family Anolidae; genus Anolis; species Anolis carolinensis. Next base: position 64,525,984 of record NC_085842.1, on the reverse strand, counting down.
AAAGTCTGAAAAGATCATGAATGTGGACATAAACTCACGAAAAGGCTAAGTAAAACACAAAGAAAAACAGGGACCTGACAGTGAAACAAACAACTCATCTTGTTAGGACCCGTTCAAGCTGACATTTGAGCCATTTTTTAAATAAAATGAAGGCAATGTCTCAATTTTGACCCACTGTTTAAAAATGAATAGTTTCACAGCATTAATGAACATAGAATGAAGAATTCTCAAGGAAGAGATATTTCTTAGTTTTATAAGCAACTGTTGCCCCATTTACGATAATTGACATGCTGAAATAATAACATTCCAAGGGTGCACCTACATGTTGAATTAATGCAGTTTGACATTACTTTAACTGCTAGGACTCAATGCTATGGAATCATGGACCTGTACTTTACGATCTCCTCACATGGACTTCTGGCTCCTTACTAGGACACTTCCAGGATGGAACCAGGATGGAGCCCGCCAGTGCCCATCACACGACGCAGGGCTAATTCCGGCAGGACTTTGTCCTGGCAGCATCCTAGGACAGAGCCCTGAGAACATGGGTGGTTACTCGTGTTCTTATTGCCTTCAGTGGGGCCAGCACCGGGGGGGGGGGGGGAGGGAGTGATTCTTTCCCCCATGTGATGAGGAAGGTGGTGATATGGGGCGCAGGACGACAGTTTCCCTACTGCCCCAAAAATTTGCCATGTACCCAGAGAATTCCCCCACTGTCACCCACGTTAGGAAGCCAATGTGATGAGATCCAATAGTGTTTACGCCTCATCAAACTACAGATGCTATGATTTCACAGCATTGAGTCATGGTAGTTAAGATAGTGTCAAACTGCATTAATTCTAAGTGTAGATGCATCCCAAAGGTTTCCTTTTTATAGATCATTTGATGTACCTAAACAGCAAGAAACATCAGTTTGGCACCTTGGAAATATTAATGCTCAACAAGGAGAAATGATCACACGTGAATTTACATAATATAAAGATGCATAGCAGCAGCAGACCTTCACTATAATAAGTCCAGGCAGTGGATTCATCTCAGAGAAGCCCAAGGGTCATTAATATCCAGTAACAGGCATGTATCTAACCTGCTAGGAAACTGGCATACCTACTGCTCCACTAAATCAGGAGGGGGAGGAATGCGGTCTCTTGGGTTCAACTGAGCCACCAGGCAGACGTCATAGCTGTCATGCATGAGGACGTTGACGGCCACCACGTTCCACTGATTCTCCCAAGTGTCCAGTTCCAAGATCTCTTTGTTGATAATTTCATGCCGAGCTGCAATGACGTAAAAATAAATAAATAAATGCAGGATAGAAAAATCAAATGAAAAGCAGAAGCCAAGCTCTGCTTTCGATGCAAATAATAACCCCAACATGCTTTTGTTCTATACTTAGATTAAAGGCGACATGGCAGTGACTGAAGCAGTTTGCAAACCCCCAAACATATAGCCCTAGCAATGCAATTTGCCTAGAAACATGGAGATATGCTGCTTTAGTTTAAGATTTAAATAGTATTGCTGCTTCTTTTGTGCTCTGCTTATGTCAAAAGACACATCAGTTGCTGTGTATCAATTCAGAAACTGAAGCTGATTCTCTACTTTTATGCTTTTTAATCTAGCATGGGAAAAGTTCCTGGAGCCTTTTTGTATATGGCATAGAATGGCATGCTAGGTCATTCTAAATGGCATTCTAAATTATTTCTCCCTGGAGGGCATCTGTTCTGCAAATTCCAGGTACAGCTCCAGAGCCAGCCCAAGACATTTTGCTGCCTGAACATTCTAGTCACAAGCCAAGGTTCACAGTACATTGAGCCCTCCACATCTGTGCATTTGATCATTTGTGGATTTAAAACATTTTCCCTAGGAACTTCTAGGTCCTCAAGTATGACTCCATAGTCACACTCCTGGACCTAAAGATTCCTAGAAAGGGTTTCTCTCAGGCTAAAAAATTAATATTTTTTTATTTGAATTTTCCCCACTTTCATGAGGGCCCCGTGCCTCTATCCCGGCAAATGTAGGGAGCTGACTGTACATACAGTAGAGTCTCGCTTATCCAACGTAAACGGGCCGGCCGAACGTTGGATAAGCGAATATGTTGGATAATAAGGAGAGATTAAGGAAAAGCCTATTAAACATTAAATTAGGTTATGATTTTACAAATTAAGCACCAAAACATCATGTTATACAACAAATTTGAAAGAAAAAGCAGTTCAATACGCAGTAATGTTATGTTGTAATTACTGTATTTACGAATTTAGCACCAAAATATCACGATGTATTGAAAACATTGACTACAAAAATGCATTGGATAATCCAGAACGTTGGATAAGTGAGTGTTGGATAAGTGAGACTCTACTATACCAGTAAATCATCCAAATTATTTTGGCACTTGTTGCATAAAATCCCTCATGGTTCATGGAAAAATAGGATTGCCAGATCTGTCTTCAGTTTTCAAAGATTATCTTCATGCATGAGATAAAGTTGTAGATTTTCCAGTTTTGGTGGGCTCAGCTCCAGGCAGGAAGAAAGGGCTGTGTGCAAATCTTCAATGCATCCCAATTGTATGGTTTCTTACAATTTGTGCAGCTTGCAAAAAGTGGGGGAGAGTGTCCATGTATTTACAGTAGAGTCTCACTTATCCAACACTCGTTTATCCAACGTTCTGGATTATCCAACGCATTTTTGTAGTCAATGTTTTCAATATATCGTGATATTTTGGTGCTAAATTCATAAATACAGTAATTACTACATAGCATTACTGCGTATTGAACTACTTTTTCTGCCAAATTTGTTGTCTAACATGATGTTTTGGTGCTTCATTTGTAAAATCATAACCTAATTTGATGTTTAATAGGCTTTTCCTTAATGCCTCCTTATTATCCAACATATTCGCTTATCCAACATTCTGCCGGCCCGTTTATGTTGGATAAGTGAGACTCTACTGTACTTAATTAATTCCTGGCCTCCCAGTTACTGTGGTGCCAGGATTCACTCTCGACTCTGCTCTGCATCCACCTCCTTGCTACAAGTTGTTCCTTTTCTCTTGTCTCCTAATTCCCTAAAATTTCATCTTGTGGGGAAAGCCCATTAGCTAAGATTTTTGTCTCTGTTTCCAAACAGTGAAACCTCTCCCTCTCTTCTCTGTTTGAATAAACTTGGTACTTATAAAACACATTATGACATCACTTGGGGCCATTCCTAAAGTTTGGGTTTTGGTCTGGAAACCTCAGGATCTAAGACAAGTTTTAACTGTTAATCATAATGCAAGGAAATTCAGATTAATCACTTCTACAGAGAGCAGTAAGCCACATGGGACTACATCAGTTTGGGAGCAATCAAGAATTAGTCAGACCTGTATTAAAAGAAAAGTACATACATAATGACAGTAGAAGGAATCCAAAGAAGATTATTTTACATCATGTTGTGTGTGTTTTTTTTTTTGCACATCAAACTGAGGCCATCTTTATATGCAAGGATTAATCCTGCTTCTTCTAAATTACCTTGGCTATAATTATGAAGCTGATATTAGCTGCACTAAATTTCTTTTCCAAATCCTATCCTAAATTAGCAGCTTCAACAAATGTATGAAAGAAGTTGGGTTTTTTAAATAGTCATATAAAAAACTTCCTTTCTGCCATTTTAATGTTCTCCACAGGCACCAGTTTTAAGGAGCCATTGCCTGGACAGCGCAGAAACAATGTTAAGGAAACTTTCTGGCGCTTTTCTTCTACTGTGCTTTTTTGGAACAACTAAGAATTTGGCAGGAGCAATGAGATTCAAATAACCCGTTAAATCAAGCCAGTATTACAATGGGCAGCTTTTAACTGAAGCTGAGGAATTGTACAGTAACAAAAGAGCTACCAAGCAAGAAAGTATTTTGCTTCAGTGTTCTCTTCTTCTTCTTTTTTGAAAAAATGGAGAAAACGGGAGAGCCATTTATTTTCAAGCACAGGAGCTGGACTTTTTGACATTTGTTACAAAAAGCCAACTTCTTTCCTACAAAATGAGAAGCTCTTTTTATTCCTCCCCCTCCACCCAAACTATTGCTTTTGATTTCAAAGCTTCCTTTTTCCAAGTGAGAGGCTTTGAGTTCAGCTTTTACTACTGCAAAAAGATGTAGGTATATGTCCCGCTCCCCGCTTTTCTATACAATTTATTCTCAGGAATTCCTTCGCTAACTTGACTGATACCTAAGATTCAGGGTCAAACCCCCCATTAAAGGACATACATATTCCTTTAAATGAGCTCATTTTCTCTCCTACCTTAGGAATTTCAAAGAGAGATATGCCTGAACCATCGGACTTGCAAATTAAGCTATGCTTTTCTTCTAATGTCCAGTCATAAAACACAGCTTTAATGCACAGGACGTGGCTGAGGAAATGTTGCAATGCCAGCAGATCTGTTTCACCACTAGAAATCTCTTCTATAAACACAAAACATATATATTCTTCTATTTTGATCCTCGAGAAGAAATATACAAAGTAGAAGAGGGAAAACTATAGCATTCTGAACTGTGGCACAGGGCGCATCCAGACAGTGCCTAAAACACACGAGCATTTTATCCTGGGCATCCAAACAATACTCCACATAAAAATGAATTTATTCAGGACAAAACAAGAAAACCCTGCTTTGTCCCGAAGTGATTTGATAGCTAGAAAGACCCAGGCCTTTCAGAAGTCCCAGGTCTTTCCAGCTGCGAGCAAAAGTCCTGGGACATCTGGCGGGATGTCTGCATAGCCCTTTCACATTTTCTGGGTTCCATGAGTCCAGAATATCTGAAAGGGCTCTAACTCCATCCCCAAACCCCCCAGAAAAGCCTTTAAAAAGAAAATAACTTATCTGGCTGTCATTCCCCCTTCTCTGGAGCTCCCCATAGAAATTATGCACCCGGAGAGAAGGGGGAATGGTGGCTGGGTAGGTTATTTTCTTTTTAAAAGGCTTTTCTGGGGGGGGGGGGGTGTTTTGTGTTCGGGTGTCCTACCAAAAGTCCAGCAGGGTATCAAGACACACACACCCCACCTCCCAGGAAAGCATGGGGTTTCTGGCGGGTGCATGGACATGAGATGTTAAATATTTCTTAGATTTGATGTGCGGTTTTATTGTTAGCAGAAGTCATTATTTAACAGAATCTGTCTCTTCAACCGCAGAATGGCTTTCGGTTTCAGCCAAGTACCTACATCATCTTCACTGGCATCTTTGCTGATTTAATGCCATTGTACTCTTGGGAACCTAATGTCATTGAGGCCCTTTCACGTTTCATTTTATAATGAAGTGATTCTATTTTAACTGCCATACCAAACCCTGGGATTTGTAGTTTGCCGAGCCACTAGAGCTCTCTGGCTATGTATTCTAGAAACTCACTCTAAATTACAAATCCTAGGAATCCATACGATGCAGTTAAAATGGAATCATATTGTGCCATTATTATATCTCACTTGATCTCTGGATGATGGAAGAAGATATGCATCAAAATAATACAGGACCTCAGTAATTTCTTTGTGTCTTGGCTTTCAGTAAATACATTTTGACCCTTATATCCATGGGAGGTACGTTGCCAGACTTTTTACAAACCCTGTTGAAATAGAGCAATAGAGAAACTAAATAAATACATTACTGCTGTTGGATCCTGACTTGAATGAACTGGAATTCTGCTAACTCTGGACAAAGGTAGCAGTTTTCTCCATTTCCCCAATTCCCTTTCCAAACCCAGTGTCGCTTTCCACTGAAGAGCAGTGTTCCCACCATACCGCACAAAAACACCACACCACTCCGAACACACCCAGCTTTGCACCTCTTAAGAGGGTAAAAGAATATGTGTAGTACTTTGGCAGGAGACCATCACACAGGATCTTCAGGCAGAACAACAGCCATTGTTATAACTGCGGAGTGTCAATACGCTCTTTGCTCCCACTCACTTTCTTCCAATCGGGGAAGGTTGCGTGACTTTTCAGTCTGCTTGACTCAATATTGTACATGGCATGTGGAGACTGAGAGATCGCTTTAGGCTATAGTATAAATATTTAATCTGCTTTTCTGTTCTTTGAAATTGTTCTCCATAGAGGTTAGAGTTTATAGTATTCTCTGTATTCCTACATATCGATTGCTGCTGCTTCATTTTATTTCTCTCCCCTTTTAATGGAAAAAAAACAAATTCCCCACCCATAAAATAATGGATAAATTCTAGTCCAATAAAACTTTCTGCAATTCTAGTGGAGTGCCTGCTTGTCTTCCAATACAGTAACAGTTTCAATTCTCTTCTAGTTTATAGTAGTACCTCCAGACAACGGTCCATGGTATTTCATGGAACTATCTTTTAGCATGATATTTCACATGAGTTGGGGGTTTCCCTGTTAGCTTTCTTCATGGACAATTTTTCACAACAGTATAAAGAAGTCAGAAATACTATGGCATGGAAACATTCATTACTAGTCACATTGGGTAGACACTGCTGTTCACAACATGAGAGAATCACATTGCAGATGTTAATGATGTGGAGATGCTCAGGAAAAAAAAAACAAGGCCATCATTATATAGCAATAATGTAGTTGAATATACAGGGATTTTGAAGAGCTAGGCACTCACTGCTTTGGACTTGGATAAATGTATCTATCAATTTAATCTTCTACATTTGAAATTTCTGTTTTTTCCCATCCTAAATATGAAAAAATACAAATATTATCAAAATGAAAAACCATTATGATCATTCACTACTATTGATATCTTATTATGATTGTTCCTAATCTGTAATTACAAATTAGCACAGAAATTGATTTTTTTTTTTTACTATGACTCACAAATCTCTAGTTGGGACAGCTATGATCGCTCTTACTGAAGGATTCTGTGAAAAGTAATTTTTCCAAACTCTGAAAACAAGATAGAAATTAACAAATTGTATTTTCTTCTATCCAATCCTGTATTTATGTCTTGTCAAAACACTGCTTGCTATCTCCTGGCCAGTATCACAGTTGTAAGGGATTGAACATTGCCATGGAAATAATATAAGAGGAAGTGCTATGTGAATGTGATTTGATTTGTTTTCTCACAGTTCTGTTGTTTATACATGGGGCTCCATGGGATTCATTGAACTTCTGACAACAAGATCTATGTGAGCTCCAGAAGTCATTAACTTTCCCTTGGCCCTGAGAGCATCTGCAGGAGGTGCTATTAAGATGGGTGTTACTGACCGTGCAAAGACGCAGTAGCTCACTAGTGATTCTCTCCCCTGCCAGACTTCACCTATATGCATGCTTCAAACGTTAAAGAATTCTCCATTATGGCCTCCTGTGTGTGAATATTGAGCTCCCATGGCAACTTGAGAGGCTGACAAACTGGAGAGCGTAGAAGTCCCAGCAGCAACAGCGAATACCAGTAAGATAAAGGGATTGAGTGGCATAGAAACATGGAGTTTTCAGTGTCTGAAAGCCTTGCAAGTTGAGCCCTTGATCCAAAGGCAAAACTATGCCAGTTAGATCTCAGGTTCCAAAAGGAAAGAGTCCACATATCACAAAAAAGGTGTTCTCTGGAATCATAAGTACCTTAGTTCCAGAATCTAGCAAAAATTATTTTGTGTTGTCGAAGGCTTTCATGGCCAGGATCACAGGGTTGTTGTGTGTCTTTCGGGCTGTGTGGCCATGTTCCAGAAGCATTCTCTCCTGACGTTTCGCCCACATCTATGGCAGGCATCCTCAGAGGTTGTGAGGTATGGAGAAAACTAAGCTTAGTTTTCTCCATACCTCACAACCTCTGAGGATGCCTGCCATAGATGTGGGCGAAACGTCAGGAGAGAATGCTTCTGGAACATGGCCACACAGCCCGAAAGACACACAACAACCCAAAAATTATTTTCCCTACAAATATCCATTGGGGGGGGGGGGCGGGGGGGGGTGTATCTCCAGAATTGTCACTTCTACACTACCAAATGGCTTTAAGTTTGCCCTCCTTTCTCTGTGAGTAAAGATCAGGAGGGGGCATTTTGTGGGTACATCTACACTGTAGAATTAATACATCACTTTAACAGCTAGTGCTCAATGTTATGCAATTCCTGGGATTTGTAGTTTGTTAAGGCACCAGCACTTTTTGACATAGAAGGCTCAAGGACTACAGATCCCATGGCAGGCAAAGTGGTATCAAACTGTATTAATTCTACAGTATAGATGCATATAAATGTATATAAATGTTACCCATTTAATTATTCTTTATTTGTCAAAGTTACAGATATATTTTACTTTTTCCCCAAAGAGCTCAAGACAATTCCCTCCTCAAAGTTTAGCTCTCACAACAACCTTGAGGTAGACCAGATTGAGAGAAGGCTACTTTAGGTCTTTGACTTCTCTTTCTCTGCCTTCGAGAGATATATATTCCAAACATGGTGAATATTGAAACAAGAACTCTAAAAAGAAATAACCCAACATGGCAAGTTTCTAAATTCTGTTTCAGGATTGGGTGAGAACAAATCCAAACAATGGTTCAGAGGAACCCCTTCTTATACAGAGAACTTTGGCCATATGTGTTATGTTAAATCTGGAGCTTAGGCAAGTTACCTTTTTGACCAACTTCCCCAATCGCCCAGCCACTGTGTGCCCTGACTTGCGGAAATTGTCATCCTCCAAAGTGACTTTTTAAGCTCAGTGCCAATTGTGTTGCTTATATGTATATAGAAACATCTATTTTTGTTCTAGGCATAAATGCTTCTAACACCTCTGTGTAAGGAACATTATGTAATTCTTCTATAAATTTCATGCATATCTCCACGAAAGCTCCTGTCTATTCTTAAGACGAGAATACTGTACTTTCAGTGATGATGAAAGAGAAAGGAGACTTATTCAGGGACACTTTCATCAATATTCCTTGGGGCTAGTTCTTGAGTGGAGCAAGCTGAATGTGACAATTGATGCAAGGTAGGTATAGACTACAGCTGTATTAGCTGCCAGCTTTGGCATGTGTCAGGGTTTAGTGTGACGGGAAAAAACATTAATAAGATCATTATACTGTCCATCTGCAACACCTGCCTCAAAAAATCATTTGTAATACAGCAAAGCACTCAGGAAACTAGCTGGCTCTTGCCTGCTGCATACTTCTGAATGCTCATTTAAAGAAAATGGCCTCTTGGGGCAGACAAAACTCAGCAGCATATTTGACTCAAAGATCCTAATGCAAAGCAGCATTGCCAAACCTCCTGGTGGTGGATTTAATATCCCTACTCACTGGAGGACATCGCTATTTGTGGCACGGAGCTGTAATGGGATAGAGGGGAGAACAAACAGAATCAGGGAGACTGACTAGAACAAAAAGATTGATTTCTCCTGGCATTAATGCCATCATTAGCTCTGTATTAACAGAATCACCCTTGCTAATAAGCAAATAAGTGTTTTACTGCTTTAATAGGGAAAGAGTGTTGGAACGGTTTGGACTAAGGATTTTAGGCTGCTTATAATGTATTCTCCCAGGTATAGAGCATAATGGGAAGACAGTGATTGTTGTTGTTATTGTTGCTGTTGTGTTTATTTATATCTTGCTTTTTCTCTCCACAAGAAGGCTCATATTACTAATAGCAAAGATGTGTGGATATTGAGCAGCAAATCAAGCACACTCAGAACACAAATTCATAACAGTAATAATCTCCCAAGTTCTCTGAACATATGCCTTTGCCAACCAGACCACACTCTGTCCTGTTTCATCCCATCTCCCCATTTATGCAAGCATTTTGTACTGATTTGCATGCAACTTTAACATTGACGGGGGTCGGAATCCAGCACTAAATATCAGCCTTGACTCATGCACAAGGAGAAAATTGGGGATATATATTGCATATATAAATAAATACAGTACAAAATCTGTATCCATGAGATCCACATCTATGGTCTTATTTATCCATGTCTAACAAAATATGTCCTCTTGGCATTTTCCAGCTCCTCCTGCATGACTATGGTATTCTTGGCCCAGATGTCCTTCATTTAATAGGGTTCACTATTGTTCATGGTTTCACATACTCATGCAAAGTCCAGGAATATACTGCCCATGATTATGTGGGTTGTACTGTTCACATACCCCAGAGATAGCTGTCCAGACTATTTTCGAAGACTTCTAGAGAAGGAGACTTCATGGCCTCTCCAGCAATCAGTTCCCTTGCCAAGCCATTTTCACTGTCAAGACATTCCTTCTAATATTTCATCAAATTCTACCCTCCTGTAACTTCAAACTATTAGTTCTTATTCTACCCTCTGAGAAGGCAGAGAACAAGGCTGCACCCTCCTCTCTGTGGCAACCCTTCAGGTATTTAAAGAGAGCAGTAATGTCATTCCTCAGTGTTCACCAAATCGAGCATGCCCATCTTCATAAGCCTATCCTTGTATTTTCATTTTCCATATTATCCTCAGTGCCTTTCTCTGAATCTGCTCCAGCTTGTCTATGTCCTTCCTAAAATGAAGTGCTCTGAACTGAACACAGTACTCTAGTTGAGGAAGAGGCTAGTACTTCCTTCACCTTGGAAATTATGCTTCAGTTGCTGCACACGGCTGGCTCATTTATGATCAACAATAATCCAAGGTCCTTAATACCCATAGGATTGCTCAGCCAAGTTTTCCCCATGCTATATCATTATCTGTGCATTTAGTTTTTATGGCCTAAATAGTAGAGAATGTTGCATTTGTCTCTGCTGAATAGCGTTTTATTAATTTCAGCCCATTTTTTTTCCTATTTATCAAGGTCCCTTTGATAGCACAAGCTTAATGATCAAGGGTCCTGATCTCACCTTGTTGATTGTGATATATAAACACATATGTTTAACTATGCAGACATGCTAACTGTCTTGTCCAGCATTTATTTCTGAATTAGATTAGGAACAAGGTGGGGTGAACAGGAAACTATTCCCCCTGTATGATTTTTTTAAAAAAAATCTTTCTCCCTATGGTAAGCAACTTCCCCAAATCTCCCTTTTTCTACTCCTATCAGTTTTACCTCTTTTACATTAAGACTGGTGACTGATAAGATAATTCCATCCAGCTGAAGCAGTACAAGGAGAAACCAAATACAATCCAGTCTTTCCTCATCATTGCTCTTACTTTAGAATCAGAGCGGATCTGGGACTTATGAACTACAAAATCTACATTACCAGAAAGTAACAAGTAGAAGAAACGTTATAAGCTTTTTCTTCTTCATCTATTAGTGTCTGGGGTATAGGGTTTTAAGACGACAGGAAAGCTATCATATAGGATAAATACCTGTCACTTATATAAGCTTTGTTGCTTGTTTAGTTATTGAAACAGAGATTTTAGAAAGGAGTAGAAGGTGGTTGAAGGGCCAAGGTCATCCTAGGTGAGGAGCAGTGATTATAAGAGAAAGAGAAAGAGAAAGAGTTTGTGGCATTGAGGGAGAGCCGGATTTGAAAACAATAATGATCAGGAAACCAATGATCACAAGAGAGAAGATTATTGGAGAATTGATCTGCTTGGAAAAAGTATTTTGTGTGGATATGAAGGGACTTGCAACTCAAAAAGCAGGCTTGTGATTGGGCTGTGCCTGTGACAGAATGTGGTGCTTACAGTTGATAAGCAGAGAGAATAATTTGGTGGAGAGAAAGGAAAAACAATGGGTTGTAATTTGTCACAGCCTGAAATGAAGCCATCTGCCATATTATGCCTTATGTTTGCTGCATGTCTGACATCTACTTTTAAAATCTGGAAACGATTGAGCCACCCAGTTCTTGATAACAAAGCGGTGACAGTGTTCATGGCAGTTCTGACATATAGAAGCCCTTAAGAAGGAATCGTGTGATAAGTCTGTTATTAGTCATGCTCCATCTAATTGATTCATTTACTGATGCATGTCATCAGTATTCCTTCACTTATTTGTTTTTGACTTTTTGTTTTTCAAATCTGAATCAAAATAAAATATGAGTAGAAGCTGAAGACAAAGAATTGACTGGATAATTCAAATCAATATGTGAAAGTCATTGTTCTCACCTTCAGAGCTCATCTGCTCCCAGTTATGGTATCTCTGCAACCTCCAATGCCTTTTTGCCTCTTTCTTGATAGCACTTTAGAACCCCGACTCACACAAGAATCCATATCAAGCTCACCCCCAAGAGGTGGCCATCCAACCTCTTCATCCACCATCAAAATGCTCAGGACTAAATCTCTTTTCTTGTCATTTAAATTCATTAGTTTGTGTCCTAATTTTAGAGACAGCCAAAGGCAATGCTGCATTTAGTTAAATTCTTTTAACATCCCTTCTCATCCATCTATTGTCTGCTATCTTCCTTCGGCTTCCTTGGTTCAGAGGATAGTGCCATTTTAACTTTCCTCTCTTCTTGGTCCACTGGTTGTTGCTATACAAATTAACACAATCCTGGTCAGAGTAATAGAAACTGGACTCTCAACTCTTAAATGCTATCTCCTCAGCTCAACTCATCAGTGTTAGAGGTTCCAGTACCACAGTTGAGTGCAATACAGTATTTGCCATAGAAACAATGAAACAAAATCATAATCACTGCTTGTTATGATTGAGCCTCATGGCTCTGTTACTGACAGACGTGGGCGTAAGACTCCTCGAGAGTCAGATACTCTCGAGGAGCGAGAGAGAAAAAGACTGCGAGACATATTTGCAGCACCATCTGACGAAGAGTCTTTCGAGGGGTTTACGGAGAGAATGGAGGAGGGGCTGGTTAGCTCGGAGGAGGATGAGATGGATTGGACTCGGGTAAGGGAGGAATTGGGTGCCACTGGCCATGATGGGATAGAAGATGAATGGGGACCTTCAGGATTAGACCCATGGCTTAGCTGGAGGGATGGGACGGGATCCACAGCTGGAGATACTGTTGGGCGTAGTCAGAGGTGTTCCAGCTCTGACGAGGAAAGTAATGAGGAAACGCCCGGGTTAAGGAGGACAGCTGACAGTGATGAGGATTTGTAACTGGCATAAAATGGGGCTTGGGAGCAATTGCAAATTGCGTTGGGCAAGGTAATCTGGACAAACGCTTGGGATCTGTGTGTGTGGGACGCTTTCCTGAAGACTGGTGTGTTTTCCTGTGCTGAGACGTAAGTGGTTTTGGAATTCAGGGTCAGACGGCGGGAGGAATTGTGTGGGCATTTGTTTGTGCAAACCTGTGCTTACTCTTATTAGCTTGACCTTCCGTCGTCTTCTTGACGGACGCCATCTCCTGCTTTGAAAACTCGGACTGAACTGACCACGGCTTGTCTTCCCCCCTTCTTGGACTTGGAAAACTACAAACGTCTGCTTCTGGCTTTGATCTACGGAACGGAACTGGTCTACTCTACTGCTACAATCCTTGGCTGATCTGCTCGTGTTGGAAATCCTGTCTGCTGTGTGTGTGTGGGAGCGACGCAAGTTACTCTAAGCACAGTGTTGGCAGCAGAGAGGAATCTGCTGCCAATTAGTTGCATTCTTTGTATCTTTTGTTCCTTGGCTTTCGTTTTGTTTATATCCAGGCTGAAGCAAGCAGTTTGTTTTTACCCGGATTAAACTCCGGTTTAATCCGGTTTATCTTTTGAACATTTATTTTTGTCCCTTTTTGCTTCTAAAGGCAAATACTGCCTGGCCCTTGTGTTTTACGGGCATTTTTTGAGTTCTGTAATCTAATAAACTCTGTTACTTTGAATCTTGTGGCGTTCTGTCCTTGACACTGCTCTAAACCATCCATTCCAGTTCCACCCCACCTCCCCAAGAGAAAAAAATTGTATATACCCAGCTGTATTAATACATTAAAAATAACAAGCGATGGGAGGAAAGGGCAGTTTAGACAGGAATATTAAAAGGAAATGTAATACAATACAAATGAAAGCAGAACTTAGAAAAGTCATTTTTTGGCCTACAAAATACAGCTATTGGCTAGGGTTTGTGAGAGGTAGTCTAAAAAAAGCAATTTACCAAGCTCTAGGTGAAACCTGATATAGTGAGAAACATGGTTCCTAAGCAAATTATCTAAGAAATAATGACAGTAACCTGACTTGATCTTCATTAGTGCTGATTAATGCCTGTTGGTCTTTTCCTGGCGTATTATAACAACTGTTGGATCAGGTGGGAATATGTATATGTGCCAGGAGCTTGTGCTTGTAAACAGCCATTTGCAGTGACCACAATACCAACATTCTGTCTGCTAGAAGCTGCATGGAGACAGAAGCATTTCTAACAAACCAAATCAAAATCTGCTGATGAGCCAGGTGATAAATGGCTCAAGTACTGCTGCCTTCACAATGAAAAACTGATTCCATGGCCTGGCTGTGGACTGCTGGAAACTCTTCTTATGATATTGGAGGCTAGTACTTGAGAATCTGAATACGTTTTCCAGTTATTTGGGCAGGCAATGTAATTTTATTACCAATAACCATAAATTTAATATCCTCCACTCCCATGGAGCTTATCCTTCTACAAGGCACTGCAAATAAAGCAGTGGTTTATAATGTTGAGGAAAATGGTAAACACTGAGTAGTGGAGAAAATATCTGGCCAAAGTCAATGGTGCATTTAGTTAAATTGCTACCCACATTAAAGGAAAGGTGGAAATCCAACAGTGTAGTCTTATCTAAAAGACAGCAGAGATCTACTTTTAATGGCAGGAATTTCAGCAGTAATTTTCATCCAAGTTACACCTGCTTAATCTCCCTCTTCTCCACAATTATTAAAGGCAAGGAAGGTCTGCCCCCTTTTTTATATGGTCCCCCTACAGTCTGAGCTTCTTCAGTATTCAGGTGTCAACCCCAAGCAGGGGCAAGTGCATGTCACTTGGTTGCTACCTGAGGACAACGTTCAACTACAGACTCTTTCATGTTACACAACTGCAGCACTGTGACGCCACTTACTGTCATGGTTCCAGCTCATTAGTGAGATCTTGGACCTCTTTGGCAGTGGATTCTAAAAACCTAATAAAAATACAGCTTCAAGGATTCCCTAGAATGCAGCCATGGCAATGAAAGTGGGATCAAATAATTGTATAGAATGAAAGATAATTGTGTAATAATTAATAATGAACATTTTTGTAGTATGAAAGAGAGCCATGATATTTTGCTGCCTGAAGAATAGTATGATTCTCTTACCTTTGAATTTGATATCCACAGTTTCATTTATCTGCACTCCAAAAAATATCTCCCCTCCCGGGAAGTGTTTGTGAGCCTCTCTAGGCCCTCCAGTACAATTTCATGGCATCCTATGTCCTAAGTGCCTTTAAAAATAGAATTCCTCATTATCCAAGTTTTCAGATATCCACAGCGGTGGTGGTGGTGGTCTTGGAACATGTCTCCCACAGATATGGGGGTATATTGTACCAAAGGAAATGGCCATACATACATATGCTGGAATGCATAGGTATGTAAAGCCGTACAAATGGTTGTGCTACCTGAGGAAGACAATTCTTGAAGTCCTTCCCTGCGCCTTGGCAGTAAATATAACATCTATAAGGTAAATATCTAGCCATTTGCTGCCTTGTTGTCAAACTCCAAATCAGCAGCCTCCTTTTTAAAAAATCAAGATGCCAGAGCAAAGCTTGCTTAGGATCAGGTTAGAAAGGATGAATGTTTTTAAGATTAGCATCTTGCAAACAACATGATGAGAACTGATTTTAGAGACAAATGTGGTGTTTGGATCAGGAGGGCATAACTCTCCCAATGTTCACTCTTTAACTCTCAAGTAGTTTGGTCCTAACAGGGCTCACCTCCATCAAGAGTTCCTCACATGTTAACCCAGAAAAGCTCCTAGGCTCCTCCAATTGCACGTGTTATACATTTTTGCACTTCTGGGTTCTTTTAAACATGTGTCTCTGCTGGCATCTTATCTCGTGACAAAGAGAAGCCACCTTCAATGAGCCCACGCAACCATTGACTGCTGCCCTATTTTGAGTGTTCTCCACTTGTTTAGCATCAACTTTCTTGGGAACCTTCTCAAACTCCCTGTGAGGTGTCCACTTTGCACAAGGCTGCTGCTTCTCTGCTCAGATTTGTACAGACGAGTGCAGATCAAGAGTAAGGCAGGAATCCCATCCTAAGTGCACTTGATGGAAAGAAGTTGCATTGAAATGAATGGAAATTATTTCCAAATTCAAGCAAAGAACTTAGGATTAAGAATGTCAGCTTTTTTGTTGTGTACAAATACAAAAATAACACTCAAGCCTGTAAGGATGCAACTTGTAGCTCTCTGGAAGAAATGTAGTACTGTATTTCAGTTCTTATACTTTAGAGATTCAATTCTTAAACTTAATGGCTGCTAAATAAAGGCTATTACAAACATAGTCACATTCTCTTTGGCTTCATCCAGTACCTGCTCCACGAAATCCTCCGCAGATATAGAGCTTTCCTTCCACTGCACCAGCACAAGTAGAATTTGTTCTCAAAGACAGAAGCGGACATGGCATGGGAGGCCCATCTCTCCAAAAATTTCTATCAGGGTTATAGATCTCTACCACATCAAGACATTGACGTGACTGTCCTCTGTCTCGATCAACGCAGCCAATCCCTCCTGCAGAGGAAAACAGACATCAATAAGGAGAACAGAAAATGTAGAGAAACGCCTTCATATCACTGGCTCACCATAGCAGGCCTATAAACAGTTGGAGATGGTATTTTAAAGCAACTGGAACTTTACAAGAAACGTAGCAAAAATAATTAGTCCTTCCAGAGGCATAGAATCTAAAATATGTATGTGTACACATACTGACACAGAGAGAAGGACAAATAACAAATCACAAAATGATACAATAGAATTGCAAAGTATCATCAGGATAAAATGCAAATAAAAACATAGCATAATATAAAGGAACTGACAATACATGTAATTAAAATATACAAGATTACAGAACATCAAACTAAAATCCCCAAAGCTTTGGAGAATAAAAAGAAATCTGCTGGATTTAATCCCCTCCTACGCTACCATTCACTTTTCCTCATGTGTTATTTAGATTGTAAGAGAGCAGGGAACTGTTAAATTAACAATTTGAGAGCTGCCATCCTGTCATATGCAAGCTGAGTCCACCGTATGCCTAGGTATGCCATTTTTTACATTGTTACAGAGACTGGTATTCCCTTCCACCAGTTGCAA
Organism: Anolis carolinensis; assembly: GCF_035594765.1. Taxonomy (NCBI): domain Eukaryota; kingdom Metazoa; phylum Chordata; class Lepidosauria; order Squamata; family Anolidae; genus Anolis; species Anolis carolinensis. The sequence continues at coordinate 64,508,945 of NC_085842.1, read as the reverse complement.
TGACCAGAGCTTGCCAGGCTCATAGTTTGGCTTCATAGTTTTGCTGAACAGGGGCTACTGTGAAAAAGTCTTCTGGGGCCCTGCATCAGATTTTTGATTTTTAAAAAACAACAAGGCTTTACTAGGTATATGTTAATGGACAATACCAGAAAGTAAAGATATTTCACTATGCAAAGGGATCTTGTAGCACCTTTGAGATTGAGAGAAAGAAGTTGGTATCATAAGCTTTTGTAGACATGGGCTGGATCTACACTGCCATGTAATGCAGTCCAAACTGCACTATATAGATCTACACTGGCCATATAGCAGTGTAATCTATGAAAGCTCGTGCTATTAACTTCTTTCTCTCTAGCAGTGAGGACTCATATAATCCAATTTAAAGCAGAAGACCTGGGATCAGATACTGGGATATAGGGCCTGTCTGGAAAGGTCCTTAGTTTCAAAGGTGCTGCAAAGTCCCTTCACATACTGATGAAAACTAACATGGATATGTCTTTCAAGGTAGCCTTCTCTATCTCTTTGAGCTATGCTCCCCAGCTAGAACAAGTAAGGTACAATTCAGACACAGAATTAATATTTTTGGATTCTCTGTCAGATCACAGGGGAAGGCACTGCCTGTTACCATGAAAGAAGTACACTTCAACAATACACCATAGAGGCTTACATAACACTGTCATTTAACACCACTGCTAAAACAATTCACCAAACACTAATAGGAATTCTCATTATAATTCTTCTGTTGAATGAAAGAAAAGTCTACCAATTACAAGTTAATTGCGGGGTCTGAGCTCTGCATCTTGTGTTACTGGCTAGAATGCCTTGGCAGCATCCCAAAGGCATCATCTATAAGCTCACTCTGTGCTGCACTCCAAATCTGGGTTGGAGCTGTTCAGAACAAATTGCCATGCAGTGTATTCAGAGTCTCATAGAACCTGGCTGAACCCAACATCAAAGTGTTGTTGTTGTTTTTTTAAAAAAAGAAGAAAATAAATCCTGCTTTTACACCCAAATCTTTAGCTGTTTCATTTTACAATTTATTTTACAAAGGGATAAAGGATCTTTCAGTGGTGCAGCTTTACTATGTAAACATATGACATTAAGGGGAGAGATCATTCAAAAATTCCCCCACCTTGAAATCTTTACAATGCTTCATCAACCTCCTTAAGGATTGATCTAAATGGGATAATTTTGTTGTTGAAGGTCCTTATATCTGTAATTCTTGGTTTTCTTCTCATCTCAGGCTGAAACTTTTTTCCCAACCTTAGCAAAGTTTGCATTTTTTGTTTTGCCAAAGAATAGATCAGAACAACCCCTTCCTGCTACAATCAGTGCTTAAATGAAGTGAAATATATGATTGTTCTCAACTGGATGCAGAGATGGCACCATGAGCACTCATTAGCAGTTACCCCGAATGATCTAGTTTGGAACATTCTGCCCCTTTTGCATGTCTAGACCCACTCTGAGCTACCTTTCATTTCTCCAATGTAATCCTTCCAAGCCTTTGTGTCTCACAGCACCACTTTGTTTCTTTTACTGGGTGGAACAGGCAAAACTAGGCACATCCAGATCCCCATCATTTTTGTTTCTTGGGAATGCTTCCTGGCACCCTATGCAATGAGTCCAGGGATATATATTTTTAATGAAGATGTCAGCCAGGTAGAAGCCAGGAATTTTGCTCACCCAACTTTCAAAATGCCAGCCAAGGGTCTGCATTGGGAGACATGGCTGGAAGATGGGGCTACAATAGTCTCCCAGAGCAAACCCATGTGGCTGCCTTTGTAGATGGCCTGGCAACTGCAACTGGTGCAAAGATCGGCAGCCAGATTGCTAACAGGAGCTAGCTACATCTGAAGGAGCTCCATTGGCTGCTGATAATTTTCTGGTCCCAATTCAAAGTGCAGGTTATGACCTACAAAGAGCTTAATGGTCCAGGTCCTACTTATCTTTGTGACTGTGTCTCTCTTTATGAACCTCCATGGGCTCTTCTCTGCCGGAGAGGCCGTTCTCTTGCTCCCAAGCATGGTTGGTGGGGAAGAGGGAGAGGGTCTTCTCGTTGGTGGCCCCCCGGCTCTGGAACTCTCCCCCAGGGAAATCAGACTAGCCCTCACCCTGTCCACATTCTGCAAAGACTTGAAGACATGGATGTTTCAATGCACTTTTGAACAATAGGTCATCTTGTAATTTATCTCTGCCCAGCTCAAATTGTTTACTCTCCTGCTTCCAGTACTTTATTCCCATCCCTGGTCCTATTGTCCTTAGTTTTGCAGAATCCTTGCCCTCTTCCTTACAACTTAATTAGCCACTTTGTAATTATGATGTTTATGGATGTATTTTATGAAGTTTTATTCTGTGGTTTTAATTGTTTTTAAATTACTGTTGTTGTGTATTTTATTTTATTCCTTGTATACTTGTTTGGGCTTGGTTCCCTATGTTAGCCGCCCAAGTCCCTTCGGGGAGATGGAGGCAGGTTATAAAAATAAAGTTGTTGTTGTTGTTGTTGTTGTTATTATTATTGTTATTATCCAGGGGAAAATATTCTGGTCTGAATTATTTAAATCTTCTTAGGTTTGCTCCTAAAGTTTATCTCACTTTTTACTGTTCCAGTTGGTTGTGCAGTCTCTCTTTGCATCCATTAGTTCATTTTCAGAGGTTGTTATTTAAGCTTACTCAGTTTTACATTTGGTTTTATTAATAGCATGTAGCAGATCTAATCCTTCCCCCTCCCTCCCCCTTCTTCATCAAAAGCTTTGAACTGTATTAATGGAATATCAATTATAGTTGTGACTCATCTTAGCAGCTGACAAAAACAATAAATGTTTCAACAGCCTGTATGTAACAGTGTGTATGTAAATCTGAGAAACCCATGGTGGCACAGTGGTTGGCATGCCAGAGGAGGACTGTGGAGACCGGGCTTCACATCCATGCTTCCTCAGCTGTGAAACCTACTTGCAATTTTGCGTCAGTCATACTCTTTTAGCTTAACCTACTAACCTGCTTTCACAATAAAATACAGAGTTCACGAAATAAACAGAAAGATCATACAGAGGTATCTGGAGGAGGGAAAGAGAGATTAAAATGGAAGAAAAAATATAAATCTATATCTGTTTGTCAAGATATCCATCTATATGTGCATTCCTATGGGTGTGACTAAATGTACAAATGTTGGGTTGCAATTCCTATCAGACCACAGAATTTAGCAGCTTCTGATACACAGCTTTGGAAAGCAAGTTGTTTTCATGCCTTTGTTCCCAGGGCCCTTTTACAATACACAATTATAGCACTAAAATTCTTTTTTCACTGCTATGGGGTTTCTGGGGTTTGTTGTATAGTGAAGAGTATTCAGAAACCAGCAAGAGAGCTCTACTGCCTGATAACACCAAATCCCAGGTTTTCGTAAGATGCAGCCATAGCAATTCAGGTAGAGTACTATAACTGTGCAGTGCAAAAGGGCACCAATTCTCAGAGAGGCAACAATATGTCATATCTCTCCAATGTCGGCTAGTGGCTTTCATATCAACTGGGTGGTAAATACACTCTGGGTTTTACTCTGAGCTGTCCAAGCTGCTGAACCTCTTCTGTAGACAATATTCAGTATCTTGGATAGCTCCTTTAAAGCTTGGATTAAAACTTAGAATGGATTCAACACCCACGGACATGGAAACCACCAGGGTGCCTCTCTCTGATACATATTGCTTTTGCCTGATCAGCTGACATATTAGTCACATAATAAAGAAAAGCTCCTTAAGAGCATTTTTCCTACAACTGCCTTTAGCTGTCAATGTACACATGTCAGGATAAGCTCCTCACAGCTCCTACAGCTGGACACAGCCTTGCTAATTAAATCTAGATTTTAAAAGCATCCTGGGTGCAGCTACACTGTAGAATGATTACACTTTGACACCACTTTAACTGCCATGGGTCAGTGCTATGGACTCCTGGAAATCGTAGTTTGGCAGGGCTCAAGCACTCTTTGGCAGAGAATGTGAAAGATCTTGTAAAATTAAAACTGCGATGACCACACAGCATTAAGCCATTGCAGTTAAAGTGATGTTAAACTGCATTCATTCTACAGTGTAGATTCATCCTTTGGGCCCCATTCCATGATGTGACTGGAGAAGTGGACACTGGAGGTGGAAGAGCATCTTGCAAGTGCTGTTGACCAAGGATGTGAGACTTCTACACTGGCATGGAACTTTAGAGCAGAGGTTCTCAAAATGTGCATGAAGTCAGCTGTCAACTTCATGGACAAACCCGTGAATTTTATAGGATTTTCTTACACAAGGAATGCTCAGAGCTGGTTTTGCCAGTTCCTTCCTCTAACATAGAGCCTACAGTACCTGACAAATATAAAATAATTGGAGGGGAGAAGGATCAAGTGACATGAATAATGTTGTTAGTTTCATAATGTACCATAAGCTCTGATGAGCTAACCCCATGAAAGAGTAATGTTGTGGTGTTCTTTTGCAATGCAGGGCAAGGTAGCTTTCTATTGTGGTTGCCTGTGCATTCATAATTGGCAGGAAGTTCCTCAAATGCTCCCCAAACCAACGAATAAAATAGGTGGATCCTGAAGGGAAAGGCTAAGCTTTTGTTCCCACTGGGCTTTGTTCTGTTGCTATGGAAGCAGACAACTTTAGCCTACATCCTAAGAACAGATATTATCCTCACTGCAATAGTAAAAAGGAAGCCAGGGTAGAATAGCTTTCCACCTGCCACAAAAGGCCCCACCTGGAGAGTTGCGTTGAACCCAGGGAATGTCCCTGTTCTGCAAACATTCAGGCGAATGATGGCCAAAGGAATATCCTAAAGAGGGTTGTTTGTGAATCATAACCATCAAAGTGAAGTTCTCAGTTTAGCAATTCTGTATCAAGACTTTTTTAAAGTACCTTTTCCCCATATAAGTGAACAGACCTCTTGGAGTGATATTCAAATAAAGTGTCCTCACTCCTCAGACAATCAGTCTAGCCCAAAGCACATTCATTATGATGGAACCATATCTCAGTTTCATGCTTCTGTTTCATCAAGGTGGACAACTGTGGCTAGTCCTGGGACCACATGGATTACCAAAAATATTTTAAAATGCTCAATTGGAAGACCATATTTCATTCTCACAAGTGGTCATTTTTAAATATTGAACAGTACAAGGACGTCTTTCAACCTATTTAAAAGCCAAACTGTTGCACCTAAAGACTTTCAGGAGTAGCAATTCATCCTTTTGGACCAGAAAAATATCATCCCTGGGATTCTGAAGGTATTGAGGGTTCCAAAGATGTCTTTGGTGCAATTCTTTGCCACTCCCAAATGCCTCTATTTTCTGCAACATGGGATATATAATATTTTACTATGCAGAAAATACAATCTTTCTCCTTTGCACATGTTCATTACAAATATCCTTGTAGTATGGAGTAAAATAGCATAGGTCTTTCATGTGTCTCTTTGAACTGGGCCCTACTGTTAGAGGCTGGGTAGAATTAATACTCATTAAAGCCCTAGAAGGAATGGAGGTGCACAAAGAGCCTTCCTGGGCACTTCCTAGTAATACTGCTAGGAATGGAAAAATCAATAATACAATCCTTCAAGCATAAAGTATCTAACAAAAAGAAACATTTATACTCCACAGGTTTTGAACTGCTGCTGTGGAGGTATTCTTTCCTCCCATTGATAATGGATCTGTCATATGGACTAGCTGTGATCAGAATGGAGAATCTCCATCTTCTGGCAAAGAAATGTGTAGGTGACTGGCACTCTAAAACTGTAAGTCACTTGGCTGCCATAATCTACAACATTTGGAGAAAAGCTACTAGTTGAAAGCAATCATTGGTTGGGAACTGATACTGAAGTCTGAAAGTCAATTTAAAATTTAAAAGATACAAAACCTCAGGCAAATATATCACTTCAGGATGTATACAGAGATTGATTTTTTTGAAAGTACTTCCACACCAAAATCTTTGGCACAATTGAGAAAAATTATAGTTTAAGAAAATGTTTTCCACATCAAACATCTGAATTGGCTTATCATTTTTATATGCTTGTCTTTCTATCATGTAAAATGTGAGACAGTCTTAATGCCAAGCAAGGTTGTTCTTGCTATATCAGTAGTTCTCAACCTTCCTAATGCCGCAATGCCTTAATACAGTTTCTCATGTTGTGGTGACTCCCAGCCATAAAATTATTTTTGTCACTACTGTACTTTGTAACTGTAATTTTGCTATTGTTATGATTTGTATTGTAAATATCTGATATGCAGGATGTATTTTCATTCACTGGACCAAATTTGGCACAAATACCTGATACGCCCCAATTTGAATACTGGTGGTGTTAGGAGGGGGAATTGATTTTGTCATTTGGGAGTTGTAGTTTCTGGGATTTATAGTTCACTTGCAATTAATGAGCACTCTGAATTCCACCAACAATTGCATTGAATTAAACTTGGCACACAGAACTCCCATGACCAACGGAAAATACTGGAAAGGTTTGTTGGGCATTGACCTTGAATTCTGGAGTTGTAGTTCACCTACATCCAGAGAGCATTGTGGACTCAAACAATGATGGACCTGGATCAAACTTGGCACAAATACTCAATATGCCCAATTTCTAACACTGGTGGAATTTGGGGGAAATAATACTTGATATCTGGGAGTTGTAGTTGCAAGTTTTTATAGTTCACCTACAATCAAAGAGCCCCTTGAACCCCACCAATTATAGAATTATAGAATTGGTCCAAACTTGCCACACAGAACCCCCATGACCAACAGAAAATACTGGAAGGGTTTGGGGGGCATTGATGTGTAAAGTAATTTGTTTTTTTATAAAATAGTTCATATGTCTACTATGTAACTACAACAAAGCAGTAGAAACATCAACGTGTTATAAAAGTCATTAATGTTTCAAAGCTTTCTATTTTGTAACTGGCTAGTTCTGCAATCAAAAGTGCTTTCATTTTGAAGTGATGAGTTTATGAGGTTCAAATTTTAACAAAGATAAATATGAAAGGCACGGTAATTAAGAAAACGGGATATTAATTATTGATGTAAAAGCACAAAGCATTGTTAGGCTGGTCTGTTGTACTAAGAACCAGACAATAGTTACCATTGGGTCTTAGCTCTCCATCTCCCAGCCGAATGAGTTCCTAGTCAGAGTCAGGCTGCTGGATCTCACTTTAAATGCAGAGTGAATTTTTCTGTGCACCTGAAAGACCAGGGCAGACCTGCTTCTTGCAGAACAAGTTTGTAGAATGGATCCAGGTCAAACGATGGTTCAAATAGGCAACGAGTGGCATACCTAGAATCCATGTAAATTCTAGATATGTCTGTCTATCTATATATATAAAAGGATAAAAAAAAATCGGCCTAGGACAAAACAACAAAACTACACATCCCAGAAACACTAAACTTGGCAACACAACCCCTCATCCATGCCTCTACGTTCATACAACAAAAAGAAAAGAAAAATAAAGTCCTAATTAGAGGGAAAGGAATAATTGTTTTTTATTTTTATTTTTATCCGGCAGGCTCCATCCCTTCTGAGTTTCAGAAAAAAGGTGAAGACCTGGCTTTGCGAACAAGCATTTAATGAATGAATTATGATGGCTTTAACTCGGTCCAGACTAAGGTTTACGTGCAAGGTTTATGTGGACGAATGGATTAAGTATTTTATTATACTGTTTTAAATGTATTTATTGGATTGTTTTAAATTGATTGTTTTAATTGCTATGTTTATTTTTGTACTGTATACCGGCATCGAATTTGCCAGATTGTGAGCCGCCCTGAGTCCCTTCGGGTGAGAAGGGCGGCATATAAATGATGGAAATAAATAATAATAAATAAAATAAATTATCTAATTGCTGCCAGTTAGAAGGTTAAACTCTGCCCACTTGATCTCCTAGCAACCTACTCAGCCCAGGGGACAGGGACAGTTAGGCCTCAGGCCTCCTCCACACTGCCTGTAAGATACATATTATCTGATTTGAACTGGATTATATGGCAGTGTAGACTCAAGGCCCTTCCACACAGCTATATTACCCATTTATAATCTTATATTATCTGCTTTGAACTGGATTATCCTGAGTCCACACTGCCAGATAATTCACTTCAGTGTGCATTTTATACAGCTGTGTAGAAGGGGCCTCATATAATCCACTTCTAAGCAGATAATATAAGATTATCAATATACAGTACAGTCTCACTTATCCAACATAAACAGGCCGGCAGAACGTTGGATAAGTGAATATGTTGGATAATAAGAAGGGATTCAGGAAAAGCCTATTAAACATCAAATTAGGTAATGATTATACAAATTAAGCACCAAACATCATGTTATACAACAAATTTAACATAAAAAGTAGTTCAATACGCAGTAATGCTATGTTGTAATTACTGTATTTACAAATTTAGCACCAAAATATCACAATGAATTTAAAACATTGACTACAAAAACATTGACTACTAAAAGGCAGACTGCGTTAGATAATCCAGAACACTGGATAAGCGAATGTTGGATAAGTGAGATTCTACTGTAATATGAAATAATTACTGTGGTAATCCAGTCCAACCCAATTCTGCCATGGAGGACACAATCCAAGCATGCCCAACAGATGGCCACCCAGCCTCTCAATAATAATAATAATAATAAGAAGAAGAAGAAGAAGAAAAGAAGAAGAAGAAGAAGAAGAAGAAGAAGAAGAAGAAGAAGAATATCATACAATCCTAAGGTTAGCAGATACCCCTAAGGATCATCCAGTTCAACTTCCTTATATCATGCAGGAGGACACAATCCATCCACTCCTGACAGATGGCCATCCAATATCTGCACAATAATAATATACATCGAATCATAGCATCAGACAGTTAGGAGACACCCCTAAAGGCCATCCAGTCCAACCCAATTCTGCCATGCAGGACACAATCCAAGCACTCCCAACAGATGGCCACCCAGCCTCTCAATACTAATACTAATAATAATAATAACAACAACATCATACAATCCTAAGGTTTGGAGTGACCCCTAAGGATCATCCAGATCAACTTCCTGCTACCATGCAGGAGGACACAATCCAAGCACTCCTGACAGATGGCCATCCAGCCTCTACATAATAATGATGATGAAGATGATGATGATGATGATGATGATAATAATAATAATAATAAAAGCATAGAATCCAAGGTTTGGAGTGACCCCTAAGGGCCATCCGGCCCAACCCTTTCTACTATTCAGCAGGACACAATCCAAGCATTCACAACACATGGACAACATATAAATACCATACAATACTACACAGGGACATAGACCCCCTCTACCCTCACCACTTTCACAGTACACAAACAACCAAATGCATACTAAACATAAAGACAACCATACAACAGACATTCAATACCACCACTACCTCAACAAGTTCTCACCAACACCACCAGATAATGCGTGGCTGGGCACAGCTAGTTCTATATATTTCATATCATACAGTTGCACTTTGATACTACTTCCACTGCCATAGTGTGATGACCCATGGGCCTTGTAGTCCTGCTCATGACATTGTGATGCCTGATGAAGAAGAAAACTTGGGTTTTTTACCTTCCCAGTCAGAACTGGATTCTTCCCAGACAGATTCTTCCCAGCCAGATCTGGGAACCTTGCACCTGCAAGAGGATTATGTTCCAGAAGTATGTCAACAAATACTGAGGCTACATCTCCAGTGTTTTCTCGCCATGAGTTTTGTAAACATCAGAGAGGCTTGGAAGCAGCCTCGCGCAGGAGTGCGAGAATAATTGCTAAGAATTTGCCAATTAAGCCCGCTTTCCATGAGAATCTTTAAGGAGTCAAACATCTGGTCTCAGAGATTAGCTTTCGTTTCTGGTTCCCAGAGAACTGCTCTCGGCGGGAAAGTTAGACTCTATATAGGTGTTTTACCCGCGGAGTAACTTTGCGGAGTCAATTCGTCAGCCTCCGGAGCGAGTTGTGTCTGGACAGCGCGCTCCGATTCAAGCCTCGTTCCTGCTCAAGCCTTGCCTTGTTTCCAGCCTTCGCTCCTGTTTCCCAGCCTTTGTTTACCTACGGACCTTGCCTTGTTTTCCCAGGACTAAACCTTGCCTTGTTTCACGGATTTTACCAAGTTATTCCACGGACCTTGTTCTTGTTCCTCGTTACCTTGTTCCACGTTTCAAGCCTTGTTTCAAGTATCAAGTTATTTCCTAGCCTTGCTCAAGTTCATGGACTAAAGGACCTTGTCATCTCCCCTCACTTTGCCTGGCAAAGTGAGTGTTTCGGTTATTGGATTACAACTTTGGACCTTAATATTTCATATTGGACATTGTTTCTTTGGACTAATTTTGACCTTCCCTGAAAGGTCTACTTCTGGACTAACTTTTACATTTGCTTTTACTAACTTTATATATTTCCTTAATAAAGATATTAGATAGAATCTGGCCTCTGCGTATGGTTATTGGTGCTCTGTAGCCTGGGTCGTGACAGTTTGACTCCGCCACCCTAAGCACCAATTAACCTCGGCCAGAATGTCTACCGGAGTCGTACCTGGGCCGAGCGGCCAGCCGATTACCTACACCATCGACAAGGATGAGGTGGACCGAATCCGTGATAAGCTCAATGCACAGGATGGAGAAATAAAGGGTTTGAAGGAACACGGAATCCGTCTTCCGGCCATGGCGTTGCCAACCAAGTTTACTGGAGAAGCTTCTAAGGTTCATGTTTTCCGTCGCCAATGCCAAGCTTATCTAGAGGCCCGTGATGCCGAGTTTCCCCAGGAAGACATCAAGGTGGCGTGGATTTACAGTCTCCTAGACGGGCCAGCGGCTAACTGGGCGACGGCTCTGTTCGACCAAGCCTCCACACATCTAAGGTCAGCGCAACATTTCTTGGACCACCTTAAGGCGACCTGGGGAATCGAGGACAATTTGGAGGCAGCCGGGCACAAACTCCGCCGCCTCTTCCAAGGAGACAGACCCATGTCTCAGTACATAGCCGAGTTCCGAGTGCTGGCCCACAACACCGGCTGGAACGATGTTGCCCTCAGAGGACAATTTCGGGAGGGTCTCAACATTGAAATGCTGGAGGAAATCTCCAAGGTGGATCCTCCCCAAACGCTGGAAGCACTCATCGATCAATGTTTACGGGCTGAAGTCATGATTGCCAACAGGAAGCAGTGGGTACGAGGCCAGAGCGGTAGAGCTGGGGCAAAACCCCCCGCTCCCGCCAGCGTTCAGCCGCGTCCAGTGTGGAGACCCCCACCACCATCCCCATACCCCAGAGGGAGCGAGGAGGTGCCGATGCAGTTGGGCAATGTGCGTCCCAGATTAGATGCCGCCGAGAAGGCCCGCCGCCAACGCCTAAATCTCTGTTGGTATTGCGGGAATGGGGGCCACTTCGCCAGAGAGTGCCCAGCCAAAGGGAAGCCCGCCGCCCGTCTTGCGGCGGCGTCCTCCACGGAGACGAAGACGTCTGAGGCGGCTGGCACACAGCCGGTGGGGGAAGCCAACGACCGGGCGTAGAGAGGCTCGCCAACCCGGTCAAGAAACCCATTCAAGAGCCGCCAACCGGGGTCCTGTTCCTTCTAGTGGTCACCTTATGGTCAGCAAAAAAGGGACCCGTCATGATCCACGCCATGATAGACTCAGGAGCTACCAACAATTTCATTGATAGAGAGTATGCCGACTCTCTGGGATTACAATATCATGACTTCAAGAATGCCCGTGTGGTGCAAGCCATCGATGGCCGCCCTCTCAAGACGGGCCCCGTAAGCCAGTGGTCGGAACCCACCAGGATGTGGATAAGGGAACATATGGAAGAGATTTCCTTCTTCGTTACTGAGGTTCCCCATTTCCCTGTGATTTTGGGGATTCCATGGCTGACACTTCACGACCCAAGCATCTCCTGGTCCAACAGAGAACTGCAGTTTGCTTCAAAGTACTGCCAAAACCATTGCCTCGTAGCCAAGGTCTGCCATGCCACAGACACCGAGCCCATTATCACCTTGCCAAAGAAGTACTCCGAGTATTGGGATGTATTCAATGAAAAAGAAGCCGAAAAATTACCCCCACATAGACCTTATGACTGTGCCATTGACTTGGTGGAGGGGGCCCCGATCCCGCGAGGGCATCTCTACTCCCTGACTGAACCAGAGCAAGAAGCTCTCAGGGAATTCATAGAGACAAACCTTCGCAAGGGATTCATCAGACCCTCTCAATCCCCAGCCGCCTCCCCAGTGATGTTTGTGAAGAAGAAGTCAGGGGAATTACGCTTGGTGGTGGACTACAGAGCATTGAATAATATCACCAAGCGGAACAGCTATCCCCTGCCCTTAATCTCGGATCTACTAGACCGACTTCGAGGAGCCAAGGTTTACACCAAGCTGGATCTTCGGGGAGCTTACAACTTAGTTCGCATCAGAGAAGGGGACGAGTGGAAGACCGCCTTCCAGACTAAATTCGGATTATTCGAGTCCCGAGTTATGAATTATGGATTATGCGGAGCTCCCGCAACGTTCCAGCATTTTGTCAATGACATTTTCCAGGACTATCTAGATAGGTTCTTGATAATCTACCTGGACGATTTTTTGGTGTTTTCTAGATCACAATCAGAACATGAGAACCACGTCAAAATGGTGTTGCAACGATTGCGGGATCATGGACTTTATGCCAAGCTAGAAAAATGCGCTTTTGATCTACAAGAGGTAGATTTCCTTGGATACCGTATCTCGCCTCTAGGGCTCTCCATGGATCCAGCCAAGGTTTCAGCAGTATTGGAATGGCGGGCGCCAACTAACAAGAAGGAGGTGCAGCGATTCTTGGGGTTCGCGAACTATTACCGTAAGTTCATTCCAGATTTTGCCCGCTGGTCTGACCCAATCACTAGCTGCATCCGTGGAAAACAGCCCTTCCGCTGGACTGATCAAGCAGAGAAAGGGTTCCAGCAACTAAAGAAATTATTCACATCCCAGCCAATCCTTCAGCATCCAGATCCTGAAACCCTTTTTGTGGTGCAAGCGGACGCCTCTGATGTGGCAATTGGGGCTGTGCTCCTACAACCGGTGGGAGATCACCTTCATCCTTGTGCCTATTATTCTCGTCAACTAACCGCACCAGAGAGAAACTATACCATTTGGGAAAAAGAACTATTAGCCATAAAGGCAGCTTTTGAAACTTGGAGACATTGGCTAGAAGGGGCCAAATTTCCCATTGAAGTCCACACTGATCATCGGAATCTAGAACATCTAAGAACTGCCCGCAAGCTAAATCAGAGGCAGCAACGTTGGGCTTTATTCTTTGAACGTTTCAACTTCCAGATTCATTATGTGACCCCAGCCCAAACCAAGCAAGCAGACGCCCTGTCACGTAAACCGGAATACGCTGCAGGACGCAAGGAGACCTTTGAATCCCAACTACTACAACCCAAGAACTTTGCCACGCTCACAGTGGGGAACACCAAATCCACTCCCATTGATTCAACTCCCTCTACTCCAGGGCCCATCTGTGCTCAAGAAATCAGGGCTAGTCAGCAAGCAGATGCCTGGGCGCAGGACCAACTTCGTCAAGGTCTGCATTTTCCCTTTTCGCTTAAAGATGGACTGCTTTGCTATAGAAATCATGTTTATATCCCACCCGGACCGGGCAGGGAAAAAGCACTTCGTCTGTGTCATGACTGCAAACCAGCAGGGCATTTCGGACTATTTAAAACCATGCATTTGATCCTAAGAGATTTCTGGTGGCCCAAGATCCGCAAGGATGTGGAAAAATATGTTAACACCTGCCCAGTATGCCAGCGCTCCAAGATAAGAAGGGAGAAGCCCTCAGGGCTTCTACACCCCCTTCCTAACCCATCTCGCCCATGGGAAATAATTTCTGCGGATTTTATCACTGACTTACCACCTTCCTGTGGATTCACCACGATCCTAGTGGTGGTGGACCTTTTCACCAAGTTAGCCCATTTCATTCCCTGTGAAGGTCTTCCCACAGCCCAAGAGACTGCAGATTTATTCCTCCAACATGTTTTCAGACTACATGGATTGCCCAAGAGTTTGGTCACAGACCGTGGATCCCAATTCACCTCTCGTTTCTGGAAGGCACTACAAAAACTATTGGGCATAGACTCTCGTTTATCTTCAGCTCATCATCCCCAAACGGATGGGCAAACGGAGCGCACCAATGCCACTTTGGAACAGTACCTTCGCTGTTATGTAAACTACCAACAGGACAATTGGGCTTCTCTGTTACCACTGTCGGAATTTGCCTACAACAATGGAGTCCAGGCTTCTACAAAAGAAACGCCGTTCTTTGCAAACTACGGCTTCCATCCACGTTTCTTTCCCCCTGTCATTGAAACTTCAGAAGTTCCCGCAGCAGAAGATTGGCTGCAGGAACTCACAGCGGTGCAACAACTTTTGCTCCAGCAACTGGAACAAGCCAAGGAGGACTATAAACGTCACGCGGACAAACATCGCCAGCCGGGCCCCGAAATCAAGGTAGGAGATCGGGTTTTTCTGTCCACTCGCTTTTTGCCCTCCCATCGCCCTTGCCGGAAGTTAGATGCCCGTTTCATTGGCCCCTATCCAGTGGTGGCGCAACTTAACCCCGTGACTTTCAAACTCCAACTTCCGCGCTCAATGCGCATTCACCCAGTGTTTCACCGCTCCCTGCTTCTTCCGGCGGATGGTGTGCGGCCAGATGTAGACCGGCCGGCCCCCGTCCCTATTTTGGTGGATGGGGAGGACGAGTTCGAGGTTCAGGACATTTTGGATTCTCGCTTTCACCGCCGCCGCCTGCAATATCTCATTGACTGGGTGGGTTTTGGCCCTGAGGAACGCTCTTGGGAAGACGCCTCCACAGTTCACGCTCCTGATCTAACCCGTCGCTTCCATCAGACCTATCCCGCCAAGCCACGACCTCGCGCCTCGGGGAGAGAGTCCCAGTTTGGGAGGGGGCTTGAGGAGGGGGATAGTGTGATGACCCATGGGCCTTGTAGTCCTGCTCATGACATTGTGATGCCTGATGAAGAAGAAAACTTGGGTTTTTTACCTTCCCAGTCAGAACTGGATTCTTCCCAGACAGATTCTTCCCAGCCAGATCTGGGAACCTTGCACCTGCAAGAGGATTATGTTCCAGAAGTATGTCAAACAAATACTGAGGCTACATCTCCAGTGTTTTCTCGCCATGAGTTTTGTAAACATCAGAGAGGCTTGGAAGCAGCCTCGCGCAGGAGTGCGAGAATAATTGCTAAGAATTTGCCAATTAAGCCCGCTTTCCATGAGAATCTTTAAGGAGTCAAACATCTGGTCTCAGAGATTAGCTTTCGTTTCTGGTTCCCAGAGAACTGCTCTCGGCGGGAAAGTTAGACTCTATATAGGTGTTTTACCCGCGGAGTAACTTTGCGGAGTCAATTCGTCAGCCTCCGGAGCGAGTTGTGTCTGGACAGCGCGCTCCGATTCAAGCCTCGTTCCTGCTCAAGCCTTGCCTTGTTTCCAGCCTTCGCTCCTGTTTCCCAGCCTTTGTTTACCTACGGACCTTGCCTTGTTTTCCCAGGACTAAACCTTGCCTTGTTTCACGGATTTTACCAAGTTATTCCACGGACCTTGTTCTTGTTCCTCGTTACCTTGTTCCACGTTTCAAGCCTTGTTTCAAGTATCAAGTTATTTCCTAGCCTTGCTCAAGTTCATGGACTAAAGGACCTTGTCATCTCCCCTCACTTTGCCTGGCAAAGTGAGTGTTTCGGTTATTGGATTACAACTTTGGACCTTAATATTTCATATTGGACATTGTTTCTTTGGACTAATTTTGACCTTCCCTGAAAGGTCTACTTCTGGACTAACTTTTACATTTGCTTTTACTAACTTTATATATTTCCTTAATAAAGATATTAGATAGAATCTGGCCTCTGCGTATGGTTATTGGTGCTCTGTAGCCTGGGTCGTGACACATAGTTGTATCATAAAGCATCCTGGGATTTATAAACTGAACAACATACACTACAACCTGTGCCTTTTCCTACATTTCTAGTGCTTAGAAATGATCTTAAAAGATTCCACACATTAAAAAAAAGTTTAATCACTGGTCCATTTCCCCACCAAGTTATATACATAAAGCCTTACATTCTAAACCAAATGGTGACTACAACAAATGTGCTCTTATTGACCTTATTGTTTTTATTGCTGCTTCATATGGTTGTTAGAGAAGAAAATGAGCAGAATCTCCCACAATAAAATATACTTTCTAAGGAAACATGAGAAATATTATCCATCCATACCCTTTCTGTTCAAACAATTCACTAGTAAACTGATTTTTAACAACACAACAGGTTTAATAGCTGTAATCTTTCATGTTAAATCTGTGTTCACTAGTCCTTAAAAGTAGTAAAGGCACGAGACTTTATGCATACATTCCTCCCTCATTCTTTATAAACCATATCTGCATACCAGATTCATGAAGAAATAAAGAAGCACCAAAGACAGATCTGGCAAGCTTTTTGAAAACTGAAAGAGGAAAGTTTCCATTTGGCACAGTTGGGCTATAAAGTCTATAATGTGAGACTTCACACCCAAGTTAACATGGTTAGGATAAATGTGTATTGAACTATGTATTTTGTGTAGTAAGCTCATTTGCCAGACACGAGGTAGAAACAGAGCTCCATACTCTAAGCTTATATGAAGGCACACAACAACAACAACAACAACAACAACAACAACAACAACAACAACAACAACCAACAACCAACAACATCACAGATGATCTCAAAACTAGATAGCATACAGATTGGGAAGGAAATAATTCATCACAGCTTTTACAGATGAAGCTCTTTTTTATGAAGGTCATCCGGCCTCCCATTTCTTTCTCTTGCCTTTCTCTACCAGCGTTTATGTGAAGTAACATGTTCACAGATAACAACACAATAAACAGAATCTGAGTTGGGAAACAGTGAGATTCTACTCTAGTCGATACTCCTGTCCCTGTGTGTATTTATTTACAAACTCTCAAGTTAACAGCTGCTGCCCTTACTGAGCATCTGTGAAGTAAAACAGAGCGAAAAGGAGAGAGCAGGTAAGCCTGCCTCAATAGCTCTCCACAACATGTTTTAAAAGTATAGTTCTGGCTTGTAAAGAAAACACAGATTTTGTTTGACTATTAAAATAAATAACATAAAAAGTATAGGCTGGTGAATGAAAAAGTCATATCTAGATGCATTTAGGAAGAACTCTTCAAGAGGTCTCAAGAAGGTTTGCAATGTTTTTGTTTACTTATGAAAAGCTTACCTGGCTTGATTTTTTTTTTTTACATTTCACATCCTCATATTGTTTGCTGAAAAATATTTTATTTTTTTGTTTATGGTGTTCACTCTTCTTATGGTATCAAAGAAGTAATGTCCAGGAACACATTTCCTTAGTTAACTGAGATATGCTTGTACTGTTCCATATTGTCCAGTTCTAGCAAAATCATTGGTCTAAATCCAGCTGTTGGTCTCAGTTAAAGTAGACCCATTGGAGCAATGAGATTTGCAAAAAAAGTGTTAAGTGCACCTTTCAGTAAATAATATTAACAATTATTATTATTATTATTATTATTATTATTATTATTATTATTATTATTGACACAACGTCATTGTATGACACAGCAAACAAGATAGATATGCTGGATTTCGTATCACAAAATCACAAGCCAAAACACTTCCCAAGTGTCTAGGACTGTGTGATGTATTTTCGGATGATGCGCGCAGATCCCAGCAGGGTGGCCTTTTGCAGTTGACAGATCGTAATTTTGTCAATGTCTATTGTTTCCAAATGCCGGCTGAGATCTTTTGGTACGGCACCCAGTGTGCCCATCACCACCGGGACCACCTGCACTGGTTTCTGCCAGAGTCTTTGAAGTTCAATCTTGAGGTCCTGAGTTTTTCCTGTTGTTTTTCGTCAATGCGACTGTCACCTGGTATGGCAACATCAATGATCCAAATCATTTTCTTTTCCACAACTGTGAGGTCTGGTGTGTTGTGTTCCAGAACTTTGTCAGTCTGGATTCAGAAGTCCCACAGTATCTTTGCTTGTTCATTTTCCATTACATTTGCATGTTTGTAATCCTACCAGTTCTTTACTGCTGGGAGGTGGTACTTGAGGCATAAGTTCCAATGAATCATTTGGGACACATAGTTGTGCCTCTGTTTATAGTCTGTGCGATTTTCTTACAGCAGCTGAGGATATGATCAATGGTTTTGTCAGCTTC
The DNA here is from genome assembly GCF_035594765.1 of Anolis carolinensis. Lineage (NCBI taxonomy): Eukaryota > Metazoa > Chordata > Lepidosauria > Squamata > Anolidae > Anolis > Anolis carolinensis. The sequence goes on along the minus strand of NC_085842.1, from coordinate 64,490,736 downwards.
CTTGCACAGTCTGCATTTTGGGTCATCAGCTGATTTTTCGATCTTGGCCTTAATGTCATTTGTTCTGATGGCTTGCTTCTTATTATTATTATTATTTGTTACTCACCTCTCCTCAATGCTGGAGTTGAGGTACAACATAGATAGATCATTTAATGGCTTTAATCCTGTTGGGAATAGACATTGTATATAGGCCACTAACTTTACTGATGACCATACAGATCTAAAATGAGCTGTTTAGCTATAACTTTTATTCAAAACACACTCTAAATTAAACATAAGTTAGGTTTGCTTTAGAAATGGTATAATTTATTAAAACAACCCTTCATATGAAAGCAGGGAAGCTGAATAAAGTCCCCACTTTCTCCTCATTATAACTTTTCCCTTCCAGAGAGATCCCTGGATACCATTTCAAATAAGTATTTTATGAAGGAGATATTCAGAATTTAATTGAACCTCACTTAACTGTTTAAAACTTTAAAAAGGAGCTCTCAGCAAGAGCTCCAGGGAAAACAGGATTTTAATGAGGTGGAATTCCAGACTGAGGAGGATAAACAAAGATTCTTTGATTTTCCAAATCTCTTCTAATAGGATTTCTGCTTTAATTCCTCCTGTATATTCTTATTTATAAAAATCAGGGATTACATAACAGACAAACAATGCAGAATGAACACCCTTAATGGTGAGGCTACAGGCCTTTCTGATGACTTGGATTTCACAGACTGTCATTCTTCTGGAAGTGTTTGAGCTCGTGTCCTTGGCACGGTCCTTTTCTAATGTGCCCATTACTGTTAATGAGTTTTCACAGACTCAGCTGTGAAGGATTTTTTTTGGGCTTTTTCTTCTTCTTTTTTAATGCAAGAGATTAAAATGCATGACCTCAAACAGTGCCTTCCCCCATCTGGTTTTCTTCCAAAAAGTGGCTGAATTCAATTGGCTCTGTCATTAGGGGCACAATGCTACTCTTTCTTGGGCTTCTGAACAAATATAGTTATGTTCCTGGGAAAAATATGGAAAGAAAGAGCTAAGATCAGTCAAAAACTGCAAAGAGAATAAAGAATTTAGAACTCAGGAAATGCTCTTGATTTCCTTCAAAAGGAGACTTGCCATGTAATGAGCAAGGAAGTCTCAAGGAATTTTAACCAGGGTGTCAAGACAGGAAATCTAATCAAAGACACCACACACAGGCTCCCTGTTAATAATTCTGTCATATGCCAAAATAATGTGACCTTGTTTGGCAAAGGGCTATAAGGACTCTCCTACTGGATCAGATTACTCTCCTCCTATTCCTCTAGATCTAAAAGAAGCCAAAGTAAGAAACATTGAGAATAAGATGAGAAGAATATCATATTACACTGCTCTGAAAAGACTTAGTGATCACAGAATAGTAGCCAATGGAGTGCTCATCACAGGCAAACATGAATTCCTTCTGGATAGAAGATTGGTGTGAGAGGGGGGATTACCCCCTTGCAGATTCATTAATCCAGAGCCTAGAACTCTCTATTCATGTAGTTATTTGTAATTACTTCCTCAATAACTGAATATACTATCTTTATCACCTGATGAATAGCTTAACTCATTTTGTAGTGTAACAACAATATCTAGTAGACTTGTGCAATTCAGATGGAAAGTGATCAGTTTTTGGTATCCAAATTTTATTGGGTACTCAGATCCATTTTCAGGAGCCTCCCAAAAATCCGCTATTAGAAAAATCTGTTTTCAGCTACTGAGCTGGAAGATCCAGGAAGATCTGGCCAATTGGCGGCAATGGGGAACTTACAAGGCTCCCCTTTGCATTCCTAGGATCCTCTCCTTTCTTCCCTTCAAGGAAGCCTGAGTTTGAGAAATGGGGTTAAGAAAGCATGTGCTGCATACTCCTGAAAAGAAGGGAAGAAGCCATGCTTGGCAGTCACGTGGGCTCTTTTGGCCAAAAAACAAAACAAAACAAAAAAACAAAAAAAAAACCCCAAGGTGGCTGAGCCTTTGCCATTACAGCCAGTTGAACAAGCCAAACAGGACGGATTGGCCGAAGGGAACTGACCAACCTGATCTATGCACAAGACTAATATCTAAATTACTTTTATAGTTACAGGAGTTGGACTCATTAATGGTGGAGGAGGGGTGAAATATATGATTTGTGTGTTGTCCTGTTTGGTTTCCTTATATCCTTTTGGAGATACCAAAGTGATGGCAAAGGATGAAGACTTTTAGCACTGAAAGGAAAACAGCTTCAACTCATTTTGATGGGAATGAGGTAATAAGGCAATCCTCCACTGCCTCCAATAAGTATTCAAATATGGAACTCCCTGTCTGATGGGGTACAGCAGTTTTTTCTAAGTCCAAAGGTCTGAAGAATCTCTGAGGGTCCTGGACTTCTGGCCCCTCAGCTATGTCAATATGGAGCGGGGATAACTGATTTTTTTTTTAAAAAATCCCACCCTATCTTTTGTTCTGTTATTACCATTGAGCCATCAAGTCTATTTTAATTTCTAGAATCCCCATCAATGATAGACCTCCAAGATGTGCTGTTATTAACAGCTCTACTATTAAATTCAGGACCATGGCTTTCTTGGTTGAGTCTAGCTACCTGTAATGTGGTTTTCCTCTTTTCCTATTGACTTCAACTTTACTGAGAGCATTACCAATAGCTCTTCTCCTACTTGACCTTATTTCGAATTGCTCTGCCCAGGGTTTCCATGACAGCAAGCACTTAACCTGCCAGGTTAATGTATTTTATTAGTATGCACCATGTTTTTTAATCTCCATCTGCTGTTGTATCTTTGTGTGGATTTCACTCCCCACTCTTTTATTGTTTCACTAATGTTAAGACATGGGGGGACAAGGTAATTTTTAAACTGATATAGACTATTCAGTTTCTAGTCTATGGTTGGTGTCTTCTGAAAATAGACAAAAAATGAATATTGATGTAATAATGTACTCTCAATGATCGAACAATCATTGAAAGCTAGATCGCTGTCAATCCTCATGACGAAGTAGAGAAACTGTGAGATCAATTCATGTAGGGGACTGTTTGACATATGGGGACTGTTTGACGGATATTCACATCTCTGTTTGAAAACATGAGTTCTTTCCATCCTGTTTATGAAGGCAAAAGGTTTATACAATGTGAAGAGAAACCAAACTTTCTAAGATAAGCACACAGAACTGTCTGCCTGGCTCAGTTTTGCTTTCTCCCACAGTCATTTCCTTGACCCCTAGTACTTTCTAGGAAATTTCTTCTAAAAAAACCCCTAACCAAACAAAGTTCTCATCCATTTCTCCTTAAATATAATATCTCCTCTTCCTACAAAAACTTCCTGTTGACTGCAATCCCAGACTTTTGGGGATAAGGGGGAGATTTTTCCCCCTGAAACCTCTCTAGCATTTGTAAAGCACTTAATGTCTAGAAGAATCATGGCTCCCAGGCGCAGCAGTGAATTACCACCTCCTTCTCATTTTCTCATCACTGTCATTTGTGGGATCAAGAGCCATACTAGTGAGTACAGTAACTTTCATTACAAAGCCAAATTTTGTCCCCTTTTTAATGTGTTCTGCCAGAATAACATCAGAATTTCATGTAAAGGAAAGCTGCATAGTTATAAACTCATAACGTTTGGAGAACTCATAAGAGTGATCTACTGTAGAACAGGATCCTGTGCTTTTCTAGGTGTTATTAGACTGCAATTCCCATGCTGGCTGGGGCTAATGGGCACTGGAGTCCAACAGCTTCTAGAGGGCCATAGGTTCCCCACTCCTACTCCAGAGTATCCTCCTAACAATACAGAAATCCACTAGTATAACACCCCAACAGGCTGTCAAGCAGATTCTACTTAATAGCAATTGGTAAAGAAGATCCCACAGCTTCCACTGGATAACAGCAAATTATTTGGTTATACATTATCTTGAAGCAACTTAAGGGCACTCTAATCGGTGAATTCACTCCCATCCTAACTACTATTCACTCAAATCACAGTTCAAAGATAGTAAAAATACACTGTTTACTTACATGGATAGGGTATCATAATTCAACCAGCAACATATACATTCTTTACATACATGACTGAGATTAATGAAATTCAGAGTTCAACAATTTCCTAAAAGGTTTCTTGAAGTCACATTGCTGCAGCCCACTAATAAAATACCCATATCACAGAAAGAAGAAATTCCAGGGCTAGAGAGGGAGAGTGCCAAATCTTTACTGAAGAAATTACCTACCCAAAGAGTCGAAGTTCTCCAGCGTCTTCAAAACTTAAGAGCAGGACAAAAGTAAGGGAGGAACCACACTCTCCTCCTTTCCATTTTGTAAAGCTATTTTCCTGGCATAACACTCCCTGATGAGGGGAAATGGAAAGGAGCAGGCATAGCTTGTGGCCCACACACTCAAAGCTTCCCTTAATCTACACTTGCAATGTGCCCACTCTGCTCACTTTTCCCATCTCCTGATATTGCAGAAGTGTGGGAAATGGCACTTTCCATGGGGCACAGAGGGCAATCAGGGTTGGATCATCTTCCAGGTCAAATATCTTTTTCTAATCTCGGATCTGACCTATCTTAAGTTTTCCAGAGGCCTCAGGATGGCAACTTACATTAAATTAGAGTAGCCCTTACTGAACAATATGCCCAGAATGGGGAACATGATTCTTATTTTGCCAGTTCTCCTACAAATGTTTCTTTCCCACCGGAAGGAAGGTTTCATCTTTCTTAGCTTGTTGATAAATAGGAAACTTTTTTAAAAAGGAAAGCTTTCAATTATTACTATCTAACGGATACTTTTCTTTTGTGTATCTTTTCTTTAACCTACAGTAGCTGTAGAGAGGGTGAAATCCTTCATTTCATAGAAGCAAATTGCTGGGAAAAATAAAAAGTGGTGCCCCTATCTGTTAAAAATCTGTTTGCTCTTACCCAGGACATAAATCTCATTGTTGACTACAGCTGTGCTGAAGCGGTATTTCGAGTACTTCATCGGAGCGCGTTCGGTCCATTTGTCACGGCTTGGGTCATACTGCAACATTTTGTTGCTTAATCGATCGGGCTCATCGTCAGGAAGATCCATCTGTATGAAATATGACAGCCATATAATAATACAACATTTGGAACCCTCCGCGCAGGCCTGTGTGCTATTAATCATGCAAGACAGCCAAGCAGATAAATAACATAAACACATCAATTATAGCTGTGAAGTGATTCATACTTACTAGGTTTTAACAGCACCCATGACTTGTGGCTGGGAAGTATATTGTGGAAGGCACATGAATAATGATGCATTTATATTCTGCAAAGAGGGAGCTGAGAATTTGTGTAATAACAAACCATCTAGGGACACAACTATGACAGAACATAGCTCTTCTTACAAGGCCACTGCAAAGTCTCAAGAAGAAAGCAAAGATCTCTTATTTCCCCCCAAGAGAGCGAATTTTGATTTAGTATTTAGTATTTGGATAGTTCCCACACTACCAGAGGAACTTTGCCAAAAAATAATCTCTGGGGGTTTGGGGAATCACTTGAGAATGAAATAATTCAAAGAGAAAAACAAAAGTATGCACATAATGTTTAACTGTGCATAGAGTTTGGACGTGCTTATCCTTGACACTTTCTCCTTAGTTTTTGCATGCACTCTCTCCTGTTCACTCCTCTCTGCAGTCTCAAATGGTTCAGAAGAAACAGGCACCCAACAGGTCAGTGGTTTTCAACCTATGACTCTCCTCATGTTTGGACTTCAGCTTCCCAAATCCCTACATATTGGTTATTCTGGCTGGAATTTCTGGGAGCAGAAGGATAGTAATATACAGACCAACAATACAAAGAAAAGAGAATGACTACTGAAATCTCAAAATCTCATTTAAACCCATTCTTAGATAAGCCATTTAATATTTGCCTTTCACGTGTTATACCATTATAATCATGTGAAAGACTGTAAAGTTACAGTAACACATTAATTTTGGAAGTTGTTGCCATCTAAAAAGATAAATCAATGGATCCCAGAGCAAATCTAGCTTGAGCTCTCCCTAGAAGTCAAGATGACTAAGCCAAGACTGTTGGCCATATAATGAGAAGACATGACTCACTAGAAAAGACAATAATTTTTTGCAATAATCTTTTGCAATGCTGATTTTGTTGTTGTAAACAGGCCTCAAGTTGACTTTGATTTATGGCAGCCCTATGAATGAGAGACATCTCATGTTTTCATGAATAGCCCTGCTAAAGTCTTGCAGATTCAGGGTTGTACTTTTTAAATTGAGTTGATCCACCTGGAATGTAATTGTCTTCTTTCCCTATTGCCTCCCACCCTACCAAGCAGTATTGTCTTTGGAAGCCAGATTTTGATAGACTGGACTGTTTTTGCTATGGAACCAGTACTGTTTTTGTGTTTTGTTCAGGTCATATATGCGCAGGAAGCCATGTCACTATGACTTGAAGAAGTTTCCCTACTGAAGCATTGCATCAAAAATGTTTGGAATGTCACATGGGTTGTGTACATGAAACAGTAGAAATACTCTTTTATGCCATTTATGTCATATGTCCAGAAGATGCACTTTTACCAAAAAACAATTGACTACTCTTAAAAAGCAACATTACATTTTGCTTACCCTTTGATTTGCCACCTCACCCCTTAAAGGCTGTTGAATACAATGATGAGTGTTTACTGCTTAACTGGACAAAGCTTTAAAATATTTACTGAGATTCAGATTTTGTATAATTGTAAGATTTCAAATTGTCATTCTATTATTTTGCATGACAGTGGATACTTTGAACAGTCTTAGCCCAAAAGCATGTCATGTGTTCTGCCTTTTATATGACGGAAAAACAAGAACTATACTACAATACTATTGTACTAATCTAGGAGTTTACCACACAAGGCTCTACAAATGGGTTCCAGCATTGCAAAACTGGAGTGTGCCAGGATAGCAACTGATATCATTGCCTCAATCCATTCTTCAAGTGCTTTCAAGCAATCTAAAAGCATTTTCAGCTTCCCATATCTGTTGGGACTTCTTCTCTCAATTCATGTGTTGCCCCTCTCCGTCCATGCTCTCTAGGAGATAGATGTATCTGAAAACACTTTGAACACCAATTCAAAATGCTTTCAGCTGCCTAAAAACAGGTTTACTCTATTTATTGAAGAGCATTACTTCAGGATGTGTTGACACTGGTATGGAGTAAATTTAGAAGAGTGTTGTGTGATGGCAAGCACTTCTGTTCATATCTAGAAAGCTTCAAATGTGAGCTACAAACCTCATGTCTGTATTTAATGTGCACAAATAGCGATCCAATTTCTTGTGTTCATTACATTTTGGATTTTTAGCTATAAGCTATTGTAACCTGAATGCACAAGATCATATCTGATCTTGGTTGTAATGGCAGACATGAAGTCCTGACCTACTCCCAACAACCTACTTCATCATGGATGTTGAATTCCTCAAGTATATCAAGCCAAGGAGAATCTAATACCACTCCTAAGGCAACCTTGAATAACTCTGAAAGGGAGGCTCTTGGGCAGCCAAGTAGCTGGTACACCAACAGAATCTCTAATCTAACCTAGTTATCTGAAATGTCTAGCATTTCTAACTTAGCATCTAAGGGGGTGCACATTGGAGGTGAAGTTCCTGACTACTATACCAAGGCAGCATCTGATGTTCCACTCACTTCACTTCCTCCAAAGAAAATTCCAAAGGAATTTAAGACAAAATATAAAAGATGGAAATAATCCCAATATCGGCATTTGCACAGATGCAGCATGTACAGCTCAAATTCAGGGAAACTGTGGGCACAAGCAATCTCACTGGAGCTTACTTTGCTTTTTGTGCTGTTGACTACATTCAATACAAGGCTGGATTGGGACAAAGCAATAAGGAATCAAAATCAAATGCTGCCAAATATGCTTTGGATGACTGCTGGAGCTCAAGGAGGAAATCCCAAAAGCTCTGGAAAACTCAGGTCCTGTGACGGCGCGAGTGGCGCCATCTATATGTCAAACTATAAGTTTCAAGATTTGAATTGTTGTATCATGCCTGATTTTGCCCTTACCCTGTAAATGTAGTTGGATTGGTTATTTATATCTGTCAATCAATGTTGTTTGTACCTGTTATATTGCTCACTTAGCTAAACTATTTGGCTCCACCTCTTCCTGGAGTAGGACTGTGTTTCCTCTTTTCATTCCATCAGCAAGTTCTGTATCGGATGGACGTGAAAGAGAGGCTTGGCTCAAAAAGCCCTTCAAAAGTTACCTCTCAGCACCAATTCTGAGGTTCTTACCCTTGGGACTCACACTTCATGTTCAGGGCCAACCTGAACAACGTTGAGGAGTCTCAAGCGCCTTCACATCAGTCCTTTGGCAACAGAGGAAGACTCTTGTCTTCAGATATAGGTCATTGGACTGAGGCTGAGTTTTGCTCCGGCATTCACAGCCAGAGAAAGAGGGATCTGGACAAGCTTCATGGACTTAAACAACCAAAGACTGTAATGTATATTTTCTTTTACCCCCTTTGTGAAGAATAAACCCAGTTTTTGAGTTAACTACAGTGTTTTGGTCCTTGGGAGTTCCAGTTTCCCTAAAGGAGGGCAAGAAGCAATCCCCTGGGGAAAGATGTCACGTCCATGCCTCTTTCACTAAGAGTTTACAGCCCCAGGCGCGACGGCACAGGTCCCCCCAGGTATCTTTCAGAAACTGCAATTGTAACTGACCCTCAGATGATAATAGAATCTGACCACATTTCCCATAGTCTTTTTGAAAACCAGCATCTTGCAGATGGGAACTTTTTTCAAGTTGTCAACAATTTGATTGCAAAATATCCAGTACCAGAATTGAAGCAGTTCACTGGCTACTTTTATACTTGAGTGAGCAAGGTAACATGAAGTGGCAGCTATTGGACAGGTGGATTCATCTATAGTGAGTGATGGGAGAGCATTACATGACAGTCATGTTATTGCTAGGAGTTCTCCTTTTAGGAGTTTTTATCAAAAGCTTTTGCTCTAGTACAGATAAAATCCAGTTATGATGGAAAAATCAATATTTTGCATTGAACCAATAGCAAGCTTGCTTGCATTAAAGTCAAATGTAAATATATATCTCTGTAAGAACCAGTAGCCAAAAGGATCAGCTCAAACAAAATTAGTGCTACATCTCAATCTGAGTTCTGCATCTGCATTTGAAAATGCTGAAGAATTATGTCTTCATGTTGTTGTTAAAGGCAAGATTTATCTCATCATCTACTGTCCTGCTGAAATTGCCAGAGTAAGCAGCATGTCTGCCAGTGATAAGCTAACAAGATGAGAAGTGCTGGGTCTTCAGGGAACTTTCCTGAGTCACTTTATTCATCCAGTTTATATTAGTGTGATCATTGTTTGAGATGTAATGACACACAAGGACTGGAAATAGCTACAAGTGTAGATGATGTATTCATTTCCCAAATTCCCATGTTCTAGTTGGTGAATAGAGATCAAATTAGTTTGATAGCTGTTGCTTATCCTGTACAAATTGATTTGGAATGCAGATCTCCTATCATAAGTTGGTCCCAAGGAGGCTTATCCAAAGTTACCAGAATTACCAGGGTGCCATCCAGAGTACCATCAACCAGTGGCAGATGGGTTAACTGGGAAGATCACAGAAAATTTACCCATTAAAAATGGTGTTTCAATAGCAAATTATCTTTGCATCTTTACTGGTGAAAGGATCATAGAGATGATTTACTCAAGGCAGGAACATACCGTAAAGTAAAGATGATGGTTAAATCTTTTCAGGAGCTAAGCAATTGATACAACAGCAATGTCATGAAATGATTTTCCTCAATAGAGTTTATTGATTAATAATTATAGGTAATTGCTGTTCAGTAGTGTCAACTATGAGATAGAAAATTGGGCTTAAACATTACCCTGCTTATTAAAATATGGAGGCTATTGTTATTTCTGAGACTTGATAGTGTTGTGTTACAACTACACTGTAGAATTAATGCAGTTTGACTCCACCTTAACTACCATTGCTCAATTGGGATAATGGGATTATGAAAATTGTAGCTTCATGATGCACCTGCGCTATTTGACAGAGAAGGATAAAGACCTTGTAAAACTCTAAGTCCTATGATTCTATAACATTTAGCCATGTCAGTTAAAGTGATGTAAAACTGCATTAAATTGTAGCATAGATGCCCTAAAGCTAACTGGCACTTAAAGTAGTTTATTATATTATACTTTAGTCATAGTGTGTCATAATGAGTAATGAAGTGAGGCATTGTGTGACTGATAATATTGCTGTGGTTGGTACTGTATCATGTAATAACAAAATAAACATCACTAATGACACAATGGTTGGCATACTATTAGTGGCATATACATGTGTAAGTTGTGTTGTTAATTATTTGCCATAGACACATTATGACGACAGAAGCTGAGTTGTACCTTGCACATTGTGCACTGGGATTGTGTATTGCACAAGAGAACCCAGTCATTGACCCATGCTTCTGCAATGTTGGTTTTTCTGCATGCAAATATTTATGCTATGCTGCAGGTGCTCTGCCCTTTCTTCCTTTACAGGGTTTTGGAGTGGGTTTTTATTTTGTCTTTGGGTAGAAAGAAAAAAATATGGAAGAACAGTGGAATTACTCTACATTGAGAGAAGTGAGAAGAAATTGGAAGGTCATAAATGGAAAGTGACATCGGCTACTACTACCTGAGTCTGAAAATTCTGGGAATTTAAACTACAGGAAAGGCTATTCCACCTGAACATTAGGAAGAACTTCCTCACTGTGAGAGCTGTTTGGCAGTAGATCTCTCTCTCTGCGCTGGACTGTTGTGGAGGCTCCTTCTTTAGAGGCTTTTAAGCAGAGGCTGGATGGCCATCTGTCAGGGGTAATTTGAATGTAATTTTCCTGCTTCTTGGCAGGGGTTCGGACTGGATGGAAGTCTCTTCCAGCTCTGTGATTCTATGAATGAAAAACATGCTAAAAGCCTCATCTGGAAAATAAATGGCCATTCCACTGGTACAAACATAATTTGATTTGACTTGACTTGGTCTCACCAGGAAACACGTTCTATAATTTTACTGAATGATAAATTATCTGCATTTCTGTTCCACACAGGTAGGCCTTTACAATAAGTGCAGGCGAATGGCTTCACTGGGGAGTGCAGGGGGTGTGAGCCAGTATCGTTCTGGGCCACCTTGCTGAGATGGGACTTATGATCTTATCAGTTGGCCGCTAGCATCGCTCCACTTCGTAGAGTGGCATGGGGAATCCGGCGCCTCATGTTCTGCATCGCCTGGCTCCAGCAGAGGTGAAATCAGATGGGGGGGAAGCATGAGTGTGCATGGTGCATGCAACCCAACTTCCATGGATTCTACGGCAACACGGAAACCCTCCTGTGTTGCCCTGGTGGCAGCATGCACCAGCTCCACCCTCCTTCACCCACAGAGCTGTGCCAGTGTCATCTGATAAGAACCACCCAGCTCCTTGGGTGACCTGGGCAAAAATCAGCATATGCTGCTGATTTTAGCCCTTTGTGATGACCCTGGAGGATCATACCCAAAAGGTGGTGCTGGGGGACTCCTGTTTGAACCCTTAGCCATTGGCCTGTGGGGTTCCTCGGGGTTCTGTTTTGTCCCCCATGCTGTTTAACATATTCATGAAACCGCTGGGAGAGGTCATCTGGAGTTTTGGAGTGTGATGCTACCTATATGCAGATGATACCCAGTTCTACTACTTTTTTACACCCAAAGCCAAGGAAATGGTCCTGAGTTTAAACCAATGTCTGTCATCAGTAATGGAGTGGATATGAACAAACAAACTGAAACTTAATCCAGACAAGACAGAGATGCTCCTGGTCAGTCGGAAGACAGATCAGGGAATAGGGATCCAGCCTGTGCTGGATGGGGTCACACTCTCCATGAAGACACAGGTCCACCGTTTGAGGGTCCTCCTGGACTTGGCACTGAACCTGGAGACCCAGGTATTTGCAGTGGCCAGGAGGGCTTTTGCACAATTAAAACTTTTGTGCCAACTGCACCTATTCCTTAGTTACATCCCATCTGGGTTATTGTAATACACTCTACATGGGGATGCCTTTGATGGGGGTTCAGAAACTTCAGCTAATTGCAGCCAAATTGTTAACTGGGCCTGGATACAGGGAGTGCACAACCACCCCTGTTGAAACCTTTCTTTTCAGGGAGGCTTTTAAAGAAGAACATTTTTAGGACCAAGTCAGGGGGTATGGTATAGTGTATGTATTCCAAATAGGTTTTTAATTATTTTAGTACATTTTTAAATAGTGCTTGGTTTAATTCAGTTTTATTGTTTATAGTTTTTAGGTTTTATATTGTATTGCTTTTAGAATTGTTTGCTGCATTGAGTCTCTGTTAATAGAGAAACAAACAGCATATAAATAAATATAATAATAATAATCTGTAGTGTGTGACACCATCAGAGAAGTGATACCAAAATGACTGTCAGTGTCTATACATTTTTTGTGTAGTGTTTCAGCAGAAATGTATTATTTTATTATTGTTGTTTAATTATCTGATATTTTAGCTCCAATACTGTAGTATGGTTGGTTATGTGAGGAGGTCCACGAGGATGCACTATGAGTTACTGCACCAGATGACACTAACCCTAGTGACAAGACTGGTGCAGGCAATATAGCTGGAGTGCCCCATATGGATCTAACATTTTTCAGGAAAAATCCTTACCTGTGGTGTCCAGCCTCCCATTACGTACAGCCTGTTTTTCACTGTAACTGCAGCTGGGCAGGCTAACGGCACAGGGAGAGGAGCCAAAGTTCTCCAGTTATCTTCTTCCATGGAGTATCGCTCCACGATGTTTGTGATATGGTACTGGTTTTTCAGCTTCATTTGACCTCCTATGATATATAAGTCATTGTGGATGGTGCCCAGAGCATAGAGCTCACGGAACTGGCCACTACATAGTCTTTGCCAAAACTGATTTCCCTGACCGTTGTACCTGTAAAAAAGCCTGAAGTTAGAAGTGGCATGGTTACAGGATAAATCATGCACATTTGCACCAAATTCCCGATAATATCAAAATGGGTCAAAAAGAGAGTTTTATTTTTAACAAACATTTACAGATTTGCAGATTGTATCTTGAGATGGCCCATGGGGTATATATACCCTGTTTCCCCCAAATCAAGACCTACCCTGAAAATAAGACTATCATGATTTTTCAGCATTTCTGAGGATGCTCAAAATATAAGTCCTATTACAAATATAAGTTCATTTAAAAAGGCAATTTGAAAAATAAGACTGCCCCTGAAAATAAGCCTTAACACATCTTTTGGAGCAAAAAGTAATGTAAGATCCTGTCTTATTTTGGGGGAAGCAGGGTATCTCACTGTGTGGATATCTAATATACATCTTAATGGTAGGATGGGTAGCTGTGGACTTTCAGTCATTTCTGGACTCCATGAGGCCTCACTGTTGGCCATGCTGACTAGGTTTGAGGGGAGCTGCTGACCAATAACATTTGGAGGATTCTAGTTGTATACTGCTGGTATAAAGGCACATACCTCTTTGTGTGATGTCATACATAAACATATCAGACATAAACAGGACAGAAAGTTGAAAACCGTTTTTTAAAGGATTTAAAAATGTCTAATGTGGTCTTGCATCTAACTGTATCTCATTTCATTGCACTTAGGATTATCAAATCACCTGCATCTCAGTCTTGAGATTTCAGGCCCCAAATCTGAGACCTGAGATTGGTCCTTGTATTGCCACAAACATGGAACAGGCAACACTTGTGAGACAGGATGGAAATCTTTCTGGGTCAATTGATTGTTGAAATGGACAAAAGAGCACTGGGCCCGAATTTGGGTAAAATCAAGCTAACCCAGGGCCAAAGCAATGGAAGGAGATCAAAGCATGTTAAAATGGCCAGGGAGGGGATAAAAATGTTCTCAGCATTTGCAGCAATTGCTGTCATTTCCTCTAGGGACTGATCCCCATGTGTTCTTGGTGGCATGTGGAGAGTTTTTCCAGGCCATATACTGATATTACTGGGGCTTGTGAAAAGCTTACAGCTTATCCTTGGGGAATATTTCTCCCCAGACCCTATGCCACTCCTGCTAGGGCTTGTATAACAAGAAGGATAAAACATGGGTACTTCATTGATCCAAAAGGTATGATGAGTCCAAATGCATGCATCTATTGACTCTCATCCCATTCCATTCGCCTCATCCCAACTCTGGAGCATCAGTGTTTGCAGAAGCATAATACAGATATAAACTGATTTGCACTGAGCCAGAGAGCCCTGGAGCAAGCTAAAAATGAAATGGATGTCCAGATTTTAAGGCTACCTCACATTCAAAAATGACAACTTTCTCTAGTGCTGCCTGTTCTGAGACTTGTGTGTACTTGGAAACCAGCAATTCCTTGGTTGGAGCCTTGAGATCTAGCAAAATATTTAAGGTATTTTATCCTTATAGTCACACTTTTTTTAACCAAAACTATCTTCTACTTGATAGAATAAAAAAGATGAGAGATAAAGCTGAGACCATACCTCGTGAAGTCTGACTTGGCCATGGTGGTCCATGCCTTAGTTACCTCCAGACTGGATTACTGCAATGCGCTCTACGTGGGGCTGCCCTTGAAGATGTTTCGGAAACTACAGCTGGTACAAAGATCAGTGGCCAGATTAATAACTGGAGCTAGCTACAGAGAGCGGTCAACCCTCCTGTTTAAGCAGCTCCACCGGCTACCAATAAGTTTCTGGGCCAATTCAAGGTGCAGGTTATCACCTACAAAGCCCTAAATGGTTCAGGACCTGCTTATCTCTGTGATTGCCTCCTCCCCTATGAACCTGCATGGGCCCTAAGATCTTCTGGGGAGGCCATTCTCTTGCTCCCACCTCCGTCTCAAGCACAGTTGGTGGGGATGAGAAAGAGGGCCTTCTCAGTAGTGGCTCCCCGACTCTGGAACTCGCTCCTCAGGGAGATTGGACTGGCTCCTTCGTTGTCCACCTTTCGCTGAAGTATAAAAACATGGATGTTCCTGTGCGCTTTTGAGTGAAGAGGCCACCAGCCATCTCGTTTTCAAACAGTGCTGCACTTTAATATTGCCCCCATTTTATAAGTTTTAGTGTTTTAACGCAATCAGTTCCTTGTCCTCCCCCGCTTGTCTCTATTTTACTCATGGACTTTACTCACAGTTTGCACTAATCACCCTCTGTACATAGCAATTGATGTCTTGATTTTAATTATTGTCATGTTACGTTGTTTTATAGCTATGTTATTATATTGTGTTTTAAATGTATAGATTGGTTTTTTTATGTAAGCCGCCCCAAGTCCCTTCGCAGAGATGGAGACGGGGTACAAGAATAAAGTTGTTGTTGTTGTTGTTGTTGTTGTTGTCGTTGTTGTTATTGACAAAGGAAAGTACCTCTGGATACCAGTGGAGATATATTAAGAATATACTCACTATTAGGAGGATCAGGTAATGTCACTTAGAAGGGAAAATTTATGTTATAGAAATGCTTCTTAGTAGCATGCTACTTCCACATATTCTTACAGCCCAATGTTAATCAGGATTATTTAAAACAAGTTGCCCTTGGTTTAATGAGATTTACTCTCAGGACTGCAGCTTAGCTTTTCTTACTGAAAACAATGTGAGGGATTTTACCCGTAAAACTACAAACAAGCTATGAAGATACAGAATTTAAAAGATACATTTTGCAATATTTTCAATAGAGTAAGAATAATGCAGCAAGGGAAAATGTGTGTCCTATAGAATCACAGGTGGCACATAGAGGGCACTCTAATCCTTCCCATTGTGTTATCAAGCTAACTATTATTTAGGCTACAACCTGAAAAAAAATGGCACTTTAATGGTTGTTATTCTATATGCATATTACATATTTCACATTAAATATACTGTAGATGCTGTGTGAACCTCTGCTTCTGTCCAACCAATGAGAAACCTGCTATAATAGCATTCCTCCATATGATGCCCTTTTAATATTTTGGAGCATGTATGTCTTCCACAATACCTGGCTATTGGCTGGGGAAGGTGAATGTAGCAGTATAACACATATATGTAGATATATTCCTTTGCAGAGGTTTGATGGATATTGTTGACCTTCCTAGACATCACAAGTGTGGTATAAAATTAGTCACAGAATTAAATTTATCCAAAAATTGTAATGAATTTACTTACATATATATTATGAAATATCCTGGTCTAGGGGAAATCCAGAGAAAGTCTTTTTACTAACCTTTGTAGATAGGCAAAATATTACAGGGCAATAGGTATAGGCTTGAGCCACATGCCATTAAATAATTACAGACACAAAGTTTTCCATTTTCTCACATCTAATCTATCCATCCATCTATTGCAATTTGGAGAGGGAAAGAGCATTCTATTTAGGTCCTTCATGCAAGAAGATACAAACCTATAAATTTCAATATTCCTGGTCTTTTGTCTAGACAGTTTGGCAGCAGTTGCCTCCCCGGCCAGAATGATATCATTATTCTCATTAACCACACCGGTGCATACACATCCCAGGCCTTCTCCATATTTCGGAGAGGAAATGAAGTAGGTCTTATGTGTAGCAGGAGCATAGCAGAAGCTGGCATCAGCATAGCTACCATGCCTTGATCTGATGCCTTGTGAATTGTTGCCAATACAAAGCAGAAGAGTTGTGGTCTCCATGCCATAGCGCAGGCTGAGATTAGGTAGGTTGGACTTCTTGATCATTTCTAATGCTCCATCAATCATCTCAGTGCATTGTGAATTACTCAGAAGCACTGTGTTCCTTTTTCGAGCTTCCACCAGGAAGGAGGGGCTGACAAGTGTCAGTCTTACTTGCTTCAGGAGCTCCAGGAGGTGATCCCCACGCAACCTCCTGCTATGGTTAACCCATCGGAGGACTAAGTCCAAAATATTATCTTCTCTAGAAACATTCAGATCATCTGATCGGATCAGGCTTAGCAATTGCTGGGCCTCAATCTCTAATATTTCATCCTGCAAGCTCACTTCTGCAAAGTGCTGGTACAAGTACTTCCTGGCTTGATCGGACAACTCTTCAGCCCCTATGTGCTTTGCAAAGTAATAAATCCCTACACAGTTTGAAGTGTCCATGTGGTTCATCATGTATGTCTGGCATAACTGGAAAACACTTTCCATCTGCATGAAAAAAGCAGTAATGGCCACACTCTGCACATTGCTATTACTTAGGAGGAGCTCAGCCGTGTACATGTAGTGTAGAAGTACGGACACACTTTCTGCTGACATGTCATGGAGGGCCACTTCTCTCTGTGTGCATTCAATCAAGCCACAGGTAAACATTGCTTTAAAATAGGGGCTGAAAGCAGCCAGCATCAGTTTATGGCAAGGGAACTTTTCATCTTCAGCCACCAAGACCACATCAATCATTTCTGTTAACTCCTTCATGTTTTTGATTTGATTCAGTAAATTCAAGCTATGCTGTTGCTTTCTTTTGCCCTCAGCCATGTAATCCATTGTGTTGCAAATATTAGGATCTTCCTCTGGGTTTGTTTATGTTTCAAAAAGTTTTGATCTCTACAGCCAAGAGCTCTCAGAACAAGAAGCCTTCATTTCTGTGTTCCTGGATGGAGAGAAAGAGAAACATATAAACAGTCTATATGAACAAATCTTGAAATCTTTGGACAGCCAATCTATTGTTATAGCCTAGAAGCAGTAAATGCTAGTATGAGAGGATAAAATTGGTAATATATCCCAGCTTAAGCAAATACAGTATAGCCTTTCATTTTCAAAGCAGACAACCACTCTTGATTTTGAGGAACTGGTTTATTTTTCATTAATCATAGAATTTACATTATTAACGTACGAATCCTCACTACCTTGTTACGAGGATATCTTATTGTTTGAATCAAAATGTGAAGTAGTACTAGTGTGATGAAATTTCAGAACTCATGGAATGGACACCAACCACTATACACATTTTGATTCTAATAGACTAAAGACAAACCCTGAAGCCTTCATTCATCAAAAATCATACATTTTTTTGGAAAACATTCCTTTATCTGTGCATCCAAGTTCACTTACGGTCCTTCCAGACAGGCTCTATATCCTAGGATTTTCTGTTTATCCCAGATTATCTGGCAGTGCAGACTCATATAATCCAGTTTAAAGAAGAAAATCTGGTATCAGATCCTGGGATATACGGCCTGGCTGGAGGGGCCCTTAGACATTAAATGATGTAGCAACTTTACTCTGATATCCAGTCATAAGAGAAAATTCAATTAACTGAATGTGGCCAATTATGCAGCCTACGGGAAGCAGTCTAAAAGCTCTGCATCAGATCTTAGAAGTAATTAGCTGCAAATAAAAATCTGGAATTCATTCACTTTTCCAAAACCATTAACTCAAAACAATTTCAATTACAATGTAAACAAGGGTGATGTTTCTTTTTTGAAATAACTGTAATGACTTTTAATTACTTTTATAGTTACAGGGTGGGTGTAGCTTCATTCCTAAGGTATGTTTTGAACTATAAGTCTTTGGCTCATGAGATTCTATGTTCTCTCTTGGCCCAAAAGTAACTATTTTAATCATTTCTGAATATCAGGAAAGGAAGGAGGTAATTTTTTTTTTAAAAAAACTACATCGTAATTTCTGCTATGGGACACAGGCAAAGGTCAAGTGCTAGTATTTATGAGAGATAACCCGTCTACATGCTTGTTTTATGCCTTTCCACAAGAAAATGCTTTCCTTTAATGTGACTGTCTTTTCAGTAATAGAAAGACAGCTGTTAGATTTTCCCCCAGAGATCAAATCCTAGATACAAATTGCAAAAGAGCTATTAATACCTAGAAATAAGACTCCCACTGAGATAACATTTTGATAATATTTTGCATTAGACATTCTGGTCTGAAAGAGCTTCCTAGACAGAAATGACAATTTAACAGCTCATGGAAGAAAATGAAAAGGGGAAGGACATAAAAAAACCATTTTCCTTCATCATCTCATTGTTATGAACTAACTGCACACCCAACAAGGGGGAAAGAATAGAAAGGCAGGATTGAGTATCCATAAACCATACTATTTTATTCCTGTACATGAGGGTTGCCATGGGAGCCAAAACACAAGTAAAGATGTGAGTGAGATGGCAGTTGCTGAGTAAAACCCAGTTCGTAGATGGTAGGTGCCCTTGGCTTATGCTAGTCCAGTATGGTTCTTTCCCACGACGCTCTTGGTAGGAGACAGCCCAAGCTTGTGCTTGTCCACCTGCAGAGAGGAACTGCTCCCTGAAGTTCAGTACAGCCACTCCCTAAAATTTCTTTCTGTTCCTGTCCTTATCTACATTATAAATCCATCATATCCGGAAATAATGAGTTCATGGGGAGGGGGAGGAAAATCATAATAGGATGAGTCCTCTGTATCTGCTGCGATTTGGTTCCAGGTCTTCCCACGGATACCAAAATCTGTGGATGCTCAAGTCCTATTATATACAATTGTGTAGTAAAATAGTGTTCCTTATATAAAATAACACTGGATAATGGAATCCATAGATATGGAGGACCAACTATTATAAACTGTTACTGAATAATACACTAGAGGTAGGTATTGTTGCTGCTATTATCTGCCACCAAATTGACTTTGACCTACTATGGCAAACCTATGAATGAGAGACCTCCAAGTCACCCTGACATCAACTGCCTTACAAATTCAGGGCCATGGCTTCCTTGATTGAGTCCATGGAACTGTACAGTGGTCTTCCTCTTTTTCTATTGCTTTTACCATACCAAGCACTATTGTCTTTTCTAGAGTCTTCTCTTCTAATGATATGGTCAAAGTATGACTGCCTCAACTTACTTCTCGTGGCTTCTAGGGAGAAAATAGACTTGATTCAATCTAAGGTAAAGGTAAAGGTTTTCCCCTGACATGAAGTCTAGTCATATCCGACTCTGGGAGTTGGTGGTCATCTCCATTTCTAAGCCAAAGAGTCAATGTTGTCCATAGACAACTCCTAGGTCATGTGGCTAGCATAACTGCATGGAGCGCTGATTCAATCTACGATTCATTTATTTCTATTTTAGCAGTTTGCGGAGGGAGACAGGCAATGGGAAGAAATTGTCTCCTGAACCCATGATTAGAATGGAAAGCAGGGAAAAACACGTGGGATGGGATCTGTCAAATTTGCCTGTGTTGAATCGCTTCAGTGATGTGGAGTAATGGGCGGTCTCTTACCAAGCATTGACATTTCTCTCAAAAAATCCTGTTTTGTGAGCCTGCTATGGTAATTAAAAATATATTTTAATAACTAAAAATACTGTTATTTCAAGATACAACCACTTTGTTTTTCCAGTCATTTCTCCTTCATAGTATTCTTTGATTTGAAATTGCATTACTGCTAGCTTTTTGACTTTGTTTTAGACTTCCGTGATTGAGAGCAATGAACAGTACTCGCTAGTGTGAAAAATCTGAAAATGGATGATTTCAGGAGTAAAGGCAAGAAAGAATAATGTGTGATGCCCCTCTCCCAAATGGAATGAGGTAATGAACCTGGAAATTTAGAGAAACTGCATGGCCATTATTTGTAATGGGATACAAAAGGAATCATTGCTATTATCCAAACTGACTGGGAGATTCTGGGAGCTGCAGTCCAAAAACAGCAGCTTTTCCAAGCTACATTCTGTTCTGAATTCCAGCCCTGTTGCCATGGCCTTGGTAATTCTGGCCACATATTTTAAGAAGTTTATTATTTATTAGAACTGAGTCTAAAGAAAAGCAAAGTTAAGCACATTGATTATGGTGACTAGCACATAGGCTATTTGACACAATCCCTTATTTATATTACACACAATACAAAGGAGGTCTCATGATCATGAATGGGAATGACATACAAATACTCTATTGTTTTTCACAAAAGATGGAATACCAAATGAATAAAGGAACAGAGGAGAGTCAGCAATACTACTAGAGTCTTATTTAGTTTACTCTTAAGTAATCAGTAGAACCTTTCCCCTGATTTCCCTCCTCAACTTTTGTCATCTATGTCCATTGCTTCTGCATCTCTATGAATAACTATTTTTTTCTCTGCATTTATGAAATTCCCTATGAGGGTATTTTAAAATTACTAGTTGTATAAGTGATGTTATTTCATCTGCTGATGCTGGTGACAATTTACTGACCTACCATTTACTGATATCCAAAAGCTCCAAAGGAAAAGAGTCCATAGTATTTGAAGTCACAACAACAACAATAACAACAACAACAAACCAAAACAAGTTTATTTTATAAATAGGAGGAATTTTGGGCAGAACCCGTTCAAAGGTGGAGAAAGGCTGTGTGTCTGTGTTTTTTAAAAAATAATTATGTATTAAAATGTACATCTGAAACAGGTTTGGAGTAATTCCAAATGATTTATTTCCAATGAGCTTGCAGGGAATGAAAAGAGAAAATAATGCTGGGCTATAACTGAAGTGGTTGTGGGGATTTGTTCAGTCTGTGCTCTGGATTTTGAATGAAGCCATGGAGAATTTATTAAAGTGTAATTGCAGTGCAGTGTCTGACTATGGGTGCACTACAGAAAGCCTTCTCTATATCTAATTAACAACACAGTATAATACTGTATCAGTTTCTCTTCAGCTCCCTGCTCAACAGCGATAGCATCATCTTCCTAATATGCTAATTGCTAAGTCTTCAATGGCTTTCAAAACCTAGGCTGCTATAAATACAATAGAAACAGCACAGTTTAACTCTTAATATATAAGAAAGGAAGGGGGATAGAGCAACAGGCTCCTTTTTATTATCACTATTAGTGGTTTTATGTCCTGACAATATTTATTTGGTTTTATATTTTTAATTCTGCAGCTTGCTCTCACATTCTTTAACAAAAGTCTTGCAGTTGTACTTTATGTCTGTTCTATGTCTGCTATCCATGAAAATGACTAGGAAATACTCTAAACCCTGAGCAGAAATAAAAGATATGCAATAATTGTATTCTCATACTTATTTTCCAAGTTATAAGCTTCACTGTTCTAGAACCTATATCTCCTCTAGGCTACAAACATATAGGTGTGGGGTGCCAACGGAAGGCATTGTTGCTCCATATAAATTTTATCACAATTAAAATGTACTTCAATTGCTAAATTTCTAACATTACAGTAAGTGAGACATTGAACTATTCATATCTGGAATTCATATTTTTGATGTTTGCAATCTGCTGGTATCTTTGCCCATCTCTATTCTCCGGATGCCTCCACTCTACTCTGCACCATCTTCCGGCTAGATCCGTGGTTCTCAACCTGTGGGTCCCCAGGTGTTTTGGCCTACAACTCCCAGAAATCCCAGCCAGTTTACCAGCAGTTAGGATTTCTGGAGTTGAAGGCCAAAACATCTGGGGTCTCACAGGTTGAGAACCACTGGGCTAGATTAAGGACCTCATCACATGGAGGTCCTTGATGTAGGGAATCTGTAGGGCAGCAGAGCAAACTGTGGGGCAGTGGGGCGAATCCATCGCCCATCATCCCGCATCGCCCACATCATTCACTTATCCAACACAAGCTGGAAAGCATACCTTTCCAGCTTGCTCCCATGCTGTCCCCAGCATTTTTTACCTGAACATGGGTGGTCACACATATTCAGAGTTCCCCATTGTAGAACACTTTGCCAACACAGCCAGCATGGAGTCCCATCGGAAGTAGCTGTGTGTCATGTGATGAGATCCAGCGGGCTCTCTGCTGGCTGCATCAGCAAAGGGTTCTACGGTGGGAAAATTTGCTCATGTGATAGGTCACAAATGTTCTTTATATCATCTTCCCAAGCAGGTGAGCAACTGTGGTCGACATTTTATGCATAATAACATCTCTAGGGGCCATCTCCAAGTCTCACGTTATGCCACAGAAACCTCTGGACCTGGGACAATCCTGAACTGGTTACTTTAAACTCACTATTATAGTTCTTTGCCCTTCCACATAGGTGCTTCTCCTTGTTTATGCAGAGTTGTGAACTTTGGGCTGAGGCTCCCTTGAAGGAGCATTTCAAAAAAGAAAGCACCCATTTGCTTCTTTGGATTCATATCTGGGCCTTTTTCACTAAGGAAAAAAGTGAACAAAGAGGGATGCAGTAGAAGAATATAAAACAATTGAGAGCTCTATTAAATAAATAAATGATGTGAGGAAAGCAGAGTAAGATGTTTGTGCCCCAATACCACAAGCCAGGAGCATCCAGTGAAAATGCACAGGGTGGAGATTCTGGGCAGATAAAACAAAGTTCTTTGCACAGCTGTAGAATTCGCTACTGGAAGATGTAGTAAGACCTGCCAATTTGAATGGCTTTAAGGGAATTTAGTTGAACAAATTCATGCAACACAAAGCTGGCAACAGCTCCCTGTAATTAGGCTATGGGTTTTCTCTGTTATTCTGAACAATATGTTTCTGTTGCTCTGGAACAGGAGCAGAAGGATGCTATTGCACTTGCACCCTTCTGATGGGTCTCCAAAAGGCATCCATTGGCTGGTGAAGACAAGCCTTTAGTCTGAAGTAGCAGACCTCGTCTTATTTTCTTAACTGTCCATTTAATTAGAATTCCAGAATCAAAGAGTTGGAAGAGACCATGAGGGGCCACCAATCCAACCCCCTGCCATGCAGGAAAACACAATCAAAGCACCCCCGACAGATGGCCATCCAACTTCTATTTAAAAACCTCTAGAGGAAGAGACCTCACAACACTTGAAGGTAGCACATTCCACTGCTGAGCTCCTTCATAATGCTAAAGAACATGAGTGGCTGCAAATGCACAAATGTTGTGCGACCAAAGGAAACTTAGATTTGGAAACTTGCATTTGCTAAGGTACTGTGCAGTAAGCCCCCCTTATCCATGGATTTGATATCCATGGTTTCACTCATCCACTCTCCAAAAAATAACTCCAACCTACACCCAGAAGTTCTTGTGGGCCTCTCCAGTGCAATTCTTTGTTATGCTTCTGGCCAAATATAATCAAAATATAGAATTCGCTATTATCCATGGTTGCAGGTATCCACAGAGCATCTTAGAACATATCCTGCATGGATCCAGGGGCCATATGTTATAGTAAAGTCTCATGGTCGGCTGAACCTACTGTCCAGAGCAGAGAATCTGAATGCACGGAGAAGCAGACCACTCTCCACATTAGCAGAAGACATTGTAAAAAGGCAGAGCTAAAGCCCCCACATCTCTTATTTTTTCATTTAAGGTAGTATCTCTTGATAGAACAAGACTGAAAAAGCACCACCTGCCTGGTGAGTAGGGGGCCAAGTAAAAGGCTGAACAAGAGAAGAAATAGAGCAAGGCAAGTGAAATAGCAAAATAATTTCATTGTGTCCCTTCACACTGTTTCTGACTTATCAAGAACTTGAGGGTTTTCTGGAGCTGAGAGTGTGTGCCCAGGGCCACCCAGTGAGTTTTCATAGAAGTACAGGGACTAATCTCTAGAGTCATAGGACAACACTCAAACCATTACACATACTGGCTCGGAGAAAAAAACTAGGAAAAAGGAAAGGATGGGAATCAGTTGGAGGAGGAAGCTTTCTAATTCTTGCAAAGCTGGACACTTCTGCTAGTATACAAAGAAATAAAAGCAGTGCCATACAACTTTTGCTCTGGCTCCAATGAAGCAGCATTTATTCAGTCATTTACTTAGTTTCTCCAGTAACCTGAAACCTGATGACAGTGTATCAGACTCTGTTCCTGTAGCTTTGGCCATATTTGGCATGCATTCATATAATCAATTAATATATCACAAGTCATAAACCTTGTATCGGCAATATACAGCAATAAATAAAACATCAAACACACAAGAAGGTCCACTGTAATCTCATGTTGCACAATAATGTACTTGGGAGTTCATAATTCAGTGGGCATAGGCTGATAAAAACATTCTGCAAAAATAGATTCCTAGAATTTCAATTGCAAAAGCAATTTTAGAAATAGAGAGTGTACTTCCAATTGTCCACTTGTTGATATATGTAGCAGAAGTAGCTAGCTTTTTCTCCTATTTTAACACTCTTTCAGCCTCATAAAGGAAGAAAGCTATGGATGTTGATTTTAGCTGTGAGCAAAATCCATGTAATCTAAGGTGATATCTGGTACGAGTTACAATTGACCTTTGGTATCCACTGAAGTTGGATTCCAGGACATCCCA
Organism: Anolis carolinensis; assembly: GCF_035594765.1. NCBI lineage: Eukaryota > Metazoa > Chordata > Lepidosauria > Squamata > Anolidae > Anolis > Anolis carolinensis. The sequence continues at coordinate 64,465,636 of NC_085842.1, read as the reverse complement.
TGGATATAAAAAATTCTGGGTGTTCAAGTCCAATTATTAACAATAGTGTAATAAAATTGAGCCTTTGAAATAAAATAGCAAAATCATGGTATGCATTTTATATTTTTAAAAATATTGTCAAGCCATTGATACAGAGAACTGACTGTGCTTGTGTATATGAGAAAGCTTCATTATAGAGTATTCTAAAAGCAATGCTGCTCAAAAGTGGTGATCCATAGACCAGTGCCAATTTGCAAGCCGATCTTTCCATGAAAGTTTCAGCCAGCAACACAAATATCCTACCGGTCATTGGCATAATGGGGGAGTAAATGCCAGTTTCCGCTATCACACGTTAAACAACTGTTTGCCTGTTATTCTGGATTAAAAAGGTCTCTCCATGCCAACCTCTGCAATCCTGTAAAGTAGTATACAGTAAGCACTTATCCTTGTATTTCTCAAGGCCTGTCTATGGTTTCCATTCCAGAGGGGTTTTTTTAATAACAGTATCACCTTGCCATTAAAATCTCAGCCTTCAATAATAATAATTTAAAAAACAATTTATTTATATCCCGCCCTATTTCCAGTAGTAAATGGTCATTTACTATCTTGAACTCCAGCAATAAAATTACTCATTTGTTAGCCATTTGAAAAAGGAACATGTTTAGTACCTTCTTTTCTTCTAAAGTTTTCATTTCCTTGGGATTCTTACAGCTTTGGAAAACCAGGTGGGAGGAGAACAGAGTTACAGCTTGGGAAGGGACTAAAACAACAGAAAGCCAATGCCTCCCAAGTCAGCTGCTGATGTCAGAGTCTCATGTGGATGGAGAGAAAGCCAGAAGATAAAAATAGGCGAGGCTCAATATTATTTGACTTGGCTCTGCAAGAGACCTGTATTAGTGTCACATTACAGGGACACACTGAGAGTCAGTGAGACACTCACAGATCCATATTTCTGCTTCTCCTGTATGTGGGTTTCCCATTAACTGTAAAAGGTAATTTTGTAGTACCCATTTAAAACACTGTTGATCTTTAAACTAGGAACCAGACTGTAATAATTGGTAAAAAGTAGGCGTTGTGTAGTTATACTGTCATGGCAAAGATACTGACTACACAAGAAGACAGGACCCTATGTCATTAATAGCTGTATAGATGGGGCAATAGATGATAGATTGATTAGACAAGTGGTTCTCAACCTGTGGGTCCCCAGATGTTTTGGCCTTCAACTCCCAGAAATCCTAACAGCTGGTAAACTGGCTGGGATATCTGAGAATTGTAGGCCAAAACACCTGGGGACTCATAGGCTGAGAACCACTGGATTAGACAGACAGATAGGCAGAGTGACCTCAACTGTCTGCCTTCCTTTTCCCCCCTAACCTGAGCTTTCTGTTGTGTAAAATGATACTCCGGGGGAAATTTTTCACTTCTTCCCACCAGCTTCCTCAAATGATGTTTTTATCTTTAGAATGGAGTTTCTATACCAAAGCCTATTGCTTTGTTTCTCTAAGCTGCTGTCTTTTGTTCCTTACTTGGGATACCTTCTACAAATTCTTAGTGCTTTCTTGACATTATTTTAACAGGAAAGTATGCATAGCTACAATTTCTGAAAATCCTTCTTGATCTGTGGTTATATGACTGTCAAGAAAGAAAGCTGCAGACAGCTCAGTGCTTTAATGGTTGTGTAGAAGAGGAAAGTTCAGCAGGTGTTGCTTGTCATGCAACCAGGTAACAAGCTACCCTTGCTGAAATTTCCTCTTCTCAGCAACCATTAAAGTTCCCTCCTGTTTTTAGTCGGGAAACTCTAGATGGTGAGACAGACATCTTCTGCATATCAGCATCCAAAAATTTCTTCTGATTGATGTAGAGAGAAAAAATTGATCCAATGATGTTGCTTCAGACAATTCTGTATTCATTTATTGGTCTATAAACTGTTCCGCTTACGTGGAAGGAGAGGCCAACTGAGTAACATATCTAAATAAATATTTCCTGTTCCAACCTGCATTTCTGGTTCTGCTGTATTGTATTCAGGTATATCAAATTATCCACTCACTGTCCCTCTAGGTCAACTAGTCTCTCTTTCTATAAAATAGGTTAGGACAGTGGTTCTCAACCTGTGGGTCCCCAGATGTTTTGGCCTTCAACTCCCAGAAATCCTAACAGCTGGTAAACTGGTTGGCAATTGTAGGCCAAAACACCTGGGGCGCCACAGGTTGAAAACCACTCAGTTAGGAGAAAGTCATACCCTCCAACACAGGTCCCCACTTTACCAGCTGTTAGGATTTCTGAGAGTTGAAGGCCAGAACATCTGGGGACCCACAGGTTGAGAACCACTGCTCTAACATTTCACAAATGAAAACTGGAACATGTGGGGCCAAGCAACATAAGAATCTTGTCACTATAGGGAATACTATGAATGGGGAAGAACACACAAGCTAAGAAAGGCTGCCGCCGTTTGCTATTGCCTGAACTACTAAGAAGGACAAGATTCTGTCTGCTCATCTGTCCTCTAACTTCTGGGTTTTTGAGTGTGAACTACATTTGCAGTTAGTGGTGTGTAGCCTCCCTGCAAAGAAGCTGGGTATACAAAATATAATCTTCTAAACTAATATAAACCAAAGATATATCATTAAATATTAAAGTTACCCATTGTCACGCCCGTGGCAACGGAGCACCAAGAACCAGACGCAGAGGCCAATATCTATCTAATATCTTTATTAAGTAAATATATAAAAGTAATAAAAACAAGTGAAGAATATAGTTCAGAAGCTGACCTATCAAATGAGGTCAAATAAAGTCCAAAAATGTATTGTCCAATAATTGATATTAGAGTTCAAAGTTTTATATCCAATAACCAAAACACACACTATTGCCAAGCAATAGTGTGGGGAAAATGCCCAGAGTCTTTGAAGTCCAAGGTAGCTTGAGAACTAGGCTGGAAACAAACTTGAATCATTAAACAAGGTCCGTGACTAGGAACAAGGCGAAACAGAGATTCTAAGAACAAGGTCCGTGGCTAAAAACAAGGCTAGACAAATCTTGAAAACCTGATCCGGAAAGCAAGGAACTGGGGTTGCGGACTTTGCGAAGTCCACACAAGGCTGGAAACACGAAGTTGCTTCTGGAGCTGCTCAGTTGACTCCGCAACAATTCTAACGTGCCAGGCACCTATATTGGGGTCTCATTTTCCCGCCAAACAGGTGTTCAGCGTCCTCTTTCCCTAGAGAACAGGGAACGAAACCTAACTTTGCAGATGTGAGACTCTCTGGATTTTCCCAGGGGAAACATGGCTAATCAGTGTCTTGTTTGGCAGCAATTCTTAAACTCCTGCGATCCCGCTCTTTAACTTCCCTGTCTGCAGTAAAGGAATGTCTCCTAGCGAAGGGAGGTGAGAGCTGTTCAAGGTCGGTTTTAATTGGCTTTTGGGCGAGAACATCAACATCAGGCATCTTGAAGGAGTCCGGCTGTTGTTGATCCGGAGAAAACCCCATGTTTTCATCCTCATCTGCCACAGTGACACTAGGAACGGGACTACAAGGCCCATGAGGCATCACACCCATGCCATTTGTTTTCAATTTCTATGTATAGTTGTGAAAGCTGGACAATGAAGTAAACTGGCAAGAAAAGAATCAGCTCATTTGAAACATGGGGCTGGAGAAGAGTGCTATGGATACCCTGGCACTAGAAAGAATAACTCAATGAACCGTATAGCAAATCAAGCCCGAACTCTCCCGAGAAGCCAAAATGAACACTGAGGCTGTTCGTACTTTGGACATATAATGAGAAGATATGATTCGCTATAAAAATAATAATGTTTGATAAGGTAGAAAGCTGTAGGAAAAGAGGAAGACAGATGGATTTCTAATTACAAATGAATAAACTCAATCAAGGAAACCATGGTACTGAACTGCCATAAGTTAACGTTGACTTGATGGCAGTTAACAGTAAGAGGAAAGTTAAACAGATTATATAGCCCCGCCCCCTTCTCATGAGCTTTGCTAATATATATATATATATATATTTTAAAAATAAGTTTTATTAGAGTTTCAAATAAAATTTACAGTGAAAGTGTGAGAACAAAAGGGTTTTTAGGAAAGGAAGGTGAGGGAAATAGGTGAAAGAGGAGGAGAAATAGAGGGGAGAGAAAAACAACAAGAAATAATAAAAAAACACCAAAAACAAAAACAAAAAACAAAACAAAAATACAAATAAAACAAATAATAAAAGAATTGACTTCCAACTCTTACACAGATACTTTAAAAAGTTTTTTGATTTCTTTTTCTTGTTTCTTTTTCTCTTTAGTGTCAGCATCTTCTTACATTTGATCTATGTCAACTAAACATCTGTTTAAATCAACACCTTCATTTGCTTTTCTCTCAAATAATTTTTTATCAAATCTCAATTTGTTTGCTTTTTTGGTATGCCATTGTTATTTTTTTAATAAATACGTCAATTTATCCATATTCATTATTTCCAGCACCTTGTTTAACCAGCAGCTTAGCTCAGGGGTTTCTTTCTTTTTCCAGTACTTGGCATATATCATTCTTGCTGCCGTGGTAAGATAGTTAAAAAGAATGTCTTTATTTTTATCTTTTTCAATATTGAGCATCCCCAGAAGAAAATATTTTGGGTCCAGCTCTATTTTAATTTGCAACATCTTTTGTATTATTTGGTGGATTTCCTTCCAATAATTCCTTGCCTTTTTTGCAGGTCCACCAACAGTGGAAAAATGTTCCCACTTGGTCGTCACATTTCCAGCATGTGTTTGAAGTTTTTTTTTGTAGTAGTTTGATAATTTTTGGGGGGTCAAATACCAGCGATAAAACATTTTAATCCAATTCTCTTTCAATTCTATTGCATAGGTAATTTTTAATCTGGAGTTCCAGGCCTTTTCCCATTCTTCTAGATAAATTTTTTTACCTAAATTTTTAGCCCATTTAATCATACTTTCTTTTATTGATACCATATCCGTCTCCCATTCAATTAGTTTTGCATAAATTATGGATATTTGGGTTTTTTTTTCCAATTTCATTACTTTGTCCCAGAAACTTTCTTTCTCTATAATATTTTGATGCTCGTGGTGGTGGGGTTAAAAAAAGATATGCATTCATAAGGAAACAGTAACATCTATCCACAGTCAAACATATATATATATTTAAAATATAAGCTTTGAGCAGAAAACAAAGGGACCAGTTTCTTAAGGTTTGTGGAATTGGCAGTGCCTATGAAGACAGGAAACATAATTTTCTACCTCAGTTTTCAGAGGTGCAGGTCAGAAGTACATCCAATTATATTAAGCAACCAAATGAACAGAGTGATATCAATTTATCTGAATCAATTTAGTAACACAACTAGAAAAAGAAAAAGAAAAGTCTGTTCATATTTGCATACTGATGAATTTTAAAACAGCATGACAAAAAAAAAACCTATAGGTCCTTTCAATCTTCTTTTAAAAGGATAAGCAATTCTCATAATGTAAAACTGAAAGGGTTTTCATTTTTTCTACTTTATGTTATTCAGTTGATTTCCTGTAATGATTTCACAGAATACTGGCACTAGGATCTGATTATTTACTAAGACGGGGCCTTCTGCCTGCCTTCATTATCTTAGAGTCTCAAGAGCTCTTCAGCCATTTTAACTAAGTATGCATATCTTTTTCTTTGCAACTGTGGATATAAAGCAGTGTGGGAAATGGCAAATTGAGGCCAAAAAAGGCAGCTTGGTTTTCCATGTCACAGACAGAACGCCACCAAATAAGGTTCAACACAGTTTATTAAAGTTACAGAACCAAAAATGCCCGTAAGAAACAAAGGGCTAGGCAAACACTTGCCTTCGATGTGAAAAGATACAAAAAGACTTTGCTGGAACTAAAAACGGTTCAAAAGATAAACCGGATTAAACAGGAGTTTAATCCGGGTTAAATCAAAAAACGCTTACTTCAGCCTGGCACTTTAAACAAACAAAAGTTGATAAACAAAGATTCAATGAAACACAAATAACTGGCAGCAGATTCCTCTCTGCTACTCAAAAGCTACGATTGAGTAACTAAGTTGTTACTCCTCCGTGCAACGAGCGAACTCCGGGTCCAAACACATCAATCAGGGTAGCAGCGGTCAGCAGGGTCCCAATCCGGTCCAAGGTCGAAAGTCAGGTACAGACGTCTTTAGTTCACCAGTTCCACCGATAGCCACAGAAGGGATAGTCCGAGGTCGAAGTCAGTCAGTCAGTCCAGCGTCAATCCAGAGTAGGCAATTAATGTCCGTCAAAAAGACGACAGAGGTCCAAGCTATCAAGATTAAACACAGGTTGCACAACAAAAGCCCACACAGTTCCTCCCGCCGTCTATGCCCAGTGTCCTTGGTAACTTACGTATTCAGCAAACGAATCACACCCGTCTTCAGGAATTTCCCCAACAAGAGCCCAAGCGTTCGTCCAGATTACCTTGCCCAACGCAATTAGCCATTGATTCTAAACCCCATTTTATGCCAGTTCATAACTCCTCATCACTATCAGCTGCTATCCTAATTCCAGGTGCCTCATCATCATCATCCTCATCAGAACTAAAACACCTTTGACTACGCCCCACAGCATCCCCAGCTGTGGATCCCGTTCCATCCCTCCAGCCCGTCCACGGGTCCGATCCTGCAACCCGCCAGTCGCCTCCCATGCTATCATTGCCGGTGACACCCAAATCCTCCCTCACACGAGTCCATTCCATGTCATCCTCCTCTGAGCTAACCATCTCCTCCTCCATTCTCTCGGTAAAACCCTCAAAGGAGTCTTCGTCTGTTGGTTCTGCAAATAAGTCTCGGAGCCGTTTCCTTTCGCGCTCCTCAAGAGAGTCTGACTCTCGAGGAGTCTTACGACCTCGTCTCCCATTATCGGAGCCATAAGGCTCAACCATAACATTCCACATTGCAAGTTTATACATTTATAATAATAATAATAATAAAACTTTATTTATACCCCGCCACCATCTCCCCAACGGGGACTCGGGGCGGCTTACATGGGGCCATGCCCAAGACAATACAATAGACCATAACATAATACAATTAAATAATACATTACATAAAATAAAACAGTACAACATAAGATCAAAACAGCAATATAACACGAGCGGGCCGCATGAATACTACATTTAAAAACTAGATTAAAAATTAAAACTCTGGGTGAGAAAGGGATCAGAATAAAACCTCGAGGGACGGGACATCAGATAGTGAACCAGTCTAGAGGATAAATATCGGGGGGGAGTAGCATAGAACATTTACTCTCCGAAAGCACACCGGAAGAGCCATGTTTTTAAATCTTTCCTGAAGGCTAAAAGGGTGGGGGCTTGCCTGATTTCAATGGGCAGCGAGTTCCACAAGCGAGGGGCCACCGCAGAGAAGGCCCTCTCCCTTGTTCCTACAAGGCGAGCCTGAGATATAGGTAGTGGCGACAGGAGGGCCTCCCCCGATGATCGGAGAGGTCGGGCAGGTTTATGATAGGAGATACGGTCACGAAGGTAGGCGGGTCCCAAACCGTTTAGGGCTTTATAAATGATGGTCTGCACCTTGAATTGGGACCGGAAGATGAACGGCAGCCAGTATGGCCTGTATTATTATGTTAAAGGTTCGGCTGTGATCCTATTAAGAAGATATTACCATGAACATCTCCACAGAACTTTTGAATGACCATGGCTGAGAACTGGTATTTAAAAACTCATTTTAGGCACAAAACATTTAGTTTCCATTGTCCTCACAATAACAGACTCTTTGCATTCTGACCTATTAGCCTATGGAAATTACTCAGCTGAGGCAGGATACATACTACCAAAATATTCCTTATCTCAACTCCAGTTCTGTTGGAATACACCACGTTCCTCCATTGTCAATGTGAAATCATTTCTTTTAGGCTTTAATGTCATTTTAAAAAAAGAAAACTCCCCTTTTACTCTGCAGTTTCCAAGTGTCAAGTGATTTCAGCTCAACAAGGGCAGTAGGTTCAGATAGCCTGGCATGCCAAGCTTCCAAAGGACCAAATAAGACACAGATGGGATGAAGGCAAAGTACAGGGGCTTTAATTCACCTTGACCAAGCATGGATGCCAGCGGAGTCCACACTCTGAAAAAAGGTATACCCACAATTGCAATGATACAGGTTTATTTATAATGCTTTGACAGCTATTCAAAACAAAGAGGTTTTGCCATACTAGTTGTCGATTGGTCTATGTCTCTGCTAGTTAGAATCCTCTCCATGATACGTGTAGGAGCACCACCTGACATCGTTGCGGATTGATTCCAAGTATGGCAGGAAATTTAATAAACTGGCATTGCCTGATTTGAAGTCTAGCAGCTATTCTTGATCTACCCAAGGAAGGGGTGCGGGCAGAAAGAATGTGGCTGGTTTGGCAATGGCTCTGTTCCTGTCTGGCCAGAATGGGACAGTGGCTTTCAACTGACCATACAATGGGTGCTGAGGGTGTTAACATAGCTTTAATGGAAATGAGTCTTGGCAGCTGGGTTGAAAAAACATTCCCAGGAATAAATTGAGATAAAAACTGGAAAATCTAAGCCCATTATGTGGCATTGTGAAGGGGATTAGGCTTTTTCCTTAGACTGAATGTCCTTGGGGTGAGTGTGTGGGGCTTGTGCAATAAGTTTATAACAACCCACCTGGAATTGGGGAAAAGGTTATCGGGGACTCCCTTGCTGATCCCCTATGGAGCTCCTTTATGGAGCTGTAGGTTTCAGGGTGAATTTTTGGGGTCCTAGTTTTCTACAACACATGCATGATTAAATTTATTGTGAGTTTTCTTCATCCGGAGCTCCTGGTGGCAGAGCGGGTTAAACCACTGAGCTGCTGAACTTGCTGACCAAAAGTTTGGTGGTTCAAATCCGGGGGGCTGGGTGAGCTCCCACTGTTATCCCCAGCTTCTGTCAACTTAGCAGTTCGAAAACATGCAAATATGAGTAGATCAATAGGTACCACTCTGGTGGAAAGGTAACGGCGCTCTATGCAGTCATGACAGCCACATGACCTTGGAGGTGTCTACAGACAATGCCAGCTCTTCAGCTTAGAAATTGAGATGAGCACCAACCCCCAGAGTCAGACATGACTGGACTTAACGTCAAGGGAAAACCTTTACTTTAACCTTTAAGCTATCTACTCCAGCATCCTATTTGTCACAGTGGCCAATGAGGACACGACTAGACTTAATGTCAGGGGAAAACCTTTACCTTTTTACCTTTCTTCAACCATTACTCTGAGCATCTACCCAAGCCCTTCATTGCACTGAACTTCTTAAAAAACAACAAGGAATCCTTACTTCAGTGTTCTGCGCCAAAATAAGGAATTGTGATTGTGTCAATTGCCTGGGTTATTCCTCTATTGATGAAGCAAGGCATCGGCAGAATCACTGGCAGGTGGTAAATCTCTTAGAGCATTCAGGACTCTTTCTGGATCCATTAGTTTTTGAGGATGCCCCATTTTAACTGGTCTCCCACCCAAGGAGAGTTTAATAGTTCAAGTAAACCTGAACTCTATGCAGTGATTTATCCACAACAAAAGGGTTGTGTTGAATCCCCTACCCACAGATCATCATCATCCAGACTGGCAAAAAAACAGATAAAGTGTGTGGCCACTTTCCAAATTGTAGGGCCGGATATTAATTGAGACAGGACAATGATTTTCATGGAAGCCATGAAATCCTGCGATGGTTCAGTTGAGAGAGCTTCAACAAGGATGCTGACATTTCCCAAAATAATAGCTTTGGGTGAAATCAATCTCACTTTTCCATCACCTCACCTAACTAAGGTAGGAGTATTGATGAACAGTGGGATGAGAGGTATACCAATAGAATAATAATCTTGTCTTGTTGCCCTATTTCCAGGTACACAGACTCTAACATTAGTGTATAGAGTACTCAGTAAGCAAGTAGATTCACTGTGATCACTTCCCATCCATTGCACAAGATATTTCTCACTCTTTTATCTCCCTCAACTGGTTAGTTATACTGCCATACTACTCCTGCCCATAATACTTGGAATAGGAGCACCTACTGTCCCCTCTGAATACATACATAGCTGAAGTTATCCAGAAAGGTTAATTATATTGGGAAAATTCTCACTAAACTTAGTCATTCAATGCTGGCCCAATAAGGCTGAAATAAAGCAGGGCCTCTAGCCAAAGCTGTCTCATTCAATCCTTCTGGTTACTTCTCTCCATCATGTTTGTTATTTCCAGCATGCTCTTCTGGGAAGAGCTTTCCAAGGCCAATGACCAATGGCTTGCCTTCCTCTGCTGTCAGCTAGGTACATGTCTTCATTGCAGCCACAGGGCAAGAACATTGTGCCTTTGGAAAAATGTCTGCCTTAACAATACCTGCAGGGGAGGATAAAATATAGCATCAATCTTAACTCTGTTCTACAGCAGCCAAGATTTCTTTTAGGTTCTTATATGTGTAGCATGGCAATCTGTAACCACCCAGACTCTGCATATCATACGTACAGCTGAGAAATAGAGCTTTTATATCTAGGAGCAGTCTAAGTATATGAAAAATCATTATAAGGGTCAGCTTTTGCTTCCATCCATTGCTTGTGGGCTTCCTAACAACATCACATTGGACACTGCAGACTTAGGTGCCCTTTTAAAATTCTTAAGACAAATTCTTAGTTCTTGGACTACAACTTCCAGAATCTCCCAGCCAGTAAAAATAATTAAATAACTGGTCCAAGCTCTAGTTTTTGACTGCAAGCCTTATTGAACATAATTAAGTTTACTTGAAAATGAACGTGCTTAAACTTTACTGTAGTCATGACATCCAAATACTCAGCTTTGTATCCCCTGCACAACCTTCTTACAGCAACACCAGAGGCACTCAAAGTGGCCATCTTCTGGTCAAAGGAAATTTAATATAATGCCAAGTTTTTAACTTTGTTTGTGGTTTTTTTATACATTATAACTGTATTCCCAATTTGCTTCTGACATGATAAATAAATAAATAAATCCAAATACTGTGATGTCAAAACATTTTTACCTTCGGAGGCAACATTCTGATTCCCATTCCATGTATCCTTTCAAAAAATCCAACAGAAAATAATCTTTACCCTCAAAAAATATGAATGTTTACCAATCCCATTCAATTATGTCAGGGAAAACTGGCAGTTCTAAACTGAATGTTTAATCAAAGGGAATATAAAGAAATTTGTTTGGGGGTGTTTTAAATTTGACTCCTGCTTCATCATTCCCCATGTCAGACACTTGTTTTTGAAATAACAGTTTGTAAAACAACCAAAATTCTGCATTGTTGAAAGAAAGCCATGTTTCAAATTCTCTCATTTTTTTTCTCTGTTCATTTTCCTTAACACTTGACCATAAAAAAATAATTGGCTGGGGAAAATGATAATCAAATTGAAAGAATGGAGCCGTTGGTAATTTTACAGAGGAGACAGTGCCCAGGAACAGAGTTTAATGTCTGTAGCCGGAGGTATGGGAAGACAGGGACTGTGGGCAAGAGAGTCAGAGGCTGGCACCCATCACTGGCTGGTGGCTCACCTAATTCACGGGGAGCCATGCCAGTAGGAAATGAGATTCTACTGAGATAATTCTCATATGTGTTATGCAGTTGCAGTGTAATTATATTATGCTGGGGATAAATTATTAAACTTAAATCACTTTTATATGTTTACTTCACATAATTATCTTCCTCCTGATTGATGTGGAAAGCTGGGAAATCCTTGGAGGTGCTCATTTAAAAGTTCTCTTTGGAAGATGCAATATCACTCCTTGGCATTTTGAGATCTGGAGGAGTTAGACCTTGAATTTTAAATCTAGTTCTTGGAATTATTTGAGATACAGCACATTCTGTTAAAACTTCTCTTTAGAAGACACTGGATCACCCTCAGGCATTTTGAAAGTTGATGGATGGACACAGGATTTTCAAATTGAAGTATTGGATCATTGCAGATGCAAGTTACTAAGGAGAAGCAGGAACATAGCCTATAATCTGAACAAATATAGCCTCATTCTTTTCTTCTCTGACTTTTGATTATGTTGGGTTGGAAGTTGATTCCCAGTGCATCAGCCTCTTTTCTGGGAAAATGAAGTAGTTGAATTAAGATCCAGCCTTCTTTAGCAGACTTCACAAGTGGAGGGCATGAATCTCTTGGGTCTCTCTGAGACTAGTTTTACCAAAAAAAAAAACAAAAACTGGCAGAATGAAAGTTTCAAACCTAAACTTTACTAATTCTAACATATCAGTATTTATATACAATCCCTAAATCTTGTCTAACTACAGGAAAGTTTCAAGACAAGGAGTTCAGTGTGGTCTGCACTCACCATCTTGAGGGAGGAATTGAACAAATGGAGAAAGTTTTATAGAGAGCATATATGGAGGGTAGAGCCATATAGAGAACTCCTCCTGTCTAAAGTCCCATTGTTGTGATAGCAAATGGGTTCAAGTGGTGTTTGGTTCAAGGACCGCCTGTGGATATTATGGATGCTTAAGTCTCATTATATACAATGGTGTAGTAAAATGGTATATAATATGGTGAACAAGTAAAATTAGTGCTGGAGAGAGCCTGAGGATCTGTGAAATCGCAGGAGGCTAAACAGGGTATGATTACACATCAGTGTAGTGCTCGGTGCATGACAAGAGCAAGGTTTTTCCTCCCCATAATATTTTCAAGCCTTGGTTGGCTGAACCCATGGATACAGAAGGCCAACGGTAACCACTTGCTAACAATCAGCATTGAATTTCTGAAAGCTTCAAAAATAGGAGCTTGTATGCACATAAACATTAAAAATGAAGTCTCCTATTCAAGGAAATATGCTAAACATAATGGTCAAGTACTCTTATGCTTTCACAACCACTCATTTATTTTGTCTCCAAATGTAGTTTGTGATGGGGATTGTTCACGTAAAAGGTATTGCTTTGAAGATGTATGTAAAGTTCAAACATCCACAAATCCAGCCTTTACAGGCATTCCAACCCATAGTCCATTAACCCATCAGAAAGCTGGGCACCTACCGCTGTGTTTAATGTGGGTCCTCAATAATGACATGGATAACAAGTGAACTCAGATTCATATTCCAGCAATGCTGACTCTTGTGCTATGGCTGCTGGATAGCTACTGGCAATAGTAGCAAGACATATCTGGCATACATGGGTAATATAATGGAAATGCTGAGGTCATGAACCTAATTCTGCAGTAGAAAACTCTTCCAATGCACAGTTTATATGAATCTGGAATTCTAAGGCTGTGAATCTGGTGTATAATTAATTGGGAGGGATCTCTAATTAATTCTGGAGTATGAGATTATGCAAAAACCTGTTTGGGAACAAGTATGTAGCTGTGTCAGCCATGGCATTAAGCAAAAAAAAAAAAGCAAAGAAGAATATAAAAAGGACAAAGTACATTTCTAGGAATGCAAAGTGTGTCCTAAATTGGCAGAAAAGTACTGTGTTGGGGTTTGCAAAAATAAACTGTGGGAGGCCGCAGAAAGATGCTTGCAGGATACATGTAGCTCAGAGGCTGAACTTTGCCCATTGATCCCTGACCTAGACACACAAACACATTATTTAAATTAAAATTTAAATGAAGAAGAGAAACAATGATCTCACGAATAACTCATTGAGAAGTCTTTGACAGCAGCTACAGATGGAGGTTGGCACACATTTTTCACGAAGAGCCTGATTAAATAGAATCTGTTCTTCAGCTCCCTCTGAGAAGTTAACCGACTGCTTAAAAATAGTAAGAGAGAAAAGGCCTCAAATTGTTATGAAGTTACCTGGTTTATGTTCATGTAATCAGTGTAACTTGTAATGACAATGGACTTCCATCCAGTCAGAGGAATTTGGGGAAAGGTGTACTCAGTGAATGACATGCAGAAACTCACCTGTGCTCATAAATTAGGAAAGAATGAAGTTCACCAAATAAACTGAATACATATTTTAGGATGAATTTATAAAAGGGCCTCCAATTTTGTATTAATATGATATATGCAGCATTTGAAATAGCTCCCTTTTATGTCTTTTATTTACTATATATATCCATGAATAAGTCTTTTTTTTACTAAAAAAATCGACTTGAAAATTCTGTGTCAACTTATCCTCATGTCAGTGTAAGTACCTTAATCCTTATATATAAAAAAGCCACCATCTCTGAGTTCAGTGATGAAAGGCAAGAGCTTAGTCCACCTCAGAAGAACCTAAAAGAAGCACCAACCCCTCTATTCTCTCCACTGCAGTGCTGTTGCTCGTCTTTCTGGATGCCTGGATGGGAAAATGACAGCAGCAGTGGTGGCTCTTTGGAGTAGAGGGGTTTGATGTTTCTTTTAGGTTCGTATGGGTAAGACTAAGCTCTCACCTTTTGCCACTCTATTCAGAGAAAACGGTGGTTCTTTTTTTTTTATTACGAGTTAATACTGCATCCTAACCTTTATCAAAAAGAGGAACCAGCCAATTCCTTCTCTAGGCAGAGTGGCGAAAGGCCTTTTGAATGCCTGGTTGAGAAAATTGTGATAGTCACCAGGGGCATCTGGTCCTCTAAGGCTGTGCTAGTGCTTTCCACTTTCCACAAAATGACCTTCAACTTATTCACAGGTCATACCAACATTTTGACCCTAAAACCTGCCCTCGATCTATACGTGATCAACTTATACATTAATGGTATATCAGCTTCCTATGTAGCTTGACTGGAACACAGTTGTTTTTAGCACAAATTAATCACATCAATTTAAAAATAAATAATGGGTTAATTTCAGTGTGGGACTTATATATTTATAACTGGATTTGCATTTCTGGGAAATAGAACTGAGTAGTTTTGCCACACTGGTATTCCCTTAGGGGCTGCTGTGACATTATAACCTATGTGTGTCCATGGCACAACTGACTGATTGATGTATCACAGCAGCGAGTGGCAATGTACTTGGTGGCACTCTTATTTATTTATTTTTATTATCTTTATTTATACCCGCCTTTCTCCCCTTGGGGACTCAAGGTGGCTAACACTCCACACTAGGCAGATTTTAAAGGTGCAATACAAAGGTTAAAAAGCAATTAAATAGTAGCAGTGTGGTAAAAACAAAAGTAAAATAACTAGATATACTAAAACGGCTTTTAAAACTCATATTCTCCCCAATCCCACCCACTGCACCCCCTGAATTAAAAACCACAGCATCCCCTGAACTAGTCTTAAAAACATTCTTTTTTAAAAGCCTGTCTGAATAAAAAGGTTTTAGCCTGCCACCAGAAGGACCGCAGGGTGGAGGCCATTCTGGCTTCCATGGGCAGGGAGTTGAGGGGCAGCCACTGAGAAAGAAGGCCCTCTCTCTCATTCCCACCAACCAAGCTTGAGATGGAGATCTCAAGAAGATCTCAGGGCTCGGGCAGGTTCGTACAAGGGGATGCGGTTAGCCAAACAGCCTGGACCTGAACCATCTCGGACTTTAAAGGTCACAACCAGCTCTTTGAATTGTGCCTGGAAACAGACTGGCAGCCAGTGGAGCTACTGTGATAGGGGAGTTGTCCGCTCCCTGTAGCCAGCCGCAGTTAGTAACCTGGCTGCAACGTTTTGGACCAGCTTAAGTTTCCAAGCACTGTTCAGAGGCAGCCAAAGTTAGAGTTACAGTAATCCAGATGGGATGTAACTAAGGCATGGACCACCATGGCTAGATATGGCTTCTCAGGGAACGGGCGCAGTAGGCACAGAGGTTTTAATTATGCAAAGGCTCTCTTGAACACCGCCGATACCTGGCCTTCCAGCTTCAAGCGCCAAGTCTAGGAGGACCCCCAAAATGTAGGACTGTGTCTTCAGGGGGAGTGTAACGTCATCCAGCACAGGCTAGGTCCCTATTCCCTGGATTGCCTTCTGACTGAACAGGAGCATGTCTATCTTATCTAGATTAAGTTTCAATTTGTTGCCCTCATCCAGTGCATTACTGATGACAGATTCTTGCTGGTGCCCAGATGCATATCCTTGTAATTCACTAACATAATTTTGTTGCATGTTTGCAACATGGCTATCGATTCATAAGGTCACACAATGTAGACTATGATATAGAATCTCAGCTAATTCTTAAAAAGTTGTTTCTTTTTTTAAAAAAAATCTGACTTACACAGAGTATAATATTCAAATACAGTTGTATATGTGAAAAGTGGGTTTGCTCCAGGTAATGCCAAAAGTCCAGAACTTGGGAGATGGGACAAGAATGAAATGGTTTCCTTGATTTATTTTTTTTAAGGAGCAGCCTCCTGCATTACTAAAGCCATCCCACTTGTGCCTACAAAATCAGGAGTGCAATTTATCTTATATTGTTTCATCTTATCAGTTAAAAGAATAGAGCCTCATACATATATGGTTGTGATGTCTTTGCTTTGTTTAGCTTTTCACTGGTGCAGTGGGATGGGGTGTCCTTGGGGAACTACCTGGCTATGACTTCTTTCACTTTCTTAATTTTCTTCCCTTTTTATGGTCTCTGTTTCCTTTGTTTTTCCCTCATCACTGCTTCTGTTTTCCTAGGAGACAAACTGATTTCTTTTCTTTACTATGGGATAGAAGAAAGATAATGTTGTCCCCTCTCCTGCCCTAGTAATGCACATGCAGTTATTTGGGGGAGTAGAGTTAGCTAGATGGATTTTTACCAGTAAAAAAAGAAGACTAGATGCTTAGAACAGACATGTTTGCATTGATCAGATGTACTGTAATGCGGAAATGACCAAATAGCAAATTCTTTCACTGTTGTATAATACTTAAAAATTCAATCCCCTCTTATTAGACAGTATGTTTTAGAATTTGGGTACATCTGCATGCAAATTCATTTCAGAAGCAAATGCATGCATGAAATCCATATGATTCTTCACCATTTGTTACATACATAGAACATACAGTGTTGTACGTTCCTGCTTTGTTTCCTGACTGCCAACTGCATGACCACCAATTATACTATACTTCAAGTGGAGGTTAATTTGCCTGTCACAGGGACATCACACCAGCTATTTCAGTTTGGTGCTAAAACCACCAAGACAAGCAAAACAAAACTTGAACTCAGAAGGGCCTCTGGAATGGTTTAACTGTATCTGATTGTTTACTCATGACACAAGCTTCAAGCACAAAGAGACTATTTCCTTACAACTTATGACCTCTTGTCTGGTGTTGGGAAGAAAAACATTCTGCACCAGAGAATTGTTTGGACTCTTTGTTATCCCCACTACCACCACCAACTCAGTTAACCTTCTTTTTCTCAAATGACCTCAGTTTCTACTAATAGAATGCCTCTTTCTAGAAGGAAACGCTGAAGGGAGGAGGAACAGTGCCAGTAGTTGCTGCTAGACACATACAATTATATCTCATTCTTCCTCCAAGGAATTTAAGGCAGTATACATAATTCTCTTCTCCCAGTTTATCCTCACCACATCTCTCTGAGGTAAGTCAAGCTGAAGTATAGTGATGGACCCATTGACACCCACTGAGTTTCATGACTAAGTGGAGATTTGAAGCTGGGTGGGTCTTCTGAATGTAGTTCAATACATTGCTGTTGTTTTGGTTGCTGTTGATTCATTCACTCATATTCCTATAATGTGAAAGTTTACAAAAATTAAAACAAATACAGTCAAAATCATTTACAAAGAGAGACATAAAAACACAGAAAAGTTATTCTTAAAATATGATTAAACAAGCCATAAAGCCAGAGTGGGGTAGTGGTTTGATCTTTGGACTACTACTCCGGATAACACGGCTCAAACCCCCATTCGGCCATGGAATAAACTTGGTAACCTTAGGCAAATTATTCTCTTAGCCTCAGATGAAGGCAGTAGCAAACCCCCTTTGAACAAATTTTGGTAAAGAAAACTCCACAATAGGGTCACCATTAGACAAAAATACCGTTAGGGCACGCAAGAACAACAATGTAATATTTAAGCCTAAATCTCCTAAAGGCACTAGATGCTGTCAGATCTTGGGAGCTGAGCACAGTAAGCCTTAGTCAGTACTTGGATGGTACTGTAGACTAGATCTCAGAGGAAGAAACTGTCAAAGTTTTCTTGATTAAGAAAACCCAAACAGTTCATGGGATGGTCATAAGGCAACAGGCAACTTAAATACACCTTAAAAACATAATTAAAACATTTTCAAATTGATCCACTAAAAGATAAGAGATAAAAATCAGTAAAACAAAAAATTGTGAAAACATTGTGCCATTGAAAATCCTTGTAGTATGTTGCTAAACACTTATCACAACTTTCCCTTGGCAAAGGAAGGACCACAAGGAAGAAGCCATCTCTCTGTCCTTTAATTTGCCATACCATAGGATGAATGAATGCATGCATACATGCTGTCATAAGTTAACTTGAGATGTTTTCATTGAAGTCCATTGGAATATCATAGACATTAAATATCCCTTTTCCAAAATGTTTGGGGTCAGATATGTTTTGGATTTCACATTTTTTTAAAAAATGGGAATATTTGTATTTGTATATGTACAGTATCCATAATGAAATATCTTGGAGATGGGACCTATGTCTAAACATGGGATTCGTTCATGTTTCACATATCCCTGAATACAATATTTCAATAATGTCATATATAAAAAGATGAGTGTATACTGAACTATCAGAAAGCAAAAGTGTCACTATCTCAGCATCATTTGTGGACAGTTTCGGATTTTGGAGTATTTCAGGTTTTGGTATTCTAGGTAAGGGATGTTCAGCCTATAGTAATTCCGCATAATGACAGGCAAATCAATGGGTGAGTGATCTCAACTGATGTGACAATAGTGGGAGGCAAGTGAGGTGACTGGAGGATTTATGCTAGGCAGTGACAGACAATAACACAAGGTGGTAATCATGGAATATAGTCACATACAAGTAGTCATCAGATGCTATAAAATATTCTGACCATTATAATAAAGTAGCATTAACAATCAAATTTTCTCCATATTCTTTCAAAAGTTAAGTGTTCTTTGAAACTTGTTCACAGTAGGGTGACCAGAGGGATTCAGCTGAAATGATGTGTTTATAAATACAATCATTTAGTAAATTTTCAAAATGGTAAATCAAAAGTCAAACATCAGTTTGCCAGGGGGAGGACCACAGACCAAGAATAAAAGGCCATTTGTAGCTTCTCTTTAAAACTGTGTCCCAGTAAATCTTTATGAGAACTGAATACCCCAGGAAAGTGAGGAGAAAAATCAAGATTCCTCCTGGTGGCCCACACTTTTAAAGGACCACAACAATTCTTAACTAATCATCTTTCCCCCAGAGATGACTAGAGGTGCATCTACAATGTTTGACACTGCCCTAACTGCCACATCTCAATGCTATGGAATCATGGAATTGTAGTTTTTTAAGGTCTAGCTTTTTCTGCCAAAGAATTCTGGTGGCTCTCCAAACTTCAAATGCCAGGATTCCACAGAGCTGAGCAATGGCAATTGAAGTGGTGTCACATGCATTGATTCTACAATGTAGATCCATCTTACTTGACTTCTTTTTCCATACGATCATAATAAGGGTCCTGCTGAAATATTGAGACCTATCTACTCCAGCAGGTCCCAGGTTCAATCCCCGGGAGTAGCGTGAGCAGCCACTGTTAGCTCCAGCTCCTGCCAACCTAGAAGTTCAAAAACATGCAAATGTGAGTAGATCAATAGGTACCGCTCTGGCGGGAAGGTAACGGTGATCCATGCAGTCATGCCGGCCACATGACCTTGGAGGTGTCTATGGGCAACGCCGGCTCTTCGGCTTAGAAATAGAGATGAGCACCAACCCCCAGAGTCAGACATGACTGGACTTAACGTCAAGGGAAAACCTTTACCTTAACCTTTAACCTATCTACTCCAGCATCCTATTTGTCACAGTGGCCAATGTCACTTGAACATGAGGTAGGTCTTAAATAAAATCAAATTGCATATAATCTCCCAAACTGTAGAGCTGAAAAGAAAGTGTCAAATGGGAAGGTATGGTCTTCTATATCCATTTGCCGTGATCTATACTGTAGCTTCTTGTCAATAGTAGTGCCTGCAAAATTAATTTCTTCATATGTCATGTCATCCTCATCATCCCCGTCACCAACTAATTTGGTTCATAAATAAAGCACTCATTCCTAACAATTATCTGAAAAAAATGTACATGGGGTTACATAATGAATGCTAATAAGATTAATCTTTTGACACTTAAATGTTTGAAAAATGTCAAGGACTGTTCATATCTTAATATACATAAGATATACTATTTTAAGAATTTGAGAAGGAAGAAAAAAGACATCACCTAGTAGAGGTAAGCCAAAGATTAAGCAGGCTCTCACCTAGGACAGAAGAAAGAACTATGAAAATTATTTCCTGTAAATTAGAGATGCTATGACAGTGGTGCAAGAAAAGTAGCATACTTCTGATAACTCCTATTTGAAACGAATTTGAAAAAAGTTAAACTAAATATAAAGCATACATGCTACAATAAACCTTGTGCAGATATACCTCAGTTAATGAAGCAGATTTATTCCTTCACATTGCTTCATTAACAGAAAAATTAGTACTCGAGGCAGAAGTAACACAGAAAGAAAAGGGATAGTTTTCTACACTACAAAAAAAAAAAGAAAAGAAAAGAAAAAAGAAAAAAAGAACAGCAAAAACTTATAATACACACATGTGAAACATCAAGGTCAGGCCAGGCTTTGAGAAGGACAAAACCCCCACATTTGAGCCTTCTTTAAGTTTTCTTTCAAAATCTATCAATGGACAACAAAAGGTTTTCTTTCATCACCCCCGACTATACTTATGATTTTCATTTCGGTAGCTGAACATATAGGTGTGCTTTTTTAACTTGTTGGGCATAACTAATGAAGGAGCCTAATTTGATCTCTTCTTCTTGTTCTCTTTTGCTTTTTTCACACATGTTCATTAAGTATTCTGGATACAAACCCCAGTTCACTTTGCTTAAGGTTTGCACACCCAGCTACAGTTGATTGGGTCAGAATGGAATCCTGCTCTTTCCCAATTCAAGCTTTGTTTATTGTATTGTTTACTGCAGACACAAACTGCGAATCAACACCAAAAGCTGAGTTTACCCAGCCCTCCTTCATCACCCTTTCAATGCTAAAAAATGTCCAGCTAAACAAAAGGTGGGGAGAAAAGTGTAGGGATGGAAAGGCATAAGAAAACCTTGTAAAAAGGAGCTTCTTTCTCAAAGCTTTTGTTAACAGGTATGACTGTCTTGTTTGAAAAAGCTACCAAAAGTCACAAAGGTCAAACAGTACTGGAGATAATTGTCAGTAAGATTCTCCTTCTTCTCTTCTCCAGCAAGACAGGATAAGAGAGTCTAAAACTATGCACATGAGCAGGCCCGTAGCCAGGATTTTGATTTGGGAGGGGCTGGGATTTTTGGGTTTGGGCGGGGGGGCTGAGTCTGGGTGAAGGGAATCTACCCTAGCAAACCTTTTCTATCGTTATCCCAATATCACCATGCGTATGGGATATATTGAGCATGGTGATCAGATCATGATATGAATAAATGTAACAGTTTAAATAATAAATGTAAGGCTTTTTCACAGACCAACCTGAGAATTGGGGGGGGGGGGGCTGAAGCCCCTCAAGCCCTCCCCCCCCCCCCCAGCTACATGCCTGCACACAAGGGAATGTTTTATCTTACTTTCTCAGTCTTAGAGCCAAGGTAATTTGTTGGAAACAACTGGCGGGGGTTTCAGGTATGACTGCTGTATCTGCGATACTGGTATGGTAGTTTAATTTCTCCACATCTGACAAAATATGTCCTCTGCAGGCATTTTTTAAAATCCTCCAGCACAACTATGGTAATTTTGGACTAGAACGCCTACATTTCAAAGAGTTCACTATTATCCACAGTTTTGTGCATTCATGCGAATTCTGGAAACCCACCCCACGCAAATGGGGTCATACTATACTGTACACAGTGGACTGTAATTCAAAGCAGTGCCTGGTTACAGATGGAGCTGCAGGTGGCCATGAGCAACTTAGAATTCAGACTGAGGAAATAAGTAAAACAAAGTGACACCAATTAGATTGTTTAAATGTGTGAATATTAAACATATATACAGAGGGTAAGATTGTGAATGGCTATACATTCTCTCCAGGCTCAGAGGGATTATGATCCCAATGGGGAGAAACAATGTCTGAAGAGGTATTTGGAGGTAGCATCCCACTGCTCCCTATCATTGCATGCAAGGAAGCAGCCACTTCACTGAGCAGGTGCTGATAGATAGAGAGTTGGAGAAAAACACTGTATGCTCAGCACAATCTGCCCTGCACTGTTCACCCTCATGAGCAGTGGAGGATGCTGTCAATGAAGTAATTTAATCAGCGTTTTTACATGGAATTGTGGGAATGATATCTTGTCCCCAGGGAGATAAACAAACCTTTTGGTTCATCCCTATTTGGCCAGTGTCAAACTAGAATCCTGGACAAGAGAGACTGATTGATTGATCAGAAGCACTTGCACCCTGCCCTTTGGCTATAAAGCTCCCAGAATGGATTGCAAATAGTTAATTTGATAGACATTGCCCTCAGGCATATAATCTAAATAATCCATGGCATATCAGTGGAAAGGGGTGAAAAGGGAAAATGAAGTTCAGATGCAGCTGTGTCCCAGGCATATAGTTTGCCTACTATGCAAACTATTCGAACTCAACACATTAATCATTGCATTTTTCTTCCACTATAAATGCTATACCATTTTTATGATAGTGATTGGCGTCACTAGGGTTGATGTCATCCCAGTACAGTAACTCATGGTGTCACCCTCACAACTCAGTGGTTAGGAAGAAATCCAACCCTAGTTGCTCTCTCCCCTCCTATAGCAAACAGGATAACCCATCCCTAGAGATGGGGAGAGGGAGGGATGCAGACGAAGAGGAGCCTTTGCTTCTACACAGCCTCATGCCTTGACCCCCCCCCCTCCAGCAGGCATCTCCACCTTCGCCACAATCAGAATGCACAATGCATGATGGAAAGTGAAGCAGCAGTAGAAGCAGGTGCTGAGATGCTTGCACTACTCATTCTTCCATCTCTCCTACTCCCTTCCTCAACTTTCCTTCTGCTCTCACAGGGCACACCTCACTGACTTCTTGCACTTGCTTTCTTTTCCCTTGCACCCAAAAAGTGGGGATAGACTTGTTTCTTGCAAAATAATTTCAGTGAAGACTGCTCTCCCAGTTTTGCACCGTATCTCAGGTCCTACATGGGCTATGGGTTTACTTTTTAGAAAAAGAAAACTTAGGTGGTCTTCAAAGGCTTTGTGAAAGAGGAAATGCCAACCAACAAGATTAAAAACCTTTGGCTGCCTGGAGAAACAGCAGAAGTTTAGTAGAAGGCTTCACACAGATCAAGTGTTTGGATAGAAAGCGAGTTCCTGGTCATATATTTGTAATCCCAAAGAGATGTCCAGCAACCAGACTGCATCATGTAGATCATTGCTTCTCAACCTGTGGGTCCCCATGTGTTTTGGCCTACAACTCCTAGAAATCCTAGCCAGTTTACCAGCTGTTAGGATTTCTGGGAAGTGAAGGCCAAACATCTGGGGACTCACAAGTTGAGAACCACTGATGTAGATCATTTACTAGCAAACCTATGAGCAGTCACAACCAATAAAGTAGTAGCCTATTTCTAATCCTGACATGTTCCTCCCTCAAAGAGTTTGACATCCAAGGAGAAAGCATAACCACCTGAGCAGATAACTTGAGCTTGAAGTTCAACCAAGTTCTTCTCCACAGCTATAAGATTCTCTGTAGCAACAGGAGGCTGTAGATTTCCAGGGATTTTTTTTCCTTTATGGGTGAACCCAGAGATGAAGATTGAAGAGTGAAGAGGGAACACAAAGAAAAAGGAAAAATTAAGTGGACGGACCTATAGATACATATAGAAATAAAAGAGAATCTAAAAGGGAGGAAGTTGTGGAAGATACAAAAGATAAAAGGTGAAAGAAAGGGCACAGGACAACAGAGAAGGACAGAGACAAGAATGCATTTGGACAACAGAAGTATTTCTAGAAGGAGTGGAGAAAAAATGTGAAACAAAAGGGAGACAGATTAAAAAGTGCACAAAGCTGGCAAAAAGTTTTGGATAAATGAGATTTTGTGCCATGAGCCTCGGTAGCGCAGTGTGTTAAAGTGCTGAGCTGCTGAACTTGTAGACTGAAAGGTCGCAGGTTTGAATCTGGGGAGCGTAGTGAGCACCTGCTGTTAGCTCCAGCTTCTGCCAACCTAGCAGTTCGAAAACATGCAGATGTGAGTAGATCAATAGGTACTGCTCCGGAGGAAAGGTAACGGCGCTCCATGCAGTCATGCTGGCCACCTGACCTTGGAGGTGTCTATGGACAATGCTGGCTCTTCAGCTTAGAAATGGAGATGAGTACCAATCCCCACAGTCGGACACAACTGGACTTAACGTCAGGGGAAACCTTTACCTTTACCTTAACTAATTTACAGCATTTTACTATATATATTTTGGCCAGAAATTGAGAACTGTGTATTAAAATACAATATTACAATTGTAAAGAGGCAAGTTCAACTTTATACTTTTTAACAAGCGACTGTATTTCTAAGAAGCAGAATTGCTACATCATAAAAATGTTTAAACTACAGTATTTCTATGACCAATTACAGTTATTAGAGTAATAATAAGATTCCATTTTAATTGCCTTTTCCATGTGTATTTATCTGCATAATTTACAATCCAAATCTTCACCATAGTTGTTTGTTCCCATGGCAACCAGCCAAATAGAAAGAAAGAAAAAAGGACAATAAAAATAGAAAATCTTAAAATAAAGCCATTACAATGTGAAGGATTCATGTACTTCATGTTAGCATTAATCCTACTAACATCGTTTAGATTGCACTTTATATTACTTAAAGTGCTTCACATACTTCAAGTGTTTCCAGATAGAAAGCTGCTCACAGTAGCAACTAGAAGGCACCTTGTATGTTTTATTCTTATCAGTTTTTTCAAGGGCAAATAAAAAGTCTGCAGAAACAAGGGCCAGTTATAACTAGAGAACAAGGTTATGTGAACCTGTTGCAAATTTCCACGAATGAGGCATGGTGACAACATGAGAAAAGCTATTTCTAGAACTTCTCATTTCAGTAGCAGAAAGCTGATGCTAAGCTGACGTTTAAAAAATGTCTATAATGAGGAACCTCTATGTATGGACTCCCTTGCCAGAGCTAATAAGATTTGCTATTCAAGTATTTTAGGATGTCATCACATTAGCCTTGAACTCTGTCCTAGGATGCTTCTAGGATGGAGCCAGGACAGAGCCCACCAGCCCATCA
Organism: Anolis carolinensis; assembly: GCF_035594765.1. Classification (NCBI taxonomy): domain Eukaryota; kingdom Metazoa; phylum Chordata; class Lepidosauria; order Squamata; family Anolidae; genus Anolis; species Anolis carolinensis. Next base: position 64,440,393 of record NC_085842.1, on the reverse strand, counting down.
CATGATACAGGGCTACTTCCGGCAGGGCCCCATCGTAAATCCATCCTGGAAACATCCTAGGATGAAGCTCAGAGAACACGGGAGACTTCCCATGTTCTCATCAGTTAGAATGAAGCCAATGTGGGGGGAAGCCGGGCAGCAACACTTTCTCCCATGAGATGGGGAAAGCAGTAAAGATTTGCAATGCTGCCCAGAGAATCCCCTCAACTGTCGCCTGGCTTGAGGACCTCAATGTCATGAGGTCCTTAAACACTATGTGATTCACTTGATCTACAAATCTAGTAGTCAATGACTTTCTATCAACCTTTCCTACCATTTTAATAATATTTTAATAATAATAATGATAATGATAACAACAACAACAACAGCAACAACAACAACAACAACAACAACCCTTTTCTTATACCCCGCCACCATCTCTCAAATGGGATTTGGGCACCTTACATATGGGACAAAATGCCCATAGACACAAATACAAACAATCCATCAAAGCAAAAAACAAAGCTAAAATAAAAACATCGTTAAAGAATAACAGAACAGTTAAAACCACAAATTCAATAAAACATAAGAATATAAAACAGCCGTTTAACAATACTCAGCAAATATAGATACTTTCCTATATATTTTTAAAAGAAGGAATATCTAGATAAATAGGAAAAAGGCAATAGAAAGAAAGAGCAACAAAGATCAGATAAAAAAGAATGTACATTTGCCTTCCAACTTTCTTAATAATGGTTACACATCTTGCTATATAAAATAACTTTTCCAATTATAAGTTCTATTCATACACTTATTCAGCATAGCCCAACCTATTAGTTATGAAAACCCACAGTTAATAATTCATTCTGGTTTTTTCTGTAAGAAGACAATACAAGATTCATAGCCCTTATGAAATACTGTCAATAACCTTTCTGTAATAACTGTTAGTAATTTGTTCATTTGAACCAGGTCCGTTAATTTCAATAGCCATTCATCATATTCTGACATTATAAAGAACAAACATTCTTACCTTTTACTTTTATTCATATAATATACCCTAGTTTTGTTAACTTGCCACTCATGAAGATTTGTGTTTTCTGTGTGCCTTGATCTAAGCAATGAAATTGTCACTAAAAGTCAGCTTTTCTGAAACAATGAATAAAAATTTTCAAATGCCTTTTCTGCATCTAAAAATTTAAGTGCCATCTGATTCTTATAATGTCTTTCTAAATATTTCAAAATATCAAAAAAATCTAATATTATCACATAACTGTTTGTTTTAAAAAAACCCAGATTTGTATCTATGAATAAAATCCTATAAAATCATCTTCAGTTTTTCTGTCAAAATCATTGTGAGAGTCTTGTGGTGAAAATAGGTCTGTAATAGTTTGTCATTATCAAGTCCTAGCACTCTTTCAGAATTTTAATTATAGTTGCCTTCTTCTATGTCTAAAAAATCTTTCCAATCCAAGGGTTTTCAGTAAAAGTAGTAAAAACTGTCCCTCAAAACATTTACAATAGACAACATAGGCCATCCAGCCCAGGTGCTTTACCAGTTTTAGTATTCTTAATAGATGCAGATGTCTTACAGTTACGGAAGCATGCAACACCTGTTTCTTCAAGTCTGGAGTCACAACTAATTTTTGTTTAGCTCAGGCATGGGCAAACTTCAGCCCTTGCGGTATTTTGGACTTCAATTCCCAGAAATCCTAGTCAGCTTACCGGGTGTTAGGAATTGTGTGGGTTGAAGTCCCAAAAACTGGGGGGGGGGGGGTGAAATTTGCCCATGCCTGGTTTAGCTAAACATTCCTCTATCTTTACCAAGATGTGTTGTTTTTTATATGATATATGTATAATATCGTATGTTTACACTACCAGTGATCAACTATTTCCCCCTGGTAATTTTAAATTTTAAATAAAAACAGATGTGGTGATTTGATCACCGGCAGCGGGACTTAAAGACCTAATTCGTTATCCTCCAGGCTCTCTTTTTCCAGGGAACTGCTTGAAGAAGGATATTGATAAGTACCCAAAGGGTGCTCAACGAGATCTGGAAGCCAAGACATATGAGAAACAGCTAAGCAAACTGGGTATGTTTAGTTTGAAGAAAAGAAAATTGAGAGGAAAAATGATAGCCATTTTTAAATATTTGAAAGGGTGTCACATTGTGGAGGGGGAAACTTGTTTTCTGTTGCTCTGGAGACTAGGATATGAGGCAAATTGCAGGAAATAAGGTTCCAACTAAACATTAGTAAGAACTTTCTGATGGTAAAAACCATTTGATAGTAGAATATGCTGCTTTGGAGCATGGTGGAATCTTCTTCTCTGGAACTTTTAAAGCAGTGCCTGGATGGTCATATGTCAAGGGTGCTTTGATTGTGTTTTACTGTATGGCAGGGGTTTTGATTGGGTGGCCTTTATGATTTCTTTCAACTCTATGATTCTATGATACTAATTTTTGCTAGTGATAAATGAACAAAACATCCTCCCTGCTATGGATCACTTACTGGGAATGATTGCTAGCCATCATTTTCCAGCCTGGAAGTTCATCCTTTTTTGCTGTTAGGCTGGAAGAGCTGGTCTAAGGATGTTCTTCAGAACTCTTCTATTTAATCATAAATTGCACTCCGGCCCCATAATGTTGAATGAGAATCTGGCTGCATATTGCTGCTTCTCTTGTTGAAAATAGCATCTCAAGTCTCCTGTCCAAAAGGTATCCAAACATCAAGGAAAGCTGGAGTAGTCTGTGATGTGGTGACTTAGCTCTCCCCTTTTTCCTGTTGTTTTTAGATTCAGAAGAATTCCCATGGTTTGAAAGAGCAAGAATAGGGTCTTCATAGGTTTTTCAAAAATAGTTACACTGCTGACCTGTTTCTAGCTGCCCACCTGCAGTCTTCTGGTATGTATTGAAAATGAATTTATTGCCAGGAGTATCCAATTAGTAGCACAACTTTTTCTTGGAAGTAAGATACCATTTCTGTCTGCTTCTTTGATCTTTGGCTTTTCCTCTTTGTCTGTAAAGCAGAGGAAGCCAAGAAGCAAACTTGTGCTTCAGGCTACTCTGGACTTTCTTGCCTTTTTAGATCATTATGGGGAGGAAGCATTCTGGAATATAAAGTTAAAGCCAGCTGTTTCCTCTGTGAGCAGCTTTTTACATTTAGGTCACTTTCTTAAAAGGTTTCCCCCATTGTGGGTCAAAGCAGCTTGAGGAATGTGGTTTTAGGACTGTCAGACACTATGTGACAACACTAGCCTCTGAAACTTCATAGCATCAGATCCCATGACAGCTAGTGTCTGTGCCCACTGACAAGGCTAACAAAGACCCACTGAGACATCAAAGGTTTGCATCAGAGTTTTGTTCAGAGGCAACTGGCTGCTGTTTCTGCTCTAGGTTTTCATCCAAACTTTAAATGAGCTATTCAAGGTTCTGAATATATCTTGGAACTAGGGATCAGCAGCCTGGATAGTTCTTTTATAGTTCAGACCAAACATCAGAATAGATTCACTGCCACACAGACATGAAAGCCACCAATCACCAATGGTTTTGTTTGCTCTAAGAGAACAATAATATTTTATTTGGTTTTGTTAGCCAGAATAGGACAAAGTAAGAGCCAAAACAGGTTGGATGTCTTGGGCCAAGATATTTTGTCACCTGATCTGGGTAAAAAACTCTGCTAGACTGGAAGTTAGAATCATTTTGTTGTTTATTTGTTCAGTCTCTTCCGACGTTTTGTGACCTCATGGACCAGCCCACGCCAGAGCTTTCTGTCGGCCATCCCCAGCTCCTTCAAGGTCAAGCCAGTCACTTCAAGGATACCATCCATCCATCTTGACCTTGGTTGGCTCCTCTTCCTCTTTCCTTCCATTTAGAATCATAGAATTAATTAATCATTGAGTTGGAAGATACCACAATGCCCATCAAGTCCATTCCCTAGCCATTTAGGAACTTCCTTCCGCACTGACTGACTTAATACAGCAGACTAGTTTTAGATGCCACAAAGCAGGCCTATAGGCCCAGTCTGTGTTGTTCCAGATCTTACCATTATTTCTTGCCATGTAATACCTACTGCCTGAGGCAACTACCTTACTCTGACTATTCAGTCTTGTGGCTGGCTGAGCAGCCGTGTAAGAGAAAGAAGTGCAAAGAAGGTTCAACAAAGCCTTGACATATTATACTTCTGATGGGCCCTCAGGCAGTTATTTTGATATACAGCTTAAAAACCCAGTGTTGGGTTATTATCTATTTGCAAAATTATGCTAATGAAGGTTGTCACATGCCCTGGAGCATAGTGACAGGCTTGTAAACCAGTACCATGTTTTGGAGAATGACTGCTGTTTTGAAGGGGTTGACAGCTTCTTAGAATGCACAAGGCCCCCACCATGGCAACAGGGGAAATGTCATCAAAGAACAGATCTGTTGAACATGTTGCTTGTATCCACAATGAGGAGATTAAGATCTCCCTCCAGGCACTTCCTTTGAGCCCTTCCCCCTGCCTCTGTTCCCTCTCACAGCGGTTGTGGTGGGACAGAGAGCCTGACAGGCGTGACAGAGGAAGAGTCTGCGGGTCAACTCAAAAGACACAACTGGAGAGGGCTTGAACCACAAGCAAAGTGCAAGACAGAGGAAGCTTGTAAAAATGAAGATTCTTCAAGATGTCAGTACAGAAAATACCCTAGGGAGAGTGAAGTTATTGCTCTGCCCTCTGGTGTCCAAAATGCTTGAAGTATTTTGCTATGCTGCAAATCCTATTGCAGTAAGATAGCCGCATTCTGTTGGCAAAGGGATGAATCCCATTCAGATTCTGCTGAAAAGAGCACAAAATAGTATTGCCTAGCTAGCACATTGCATCTTTTTCCTCCTGAGATTAGTTCTGCCCTTTAAAAATGACTAGTGGGTTTTGTTGCTGTTGTTGTTTAGAAAGCCATCGCTATTTAGAGCAAACACAGACAGATTCCTTGGAATAGCTGCTGGAATCTAGTTCTTCTGCAGAAGCCAAAGTGAAATAAATGAGAGACACAAGAAAATTGTGCTTTTGGTCAATTTCGGGTAGTTAAAGAGCAACCATGCTGTGTAGGTTGTTTCTTCTTCTGTTTCCATTAATTTTTGTGGGGCAGGCACAAGTTGATCTTCCAATGGACTGTGTGGTCTTGAAAATTATGAAATTAGAGGAAAATGTGACTAAGCATATTTATATTTTCCTAAAACAAAAGGCTTTGTTAGGATTTTTAAAGTATTTGGACAAATGTTTCAGGTAGTGTATATTAGTGGGAATGTGGATGCTATGACGTCTGGTCACTTTCCAACCCAGACAATCCACACAGAAGAAAGGAGCCAGTTAGTGGCCAGTTTTGGCCACCTCCTCTGCTTTCTGACTTCCCTGTAGGTACAAATTCATTGGGTGAAAGCTCCTTTTAAAAGCTGCTATTTCCATGTATTTGCTTTGCTTCCGGTTTAGTGCCAAACACATAGTGTGAAAGACAGCCATGCAGAAATGTCACCAGATGTCAACAAGAGCTTTGCCATTGTATCAATTGTCTTTAGTTAATGGGACAAACTACACCCTACTGACAGGGATTCCTCTGCATGTGTTTCTTGTTTTAGGAGGACTTACTGCATTCAGTGTATGTTATAGCCAAGGACCACCCAGCATCAATTTAAGAAAATGTCTTGTTTATAATATATTGTAGCCAAGGACCACACATGATCATATACATTATGCCCATTCTTGTGATTCTTAAAGTGTCACACCAGTCTTATTAATGAGGTGCAAGCAATTGCCAAGGGAGAGAGAGGCTATCCTTTATGACTCCTAGACCAAACATTTGTGCAGGCTCTTACTGACATGAAGAGCAATGTGCCCACTCCTTCTTCTGCATCTCCTGAGGACCAGAGATTGTTTTTCTGATGTTGCATTTTGTTAATAACCAAGTATATCCTTTTTTGTCTTATCCAGAGCTGCTTGTATCTTGGGCACCTGAAGGGATTCCATGTACTTTTTTACACTGGGCTTTGAATGCGAATGAAAGAGCTGGCAGACAATTATTCTGGCAGATAACTATGACACATGTACCAAGTGTATACACCAAGTGTATTTCAATTCTTTTGAACATTCACTTCTGTGCCCAAGCTGGCTGAACCATCAAAAAGAGTGGATTTTCTGGAACTACAAGCAGGAATATTGTTGGAGGCAGGGTGAGGAAGGTGAGAACATAACCTCTCCCTCGATCTAATTTTTCTTCAGTTCCCAAATTTCTCACATTACAATAACTTAAAATTTCAGTTGAACCTTTAGAAATACATTTGAGACATCTAAAAAAGGAGGAAGACAAAAGTTACCAAAGGAATATGTTCACATCAAATATAAGGTGTGAATTGTTTTTAGTATCTTTCTTTGATATATTAGAAACTGGGATACTGAAGGAAAATTACAAAAGCAAGAGAATTGAGTGGCAATACCATTCTTTGGCGTAGAGTTAGACCCTTGGCTGCAAGGTATCCTGAATGCTGCCATTTTTTCTGCTCTTCAATTCTGCTTTGTGCCTTATTTCCATGTTTCTGACCTTCGGGTGGATGATTCAGGTTACTTTAAGAAATGCCCATCATCTCCTGGTTTCTCTATTATTTGTAAATCAATTGGCTGAACAAGACCATGTTGGGATTTTCTTTCATGAGCCCTTTTGCACATTATTGTGGTGGTATGTGATTTATTTATTTATTTTGGCTTACATGCTGCTCCCACTTCTGAGATACACTGTTATCCTTCCATTGTCTGTTGCTTGTTTTAATTTGGTGCTCTGACATGAAGGCTTAGTTCTTCCCCATTGTCGCTTTTATCTGATCTTGATATTTTCCAGATCTGATGCTGCTGCTTGCATTCTTCTTCCTTTCATTTCATCATCATTGGAGCATATCTTTATGAGCCTGTTCAGCTGCCGCATTGCAAATAGCTTGCCACATGCATCTGATTATACCCACTTTGCAAATCAAATTATCCCTTTGCCATTAAAGTGGCTGCTTCAATAAACTCAAACAGAAGCAAGTTCTAATGATGCTAAAATGAAGTGAAACTCCCCCAAACTTTCCAAATGATTCTGCAGTTTATAATATGCAGATGTTTGTGTCATTTATAATGACATGCAACATCTGTTTTTTTTCTCAATTTCAGATCTCCCAGTGCCACCTCACTTATTTATCCATCCACTATTTTCTTTTTCATTCCCTAATTGCTCTCCCAACTCCAGCAGCACACTTTTATTTCAATGTGTGACTTATATTTCCTCAATTCAAAAGAAAATCTAGCAACCGGCACCATTTATCCTCTTTAAAAAGTACTTGCCTTGGTGCAATGCACTCATTTGACTACAGTGGAACTAAAATGCACTGTATGAAAGCAAGAGTCGGATTGTGTAAGATACAATGTAGTAAGTTCATCCAGTGAAGACATGTAAGCACCAAACTCATTCAGATATAGCCCCCAAATGGTTGTATTTGTATTACATAACATCATTTAAGAGGCAATGAAATACTCAACTGGATAGGATGGGAGCTGCACATGGAAGGTCAAGCTCATAGCAAACCAGATCCCTGGAGACACAATTCACTTCAGTTTGCTTCTGTAGCTCCTATGATTACAGGTTTAGCCCAGTGAATGAGGAAACCAGAAGGAAGGGTTGGGTTCAAGAGAGAGAGAGCTGGAAAAGAGAGGAGCTGGAATTACTAGAGATACAGAGCAAACCCTTAACAAACTGTGCTAAGAAAACCCTGTGACAGGATTGTCATGTGTTGGAAAGCGACTTGAAGGTACACAACAACAACAAATTTTCAACTGTGTATTTAGAAAGGAATAAAATAATTCTTTGTAATGTAATTTCTTTATAGTATTTTTTCATTTTGTATTTAGGGCTTTAGGATTTACATTTAGTTATTGCAGTGCAACTGCAGTGCAATCCTGCACAGGTATCTCATTGGATGCATGGAATTTTGAGGGCAGTGCATATTTCTCAGATTTAATATACAATTTGTTGTACTGTTGTTAAATATATATTGCCACTTAAATTGTTGGCCCCATAAAGCCCAGAAAAAGGTACAACTCCATCTTCCAAACACCACAGGAGAAAGGCAAAGTATAAATCCAATAACCCAACCAGTTCAAAAACAGCAACTGAGGGCTCTTCCACATAGCCATATAACCCAGAATACCAAGGCAGATAATCCACAACATCTGCTTTGAACAGTGAGTCTACATTGCCATATAATCCAGTTCAATGTGGATTTTATACAGCTGTGTGGAAGGGACCTGAGATGACTGTTAAGTAACAATGCTATATAGCAAATAAAAACTCCTCCCTTTCTCTCTCTCTCTTTTTGTTCTGATGAATTCACATAAAATAAATTTCATAAATTTTATACTGACATTTTATATTATGATAATTATTCATTTCATTCTGCCCTTCATAAAAGATACTCAGCAGGGTCCTTCCCTGCCTATTCTATATTCACAATAAGCCTGCAAGGTATGTTAGGTTTAAGATAGAAAGGGCTTAAGATCTTCTAGTATTTGCTATGAGAAACCAGCAATCTTATGACTCATTCTGATTGTGAATTTGGCTAAAATATATTTCCTCTCTCTTTTGTTTCTCTTTCTCTTCCCCCTCTACTATGACTATCGGCTTACGACCCATCTAAAAGGTAAAGGTTTCCCCTGACGTTAAGTCCAGTTGTGTCCGACCCTGGGGGTTGGTGCTCATCTCCATTTCTAAGCCGAAGAGCCGGCGTTGTCCGTAGACACCTCCAAGGTCATGTGGCCGGCATGACTGCATGGAACACCGTTACCTTCCCGCCAGAGCGGTACCTATTGATCTACTCACATTGACATGTTTTTGAACTGCTAGGTTGGCAGAAGCTGGAGCTAACAGCAGATGCTCACTCCGCTCCCCGGATTTGAACCTGGGATCTTTCGGTCTGCAAGTTCAGCAGCTCAGCACTTTAACACCCTGAGCCATCGGAGGCTCATCTAGACAGGCCCAAAACACGAGACCTGTCTCAGTTTTACCGGAGGTATCTAAATGATGCCTCTAGAAAAAGCTTGTTTATTTTACATTAATTAAACACCTTATTAGATCCAGATCTTTATGAAAGATCCTGATTTAATGAAGTACTAGGTGAGTTTACACAGTCATCTCGCTTCTTCAAGCCTTGAAAGTTCTAGAGGAGTAGGATGGTACCCCCGAAAACTTACTGAAAATGGTCCCTGGAGCCTCTCCTCACATCCCCATGGCATGAGAAAACGATGACTGAAAAGATGGGAGAGAGAGGGATTTTCCTCCTCACCCCACCCATCTCCTCAGACATCATTTTCTTGCACTATGAGGACACAAGGAGAGGCTCTATGGCGGCCAGTAAGTTTTTGGAGGTAAATCGCAGGTTTTGGGGTGGCTACATGCTATCCCGATTTCAGGCGGGATAACAAGTAGCCACCCTGGGAGAGAAATCCCATGTTTGTGGATGAGATGGGGACTAGAACCCAAGCTGAAGTGGGCTACTTTAACTAATTTTGGCATGGATTTTGATGTTTTCTGGAAACACCCTTAGTTTTCATAACTTGTTGGGGCTGAAGTGTTTTTTCTCTTCTCCCTCAAGCATGGGACTCATACATAGGGCAAACAGGGGCATTTGGCCATGAAAATAGTAGAAGAATATTAACTTTCATTCTCCTATTACTGTTCTTCTGATCAAAATGAGCGCTGACTAAGCCTCATTTTCAAGCAAAAAAAAATCAGAACAACAAAAGATCTAACAACAAATCTGTTATGCAATATGTAGGTTAGTCTTCATGTGAGATAGAAAGAAACAAATGTTTTTAACTTTTCAAATTATTTTTTGAAAGAATTAACCGACCTATCTAAAGTAATTTTCAGTTAAGTATCTTTCCAGCTGCTGGGAACTATATTATTGTAATTATTTGAAAGTATTCATTAATGGCTTTTCTGATCATCAGTGCCCCAGAGTGACATGTAATAAAATAGATGAAAGTAAAGCATTTAAAAATAAAATTAAATGAGTGTTGAAACCTAAAGGCCAGATAAAAGAATATAGTTTAGGTTTGCCTGCTGGAGACTCAGCAAGTATGCAGCCATGCTAATTTCTCCTGGTAAGGAGTAGCTACAAAGCCATGTCCCTTAAGGATAGTGGGTCAAAAACAGGACCTCTGCTGAAGATCTCAGATTCTGGGTGAGTGCACACAGAAGAATACAGTCTGTTAGATATCTGCAAATCTATTGCTGAATTTTATACAGTAATAGGAGGCTCTCAGAAAAGGGCATAACAAGGAAGAAAACATTAGGCTCTCAATGATTGTCTCATGACATGATATGAGCAGGATTAAAGACAATATGGGAGTAACTAGTTACAAATAACTAAAATTAAATCTTAACATTACAACTGCAATATAATAACGGACTTTGTTTGTTTGGGGGGGGGGGTTACCAAAAGTTTTATTTGCTTTTATAAGGATTATACTGTATAAGGTCGTGGACTTTCTAAAGAATAGAGGAAAAATGTCATAAACGCTGCCTCATACTGATCAATTGGGGGGGGGGGGGCATTTTTGAAGTATCTAAAAGTATTGTTGAAGGCTTTCATGGCCAGGATCACAGGGTTGTTGTATGTCTTTCGGGAGAGAATACTTCTGGAACATGGCCACACAGCCCGAAAGACATACAACAACCCTATCTAAAAGTAACTTAAATCAAATTTGAGAAACAAACATGTAATAATCTACGTTTCAAAAACATTGCAAAAGCCACGGAAAGTGCTGGGGGCCTTCGAACTATAACCTTAATTATATATTCTTACTAATTGCCAGACTCTTGTCTGGAAGTGAATCTTTTCTGATACATCAGAGGAGCCAGGATGGTTATATTTTGCCTCTCACATCCTGTTTTGTGGAGCACAGTGAGTCAAAGAAAGGTAATTTGTTTCACAATGTCTGTAAGGCCACTTAACTCACCCCTCCTGGTAACTTGACATTAAGAGGAAGAAACATGAGGTTTCTGTTACAACTCAATGAACACTGTAAATGTGGTTAACTCTCTTCTGGGGAACCAAACTTCTGTGAATACCAACTCAATTAGAAATACAATACAGAAACAATACATGCCATTTGTTTGAGCCACTAACAAAACACTGTTGTTTTTTGCCCTGTGTGCCCCTACAAAGCTCCATAGCCAGATAAAGCAGTGTAGTTGCTTTGTCTCTTCCTATTTGTACAGAGTTTCTTGAAATTCTGTGCATTACATCATCACAAAACCTGACATAATAATAATAATAATAATAATAATAATAATAATAATAATAATAATAATAATAGGTTCAGACTCTGGTAGAACCGTCTTTGGTCTGATTGAAACAGTTGATTTTGTCTGTACTGGATGATTCTGGCTTCATACCTTTCAATTTTTCTGGCTGTTGCTGTAATTTGTTCTTTCACGATTTCCAAAGCTTCTTCAATTTTTCTGGTGTTCAGCCAGTACTTTCGGATCAGGTATTGCTTGATTTTGTCATTCTTCAGTTTCCTCTCTTTCATATTTTTCAGGTTACTTGCATCTGATCTAAGTTTCTTGATTTTCAACTCTAGCCTGACCTTCCACTTTGGTTTTCCAGTCGATTTTCTTTGGGGCTGCCTTGGTTGTAGGAGCCCAAGTTCTTCTGTTACTATCACTGCTGCACTGTAGGCAAACTGGTTTGTTTGTTCAATTGATGTTATTTGGACAGTGGAGAGTGCTGCATTCACATCTTTCATGAGAGGCGCCAGGTGTCTCTTGGGCACTGTTTTTAGAGTTGGGAGCCGCTGTCTTATTGCATTTGCTGCAGCATGAGCCATGATCATGACAAAGGGTCAGAAAAATTCTCAAAAGCAAGCTCAATGGAGGCAACACCATCAAGGCCATAAACACCTGGGCCATACCTGTCATAAGATATACTGCTGGCATTATAAATTGGACACAGGTGGAACTGGACAATTTGGACAGAAAAACAAGAAAACTCATGACCATTCATCATTCACTGCACCCTCGCAGTGATGTTGACCGGCTATATCTGCCTAGAAGATCAGGGGGCAGAGGACTCTTACAAGTAAAGCAAGCAGTCAAAGAAGAAGAACATGCCCTGGCAGAATATGTCAAGCAAAGTGAAGAACCTGCTTTGATTGAAGTCAAAAATCAGAAACTCCTCAAAACACAGCAGACAAAAAACCAGTACAAGAAAACCGCACTACAAACTAGAGCTGACAGCTGGCACAACAAAACACTGCATGGAAAGTTCCTTGACAAAATTGAAGGAAAAGCTGATAAGGAGAAGACCTGGCTCTGGCTCATGAATGGGACCCTGAAGAAGGAGACAGAAGGCCTGATCCTTGCAGCCCAGGAGCAAGCCATCAGAACAAATGCAATTAAGGCCAAGATTGAAAAATCAGCTGATGACCCAAAATGCAGACTGTGCAAGGAAACCGACGAAACCATTGATCATATCCTCAGCTGCTGTAAGAAAATCGCACAGACAGACTACAAACAGAGGCACAACTATGTGGCCCAAATGATTCATTGGAACTTATGCCTCAAGTACCACCTCCCAGCAGCAAAGAACTGGTGGGATCACAAACCTGCAAGAGTATTGGAGGATGAACATGCAAAGATGCTGTGGGACTTCCGAATCCAGACTGACAAAGTTCTGGAGCACAGCACACCAGACATCACAGTTGTGGAAAGGAACAGGGTTTGGATCATTGATGTTGCCATCCCAGGTGACAGTCGCATAGATGAAAAACAGCAGGAAAAACTCGGCCGCTATCAGGACCTCAAGATTGAACTTCAAAGACTCTGGCAGAGACCAGTACAGGTGGTCCCGGTGGTGATGGGCACACTGGGTGCTGTGCCGAAAGATCTCAGCCGGCATTTGGAGACAATAGACATTGACAAAATCACCATCTGCCAACTGCAAAAGGCCACCCTACTGGGATCTGCACACATCATCAGAAAATACATCACACAGTCCTAGACACTTGGGAAGTGTTCGACTTGTGGTTTTGCGAAACGAAATCCAGCATATCTATCTTGTTTGCTGTGCCATACAATGTCGTTGTGTTGATAATAATAATAATAATAATAATAAAAACTTTATTTTTGTACCCCGCCTCCATCTCCCCGAAGGGACTCGGGGCAGCTTACATGGGACCAAGCCTGGGTAATTACAATAAACAGAAAGTAAAACACATCATAATAAAATACAGAATTAAACACATTAGCATATTAAATTAAAATGGTGACCATAATATAGTAAGACATAATTTAGGCACCAGAATAAAAGTCATAAAAACAGACTGGATCAAAGTGCACAGAGTGAATGTTGTAAACACAGGGGATAAGGTAGGTAGACTAAAGTGCTACAATCAGTAAGAGACTTGGGATGGGGTGGACACTGGAGCTATTTCCAACTGATAGAATAGTGTAAAGTGCATCAAATAAAATAGTGATCACTGGAACGGGATCTGTCATGAGGATGACCATTCATTCTCCCAAAGCATGCTGGAAAAGCCAGGTTTTTAAACCTTTCCTAAAGGCTAATAGGGTGGGGGCCTGCCTAATCTCCCTGGGGAGCGTGTTCCAGAGCTGGGGGGCCACCATGGAGAAGGCCCTCTCTCTCGTCTCCACCAGCCGTGCTTGTGACAGCGGTGGGAGTGAGAGGAGGCCCTCCCCCGATGAACAAAGAGATTGTGCAGGTTCATAGGGGGAAATGTGGTCACAAAGGTAGGTGGGGCTTGAACTGTTTGGGGCTTTGTAGGTGATCACTTACACTTTGAATTGGGCCCGGAAGATGAACGGCAGCCAGTGGAGCTCCTTAAACAGAGGGATTGACTGCTCCCTGTAATTTGCTCCAGTTAGTAGTCTGGCTGCAGAACATTGGACCAGTTGAAGTTTACAGGCCATCTTCAAGGCAGCCCCACGTAGAGCGCATTGCAATAGTCCAGTCTAGAGGTAACTAAGGAATGGAACACAGTGGTCAGACTTCACAAGGTATCGTCACAGCTGGCGCACAAGTTTCAATTGTGCAAAGGCCCACCCGGCCACCGCCGACACCTGTGCATCAAGTGTCAGCGCTGAGTCCAGGAGGACCCTCAAACTGCAGACCTGTATCTTCAGGGGGAGTGCGACCCCGACAAGCACAGGTTGCCACCCTATACCCTGATCGGCCATACAACTGACCTGGAGGACCTCTGTCTTGTCAAGACTGAACGTCAGCTTGTTTGCCATCATCCAGCCCATCACAGCGGCCAGACACTGATCCAGTATCTGAGGGGCTTCCTTGGATTTTGGTGGAAAAGAGTTGCAGAGTTGGGTGTCATCTGTGTAGAGATGGCACCGAACTCCAAGACTCCAGATGACCTCTCCCAGCAGTTTCATGTAGATGTTAAAAAGCATGGGGGACAGAATGGAACCTTGCGGGACCCCACAGGTCAATGGCCAGGAGTCCGAGCAGGTGTACCCCAACGTCACCAACTGGGAACAGCCCTCCAAGGAGGACCAGAGCCACCGCAAAGCCCCCAAGGCATCCATTTTTTGAGGGGAGGTACATCTACACTGTAAAATTAATGTAGTTTGACACTACTTTAGCTGCCATGGCTCAATGGTATGTAATCCTGGAAGTTGTCGTTTGGTGAGGCACCAGCACTCATTGGCAGATGAGGCTAAGGACCTTGCAAATCTAAAACTCCCATGATTCAATAGCATTGAGTTATGGTAGTTAAAGAGGTATCAAACTGCATTATTTCTACAGTGGAGATGCACCCCTGCCCTTACACAGCTGAGGATCTCTTGCTCCCTTGTGGGTTAATTTCCTCAGGTGGCCTTTCTTATTTCAGGATTTTAATAATGATGAACAACAAATTGCCAGCCAGCTGCTTCTCATTAATTTTTGCTACAATTACATCTGGAAACAAAGTGTGTCTGCACAGGAATTAATAAAAAATGTATTCTTCGCATGTCCAGAGTCCTCAAGAAAGGAATGGAAAATAGGTCCATATAAGGAAATTTATTTCTAGCATATATTAGCTGGGGTCCATTTGTATTATGTATGACATTTTCATTTTTGCATTGCAGTGGAAAATATCCACCCCCAAACTATACAGAAATATAAATAATACCTTCTGCCGCTCTTGATCAAGTCTAAGAAGAGAGTCTCCTTTTAGGGATGGTAATATTCAACCTTTCTGTCCTCGCACATTAAGACTAATAATTTCCAGTTTTCTTCCCATGACTAAAAAACTGGAGTATTTCAGGAAATAATTCTGTGCAGAAAGATATATATTTTTTAATTAGAACTGTAGGACTGTGTATTAAAAAACTATGTTTCCAGTCAGATTGCCATTTTTCTATATAAAAAGCAGACATCTTGTGTGACAAAAAATTGTTCAACAAAAACCTTGTGCAAAAATCTTACACAACAAAATCTTACAGCAGGGTATATGTGTTGCTTTTGAAAGATAGCTGTCCTGATCACTTTTAGCAGTGTGGGTTTGATACAATTGCTGGAGCAAGGAAGCAGCTGTGCTCATAAATTACCTGAGAAATTTCATTTTTTTAAAAAAGCAATAGATCTTATGAAATGACAAGGAAAAGTTGTGAAATTCTCACAGACAAGCTGCTAAAATGTGGGTTAAGTGCTGACGTTAGGTGAATTTATAACTGGATGATGGACAGAGTGTGTTCAGCAGTGGCTGCTCTTTAGTCTATCAAAGTGACTACTGGAGTCCATAGCACTCTGTCCTGGGTTCAGTAGTGTTTGACATGTTTATAAGTGATTTGGGTGATGAAAAATGTGTTGATGATGCCAAATTAGGAGGTGAAGCTAATATCCCAGAGGACAGGATTACAATTGAAAATGACCTTTACACATTGAATAGCTAACAAAATTATCTTTAACATATATCAATGTAAGGTAGTACATTTTGATAGGAAAAATTAAATGCACAATTATAAGATTTTATGGCACCTTTCTTCATGGTAGAAAAGGATCTAGGAGTCTGAGAAGATCACAAGCACGAGTCAGTAGTGCAGTGGTTCTCAACCTGTGGGTCCCCAGATGTTTTAGCCTTCAACTCTCAGAAATCCCAGAAATCCTAACAGCTGGTAAACTGGCTGGAATTTCTGGGAGTTGTAGGCCAAAACACCAGGGGACCCACAGGTTGAGAACCATTGCGATAGTGTGATGTAGCAGCCAAAAAGGGCAACAGATGGAGGGAAGTAACAGTGCTACTTTTTTCAGCTTGATCAGATGTTATCTGGATAGTTCCAGCTTGTCAGTAACTGGATACTGACAAGCTGGAACATGTTCAGGGGAGAACAACTGAGATGGTCAAAGGTGTGGGAATGGCTTAGGGAACTGGGTGCATATACCATTGAGGTGACTGAGAAGCGATAAGATGGCTATCTTTAATGTCTGAAGGGATATAATGTGGAAGATGCTGTAATCTTGTTTTCTGCTGTTCCAGAGACAAGAACACTAACCAACGGAGTCAAATTACAAATGCCACCTTCTTTCACATCTCAGTCAGGGTTTAAGGCACAAAGGTAACCTGCCATTGGTAAAGCAGGGATAGGTCAGAGCCATATATAGTAGAGCATCTTATTTCCTAAAGTGGCTACTAGATGCCTATAGAAAACACAAGAACAGGACATGAAGGCGATAGCATGCATTGGCTCTTCTTGGTATTTATTTATTTACCATATTTATGCCCCGCTGTTCTCAACCCTGAAGGGGACACAAGGTTGCTTTATACATAAGCAACTATTTGATGCCTTAGAACAGGGGTCCCCAAACTAAGGCCCGGGGGCCGGATGCGGCCCATTGAAGCCATTAATCCGGCCCCCACGGCACAAGGGCAGAAGGGGATTGGGCTAAATGACCCAAGGGGTCTCTTCTTCTCTTACAACCCTTATTATTATTATTATTATTATTATTATTAGTATTATTATTATTATTATGAAACAGCAAACAAGATAGACATGCTGAATTTCATATCACAAAATCACAAGTCGCACACTTCCCAAGCATTTAGGACTGTGTGATGTATTTTGCAGTTGGCAGATCGTAATTTTGTCAACGTCTATTGTTTCCAAATGCCGGCTGAGATCTTTTGGCACGGCACCCAGTGTACCCATCACCACTGGGTAATAATAATAGTAATAATAATAATAATAATAATAATAATAATAATAATAATAATAAATATTGAGGCTGGGAGGCCATCTGTCAGGGGTGCTTTGCTTGTGCTTTTGGTGCAGAGAGGCAGAAGGGGGTTGGATTCAATGGCCCAAGGGTCTATTATTATTATTATTATTATTATTATTATTATTATTACAGTAGAGTCTCACTTATCCAACACTCACTTATCCAACGTTCTGGATTATCCAACGCATTTTTGTAGTCAATGTTTACAATATATCATGATATTTTGGTTCTAAATTCATAAATACAGTAATTACTACATAGCATTACTGCGTATTGAACTACTTTTTGTCAAATTTGTTGTATAACATGATGTTTTGGTGCTTAATTTGTAAAATCACAACCTAATTTGATGTTTAATAGGCTTTTCCTTAATATTTCCTTATTATCCAACATATTCGCTTATCCAACGTTCTGCCAGCCCGTTTATGTTGGATAAGCGAGACTACTGTATTATTATTATTATTGACATTGAGGCTGGGAGGCCATCTGTCAGGGGTGCTTTGCTTGTGCTTTTGGTGCACAGAGGCAGAAGGGGGTTGGACTCAATGGCCCAAGGGTCTATTATTATTATTATTATTATTATTATTATTATTATTATTATTATTATTATTATTATTGACATTGAGGCTGAGAGGCCATCCGTCAGGGGTGCTTTGCTTGTTCTTTCAGTGCACAAAGGCAGAAGGGGATTGGACTCAATGGCCCAAAGGTCTATTATTATTATTATTATTAATTAATATTGCTCGGTTGCCAACTATAGTCCGGCCCTCCAACGGTCCAAAGGATCGTGAACTGGCCCCCTGTTTAAAAAGTTTGGGGACCCCTGCCTTAGAACAATGTACAATTAAAATAAACATTTAAAAATAGCATTAAAGACAATTAAAACATTTTGACACATTACATTCACTATTAACCATGCTATCTGCAATTGTAATCCAAGCCATTCCAGTAGTCTTTGCTCATAATTCCATATGCATCTATTGCACTACAATTGTTCTCCGAAGGCTTGATCCCAAGGCTTGCTAGTGGAGACAGTACGCCGTTTTCATGACTAGCAGCCATGGACTCTTTATTTATTTATTTATTTATTGCATTGATATACCGCTTTCCTCATCCTGCCTCACATATCAAATCAACAACATATGACAATAGACTAAAACCATTAAAACTATAAAACTGTGACAGCAGTCTCAGGCATAATATGAAACATTTAAGCCTTGCAACAATCCCAAGTGTCTTTTCATATTTCTATCATTTGCAGAATGCCTGTACATCTCTGGAAAATTTCAAGAGTGGTTTTACCATCGATGTATATAAAAGAACAGTCATCACACTGATTTGAGAGGATTCACTCTGGACAGAACTGGGTTTAATCCATTGTGCATCCTAAATAATGGGGACTTCTTGGCAAGATTTATTCAGGGGGGATTTGTCATTTCTTTCCTCTGAAGCTGAGAGAGTGTGACTTCCCCAAGAACACCTTGTCAGTTTCCACAGCCGTGTGGGGATTTCAAGCTGGCCTCCAGAGTTGTAGTCCACTGCTCAAACCACTACACTGGGCCACTTTTTGTGGTACTGGTGCTTTGACACTCATTTAAATTACATATGGGCTGTTTTAAATTGCCTGTGGCAGAACTGGCAAACAAAGCATATACTTTTATTTCTTTAATTTATTTAAAACCACATCATGCTCTCTATCTGGAGATCTCAATTGTCTTTATTCACAGTAATGTGTAGACTTCCAAAACATTGCAGTATACAAAAGCATGTAATTTTCTTGGTTTTTATTATTTATTTGTGAGTTTAAAATCCCTTAATGTGATTTTATATAAAGCATAAGAAATGAAGGAAGGAATTTGTTATTATTTATGTGGATTGAGAGCACATTTTTGGCATCTGTTATATTGTTATTGTTGTTGGCATTTTCATTTCTTTTTCTTGGCTTGGAAATTTACCTGGGCATCATGCCTAGTTTTTTTCCAATACTGTACTGCTTAATGCATTTCTTAAGGTGCCAAGGGTGGCCGGACATTGATAGGCACTTGAAAGAAAAAGTAATGGGCTGCATTACGGCAACACAGAACCAAAAAAGTGTGAATATGCATTTTTCCAGTAAAGCTACACAGAAAGCCCTCAGAGGAAAATTATCAAATAAAAGCCATGAATCATAATGAAACATCGTACCTCATTTCACTTGTATAAATAATGACATACTTCTTTAATCTGCATAGAAAGATCTCTATAATTAGCAGCCATTCGTCTGCATCCCTATATTTAATTTAGATGCATATATAACCTGCATGATCACTCTCTCATGGTCATTTTATCATCAGAAGGACTCCATAAGTTTAATGGCAGTTCTGTCCTCCAAACTTTCATAGAAAGATATAAACCTAAATATATCTGGATGTGTTGCTATGGGAGAGACCTTTCTACCAGCCATGGCTCTTTGATGTAGAACACTCCAAAAGAAATGTTATGGCTTGCTGCCCTGTTATTATTACCACTGTATGCATTTATGAAACCTTAAGCAGTTCCACTGCAATTGTTGTTTAAGTACAGTGTCACAGGAGACTTAAATAAGAAAAAGCAAGGTTTGATGAAATGGGGGCTGATAAACTGAATAATGGCAAAGAAGGGTTGCTGTGGTAGTTGAGTCTTATGTCTGCATCTGCATTGTAAAATTAATGCAATTTGACTGACATGACTTAATGCTATGAAAATGTGGTCAATATTGTTTTACAAGATTTTTTAACCTTCTCTGTCAAACAGTGCTCACCAAACTACAACTCCCAGGATTCCATAGTACTGAGCCATGGAAGTTAAAGTGGTATTAAACTGCATTAATTCTACAGTGTAGAAGCACCTGAGAAGATGGCAATCAGCCTGTTTGAACTTGGTTTGCACTGTGATAGCAGGTTTTCTCCTTGCTCGTAGATATGGCACAGCTACTAAAGGTTCATCACAATACATCTACCAGATATAGCTGTTTCACTATCTATAGCCACTTCTGGAGTCTGTCTATAACACTATGTAACAAAATTTGGAAAAAAAATCTGTTCCTGGTTTGAAAGTGTTTCCTATTTAATTATGTGGTTCTTACTTTGAAAGTAGTTGTTATACTCCAGAACCTTCGTTTTTGTCACAAACATGAATTGATTATGAGATATTCATTGAAAAACTATAGCAAAATGTGCTGTAGGATGTCCCACAAAAACAAAGTTTTTGCAGTTTAATAAACCTTTTACATATTTTTTTAATGATAGAATCAACTAGGAAATGACATTTATAATACAGGGACAAAAATAGTGTTACATAGTGTAATGATGTGTTAATCTTCCGACATGTTATAAATGGGGATGTCCTTTAAGACAACACCTCATACAGATTTTTAAAACAGCTTCATATGTCTAATTCCAGGTCTGTTCAAAGTTTTGGTTCCATACTTCAAAGGTTTATACTGGCAGAAGCATCAGGTTTGTTCTTTAATTAATTTATTTTTTGCTAAGGCCCTTCTCCAGGTACCTTTTCTATAAATTAGTCCAAATGTCTTCCACAACGAAGGATTTCTCAGCAGTAGCAGTAATATAAAATGCGCCCTCCCTCCGAGAGGTTAGCTGGATATACAGCCATCATGTATCTGTCAAGCAATTTAATTTACTTGGGGATTAAAATAGATTTTACTGATTGTATGTGCAAATTATTTTCAAAAAGGAAGGAGTGAGTAAACCAATGCTGTACTGCAAGGCTAAAATACAATGAGAATAAAACCATTATCATATTGTTTATAACCACTGGAGAATGCATTTTAATCCCATACATTAAATGTATACTAGGGCTGAATCCTTTTTGTGACTTATGCCACAGTAGTGATCCATTGCGCCAATGAACAACAGCAATTTAGGGTCAGGAGAGAAAGCCAACTTCATCACCAGAAAAAGATTCCCTTCCAGTTTCCCAGGAGCTGGGGAACAAACAGATCAGTCTTTTCTCTTGACAGAAATGACTTCTTATGCAGTCTCCTGTTGCTAAAGGATCTACAACCATTTTAAGACTGCTGCTGCACCATTACTGATTGCAACAACCCCCAGAAGCCCAGCCCGGCTATTAAACAAAGAAACCTATGGGAGCAAGGGCTTTGAAGAAATCCTTCCATTTTGAAAATGTGGATAGCAACATTTTACATGTTTATGATAACCTTTAAAATATGCCAGTTTTGTGGTGTCTGAAGACATTGATTATGATAATTTACAGGAAATAATATACAGAACCACCCCCATATTCACTGAACTGATATATGTGGTTTCACTGATCCATAATTTGACTTATTCACATAGTGTCTCCTTCCTTTACAAACTACTTTTTCTTTTCAGTACCTCCCTCATTTATCCCATTGAAAATAATATGGTTTGCTATTATCCATAAGTTCGCATATCCATCTGAAGTCTAGGAATGTATCCTCATGGATATGGGGTTGTACTGTAATGTCAAAGTAGCATTCCATCATCTTTTGGTTGTCATGGTCTGTTGGAATTAAGAAGATCTTGCTCATTCTCTGAACATACTGTACGTCATTTGTTTAATTGCTTGTTACCATTGTGTGAGCTGTTTATTCATCTAACAAAGCTGTGGTGCTCAGATTCTGGAGTCTTGTTACAATGGTAACAAGTCAATCAAACAAAGGATGCATTTTCAGAGAATGAGCAAGATTTTCCTCGCCCTTACAGACCATGACAGCCAGAGGATTGTGAAATGCTGCTTTTATATTACTGTGGCTTCAGTCAGAATTTTTCAAATCCTTAACTGAGCAGGGTGAGGTCACCAAATACTGAACCACACAAACAGAAATATTGAAGTAGTGTGAAGTAAAAAATAAAACTAGAGACTGGAACTTGTAATTGAAAGGTTTTAAAGGGAGGTGCAGCAGGTATATCTTCAGAAGGGATTCTCACACATGGCAAGCCTCACATCAACTTTAGCTAGGTTTGTCAGATTTTCAAAATAGTACTAAGGGACACTTGAAATTGATGTGTGGCATTGATAATTGGTCTTTCTGGGACTGGTTGACACATCTCCAAAATCAGGTTAGGACTCTCCATCTTGTTGGAATGCAGCTTCAGTTTGTTTTTCCTCATCCAGCCCACTGCTTCCTACAGGCACTCATTCAGAGGAGACTGTCCTTAGTTGGGGCTGTTTTTGAAGGCATAGAGAAATGTATATGGATATCACCAGAATACTGATAACATCCCATCTCATGTCTCTGAGTGATCTTTCCCAGAGGTTTTTATGTAAATATAATAATAATAATAATAATAATAATAATAATAATAATAATAATAATAATATACTTTATTTATATTGAACATATTTGAGGATAGAATGGCACCTTGTGATATGTCACATGATAACTTCTTTTTTTGAGGAGCAGCTAACTCCAAACACCACCATCTGGAATGTACCTGATGTAGAGGACCAGTACTAGTGCAACAGGTATTATTACCATTACCTCCCAGGAATTCCCAGAAGGATACCATGGTCAATTGCAATAAATATCACCGAAAGGTCCAAAAGCACCTGCAGGGACACACTCCCCGTCATTGCTCAAACAAAGATCATTTATTAAGGCATCATAGTGGTTACAATTTGGTATGCTGTTCTGAAGCTGGTTTGAAATTGATCTAAATAACTTTTATTGTCCAAGACTGCCTGGAGTTGAGAGGCAACTCCCCAAAAGAGAAAGATTTGATAGTTGTTTAAGTCTAGAGGGTCCAAGGTGTTGTTGTTTTTAAAGAAGAAGCTGCTGTGCAACTGCTTCTTTAAACCGGGATGGAAAACTTCTCTCCCTGAGAGATACATTAATAATACATGGCAAGTGAGATCTAATTGCATCCACTCCCTTGATGACCAGCCAAGAAGGACAAGGAATAAAGAGAACTTACACGCCCTAGCACATTTTCCACATCTCACCAACTGAAACTGATCCAGTGTATTCCTACTCAAGGAGTTGCTGGATAGCCCTGCGAACTTCTACTATAACAATGGCATCTAGGTCCTACCAGGGTGCCCTCTGAGCCTTTGGCTCTCTGCTCCTTGCCTGAACAATTGTAAATTATTGTAGCCATCAGTTTCACTTCCCTTTCACCAACAGAGTTTTCTCAGGCCCTCTTAAAGTCCTGATTGGTCAAGACAATCTGAAAAAGGGGCAGGAGAAAAAGGAAGACCAGTTCAAATGGATACCCTCAGCAGAGAGAAAAGAGACATGTTCCCTCTCTTCTATAATGCTGAAATGAGAATTTTTAATTGGACAATACCAGCTGAGAGCAGAGAAAGAACCATCCTAATTGGCCTCTATCAATAGGGGAGCATGTGAATTAAAGGCCTGAGAAGGAGTGGACAAAAGGATTAACAAGCAAACCACTGTACCTGTGGCTCAGTGAGAGGAAAGGTACAGTAGATACAGTAGAGTCTCACTTATCCAACATAAACGGGCCGGTAGAATGTTGGATAAGCGAATATGTTGGATAATAAGGAGGCACTAAGGAAAACCCTATTAAACTTCAAATTAGGTTATGAGTTTACAAATTAAGCACCAAAACATCATGTTATACAACAAATTTGACAGAAAAAGTAGTTCAATATGCAGTAATGCTATGTAGTAATTACTGTATTTACGAATTTAGCATCAAAATATCACGATGTATTGAAAACATTGACTACAAAAATGTGTTGGATAATCCAGAACGTTGGATAAGCGAGTGTTGGATAAGTGAGACTCTACTGTACTTATGTATAAATTGACCTCATATCTCAGTCAAGAGCAGGTTTGGGAGTCAAAATTATGGATTTTTATATCACCCATGGGTACGTCAAGGGAAAACATTTGGTGGGCAAGTCATTTCCCTGTCCAGGCATTCAAAATGCCAAAAATGGCACCATAGCAGAGTGATTAGAGGAGTCGGTGCTTCTTTAGGTTCTTATAGGACAGACTAAGTTCCTGTCTTTGCTGCTCTGCTCAGAGATGGTTCTTTTTTCCTTCTTTCTTTCTTTCTTTCTTTCTTTCTTTCTTTCTTTCTTTCTTTCTTTCTTTCTTTCTTTCTTTGTTAAGATGGTATAGTATTCACACTGACCCGACCATCAGTAGATCCAGGGATTTTTTGGTCAATTATTCAATTAAAATTTCTAGTCTATACATGAGTTTATACAGTAGATAATGGGAGGGATGGGTGAGGAGCTAGAGAAGAATGGGGTAAAGGGGAAGACAGGATATTATGGTGGTAAATTGCATTTAAAGGGTAATATAGTGAAATAATTTGCCTTCTATGAAATAGGTATTGCCTTGTGATAGAAGACTCAAAGTTCAAAAGAGTAGCTTTATGTTCTAGAGTTATATTCTGCCTTTTACTATGATCCTTGTGCAACTCAGCCTCATAAGGTCTTTTGATATCTCATACTGGCTGACAAGAGGTGCCAGGAGGGGGAATTTTTAACAATATTCTAAATTAGACTTATCAGTATTTGTAGATGCTTTCATTTTACTGATGTTCAAATTAGTTGATGAACATGAAACGAGCATCAGATCTACAGGACAAGAAGCAGTAGTATACAATGCTAATGAACCCCCTGTATCCCCCCCCAAAAAGTTTCCAGTCATACAGTCTTAACACACAATTTCTGATGTAGGGAGTTTTTGACAGCTAATATGCACAATTACATTTTCAAGCTGACAAAAAGCAATGACACCTCACTTTAAATTCAAAAGCAAAGTCAACCTTTTTAAATGGGTGGGAAATGTGGAGCTTTCCAAACATAGTTCATCTGTAAATGCTAACCAACCTAATTCTGCCAGCCAATGGGAAGAGTGCTGGGAGCTGCAGTCAAACATTTGAAGGTCACCATAACCGTATCTCCCACTTTAAATCAATGAATATTTGTAATTGCATCTGTCATCATTTATAATAATATATAGCATTGTTTCTTCATGTGACATCAGCATGGAATGTGTAATTTGAACTGATGTGGGTGTCTGAGATTTTTTAATTAAGTTAGTGCATTTGAATACTATTAATAGAACTAGAGCTTGTATACTACTTGTACACTGCATTCTGTATACATTATCTCTGCAGACTTTAGAGTGGCCTGGGCCTAATGTAGCACTAATAGAAATATGTTAGTTCCTTTCTTCTGCAACTGATACTGCCTTCATATTGAGTCCAGAGATTTCTCCATGCATCTGGAGTAGAATTTGTAGCTAGAGAGCTGTGGGGAGAGGGTTCCCTCAGTTTTACTGATGGAATTGCATCTGTCAGCAAACTACCACCACTGGATTCTGGTCTGTTAAAGGATATCAGAACTAGCACTTGAAGTAGTTTATTAAGTCCATTGGTCCCTTTCAATTAGCGCTGCTTACCAGTGGCAACTAATGCCCATTGAAGCTGGTGGGGCTGAGGGTGGGATGACAGAGACGAAGCCAACTGTATATTACTTCTTAACCAATTTCTCTCATACATTTCCTTGGTGATTAGGTGGACTGTGCCCTATCTATCCCAAATAGTGGAATGTGACAAATGTCTTCTCAAGGTTGGCCCCATAGGTCCTGACCTTGGAAGCCTACCACTCTCACCTTGTCCTATAGTATACATATAAAATCCTTCATGGGTGACCTTAGCATGGAAACATTTGTTGTAAAAATGGATGGTAAGTGTGACCACCTCTTGTTTCAGGTTGAGGAAAGCTGACTAAAACCAGCACTAAAAGATTACCAAAGTAGTTCAACTTTATTACATCAGGAAGAATAAATAATGGGTTGACAAACTCCAGCGGCTAGTTACAAAACAGCTAATAGAATAAAAGCTCCTTTCCTTCATTCACTCAACATCACCCAGTCATACCTACTCCAAACTGACTATCCTTGCAGATTTTTCAGCATGTCATGTCCAGCACTCTCATGTCCAGAGGCACACACACCATTTTAAAAATCTTTCTCTCCTCCAAAAAGGTCCCTTCATCCTACAACAGAGCTTTTTTACTGGAATTGGCAGCCTTCGGTTATTCCCAAGCATTGATTAACCCTCACTCACAGTTGCTACTCAGTAACATATAGGTTGGGTATTCCTTATTCTGGAATCCAAAATGTTCCAAAATCTAAAATTGTCTACATGGGTAGTTTAGATAGTGAAGTGTTTGCCTTCTTATGTTCAAAGTCAAAAACTTTGTTTCACACACAAAATTTTAAAATATTGTATACAATGACTTTTAGGTTATGTGTATAAGATGCATATGAGATAGAAATGGATTTTGTGTCTAGACTTGGGTTCCATTTCCAAGCTATCTCATTATGTATAGGTATTCTAAAATTTAAAGCAAAAATAAAGCAAAACAATTCTGGTCCCAAGCATTTCAGATAATAGATACTCAACCTATATTTGCTAGGGCTTTTTTATTCTCCCTGTAACAGCTTTATAGGTATAATTTCTACTGTGTGCCATCTTTACAATTGTGTGCAATGCATGCCCTAAATTGATGCTATACAAAGTTGTGATTCCTGGTCTGGAGTTGGTCTCCTAGCCATTGGTTGTTGCCAGAGCTGGCCCTAGGTGTTTTTCAAGTGTAGGCGAACAGAATTTTGGCGCCCCCCCCCAAACCAATCACTGAAAAATAAAAGCGTTGGATAAGCAAAAATGTTGGATAATAAGGAGGGATTAAGGAAAAGCCTATTAAACATCAAATTACATTAAGATTTTACAAATTAGGCACCAAAACATCATGTTTTACAACAAATCAACAGAAAAAGCAGTCTCAACTGCGCTCCCGTATGTTTTGCACCCCAAGCGACCGCTTAATTCGCCTCATTGTTGGACCAGCTCTGGTTGTTGCTCCCTGAGGAGTTTCCAGAAAATAAAAAACAACTGGTGCCTGTCTTTGGCACACTAAGAAAAAAAATTGTTGGGACACACATATAGCATGGTTCTTGCTATTGTTAAACTATAATTATTGCTATAAAGCACATTATTGGAGCTTGGGTAAGCTCATGAAATAAGTTTATAGCTAAAGCAATATTCAAATAGGAGTCTTTCTGAATGCTCTTAACCAATGCTATGCTAAACAACAAAGAAGGACCTAGCAGTTTTACAGCTCACAGATTCATTACAGACTGAGTTTTCATAGACCCCACTTGGGTCAGATGCATGACTTACGATCTCAGAGATTCACTTTTATATGAATAGTAAACATATTTGGGAGTGAGAAGGTATTATCACTGATAAGTGTATTATTAACACTGTGTTATCAGCAAGAGTTTTGTTAGTGGCCAAACATCCTGGCAATAAGGCAGTTAATAATAACACTGGCTACAACAGTGATACACATCTTTATTTAATACAAACATCTGCTCTGTAGTTTTATTAATCTATTTTACCTTTGTAAGGGAATAAGACACTTTTATGGCATTTGGGTTGGCTGGACCTAACAAATGGGCAAAACTAATGTTGGCCCCAATAAAAACAGGCTCAATGAAATCAGTGGGATTTATGGAAGGGCCTTTTTATTTCAGTGGGCCTACTCTTGTAGCTAAGACCAGATTTGGTCTAAAGCTACTGCCCAAATGTGGTTTTATTTTCCTCCTCAAAGACCACCACTGCCTCCCTCTCCTCACACTTTTACATTTTGAAACAGGCGAGAAAGGAATGGAAGTAATTGTTCCTATGGATTCCTGTTCTTGCTAACAGAAGGGATATCAAGATCAGCATCATGGTGCACTTCATAGAAGTCCTACACAAAACCTTGACCTTTTTGTCCAGAAGCATCATCATCATCATCATCATCATAACACTCAGGTCATCTTTGCAGCTGGAAGATACATTAACGAGCTTCTCCGCCAATGGAGCCACAGCCAGCCACAGGAAGGCTAGTGTATACACTTGAATGATGGTGGGGGTGGGGAGAATTAAGTTGCCACTGTCATTCTTCTCCATACATTTGTTCTTGTCAAAGCAGGAAGGCAAATAGTAATAAAACAAATACAACCATACAATTGGAAGAGAGCACAAGAGCCATCCAGTCTAACCACATTCTGACATGCAGGAACACATAACTCCTGACAGATGTTCATCCAGCCTTCGAGGAGGTAGCACATTCCACTATCAAACAGCTCTTACCATCAGGAAGGTCTTCCCTAATATTTAGGTGGAATTCCTGTAGTTTGAATTCATTGCCTATGTTGTAGTTTCTAGAGCATCATCATCATCGTCATCATCATCATCATCATAACAGCAATAACCACCACCTCTGGTATTGTTCCTCCAGTTTATCTATCCCACTACTGAGAAACTGTATATCTGTAAAGATTTGTGTTGTTGTTTTTGAGACTTTCAATTCCTAGGATTTTCTTGGCAGGATTAATTTAAAGGAAGCCAGATGTTGCCTTCATTTGGGGCTGAGAGGATGTGACTTCGAACTCTGATCTCCTAGAATCCAACACTTCAAAAAATATATCATACCGTCTCTCTCTAAAGACTTTGCAAATTACAGTGGTAATTTGGTAATGTTATTATGCTGTGCTTTATAATTTATGATTTTGTCTTTTATTTTTGATTTTGTATGTTATATGTTTATGTGGTTTTAAAAATATGGAATTCTTGCTTGTTGCTAATTTGTTAGGTGAATGCGTTGTCTGGGTAGTAAAGTGTAAGTGTACTGAAAGGCAAATAAAAATATATACTATATATTCATAGGAGTGTACATGTATGTATGATATAGGGATATATGTGTCCTGAAATCCGCCAGAAAGTAGCAGCCAGCAATGAAAGGTCCAAAGTAGTGACATCTCTGGCCCATCCCCTGTTCAGATACCAGCCAGCATGCCAATGCCTTAAATCAAGAAATAGTTTTCTAAGATCTACAGATACTCGCAGAAACAGCTCAGCAAGCGAGAGTCCAAAAGTGGCAGCCTAAAACCCGGAACCTCAGTCATGGCTGATACCGAATGAGAGACTCCTTTCTGGGCACACAGAAGACTGGGTGACTTGGAAGGTGCTGAACAGACTGCGCTCTGGTACCACGAGGTGCAGACCCAACCTTAAGAAATGAGGCTACAAGGTGGAGTCCACAACATGCGTGTGTGGAGAAGAGCAAACCACAGACCACCTGATGCAACCTGAGCCCTACCACATGCAGAATGGAGGACCTTCTTATAGCAACACCAGAGGCACTCCAAGTGGTCAGCTACTGGTCAAAGGACATTTGGCATAATGCCAAGTTTTTTACTTTGTGTTTTCAAATACATTACCACTGTACCTTCGGTTCACTTCTGACAAGATAAAAAAATAAATAAATGTGGAGGGATATAGGAATATGTATGGGGAAAGGGATGTATGTATATACACACACACACACACATTTACGTTTTATATATATAAACATACATGCATAATAGTTACATTGATATAGAATCATAGAGTTGGAAGAGACCTCATGGGCCATCCAGTCCATGCCCCTGCCAAGAAGCAGGAAAATTGCATTCAAAGCTTCCCTGACAGATGGCCATCCAGCCTCTGCTTAAAAGCCTCCAAACAAGGAGCTTCCACCACATTCCAGGGCAGAGAGTTCCACTGCTGAACAGCTCTCACGGTTGGGAAGTTCTTCCTAATGTTCAGGTGGAATCTCCATTCCTGTAGTTTGTAGTCATTGTCCCACATCCTAGTCTTCAGGGCAGGAGAAGACAAGCTTGCATGTTTTTATTATGGTTATGTTGTATGGTATGCTAATAGTAATTGTATTGATGTTTTTATTATGGTTGTGTTGTATGTTTCTTGTTCTGGTAATTGAATGTTTTACCTACGATGGAAACCGTCCCCCAGGGAGATAGAGCAGTATACAAATGAAGTTTTATTATCATCACCATCATTATTGCTCTTTCCTCCCTCTGACTTCCCCTCACATAATTATACATAGCTATCATGCCTCCTCTCAGCCTTCTCTTCTGCAGGCTATACATGTCTAGTTCTTCAAGTCGCTCCTCATAGGACTTGTTCTCTAGATCCTTGATCATTTTAGTCACCCTTCTCTGGAAATCTTCCAGCTTGTCAACATCTCCCTTCAATTGCGGTGCACAGAATTGGACACAGTGTGATACTAGGTGTGGTCTGACCACGACAGAATAGAGGGCTAGCATGACTTCCCTGGATCTAGACCAGGCATGGACAAACTTCGACTGTTTTGGACCTTAACTCCCACAATTCCTAACAGCCTGATTTAGACACTATACTCCCGTTTATGCAGGCCAAAATCCCATTGGCCTTTTTAGCCGCCATATGACATTGTTGGCTCATGTTTAACTTGTTGTCCATGAAAAGATAGATTGATACATTGATACAAAGATAGAAGACAAGACAGAAACAGAGGTCGATACATAGATAGACAGATAGATGGAAAGATAGATAGATGCTAGATTTTGAGATGCCCCCTTCCCATATTAAATTGATGGTAGATCAGGCATGGGCAAACTTGGGCCCTCCAGGTGTTTTGGACTTCAACTCCCACCATTCCTAACAGCCTACCGGCTGTTAGGAATGGTGGGAGTTGAAGTCCAAAACACCTGGAGGGCCCAAGTTTGCCCATGCCTGTGCTAGATAGATGCCCCCTCCCCATTATTATATTGATATTCACCCCCACCAGGCGCATTTGGGGGGCGAGCTGAGTGGTCATCCTTCCCTTCCTCCTTCCCTCAGGCAGCGCCTCTCAAACTTTCGCGCGCCGGGGAACTTTCCGTCCCCAGAGCGCCCAACGGTCGCCTCGCGCGCCTCAAGGTGCCTTTGGTTGGTTGGTGGGTGGGTGGGCGCGAGCGCGAGGATGTGTGTGCCTGAAGTGTGCGCGTGCGCCCCCGCGCGTGGCAGCAGCAGCAGCAACCAGCAACCGCCGTTTCCGAGGAACGGACTGTTGCTTCGCTTCTTTTTTTTCCCCCTCAGACACGCGCGCGCGCACACACACACACACACACGTTACTTCATGACTCGGGCCCCTTCCATTCCCTAACCCCCCTCCCTCCCTCCCTCCCTCCCTCCCTTCTTCCTTCCCGTAAATGCCTTGCTCTGAGAGGTGAGGGATCCAAAGTGATGAAACGACTCAAGAGCGGACGCTTGCCATGAGGCTGGCTGGCTTCGCTTGCGTCCTCCTCCTCTTGCTGGCGGGAGCGCGCGGGGAGAGGCGCGGCGAGGCGAAGTAGCCCAGCCCTTGCCTTTGGAGTCGCCCAGGGAGAGCGCTGGCTTGCCAAGGAGGGCTGGGAAGCGCGCCAGAGGCTCAACCCAGCCCCCCCCCCTCTCTCCCTCTCCGTTTCTCCGCCTTTGCAACCATCCCCGGCAGGCTGCTGCTGCTGCTGGATGTGAGGCGCTGGGGCTGCTGTTCCTTCCTTCACGGAGATCTGCCCGCCTTTGGCTTGCGATGCCGGCTTCCCTTTGGCATGCCAAACCGCGCACAGGATGAAGGCAGGTGGGTTCCCCCTTTTCCCTCGCTATTTTGACAACAAACACCCCTTCTTTCCCTTTCCCCTTCCCCTCCCTCCTCCCCCCCCCCCCCAAGATGTCAGAAAAGAATCATAGCAACAAGGCGGTGTCAGTCACCTCATTACGGGGGTCTCTTTGGAGATTTCTCTTCTTCTCCAAGATGATGGATCTTTTATGCAGCTGGCTTCGCTGGTCGGAGCTTCACAATTTGCACTTGATTGCGGCTCTTTAAAAAAAAGATTACAAAACAAAAACAGATCCGGTTCCTTGAAGTGATGGGAGATAAACACAGATGGGGAATAATGAGCCCGAGCTGGAGGGGATGTAAGATGTGGTGAAGTAAGGGTTAGTGAGGGGCTTCTGCTGCTTTTCGACCATTTCTGCCAGCCCAAAACCCTTGCCCCCAGCAGATGAGATTCAGCCAGGTTTGTTTATCTTTGGAAAGTGCAAGGGGTGCTTTGCCGTAGTTGTAACTTCTCTTATGGCAAATGACAAGTGAATTTGTGTTGTCAAAGGCTTTCGTGGCCAGAATCACTGGGTTGCTGTGAGTTTTCCGGGTTGTAAGGCCATTTTCCGGAAGCATTCTCTCCTGACGTTTCACACACATCTATGGCAGGCATCCTCAGAGGTTCTGAGGTATATCCCAACAAAAGATTCCCCCAGGCAGGAATCAGCCAGGCTTTGAAGCTACAAGTCTTTTCAGTGCTCATCAAGGTGATTAATTGCAACATTCACACCTGCCTCAAACAGACAAGAGTTCTTTCTCCCACTCTGGACCATCTACAGATATATAAAACTCACTTACCTAGCTTCCAACAGCCCTCACAACCTCTGAGGATGCCTGCCATAGATGTGGGCAAAACAGGAGAGAATGCTTCTCGAACATGGCCATATGACCCAGAAAACTCCCAGCAACTCAGAAGTGAGTTTCTTCATCAGTATTCTTTACTGCAGCTTTGTGTGTATGTTTTGTCACTGGTCCCTGCTTTCTGTCTTCACCTGGTAGGTCAGTCTTCGAGAATGCCAGAGGAAAGTTCCCCGCGGAAGACACCCCAGAATGTGCCCTATCAGGACCTCCCTCATCTGGTCAATGCGGACGGGCAGCATCTCTTCTGCAGATACTGGAAACCAGCCACCACACTAAGGTATTGATTCTGCCTTTCTATCCATATTAGTAAGGGAGCACTTACAGGATGTCAAAGGCTTTCATGGCCGGAATCACTGGGTTGCTATGAGTTTTCCAGGCTGTATGGCCAATATTCGAGAAGCATTCTCTCTTGATGTTTCGCCCACATCTATGGCAGGCATTCTCAGAGGTGTGAAGTCTATTGGAAACTAGGAAAGTAGGATTTATATATCTGTGGAAATTCCATATTGGGAGAAAGAACTCTTGTCTGTTTAAGGCAAGTGTGAATGTTGGAATTGATTACTTTGATTAGCATTGAATAGACTTCCACCTTCAAGGTCTGGCAGCTCACTGCCTGGGGAAATCTTTTCTTGGGAGGTGTTAGCTGGCCCTAATCGTTTCATGTCTGGAATTCCCCTGTTTTATTGTCTAAAATCAGGACAGTAAATAAAGAACAAAACTCTGAAAACAAGGGAATTCTAGACATGAAACAATCAGGGGCAGCTAACACCTCTCAACAAAGACCTTGAAGCTGCTATTCAGTGCTAATCAAGGTGACCAACTGCAACATTCACACCTGCCTCAAACAGGCAAGAGTTCTTTCTCCCACCTTGAACATTCCACAGATATATAAACTCCACTTGCCTAGTTTCCAACATACCTCATTACCTCCGAGGATGCCTGCCAAAGATGTGGGCAAAATGTCAGGAGAGAATGCTTCTTGAACATGGTCATACAGCCCAGAAACTTACAGCAACCCATTTACAGGATGCATTTCTTATGTGAGAGAGAATAATCAGACCACTGGCTCAGCTTCACCTGTTTCTGCTGCACTGTGCGATTTATGTGAAATCATTCCTTGCCTTGAGGAACTTCTCAGCATGTCCTGTATGTTGAAATTCTGCTCTATTGGGAAGGCCACCCCAAGTACTAGCAATATTGTTGCTGCAATAACGAGGAGTTGGCTATTAATCATTCAACAAGCCTCCTACTAATCAGAATAGACCTTATTATTTGCATGAGTAAAGGCAACTTGCATGAATAAGGTTGGGAGAATATGGACATTTTCTCCCCCCCCCCCCCACCTCTTCCTTTAAACCTAACGAAACTCCATGCCATGAGAAAACTCCAAAATGGATCATTCATTTTAGCATTTAAACTGCCTTCATAAGATGTATGAAGAGTGTACTTAGTCCTCATTATTTTTAGAACCACCAAACCATAATTTAAGAGCCCTGCTCTAATTGCCATAAATCTAAATACATTGCCTAGGGTTTCATACTTACCTCATCTTGTATTTAAAGCTGTTTTTAGATGATTCTTCTTTAGCTTGTCATAGGGTTTGGACAGAACTCAGAACTCTGGAGATACATTCAAAAAATGACTAAATAATCAGCCATTCGGGTAATCCCCTTTTCATAATCCACCAACATAATGGCTTCACACTTCGGTCTTGTGCTTCAAGAACAAATATTGTACTTTGGATGGACATACCATGTAGATTATCCTCATTATTTCAGCCTGTTCTCCCTTTTGTTTGCATTTGCTGGCTTGTTGAGAACACATGCTAGTTCTGATTATGGAAGAGAATAACATGTAGGAAAGAGCAAAACTATTGTTTTGCACTTTGTCTTTTCTATGAGCCAAGCGGATAAGCTCTGTTTATTTTTATATTGCAAGGCAAGAAATCAATTTTGGAAAACGGTTACCCAAGGAACAGCTTTCCTGTCTCAGTAGATTTTGTTGCAGTTCAGCTACAGTAGTTAAAAAGCCTTGCATGATGCGCTAAATGGTTACTGCCAAGTTAAACACAGGAACATAAAACTTCCATACTGAGTCAGATTAGTGGTCCATGTAGAAAAGTAATGTCAACGCAAATGGAAATTACTGAAGGTGATGTGACAGTGTGGGATGGGAAATATTGGTATCCCCCAGTAATGATCCCCAAATTCCTCAGAGGAATTTTTTGCTAACAGCAGGTGTAATGCATCCACTGATGTGATTGCCAGGGTAACATCAGTCTTCTTGTCAGCTGTGAAAGCGCTTGGCTTTCTGGACTGAGCATGTATGACCCCCCTGCCCCGATTCAGCTTGCATTCATGAAGAGTACTCTGCCCTGCTATTCTAAAGAGGCATGAGTTGGTTCCCCTCAGCCTGTGCAGGTCTCAGATGTTTTTTGTGAAAATGGGTATCCACACTGTTCTCATAGCCCACCAGATTTGTGTTTTTGCTTTAAGGAAAGACAGTGTATCAATGTGCATTCACAGAAGAGAACGCAGTAGAGATTTCTGTTTGGGATTTTTGGTCTCAGTTGGTGCCTTTGGGCGCTGCTGCTATGGAAAGGGAAACAGAGCACAGTTTCTTCTATGTAGGCATATGGAGAGATGTGTGCTTCTGGATGCATGTAACAGGTGTATTTTGTGTGCTCAGAACTTATGTGGCCAGTCCATGTAGGGCTGGCCCAAGGTAATTTTCAAGTGTAAGCGAACAGAATTTTGATGCCCCCCCCCCAAATCAATCACTGAAAAATAAAAGTGTTGGATAAGCGAAAATGTTGGATAATAAGGCGGGATTAAGGAAAAGCCTATTAAACATCAAATTACATTATGATTTTACAAATTAAGCACCAAAATATCATGTTTTACAACAAATCAACAGAAAAAGCAGTTCAATACATGGTAATGTTATGTAGGAATTACTATATTTGCGAATTTAGCACCAAACATTGGACTGGGATATAGGGCAGTGTGGACTCAGATAACCCAGTTCAAAGCAGATATTGTGGATTATTCTGCTTTGATATTCTGGGTTATATGGCTGTGTGGAAGAGCCCTGAGGGTCCTTAGGAATCCATAGGAATTAAAAGGCCACCAAAAGGGAATCAGGCCCCCAGTATTAAAAAAAACCCTCTAAAATCAGGACAGTAAATAAAGAACAACACTATGAAAACAGGGGAAACCCAGACAGGAAACAATCAGGGCCAGCTAACACCTCCCAACCAAGGATGCCCCAGGGAGGAAGCAACCAGGCTTTGAAGCTGCAAGGCCATTACATGCTGATCAAGGTGGCCAATGGCAAAATCCACACCTGTCTCCAGCAGACAAGAGTTCTTCCTTTCTCCCACCCTGGACATAATAATAATAATAATAATAATAATAATAATAATAATAATAATAATAATCCCCCCCGCAGGTGCCACCTTGACATGGTGGTGGTGGGGGGGGGGGGCTTAACTGCTCCAATGATGACTGAGGGCTGTGCTGGCGGTAGTGTAACTATCAGCAGGTCCAACCAAGCCAGAGAGGCCTCAGCTGAGGAGCAGAACTAAGAGCACCAAACCCATTAGCATTATGGGGAATCAAACCAAAACGAAGTCTATACTGGCTCGGTCGTCGCCCAGGATAAAAATGACCGTGGTGGATGCTGCTGATTCTGGACATCCATCGACAAGTGGGCTACGGAATCAAAATACAAATGAACAGTCACAGAAGTGGCAGAAATATACAATGCCAGAAAACCGCACAGTTATGAAATGCTATTACAACTCTGAACCTCAAAAGCGCGGCTATCAAAAAAGAATGTATCAGCTATGGAGACAAGAGTACTCTGACTCACAGATAACAGAACCCTGACTGACTGACCAATGAAGATTCATAATCAGAAACAAAGTGTTCAGTGAAGTTGAACTCAAAGAAATCCAGAAAATCTGCAAAGCAAATTACCATCAGACCACAGCACAGACAGCAGCAGAGACTCCAGCAACACTTGGAATGGTGGAACAGACTGAACCAGAAGAAAGTGTGCAGCTTTTGCAAGAATTTGAAGAACCAGTACTTGAAACACCTGTTGTACCACCAGGAACCTTGACAGCAAGAAAACAAGAGCTCAAGGATAAGATCATGGCTCATGCTGCAGCAAATGCAATAAGAAAGCAGCTCCCAACTCTAAAAACAGTGCCCAAGAGACACCTGGCGCCTCTCATGAAAGATGTGAATACAGTACTCTCCACTGTCCAAATAACATCAATTGAACAAACAAACCAGTATGCCTACAGTGCAGCAGTGATAGTAACAGAAGAGCTTAGGCTCCTACAACCAAGGCAGCCCCAAAGAAAATCGACTGGAAAACCAAAGTGGAAGGTCAGGCTAGAGTTGAAAATCAAGAAACTAAGATCAGGTGCAAGTAACCTGAAAAATATGAAAGAGAAGAAACTGAGGAATGACAAAATCAAGCAATACCTGATCAGAAAGTACTGGCTGAACACCAGAAAAATTGAAGAAGCTTTGGAAATCGTGAAAGAACAAATTACAGCAACAGCCAGAAAAATTGAAAGATATGATGCCAGAATCATCCAGTACAGACAAAATCATTTATTTCAATCAGACCAAAGACGGTTCTACCAGAGTCTGAACCAAACAACAGACACAGTAACCATAAAGCCAGAGAAAACTGCAACAACGATGTTCTGGAAAGAGCTTTGGGAAAATAATAAGAACTACAACAAAAACGCTGGGTGGATAAAGGAGTTTGAAGGAAAATTCTCACAGAACAAAATGGAACAGATGGAAATAACAACTGAAATGATCACCAAACAAGTGCAAAAAGTCAAAAATTGGACATCGCCTGGTAGTGATCAACTTCATGGATTTTGGCTCAAACATCTGATTAGTTTACATGGAAAAATGGCCCAACAATTCAATGAGATGCTGCAGAAAGGAAGTATCAATGAATGGCTAACAACTGGAAGAACATACCTGATACAAAAGGATCCAGCAAAAGGAGCAGCACCAGGAAACTACAGGCCAATAACGTTTCTGCCCACTATGTTTAAACTACTGACTGGCCTCATAGCTGATAAAATTCAAGATTATCTTGAAGAAAAAAACATCTTGCTAGATGAACAGAAAGACAACAAACAGAAAAGCAGGGGCACAAAAGACCAGTTATTAATTGACAAAATGATTCTGGAGAACTGTAAGAGCCAAAAAGCTAATCTTCACATGACGTGGATTGACTACAAAAAGGCCTTTGACTCACTCCCACACAGCTGGATCATCAAGTGCCTGGACACCATCGGGATTAGTAAAAACGTTGGCACCTTTATTGAAAACATGATGGAGCACTGGAAAACTGAACTGTTTGTTGGAAATGAAAGCTATGGACTTGTCAACATCAGAAGAGGAATTTTCCAGGGAAACTCATTGTCCCCTCTGCTTTTCATTATTGCCATGATCCCTCTGTCAACAATCTTACAAAAAACAAATCTCGGCTATCAAACATCTAAGAAATCTCACAAAATTTCGCATCTGATGTACATGGATGACCTGAAACTGTATGGGAAAATGGAAATTGAAATCCAGTCTCACTAACACTGTCTGAATTTTTAGCACTGATATCAGCATGGAATTTGGTTTGGACAAATGTTCAACAGTGGCATTGAAGAAGGGAAAAATCATTGAAAGTGAGGGCATAAATATGCCTAATGGCCAAATGATAAAGTGTCACCAACCAGAGGCCTATAAATACCTGGGCATATTACAGCTGGACATCAAGCATGAACATGTGAAAACTGTGGTCTTTGCTGACACACAAAGGGTCAGAAAAATTCTCAAAAGCAAGCTCAATACAAACTGACAAAGTTCTGGAACACAACACACCAGACATCACAGTTGTGGAAAGGAAAAAGGTTTGGATCATTGATGTTGCCATCTCAGGTGACGTCGCATTGACGAAAAACAACAGGAAAAATTCAGCCGCTATCAGGGCCTCAAGATTGAACTTCAAAGACTCTGGCAGAAACCAGTACATGTGGTCCCGGTGGTGATCGGCACATTGGGTGCCGTTCCAAAAGATCTCAGCCAGCATTTGGAAACAATAGACATTGACAATATCTCGATCTGCCAACTGCAAAAGGCCACCCTACTGGGATCTACACACATCATCCGAAAATACATCACACAATCCTAGACACTTGGGAAGTGTTCGACTTGTGATTTTGTGATATGAAATCCAGCATGTCTATCTTGTTTGCTGTGTCATAATAAAATATAATAATAATAATAATAATAATAATAATAATAATAATAACAACAACAACAACAACAATAATAATAATAATAATAATAATATTTATATACCTCCCTATCTCCCAAAAGGGACTCGGGGCAGTTTCCAATCATAAAAACAAGTACATTACATAACAACATAATAAGCATAATATTAAAACAAGGTAAAAATTATACAATTAGATAAACAATAAATAACACTTACAACAACCTTGATCAAGGGAGAGGCCGCGGAGGCTGGCAAGAGGCTGGAAAGACGCCAGCGAGGCCGATGAGAGGCCGCCAAGGCCAGTGAGAGGCTGAGGGCCTGGGGGGAGGAGGCAGGGGTATGCAGGCCAGTGGCACCGACTTCCTGTTCTCGCTGTGCGCACGCCTCTCTCCTTCTCGCACAAAGGGAAGAGGGAGGCGAGGCGCGAACACAGTGAGAACAGAAAGCTGATGCTGCCTGTGCTCGCGTCCCTCGCCGCCTTCTTCCCTTTGCATGTCCCTCGCCTCCCTCTTCCCTTTGGCTTTAGGGTACTTGGAGGCGCCTCAACTGTGCCCCCCAGACGATGCCGCCTTCAGCAACTGGCCAAATTTCCTTCGGTTGAACCGCCCCTGAGTCCATGCTTACTCCTGTGCAGGCCAATCCTGACTTTCATGCATAAGCTGACTGTCATCCAGTGCTGCTTTTTGTTATTACTTCTGATAGGCATGAGGAGAGAGGATTTGTGAAATACAGTAATTGTCTATAACAGAGCTTCTTTTTCATACTTATTACTTAGAATTCCAATCTTTCTTTATATAAGTGGACTTTTATCTGGTCTGAGTGGGGGGGGGGGAGTTTTGTACTTAATGGGGTTTTGGTGGAATAGAATAAGGTGATTATAAAGAAGTGGTTTTTTTTTGGCAGTGTTGATAGTTGTCACCCAATCCCGTGCACTGACAGCTTTCCAGGCATGCTGTATTAGTGTCCTCTTTGGCAGTAGGTTGCAATGGATCAGTTTACGTGTTATTGTGTATGATACCTGGGTTTGATCTGACATTGAGATTACCTGATTTTCCAGTGAAAATTGTCAGAAAAGTGTGTTTTTGTGTGATGTTAACCTCATAGGGTTAAATCTAGTTGCTTGTCTCAATTAGAGTAGATTCACCGAACAAATTACTGGATATAACGTTAACACTTACGTAAATCCCATTGACTCAGTGGGTATATTCTAGTAAGGACTAACAGTTGAATTAAGGACACAGTCTTAAAATTCTCATACTTCAGTTTTGCTTTTCTGTGCTGTAAACTGCTGGACATTCCAAAGACTGGTTCTACCTGTGATGACGCAGCTCTGTTTGCCACCAACTCCAGTGGCTACCAGCTTCCACTGGACATTAGCTGATCTTCCCGGTGGTCACTCCAAACTGCAGCACTAATTTCTCTATCTGGTTAGGAATCCACTGCCATTGAGAGGTGCAGTTCTTGGAATGTTGGAGACAGTGCTCTCTTGATCTGACTGAATGTGAAACTTTTATGTTCCTCCTGGCTTTACTTGTTTAGCCTGTGATGGAAGGTTTGTGAACTATAAGCATTGTTTGAACATTTCCCCAAAGCAGTTCTTCAAACAAAATGTACCCTTTCCTTGTTCTGGGAGTATTGCTTTTTTTTACCTTAGTACATTGTTTCCCATATCATTCACCATGACAGAGTCCACTAGTGGAATATCGACTCTATCCAGGGCCCGTCTTTAAGCTAGCAACCTTTCACCTAGAAACCCAGCCTGTTGAGCCCTCCTGCTCTGTTCTCTACAGCAGCTAATAAGCCACTCTCTGCAATAGTATCTCTCTGTTCGGTATCATTTCAAACACCTTTTCTTTGCAGTGCATGTGGGCTTCTAGAAGTTAAGGATGTGCGCATTTTAGAAGCATTATTCCTAAAGTCAGTAAAAGAAACCTCTCCAGATTTGGAGTTATCTTTTTCAAGCACCTATTTTATTTATTTATTTATTTATTTATTTATTATTCAAACTTATATGCCGCCACTCGGGGCTCAGGGCAGCTTACAAGAACAGACTAAAATCTAAAACAATTTAAAAATGGCTCTGTTGTGACTATATGATCTGAACAGGATCTCCGGCAAACCCAAAGGGAAATCCCTAGCACTGCTTGGAACGAGTGTCCTGGCATAATGCTAAAGAATTCCTCTGCTGAACAAATTCAGTATCAAAACAAGCTTCTTCTGTGAAACCAGCCTGTCACATATTATAATGCTAATTAATCATTAACTGCCCACAGTGTTCTTCAGTGAGTTGCAGAACTGCATTCTCCTTTCATGTTTAATTTCTTAGCAAATTAGTGGTGTTCGCATGAGTCTTTGATCAAGAAATGAAAGGATGATAAAGCAGTGAAAGCTAGAACTTGGCATTCATTCCTCTCGGTAGCTTGCCTCTTTCACGCAACGTGCACACCAAGCGGTTAATTGAGAGCAAGATTGGCCTACTTTTGTGACAACAAAGTAAACAGGATCAGTGTTGCTCACTTACAAGTGGCTGTTAAGTGTGTGGAGTCGTTTATTTTTAGCCCCTGTTGTATTAGGGTGTGTGTGAGAGAGGACGATTGTAGGCCACTGAATAATAATTAGGAAACGGCATCCAACTTTCACAGGACAGTCTTGAAAGACATGGAGAAATGGAGTCAACATATTTGTTTCTGTCTTCTATCGATTTCCCTGTTTCATCTTTAGACACTTTGGTCTGTTTGCCTAATTTGCAATGATTGGCAATAATAATAGGCAGCAGCCTCAGGCCAGTTTTAAAGCTCTGTTCATTACATGGAGGGGGTTTCAAACATGGAAGGGGAATAATTTATTTCAGGGATGAGGGATGTGTGGATTATATACAATGATTTCACCATTGGCTACTCTAGTTATGGCTGATGGCAGTTGCAGTTCAACAATAACTGGACACCTATATTTTCCCCAGTCTGGGTTTGTATTTGTGCATAATTTAGCAAGGAATTCCAGGTTCCTTTCCTCCTTCAAATACACATTTGAAGGTTTTTCTATTGGAGGCACAGCATTTTGGGCTTGACTGGAAATAACAGCCAGTGTAGGAATCTGAGGGTAGGGAGCTCCATGAAACATCACTTAAC
The DNA here is from genome assembly GCF_035594765.1 of Anolis carolinensis. Taxonomy (NCBI): domain Eukaryota; kingdom Metazoa; phylum Chordata; class Lepidosauria; order Squamata; family Anolidae; genus Anolis; species Anolis carolinensis. Next base: position 64,398,327 of record NC_085842.1, on the reverse strand, counting down.
AATCCTGCAAACATTTTTTACAATTTTGAATGGGTTTGGACTGAAAGGGGACTTTTTAAATGGGAAAAAATTGTTGGAGTACCAGAATCCTTGGAGAAGTCAGTAAGAGACTGAAGGGCACCACTGAACCCACAAATAGATGCTAGCATACTGCATGATTTTCTTCCTGCGCTGAAAGTTTTCAGTTTTCAGATAGTTTTCTGTAACATGTAATCTTTTAACATGTAAGTGTGTGTTTCATACACACACTTCTACATGTGAAAATGTACTGAAAAAGTTGTAATATATAAACCTTATCAGCTTGAAACATTGGCCCACACACTGCCTTTGAGGTATGTTAGTTTTGAAGACTTCCAGGTAACTCTCAGGTGCATAATGCTGAGTTTTTCAAAAACAGGTGTGGTTGGACTTTCCACCCAAAATTCCAACTCTTGTTCATGCTTTCTGAATAAACTACATAGAATAGTTTTGGTTAATGTACTGGGAGCTTTGCAGGCACGATTGGTAGGGACGAGAGACAGGGCCTTCTCAGTGGTGACCCCTCGGCTATGGAACTCCCCAGGGATATTAGATCAGCCCCTTCCCTCATGATCTTCCGTAAAAGAGTAAAAACATGACTATGTGACCAAGCCTTTGGTGAACCAGTACAATAAACAGATATGAAATGACATGTAATGACCATAGAAACGGCCCAGATTATGCTTGTGAATTACGTGATTAACTGTGATTGTATGGTTTTTAATTGCCTCTAATTGTTTTTATTTGTATTTTATTATTCTTTTTAAATGTCCATCAAATAGTTGCCTATCTGTAAAGCTGCCTTGAGTCCCCTTCGGGGTAGAGAAAGGTGGGATAGAAATATCATAAATAAATGAATAAATTTTTGCTTCTCTCAAGTATTTAGGTTCTTTCAAAATTTGAAATTAAGCTAACCAGGTGGAAGGTTAACAAGGGCTGATCTTCACCTGTTTATTTTTAAAAAGTGGATGCATTTCTATTGGCAAAGGAAACACAACTGTCCAGTACAGTGGACCTTTGGTATCCACTGGAGTTTGGAACTCCTGTGGATGCCAAAATCTGTGGATACCTGAGTCCTATTATACACAAGGGCAATATATAATGCCATGCCTTATATAAAGTGCCAAATTAAAGTTTGCTTTTTGGATTTTGTTTTAATATTTTCTTACCATGGATAGTGGAATTCATAGATGCAGAATGTATGGATAAGGAGGGCTGACTGTATACTTTTAAACTATAGCCACACAGTGAAAGTATAGAAGGAGTCAAACGTGAAAGATGTGCAAATCATAATAAATCCCATGCTCTGATTTTGGGTTCAGTGTGCCCCAGCCGCACTCTCATGATTTTCATACTGCTGAACACAACTCACATATTTGCAACCCTTTCTTCATTGCCACATGATGTATTCAGCTCTTTTACAGATACGGTAGTACATGTTGTTGTTGTTGTTGTTGTTGTTGTTGTTGTTGTTAGCTTTCAAGTCAATTTCTGACCTATGGCAACCCTAAAGTGAGCCTACTACAGATTTGTTAATAAAATGTTTGCTGTTGCCTTTCTGTAAGGATGAGTGTGTATCTTGCCCAAGGTCACTGACCTTTCATGGCTGAATGGAGATTTGAATCCAGGTCTCTAGAATCATAGTTCTTGAACTTTTTTGTTTGTATAATATTATTTATGTATTTAATTTAATTTAATTATTGTTTTTTCTCCAAAATTTGGGATTCAAAAGACAAAAAGAAGCAAAAAATTAAGCACATGAAGTTTATATAGATATGCTTCACTTAATGAAGTAGATGCATCCTTGGGCTTAGCCACTTTAATAGAAAGTTTGGTACCAGAGGTAGAAACAATATGGAACAAATAGAGATAGGTTCCTACACCATAAAGAAGAGAAATTCAACATGTTTCAGCAAACTTTGTATTTAAAACTACTGTATCATTATGTACACATGAAATGAAACTATCAGGTCAGGTAAGCTTGGCATAAGTTAAAGAAACTTCTTGAATCTTGTAATGATCACTAGAAAGCGTCTTTCAAAATGTATCCTGGAACACATTTTTTTTTTACTTTAAATAGCCCTCACTTTTCTTATAATTTCCGATTTTGGTGGAGAAACTTATAGATAGAAACTTAGAGTCTTTTTAAAACATGGCTGGTGAGATGTGATAGTCGCTTTCCCCCTTTCTTTCTGTCTTGCTCTTCATACATGCTGAATAAGTGATTATGCGGGGAACTGTTTATCTTGCTTGTATGTAAGCACACACCAATGCAGTAGGGTCACTTACAGCCTTATCACACGGGGCAGTTGAAGCGTCCTAGGATGCTTCTGCCCTGGTTCGCCCATGGATCTCCATGCCACCCATCAAATGATCTAGGGTGACTTCTGATGGGGTTCTGAGGCGGCAGAGTGGTGGGACATTCCTGCTACCAACACACTAGCCACCCATGTTCCATAAGGAACAATGGGGCTTTGGCAGAGCGGCAACACTTCCCCATGTAGGATAGGGAGGTGTCAGCTGGTGTCAAGGGCGCTAGGATGGCCCCGCTGCTGCTTCACTGAGGCTGGCGAATCATGGCACTGGACCTCATCTGTGTGATGAGGTCCCTAGTATAGAAGCCCATTCTTCCCCAAGTCTAGCTTGTACTGTTTGCTGCAGACATACTGCGGCAGTCCAACACAGAAAGTGTTCCTTTTGCTAGTCCTTCCTGTTTTCCCAATGCTGATAGTTTGCTAGAGCTTCCAGCTGGTCAGAAGTCAAAAAAGAAGAGCCCCATAACAAACCTTTGTAAAAAAGGAAATTCTTTATCAGAATCTTTGTTAGCCAATATATGAATGTAATGTCAAATAATACTAAAACACCATTGAATTATGAGGAGTTTGAAATTATGTTGATGACAAAAAGTTCAGTAGCCACATGTTATACATCCTTTCTTCAACTGGCAGTGAGTGGCTACATAAAGGAAAAAAAATATTGCCTGCCAACAGAAAAACAGCCAAACCCTTCCTGCCCCTCAACTGAAGGGCAATTACAGCCCTGAAGTAGCCGCAGAGAATGTATCTTCCATCCAAACAAATGTAACTTTCTGGACAGTGGTAAAGAGATCTCAGAACCAATTCAGACTTGTATGAGAAAACCTAGGATGTTTCTATACTGACCACTTATCATGGAGCTGATCTGGTGTCGGGAATGCATGGTCGGCCCCAGGATGATTTACTCAGCCACCTTCTTCCAGCTACTTATGAGACGGGAGGGAGTCCTAATCATCTAGTGGTGCTGAACAGCCACCCTACCCGCCCCCCCCCCCCCAATTCTGCTCATTGATGCAGTCAGCAGGTGCAACATGGCTCATTTAGTTGCTAGAGTGACAGCCGGAGAAAAGTGGATGGAAGAGAAGAGGAATTGCCCCCTCCTCTCCTCTCCTCTTCAATCATGTCATTGCTCTGGCTAGTCACTGCAGGTGACAAGCAACTGCCACTAGCCATACAGCACCTACGAGAAACAGAAGTGGCCCAACTGTTTACATGGTCCCAAACTTGCAGTTTGCTCCAGATTCTTGGAGAGAATTCAGAGCAACCCACAATATTGGTTGATAAAGTTCAAAGCTGCATTAATGTGGCATTGGTCTGGATTTACCCAGATCAGCTCTGTGTGTCATTTAGCTGCTGTGGAGCTGATTTGCCCACCCTTTGTGATAAGTAATCAGTGTAAATATGCCCATATATACCTACTCTGAGTGCTTGTTATAGCCTCGTACCTATAAGAAATTGTGTTGGCTGTATTAAGTCCCTTTGTTTCTGACCAGTCCTGGTTGTATCTCCTCCTATGAACCATCAAGAACACTAAGATCGTCTGGAGAGGCCCTGCTCTCGGTCCCACCTGCTTCACAGGCGTGGCTGGTGGGAACGAGAGACAGGGCCTTCTCGGTGGTGGCTCCCCGGCTGTGGAACTCCCTCCCTAGTAACATCTGGCAGGCCCCAACTCTCCTGGGCTTCAGGAAGAACGTTAAGACTTGGCTTTGTGCGCAAGCATTTAATGAATAAGCAATATATTGACATGGTCTGAATTTAGGTTTATGTGCAATGGTTCCGTGGAAAAGTGGTTTTAAGTAACTATATGTTTTAGCTGACTAATGTATTTTATGTATTTTATGTGTTGTATTTTATGAATAGTTGTTAATGGTTTTAAATGTGTTGCTGTTTTATTGATCTGTTTGGCATTGAATTTTGCCGGTTGTTGTAAGCCACCCTGAGTCCCCTCGGGTGAGAAGGGTAGGGTAGAAATGTTGTAAATAAATAAATAAATAATTGTTGACTCCATTTCACCTTTGATGTTCTACACCTCTCCCAATTTCCATACAGACCATGTAATATAGAAACCAACAGCACAGTGAGAAATATACATTTGCATGGCAGGGGGCTGAATTTTGTGGTCCTTTTAATGATTTTATGAAGGGAATGACTTATTTGTGGCTGACGTATCCAATATTTTCCATGATAAAACACATGGGATGTGCTTTATCTTATCTAGGTGGAAGAGTTAAATTGCGTCTCTCTACCTGCATAAGCTGTTGAACTTGATGGACTTGATTTTTTAGAGTTAGGGCTAATTTTTTTAATTTAAGTTATTTTGTGACTATCTATTTGGGACAATTTCTTTAATATAAAAGGAAATATAAACTACTGTTTATTATAAAACATTAGTCAAATCTCTAGTAGCGAAATCGGTACTATAAATGTCTAAAGTTACCACTGCACAACAAGTTGAAATGATCAGATAAATTGGAGGATCGGAAAATAAGGGCTTCAACATACAGGCTAATTGTCCCTTATCTGAAATGCCTGGGACTAAAGTGTTTTATAATCCCCCCCTCAGCTTTTCGAATATCTGTATGTATTATGTATAATGAGATATTTTGGAGACAGAGTCCAAGTTTAAACATGAATTTTATTTATATTTCATACGCACCTTGTACACAAAGCCAAAGGGAAATTTTATACAACATTTTAAATAATTTTGTCCATGAAACAAAGTTTGGGCACATTAAACTATCAAAAACCAAAGATGGAGCTATCTTGTCCACCTATGTAGATTTTGTATTTTATAGAATTCTGTATTTCGGAATTCTGAATATATGATTCTTAACTTGTAGTAAACTAAGTCTTCATACCTCATCACCTTCCAATTCCACACACAGAGAGGATCTACTTTTCATTCTTAGTTAAACCTTGTTTTCCTGGTAAGGCCTCTCCTCTTCTAACTTTCTGGAATTCGAGTTATATTTGCTTACCTGATATATGGGGAACAACATCTCTTTCACTAGTCTAGTAGCACAAAGCAGTTAGAACTATGATTTTTGTCTACTTTTGCGGTAAGATTGGCCTTACCCCAGAGTTAATTTGAAATCTCAAGAATCAAATTGTGCTTGTCATTAAAGGGCAGTAAATTATCAGTTGTTTAATATATTATAATTGTATTTTATTGCAGATTTAATGTATGAGATCTTGTACCTCAAGTGACAAAATAACATAACTGACCTTGAGTATTAATACATCTTGAATATGTAAGTGCAGGGGCCATTTCTACTATGCCTTAGGCAGGAAACATGTCTTGTGCCGACTCCGTTCAGGAACAAACATTGAAATCATATTTCTAATCATTAATATTAAAGTTGACCATTTGATGAGTTTCTGTGTTATCCTTCTATCTATCTAGCTGTATTACATTCAAGATAGTATCACAACTCACCTCTGATACTGACCCTAGGGGTGGAGGTATCCAAAACACAGAGACTGAATACAGCAGTTACAATAATAAAAATAAGAATGGAACTAAAGTAAATGACTATTTATAAGTCAGACTAGCTGTGCCCTTGTTGCTGTGTCTAAGTCTGGTGGCATGGAAAATAAAGTATTGAGGAATTGGTGGTAGTTCATATCTGTTATTTCCTAAAGTTTGTGAATATACAATATTTTTGGTTGTGGCTTTTTTGTCTGTTGGAGGCAAGTATGAATAGTGCAATTAACCAGAATGATTAGCATGTAATGGCCTTTCAGCTTCAAAGCCTGAGTGCTTCCTCCCTGGGGGAATCCTTTGTTGGGAGGTGTTAGTTGGCCCTGATTGTTTCATATCTAAAATTCCCCTGTTTCAGAGTGTTGTTCTTTGCAATATTTTATGTTCTTCTACTGTTTGTGTAGATGAAGAAGTACCCCATATGCAGTGCTTGAGCGCACACACTCAAAATGAAAGGCTTGGGCCCTCAGAAAACAGAGGATTTGCCAGGCTTTGATGATGGAAGGCTATTCAGTGCTATTAATGCTGGGCAACAATGGATTCTCCTAGGTAGGAAGCAGCCAGGCAAGTGGGGTTTATATCCCTGTGGAATAATGTCCAGGGTAGGGAGAAAGAAATATTGTCTGCTAGAGGCAAGTATGGCTGCTGCAATTAGCCAGAATGATTAGCAATTAATGGTCTTGCAGCTTCAAAGCCTGGCTGTTTCCTCCCTGGGGGAATT